>NW_025999829.1:0-1200000 GCF_019419815.1 Pyrus x bretschneideri
CTCGTTTTGTGAACATGAGAGGCTAAATCCCCCTAGTTAGCTAGGGGGTGATTCGAAACCATGTTTATGCTTGCAATATGAATTGATTACTTTTGGTTGGAATTTCATGAATGTTGGATTCAAATTTTTTAATGATGCGAGAATTATACGCACACAAATTAAACCCTCTTTTTGTCAAATTGTAGTAAAGATGTAAGTAGGGATCGTTCTAGACCGGGGATTAGGAGGGATTGCTAAACACTTGGAAACTGACTTAAAAACTCAAAAACAAAGTTTAAAACACTAAACTCGACTCAAAGAATGCAAACCTAAAAGTTAAAACACTTAAACAAACCTAAAACCCAAAACAGCAACTAGAAGACTCAAAACTGCCTAAAAACCACTTTCTGGGCAGTTTTGAGCACCTACACTAATTTGGACGAAATTGGATGAAAACTTGAATCAAAATACTTAGAAACACAAATCAAAACACTTTCTAACTAATCTAAGACAATACAAAGACTCAAAGGACTCAAAACAAGTTCAAAAGACTCAAAACTGCCTAAAAACACTAACTAGGCAGTTCCTGACCTTAAACACAAATTTGGACGAATTTAAGATTATAGGTTGATTCAAAACACTTTAAAACACAAATTAAACAGATTCTAAACACTATAGAACAAGAAAGTAAAGGGGGGTTTTGTTTTGACGAAAATTGAAATAACAAAACAAAGTAACAAACTAGGCAGATTGTAAGTATGAAATTGATGGAATAGAATGGATGAGATGGCTAGCTAAGGGGTTCATCTCCATACATGTTACACTTGCATAATAAAACGATTTCCAATTGCGTTTCAATAAACCATGAATTCTCAACACCCCAAGTTAATTAGGTCCGCTTAAATCAACCTTCAAATCTTCCTAACGTTATTGAATTGGATGATTGCATACGACAACCCAAAACATTCCCCACAAGTCCCCTACATGATTGCATAATAGAGATACAAGCAAGAATCATTACGCTCTATGAAAATTATAAGTGTTGACGAGGCATTCGTTACTATGATTGCATGAAACTTATGCCAAGAATTCGTTTAACGCGATTGTTTATAAGCAACCTCCACTACTTGTGAATATAAGTTCATAACTATTAGGTGAAACTCACTTATATTCTAGCGTCATATTCATGCATGAAAATTAAGCGTGCACTCTCAATAAACATACATAAATAAGTTATCAATCAAACAGTTAAACAAATTGAATCCACAACTTATGAGACGCAATTAGAAGTAATCAAATCAAAATGCAAGCATAAACATATATTTCGAATCCCCCCCTAGCCAAGGGGGGGTTTAGTTCCTCATGATACAAAACAAAGAGAATCAAAGAAACACCTAAACATTCCAACAACTCAAACTTGAATTGTATGAACGTTTAGGCCCTCTTCTCTTCCATTCCTCATTCGTACAAAACAAAGAGTATTGAACTTAAATATTGAAATCAAAGAAACACCTAAACATTCCAACAACTCAAACTTGAATTGTATGAACGTTTAGGCCCTCTTATCTTCCTCTTCGTTGTAGCACAAGGTCTAAGGATAGTTGATAGGAGCATATTCATGCGACTTAAATGGCTTGTTCTCGTGCATTTACGTTATGTTTCATTAGTTATTTTAGTCCTTTATGCTTCTTTTGTGTGTTTTCAGGTTCTAAGGGCAAAGTATGCAAAATGGTGCATTTTGGTGCATTTTGGAGTAGTTTGGGGCGTTAAATGGATTGGATATACTTGAAGCCAAGTAGATGGACGAAATTGAAGACCAAAGGAGGCCCTTTGTACCAGAAATTCACACCAACACATCCCATTTCAGATTGCATTCCAATCATTCCAGCCAAGCCACATGCACTCCCTTTAATTTATTCAACCTAGCTGTCAAAGCACATGCACATTCACCCTAATCATTCACATACACAATCTGCCATCATTCACACATTCATTCCACATGCATTCCCTTCACAAATCAGCCACATGCACTTTGCCTTTCATCATTGCACCATAAATCAGCCACATGCACCCATAATCATTCATCCAACTTTGCACATGCATTCATCATCATAACCTAGCTGTCATTACCCTTTAATCACATGCATAAATCAGCCACATGCATCTCCCATCACCATTTCAGATTTCCACCAAGTTCCTAGCTGTCATATTCCCTCCTTTTCACCTATAAATAAGCATCCATTGCAGCCACAATTCATTCATTCCCATTCATACACAATACACAACCATTCACGCCAGAAATTCATCCCCTCTCTATAACACATCCATACTTCACCATTCCTCATATTTTCTGCCCAAAAGAAGCCTTGAGGTCCCCTACATCCATCCCTATCCTAAACACATCATTCTACACCATCCATAACTCCCCATCCCTCCAAACCTATCCTTAGACCTTGTGCTACAACGAAGAGGAAGAGAAGAGGGCCTAAACGTTCATACAATTCAAGTTTGAGTTGTTGGAATGTTTAGGCGTTTCTTTGATTTCAATGTTTAATTTCAATTCTCTTTGTTTTGTACGTATGAGGAACTAAACCCCCCTTGGCTAGGGGGGGATTCGAAATATATGTTTATGCTTGCATTTTGATTTGATTACTTCTAATTGCGTTTCATAAGTTGTGGATTCAATTTGTTTAACTGTTTGATTGATAACTTATTTATGTATGTTTATTGAGAGTATACGCTTAATTTTCATGCATGAATATGACGCTAGAATATAAGTGAGTTTCACCTAATAGTTACGAACTTATATTCACAAGTAGTGGAGGTTGCTTATAAACAATCGCGTTAAACGAATTCTTGGCATAAGTTTCATGCAATCATAGTAACAAATGCCTCGTCAACACTTATAGTTTTCATGATGCTTAATGATTCTTGCTTGTATCTCTATTATGCAATTCATGTAGGGAACTTGTGAGGAATGCTTTGGGTTGTCGTATGCAATCATCCAATTCATTAACTTAAGGAAAATTTGACGGTTAATTTAAGCGGACCTAATTAACCCGGGGCGTTGAGAATTCATGGTTTATTGAGAAGCAATTAGATTCGTTTTATATGCAAGTATAACATGTATGGAGATGAACCCCTTGGCTAGCATTCATTCATTCAATTCCATCACATTCATCTTTACAATCTGTTTTTAAATACAATCTGTGCATTTTAGTTAATTTCGTCAAAAACTCAATCCCCCTTTACTTTAATGTCCAAATTAGTTAGAAAGTGTTTTAGGTTGTGTTTATAAGTGTTTTGATTCAATTTGTTATACAAATTCGTCCAAATTCACCAAAGTGCTCAAAACTGCCCAGAAAGTGTTTTAAGGCTGTTTTGAGTGTTTTGGGTGATGTTTGAGTCTTTTGGTTTGTTTTAGTGTTTTAAAGTTTAGTTTTGCATTCTTTGAGTCTAGTTTAGTGTTAAAGTGTCTTAGTTTGTGTTTCTAAGTGTTTTGATTCAAGTTATTACCCAAATTCGTCCAAAGTACTCAAAGTGCTCAAAACTGCCCAGAAAGTGTTTTTAAGGCAGTTTTGAGTGTTTTGGTGCTGTTTTGAGTCTTTTGGTTGTTTTGGTGTTTTTAAAGTTTAGTTTTGCATTCTTTGAGTCTAGTATAGTGTTTTAAACTTTATTTTACGTTTTTAAGTCAGTTTCCAAGAGATTTGCAATCCCTCCTAATCCCCGGTTAAGAACGATCCCTACTTATACTTATACTACAATTGTCAAAAAGAGGGTTTAATTTGTGTGCGTATAATTCTCGCATCAAATTTTGGCGCCGTTGCCGAGGATTAGCAACTTTGCTAATCTCTTGGATTGTTTTATTTTCGTTTGTGTGTATATATTTTTAGTTTTATTTTGTTGATTTTAGAAGCACAACATGGCACTTGATAATGCTTATCTTTTGTCACAGCTCATGGAAAGGTCCCAAATGCAAAACGTTGATATAGTTGATCTTCAATCAAGGAATAACGTGTTTTCCAATACTTACAATTCGGATTGGAGTGATCATTCAACTTCTATGTGGTGGGAACCTCAAAATATTCAACAAGAAAGATATTGGGAGCCACCTCATATTCAATATGCCCAACCAAACTCAAATTCGTCAATAGATTATAATCAAATTCTTAATGAATTAAACTCTTTGGTGCAGGGTTCACAAAATCAAGCTAAGGAGACTCACCAAGAAACATATTGGCAACCATATGAGGATTCATATGCACCACCACAGCCTTCCCCTCAATCTTCACATCCAAATTCAGGCACCTACTCAAATCCAATTTGGTGAAAGAGTTTACATGGATCTTAGGACAGATCTCTATTCCACTCCATACAAAGATCCAATTCTTGAATGTTTTGAGAAGCATTTCGTGGAGGATGTACTTAAGTTCTTATTGGAGCATGTAGGTAAGCCACCAACTCAAAATCCAAAGTCGTTTTTGACTAATATGTTGTTGATGTCAATGATTAGAGCACCCACTCTTGAAATTCAACCATTGCCGGAACATTTCAAGTATCATCATCCATTCAATGATCAACTCCATGCCGTGGGTTCCATTAAGGCATGATTGTGTTCTTCGTCCGGCTGCAAGACGTTAAAGAAAGCGCTACTTGGGAGGCAACCCAATACAGTGAATAAAACAAAGCTTTTTCATTAATTTTCGAGAAATTACAAATGTATCTAACAAATGGAGCTTCACAAAGGTTGTTTTTGTTTTTGTTTGCGTGAAGACCCACCATGAGGCAAAACTCTAGAAGCGGAAGTCATCGAAGCAGGAGGCATCGAAGTAGGAGGCATCGGAGCAAGAGGCATCGGAGCAAGAGGCATCGGAGCGAGAGGCATAGGAGCGGGAGGCATCGGATATAGAGCATTCCAGGCCCCAATACTTGGCGGAACGCTGGATGACCCAGGAAAAAGGTGCCCCTGGAAGAAAGACGCAAGCCGTTGACGGTCACTTTGCATCCGACCTTGAGATTCTTGCATCTCATCAAGCTTCCTCTTCATGCCCGACGAATAGTTATTGGCAAGCACATGCAAAGTTCTATTCTCGTACTTAAGTTGTTTGATCTCTTGTTTCAGGTTCTCCACCTCCGCCATCAAAGATTCAACCTGACGGGAGCGAGCAAGGAGGCGTTGGCCCATGTTGGACACAGAGCCTGCGCACTGAACGCTGAGAGCCAGGGACTCTTGAACGGCCAACTCATCGGACCGTCCTGAAAGCAGCTGACTATCTCTGGGAGTGAGGAGGTTCCGAGCTACTATCGTAGCTGTTGTGGCGTCCTGCATCACGGAGTCTTCACCTGTAAGAGGACCGTTAGAAGATAAGAAAGAAGGGCGCCATACGTTACCTTGACGCGGCACGCCCGTATCACTGCGGAGACTCAATTCTAAGCTAAGGTTCGATGGGTTTGCCATTTTTCAAAAGTGTTCAAAGAGAAGGGGTGGACGGAGTAAATTTTCAAAAGGGCCGGAGACGAGTATCAAGAATGGGAAATCTTCAGAGTGTGTAAGTTGGCGGTGATCGATAGCTCTATAAAAAGCCAAGGCAACGCGTCCACCGATTCAAAAAGCCGGAATTTGAGGCGTAAAGTTCGGCGACGCTCCCTCCGCTTTTCAGAAAACGCGTTCAACACGTGGAGGCCATCATCGCAGCTACACGTCTTTAGCCGACAAGCGCAAAGTTCGGCGACGCTTTCTCTGCTTTTCAGAAAGCGCCTGCTCAGAAATCGAAGAGGCGTCTTCAAAGATCGAAGAGTCGTCACTATTTCAAAAAGCTGGATTTGCGGGATCAAAACGTTTGTCGACAAGGGTAAAAGAACAGTACCACCACTTGCTATTGGGAAATCCCTATATTTGTCGACTTTCATCTTTTATGGCAAGGCAAACCTGAAGAAAATGCCCGACTCTTCCTCACCTCTGAGGGCGCACTCCCAGCAAAGCCTTTCGAAACACTCAATTCTTTCTTCTTCCCCAAAGATGATACCAGATGCCTGGAGTACAGATGACCCAGGAGGAAGCAGCACAACAAATACATGTGCTGATTCATTCACCGCTTCTTCAAAAGCAAAGGTATCTCATATCATCAAGGTCAAAAGCAAAGGTATCTCATATCATGCTCTTTCCCTGTCTTTTCCTTTGTCTTTGTTATTACTTGCATGGCAAAGTGAAAGAAGCAATCAGCCGGCACTTGGAGTCTATCTAGACTCTATTCCCTGGTTGCTTACCTAGCTTTGCTGAGCTATCCTCTAACCCTCTTCAATACGAATTGGAGAGATTGAACAAAGAAACAGATAAGAGAATGAAGCTCAGACCTTCGGGGGAGACCAAAGGAAGCCTGCTGCCCAGTTCAAGAGTAGCACAAAGGAAAATCAACGATGGGAGCAGCGCAGTTCAAGAGTAAGCCTGTGGAATCACAAAGATCCAAGCCTCAATGCAATTACCAAGGAGAAGATGGAATTTACACTATATAACCAGATTTGCGTCTCTAAACTCTTCTCTTTGTTAACTACATTCTGCCATGTTTAGTATGTTTAGTTGCTTTTTGTGTGTTTACTTATGTTTTGTGTGAATCTATGCTTAAAACATTGAGGACAATGTTTGATTTAAGTGTGGGGGGGGTAACTAAGTATATTTGATGCAAATTCGTGGGATTTTATCACCCATAACTTCAAATGTTGTTCCTTGCTGTTTTAAGGTGTTTTTAAGATGTTTTAGAGTGTTTTAGTATGTTTTGTTTTATAACTCCGAAAATCACATAAAAATTTGAAAAACATGTTTTGAAAAGCCTAAAAAGAGTGTTTTAAGTCGTTTTTGTGTGTTTGTGTCTTAGGATACCTTCCAACACAATGATAAGGATTTGGTTTGTAATTGCATGACTGTTAAAAAGAGTTATAAACATAGAGAAAAGTTTGATTTACTCTTGGTATATGCTTGGTTATGGTTATAATGTATGACTTCACATGCAATCATAAAAGAAAAATTCGTTTTTGTAACATGCTTGAAGGAAGGAACTCAAACAAACGCTACAACCCTGTGAGACTCGAGCCATTACCTTCTTTGGAGAGTTATAATCTGTGATTCTTTGTTTTCTAAAGTTGTTGCATGATCTCATTATTCCTTGCTTGGTTGCTACTTAGAATGCAATTATATCATGATAGAACTAAATGCTAGAACTTATATCCGTTTCATTCAAAGCATGACATTGAATTGCATAACACATATCAAGATGAAGTTGTGTAACCACCACCATAGCCAAATAGCCTTACTTCCCATATTTCATATATGTTGTAAGTTTTAACCCCGTTGAGCCTTGTTTAGCCTTTATTCTTTGTTTACCCACATTTTCCTCACCTAGCCTAGAGTAGGTCTTTCCTATACCCTTGTTCTTAAAGTATAGTGAGCATGACTTAAATGAATTCCTTTTGAGTTACATTATGCAAGAAAATGAGTGTGGGGGAGTAAAAGTTTGTTCTTACGTTTATATGTATGTTTTGAGATTCAAAAAAAAAAAAAAGAAAAGAAGAAGAAAAAAAAAAAAAAAAAAAAAAAAAAAAAGAGTGAAAATAAGTTAGAATGAACTCACGAGCGTTGATGGTTGAAGAAAGGGTCCAAAAAGTTGAATATGGCCCTAAGTTTTGTGTGATTTTCCCTTGGGTGTTCAAAGTTGACTTCTGCGTTCTTAAGGGAATTCTAAGTGCCTAATTCAATACTTTGCTCACTATTGCTTTAAGAATGTTTGTTTATCCTTCACCTTTCATTGTTAGCCAATACCCTAGCCCCGTTACAACCCTTTGACTTCTATCTTGAGTGTTATGTGTTTCAAAATGTGGAGTTTGGAATTGATATGAGCTTATGGAGTCACTGGTTCTCGCGTCTAAGTAGTAGCATTCCATTCATGAGATCATATCTAAACATGCTTATTAACTCCAGAAATTGCTCTCTTTGTGATATATATATGTGAGTGTTCGTTTTCATTAATCTTCTCACAAATGACTAGATTAGGGTGTGTAGTTAGAAAATCTGAGTGAAAATCGAGTGCATATCTTGTAAGGAATTGAGCAAATTCTCTAAGGCATGTTACTACATTCAAAACATGGTTTTAAATGCTTAATTGTGAAATAGTATGTGGTGACTATGATTAAGAATGTACTTAAGTGTGAAGATCACTAAAATCTGTGAGAATGATGATTTTTAACATGTCATGTGCATTGGAAATCCCTGAGACGATTGTTGGAAGGTTTAGGTTGTGTTTTACTTGTTTTGTTTCGTTTCGTTTTGTTTTGTTTTTCTTTCTGTTTTGCTCGAGGACTAGCAAAAGATAAGTGTGGGGGTATTTGATAGGAGCATATTCATGCGACTTAAATGGCTTGTTCTCGTGCATTTACGTTATGTTTCATTAGTTATTTTAGTCCTTTATGCTTCTTTTGTGTGTTTTCAGGTTCTAAGGGCAAAGTATGCAAAATGGTGCATTTTGGTGCATTTTGGAGTAGTTTGGGGCGTTAAATGGATTGGATATACTTGAAGCCAAGTAGATGGACGAAATTGAAGACCAAAGGAGGCCCTTTGTACCAGAAATTCACACCAACACATCCCATTTCAGATTGCATTCCAATCATTCCAGCCAAGCCACATGCACTCCCTTTAATTTATTCAACCTAGCTGTCAAAGCACATGCACATTCACCCTAATCATTCACATACACAATCTGCCATCATTCACACATTCATTCCACATGCATTCCCTTCACAAATCAGCCACATGCACTTTGCCTTTCATCATTGCACCATAAATCAGCCACATGCACCCATAATCATTCATCCAACTTTGCACATGCATTCATCATCATAACCTAGCTGTCATTACCCTTTAATCACATGCATAAATCAGCCACATGCATCTCCCATCACCATTTCAGATTTCCACCAAGTTCCTAGCTGTCATATTCCCTCCTTTTCACCTATAAATAAGCATCCATTGCAGCCACAATTCATTCATTCCCATTCATACACAATACACAACCATTCACGCCAGAAATTCATCCCCTCTCTATAACACATCCATACTTCACCATTCCTCATATTTTCTGCCCAAAAAGAAGCCTTGAGGTCCCCTACATCCATCCCTATCCTAAACACATCATTCTACACCATCCATAACTCCCCATCCCTCCAAACCTATCCTTAGACCTTGTGCTACAACGAAGAGGAAGAGAAGAGGGCCTAAACGTTCATACAATTCAAGTTTGAGTTGTTGGAATGTTTAGGCGTTTCTTTGATTTCAATGTTTAATTTCAATTCTCTTTGTTTTGTACGTATGAGGAACTAAACCCCCCTTGGCTAGGGGGGGATTCGAAATATATGTTTATGCTTGCATTTTGATTTGATTACTTCTAATTGCGTTTCATAAGTTGTGGATTCAATTTGTTTAACTGTTTGATTGATAACTTATTTATGTATGTTTATTGAGAGTATACGCTTAATTTTCATGCATGAATATGACGCTAGAATATAAGTGAGTTTCACCTAATAGTTACGAACTTATATTCACAAGTAGTGGAGGTTGCTTATAAACAATCGCGTTAAACGAATTCTTGGCATAAGTTTCATGCAATCATAGTAACAAATGCCTCGTCAACACTTATAGTTTTCATGATGCTTAATGATTCTTGCTTGTATCTCTATTATGCAATTCATGTAGGGAACTTGTGAGGAATGCTTTGGGTTGTCGTATGCAATCATCCAATTCATTAACTTAAGGAAAATTTGACGGTTAATTTAAGCGGACCTAATTAACCCGGGGCGTTGAGAATTCATGGTTTATTGAGAAGCAATTAGATTCGTTTTATATGCAAGTATAACATGTATGGAGATGAACCCCTTGGCTAGCATTCATTCATTCAATTCCATCACATTCATCTTTACAATCTGTTTTTAAATACAATCTGTGCATTTTAGTTAATTTCGTCAAAAACTCAATCCCCCTTTACTTTAATGTCCAAATTAGTTAGAAAGTGTTTTAGGTTGTGTTTATAAGTGTTTTGATTCAATTTGTTATACAAATTCGTCCAAATTCACCAAAGTGCTCAAAACTGCCCAGAAAGTGTTTTTAAGGCTGTTTTGAGTGTTTTGGGTGATGTTTGAGTCTTTTGGTTTGTTTTAGTGTTTTAAAGTTTAGTTTTGCATTCTTTGAGTCTAGTTTAGTGTTAAAGTGTCTTAGTTTGTGTTTCTAAGTGTTTTGATTCAAGTTATTACCCAAATTCGTCCAAAGTACTCAAAGTGCTCAAAACTGCCCAGAAAGTGTTTTTAAGGCAGTTTTGAGTGTTTTGGTGCTGTTTTGAGTCTTTTGGTTGTTTTGGTGTTTTAAAGTTTAGTTTTGCATTCTTTGAGTCTAGTATAGTGTTTTAAACTTTATTTTACGTTTTTAAGTCAGTTTCCAAGAGATTTGCAATCCCTCCTAATCCCCGGTTAAGAACGATCCCTACTTATACTTATACTACAATTGTCAAAAAGAGGGTTTAATTTGTGTGCGTATAATTCTCGCATCAATAGTTTGATGGTGTGAATGGTTTGGGGAGTGGTGAAAATGGAAGATGGTTTTTGGATTGTAAGGGAGAGAAACTCACGGCTAGGGAAGTGTTTGTGGTGTGTTGTGTATGAAAATGAGATGTGGAGTGAATGAATCCATTGTGGCTGAAATGGATCCTTATTTATAGGTAAATAAGAGGGAACATGACAGCTAGGAAGTGGGTGGAAATGTGGCTGCATGTGTGGTGCAATGATGAAGGAATAATCTGAAAATGCAAGGTGAATTAGGTTGGAAATCTGATGGGTAATGCACTGCAAGGATGGGCTGTTTTGTGTTGTTGGTGTGTGAATGGGAATGTAATCTGAAATGGGAGAGCATGTGGGTGGAAATGCATGTGGGTTAAAGTGGAATGATGATGGGAGATGCATGTGGCTGATTTATGCATGTGATTAAAGGGAGTGCATGTTTGAATGATTAAAGGGACATGTGGGGGTGGAAATGATGAATGAAATGCATGTGAATGACAGCTAGATATGTTGATGAATGCATGTGATTAAAGGGAGTGCATGTTTGAATGATTAAAGGGGCATGTGGGGGTGGAAATGATGAATGAAATGCATGTGAATGACAGCTAGATATGTTGATGAATGCATGTGACTTGTTTGTGGTGAGTGATTGTGCACGGCAAAGGGGGAGATTGAATGTGTGAATGATGGCAGATTGTTTATGTTGAGAAATGAATGAATGCACGGCAAAGGGGGGAAGAAATGGGCTGGAATATGTGGTGGATGATTAAAGGTATGTTGCTAATGGTTTATGATAAGTGATAAGTGGTGATGATAAGTGTATGATATGTGGGAGTGTGGCTGAAATGAAGGAGTGGAATGTTGGAATGTTATGCACGGCTAAGGATATAGGAAAGGTTTAAATGTCCTAAAACTAAAGGGAACAAGGTTCCAACACTTTGGTCTTCAATTAGGTCTTCAATTTCGTCCAACACTTTGGATCCAAGCATAAGCTATCCATCCTTAGCCCAAAAGTGCTCCAAAAGTCTCCAAAATGCATCTTTTTGCTCCATTAGCCCTTTGGACCTACAAACACACGAAAATAGCTTAAAGTACTAAAATAACTAAAGAAACATAATGTAAATGCACGAGAACAAGCCATTTAAGTCGCATGAATATGCTCCTATCAAGCATTAAAAACCAAATCCTCATCATTGTGTTGGAAGGTACCCTAAGACACAAGCAAACACACAAAAACAACTTTTTTGGCTTTTTCAAAACACTTTTTTCAATTTTTTTTTCAAATTTTCGGATTTTTACTTCAACACACACCAAAACAGCTTAAAATGCATTAAAAACACTCAAAACAGTGAGAAACAACATTAGAAGTGATAGGTGATAAAATCCCACGAATTTTGCATAAGAAAACACTTGTTTACCCCCCCCACACTTAAATCAAACATTGTCCTCAATGTTTCACACAAAGACTCACATAAAAGCAAACAAATAACAATCAACTAAGCATGATAAAATAAACAGCAAGGAGAAGGGTTTAGAAACGCAAATCTGGGTTTGGAGTGGAAGTTCCATCTTCTCCTTGTCGAATGCATGGGTTGCCTCCCAAGAAGCGCTTGCTTTAACGTCTTCCAGCCAGACGAATATGCCATGCTAAGCTTCAATAGGTCCCATGGCATGGAATTGATCTTTGAATGGAAGGTGATACTTGAAATGATCTATGTACTCCAATAAGAAGTCAAGGATAAACACATCTTCTTTGAACGTTTCAGGGACTTTTCACTCGGCCAGATTTGGTGTGAGGATTGGTCCTTGTCCTGTGTCATAAAATTCAACTTCTTTGGGGTTGTTTGCCTCAAGAACATCCTCTTTGACGAATTCTTGATATTCCATACTTTGCACCTTTGGAAGGGCTTCCAAGATGTCTTTTTCACTTTCTTCTTCCTTGGAATTCATGAACCTGCAAGGAATAGGGACATTGGGTGGAATGGGGTTAGAAAGAATTAAATTTGGAACAACCTTACTTGAATTGGATGGCGTAGGAGCAATAGGTGTCTGCGGCAAAGGTGTTTCCACCCTTGCCGTGGGTTGGGTGTGTTCCTCTTCCTCAAATTGCAATCTTTCATCTTCCTTGTAATTTGATTTTGATGGTTTAGGGTCTGTTCCAACTTCCTTGCTACTTATTAAGATGATTTCATTGGCAGTTTCAAATCCTCCTTTTGAATTGACGATGGTTGAGCTAGGCAACTTGCCTTGCTCTCTAAATTGGCCCATGAACTCAGCCATTTGTCCCACTTGTCTCTTCAATTCAGTCACCTCTTGATGCGAAATATATTAAGCACACAAATTAAACCCTCTTCTGACAATTGTAGCAAAGTATGTAAGTAGGGATCGTTCAAAACCGGGGATTAGGAGGGATTGCTAAACTCTTGAAAACTGACCTAAGAACTCCAAAACAAAGTTAAAAACACTAATTTGGACTCAAAGAATGAAAAACCAAAGTTAAAACACTAAAACAAAACAAAAACTCAAAACAGCAACTAGAAGACTCAAAACTGCCTAAAAACCACTTTCTGGGCAGTTTTGAGCACCTACACTAATTTGGACGAAATTGGTTGAAAACTTGACTCAAAACACTTAAAAACATGAACCAAAACAATTTCTAACTACATTGAGACTTCAAAGTAAAGGGGGATTTGATTTGGACGAAATTAAAGTTGAGAAAACAGATTGCAAAGTAAAACTGATTTTGAAACGTTTTTGGGGTTTTTAATGGATGATGGACTAGTTAGGGGTTCTTTCTCCACACATGACAAGTATGCAAATGACTCGATTTCCAGTTATTCCTTCATAGAATTATGAATGACAATGCCCCAAATTAACCGTGACATCACTAGTTAATTCTCAAGTTTTCCTTGTGTTATTGAATTGGATGACATCATACGACAACCCAAAGCATTCTTCAAAAGTTCCTTACATGACATCATAATAAAGATACAATCAAAGATCATTACGTTCAATGAAAACTATAAGCATTGACAAAGCACTTGTGACTATGACATCATGACACTTATGCTAGGAATTGAACTTAACGCGATTGTGACTAGCAACCTTCACTACTTGTGAATATAAGTGTGTGACAATTATGTGAAACAAACTTATATTCTAGCATCATATTCATGCAAGCCAATTAAGTGTCGACCCCTAATTAACAAACACAAATATGTTATTACTCGCACAGTTAAGCCAATTGCATTCACGATTCAAGAACTCATAACTGGAATTTATCAAATCATCTTGCACACATAGTTATGGCTTCGAAATCACCCCTAACCAATAGTGGTTTAGCCACTCATGTTCATAGCAAAATGAAAGGAAAATAAATTAAACATTGAAATCATAAAACGAATTACACCTAGAATGCACCAACGACGAAGCTTGAGCATCCAAGAGTCCTTCCTTCTTTCTCCTTGCTACGGCACAAAGGTGGAAGGGATGGTTGGGATGTGTTTTAGGATCAGGGATTATGGAATTGGATGGAGGATAAGCACGGCAAGGTGTAGTGTTTGGTTGGAATTGTGTTTCTAGGATTTTAGGATGTGTAGAGTGGTTGATGCGAAATATATTAAGCACACAAATTAAACCCTCTTCTGGCAATTGTAGCAAAGTATGTAAGTAGGGATCGTTCAAAACCGGGGATTAGGAGGGATTGCTAAACTCTTGAAAACTGACCTAAGAACTCCAAAACAAAGTTAAAAACACTAATTTGGACTCAAAGAATGAAAAACCAAAGTTAAAACACTAAAACAAAACAAAAACTCAAAACAGCAACTAGAAGACTCAAAACTGCCTAAAAACCACTTTCTGGGCAGTTTTGAGCACCTACACTAATTTGGACGAAATTGGTTGAAAACTTGACTCAAAACACTTAAAAACATGAACCAAAACAATTTCTAACTAAATTGAGACTTCAAAGTAAATGGGGATTTGATTTGGACGAAATTAAAGTTGAGAAAACAGATTGCAAAGTAAAACTGATTTTGAAACGTTTTTGGGGTTTTTAATGGATGATGGACTAGTTAGGGGTTCTTTCTCCACACATGACAAGTATGCAAATGACTCGATTTCCAGTTATTCCTTCATAGAATTATGAATGACAATGCCCCAAATTAACCGTGACATCACTAGTTAATTCTCAAGTTTTCCTTGTGTTATTGAATTGGATGACATCATACGACAACCCAAAGCATTCTTCAAAAGTTCCTTACATGACATCATAATAAAGATACAATCAAAGATCATTACGTTCAATGAAAACTATAAGCATTGACAAAGCACTTGTGACTATGACATCATGACACTTATGCTAGGAATTGAACTTAACGCGATTGTGACTAGCAACCTTCACTACTTGTGAATATAAGTGTGTGACAATTATGTGAAACAAACTTATATTCTAGCATCATATTCATGCAAGCCAATTAAGTGTCGACCCCTAATTAACAAACACAAATACGTTATTACTCGCACAGTTAAGCCAATTGCATTCACGATTCAAGAATTCATAACTGGAATTTATCAAATCAACTTGCACACATAGTTATGGCTTCGAAATCACCCCTAACCAATAGGGTTTTAGCCACTCATGTTCATAGCAAAATGAAAGGAAAATAAATTAAACATTGAAATCATAAAACGAATTACACCTAGAATGCACCAACGACGAAGCTTGAGCATCCAAGAGTCCTTCCTTCTTTCTCCTTGCTACGGCACAAAGGTGGATGGGGTGGTTGGGATGTGTTTTAGGATCAGGGATTATGGAATTGGATGGAGGATAGGCACGACAAGGTGTAGTGTTTGGTGGAATTGTGCTTCTAGGATTTTAGGATGTGTAGAATGGTGTGGCTAGATGAATGGACGAAAATTGGGTGAATGAGTGATCCCCTTAGTGCCTTGCTGCAAAGCCTTATTTATAGGGCTAGGAAAGGTTTAGAACTTAGTTGAAACCAAAAGGTTTTGTACCAGAAATTCTATACATGAAACACTTAAAGGATATATGTGTGTAGCTTGGACAAGGTAGGACGGCTTGGACAAGGTAGGAGACAAGATAGGACGGCTAGGAGACAAGCTAGGACGGCTAGGAGACAAGCTAGGACGGCTAGTGACAAGCTAGGACGGCTAGGAGACAAGCTAGGACGGCTAGGAGACAAGGTAGGACGGCTAGTGACAAGCTAGGACGGCTAGGAGACAAGCTAGGACGGCTAGGAGACAAGGTAGGACGGCTAGTGACAAGCTAGGACGGCTAGTGACAAGGTAGGACGGCTAGTGACAAGCTAGGACGGCTTGTTCTTCCAATACAGAAATTAGGCACCATGTGTGAATAGATAAAGCCTTCTAGAAATAAGGTTTTTAGGCCCCCTTGCAGCTCCCTAACTGAATTCAAGCCTTCAAATTCGTCCATCCTCATGCCTCCATGCTTGCACTATCCAATCTTGGCCCAAAAATGCTCTAGAATGCTCCAAATTGCTTCTTTTTGCATACTTTGACACTAAAACCTGAAATTACACGAAAATGACTTTAAACACTAAACTAACTAAGGAAAAACAAAATAAATGCATGAGAACAAGCCAATTAAGTCGCATAAAAATGCTCCTATCAGTGGTGTGGCTAGATGAATGGACGAAAATTGGGTGAATGAGTGATCCCCTTAGTGCCTTGCTACAAAGCCTTATTTATAGGGCTAGGAAAGGTTTAGAACTTAGTTGAAACCAAAAGGTTTTGTACCAGAAATTCTATACATGAAACACTTAAAGGATATGTGTGTGTAGCTTGGACAAGGTAGGACGGCTTGGACAAGGTAGGAGACAAGATAGGACGGCTAGGAGACAAGCTAGGACGGCTAGGAGACAAGCTAGGACGGCTAGTGACAAGCTAGGACGGCTAGGAGAAAAGCTAGGACGGCTAGTGACAAGCTAGGACGGCTAGTGACAAGCTAGGACGGCTAGGAGACAAGCTAGGACGGCTAGGAGACAAGCTAGGACGGCTAGTGACAAGCTAGGACGGCTTGTTCTTCCAATACAGAAATTAGGCACCATGTGTGAATAGATAAAGCCTTCTAGAAATAAGGTTTTTAGGCCCCCTTGCAGCTCCCTAACTGAATTCAAGCCTTCAAATTCGTCCATCCTTATGCCTCCATGCTTGCACTATCCAATCTTGGCCCAAAAATGCTCTAGAATGCTCCAAATTGCTTCTTTTTGCATACTTTGACACTAAAACCTGAAATTACATGAAAATGACTTTAAACACTAAACTAACTAAGGAAAAACAACATAAATGCATGAGAACAAGCCAATTAAGTCGCATAAAAATGCTCCTATCACCTCTCGAGCTTGATTTTGCACTTCATTGGCGTAATTGTGCATGTCCTTTGCTTGTTTTTCTTGCCCCTGCGCCAATGTAGTTAGTAATTGAATAACTTGAGAATTATCAAAAGACGAACCTGAGTTTGGTTGGGCATATTGTATATGAGGTTGTGGTGGCTGCATAGGCGTTGAATAGAACTCCTCATATGGCTGCCAATATTCTTCTTGTTGAATTTGTTGAGACCCCCACCACATAGAGTTTGAATGATCACTCCAATCTGAATTGTACATGTTGGGAAACAAATTGTTCCCTGATTGATTATGATCTTGATAACTCCAAGTACTGACATTCTCCCAACCTCTTTGTGGACATTGATTTGCTTGATATTCTTGCCTATAAGAAGCACCAAATGTAGGGACACTTTGCATTGCGGACCCTTTGACATACTGTGATAATTGACAAGTAAGATTTGCTATTTGAGCTTGAAGATTAGCAATTGCCATGTCTTGCTTCTCTAGTACCTGAAATCAAAAAAATAAAACTAAATCAAATAACAAAAGAAAAATAAACAAACAGAGGGATTAGCAAAGTTGCTACTCCCCGGCAACGGCGCCAAAATTTGATGCGAAAATTAACTTCACACACAAATTAACCCTCTTTTGACAATTGTAGCATATAAATAAGTAGGGATCGTTCTTACACCGGGGATTAGGAGGGCTTGCTAAACACTCTAAACTGACTCAAATAACTAAAATTAACCTTTCAAACACTTAAACTCACGTAAAAAGACTCAACTACGTTCACAAGACTCAAAATAGGCTAAAAACACTCAAAACTGCCTAAAAACACAATCTGGGCAGATTTGACTCTAAACACAAACTTGGACGAAATTTGGTTCTATCTTGACTCAAAACACTTGAAAACACAATCTAAAACATATTCTAACTATTTAGACACTCTAGAATAAATGGGGATTTGGTTTTGGACGAAAATAAACAAAACAAAACAAGAAATTAAACTAGGCAGATTTGGACGAATTTGATGGAATTAAGTGGATGGTGAGATGGCTAGGAGGTTTTTCTCCACACATGGCATACTTGCACATAATACAATTTCCAGTTGCTTAATCAATGAATTCATGAACCTCAACACCCCAAGTTAATTAGGTACGCTTAAATTAACTCTCAGATTTCCCTTAGGTCATTGAATTGAATGGAATTGGCGCATTGCAATCAAATTATTCCTTAAAAGTTTTCTATATGAAAGCTCATGAAAGAAAGACAATCAAAGATCATTAGATTCTATGGAAATCATAGGTGTTGACGAGGCATTCGTAACTATGAAAGCGCATGATACTTATGCCAAGAATTCACTTATCATAATTGTGACCAACAATCTTAACTACTCATGAATATAAGTTCCCAATGATTAGGTGAAGTTCCTTCATACCCTAGCATTATGTTTATGCATGCAAATCAAGCGTGCACTCTCAATTCATATACGTAAACAAGTTTTAATTAAAACAGATAAGTAAATTGAATTCATCATTCATGAAATCACAATTGAAAGTAATCAAATCATCATGCAAATATAACCATGGCTTCGAAATTCCCCCTAGCCAAAATGGGATTAGTTCCTCATGCTTGCAAAACAAAAAGTATTGAATTTAAACATTGAAATCATAAGAAAGATTACACCTAGATGTTCAGCAATTCCAAGATGGATTCGATGCACAGATTGGCTCCTCTTCCTCCTCCTTGCTGCGGCACAAAGTGTGTGCGGTGGAATTGGGGGTTTTGGATGGTGTTTTCTTGTTTAGAGGGATGGAGGATGGTTGATTATGGTGGTAGAGGTGCGGCAGATGTGTGTGGATGTGTATGGAGGTGTATGGAGGTGAAGAATGGAGGCTAGGGGTTGCGGCACTAGGTTTCTGAATGGTATTAAGGGGTGTTTCGAATTTTTGGCTGAAATTATGCTTCTATAGTCCTAGGGTTAAGTAGATTAGGGTTAGACTTAACAGATTCTATGGATTAGGGCCCTAGAATTCGGCCATGGGTTGTCAAATCCACTTAGGAAGAGGTTTTTAGGCCACATAGTTTTATAAAAGGATTTGTATACCCAAATCCACAAGGATTAGGCCAAGGAAATCAGAATCCCAAAGGGATTGGGCCTAGGGAGGTGCGGCAGGTTTAGGGGAGAGGGTTTCTTGGCTTGCAAGGCAAGGCAAAGCCTTCTAGAAAGGTTTGGGGCCCCACTTTTCTAGGGCTTCTAGAAATAATAGGTTTTGTGGCAGATTTGGGCCTTCTAGAATAGGATGCTTCTAGAAATAGGTTCTAGAATTATCCATTTAGGTCCCCATGCAATTAGGATTAAGACATGATAAGGTTTGGATAAGATAAGATGAGATAAGGTTTGGATAATGTTTTGGATAATGTTAGATAAGGTTAGATAAGGTTTTGGATAAGGTTTTGGATAATGTTTCCTCTTTTCGGCTCCTACCTTATCCACTTTGTCCCAAGCTTATTCCTTCCTCTTCTTATCACATTTCTAGCCTCTTGAAGTCCAAATTCGTCCATCCATGTTGGCCCATATGTAAGCTATCCACATAGTGTCCAAAATTGCTCCAAAATGCACCAAAATGCCCTTTCTTGATACTTTACCCCATAGGACCTACAAACACACGAAATTGAGTTGTAATGCGACATTAACTAAGAAATAATAGCATAAATGCACAAGAATAAGCTAGTTAAGTCGCCTAAATATGCTCCTATCAATACAATTCAAGTTTGAGTTGTTGGAATTTTTAAGTGCTTTCCTCTCCTTGATTTTAATGGTTAAAATTACTTATCTTTGTTTTGTGCGTATGAGGAACTAAATCCCCCCTTGGCTAGGGGGGAATTCGAAATACATGTTTATGCTTGCAATATGATTTGATTACTTCCAATTGCGTTTCATAAGTTGTGAATTCAATTTACTTCTATGTGAATTACATTGATTTGTGTGTGTTGGTTGAGAGTGCACGCTTAATTATCATGCATAAATTGGATGCTAGGATATAAGGAAATTTCACCTAATCGTTATGGAATTATATTCACAAGTAGTAAAGGTTGATGATCTCAATCGCGTTAAGTAAATTCTTGGCATAAGTTTCATGCAATCATAGTAACAAGTGCTTCGTCAACGCTTATGGTTTTCATAGAACTTAATGATTCTTGCTTATATCTCTATTATGCAATCATGTAGGGGACTTGTGGGGAATGTTTTGGGTTGTCGTATGCAATCATCCAATTCAATAACGTTAGGAAAATCTGAGGGTTAATTAGTGCAATTCACGGTTAATCTGGGGCGTTGAGAATTCATGGTTTATTGAAAAGCAATTAGAAATCGTTTTGTGTGCAAGTATAGCATGTGTGGATATGAACCCCTTAGCTAGCTTCCCATCCATTCAATTCCATCAAATTCGTTTTTACAATCTGTTATAATTCAAAAAGTTTGTTTTGTTTTTAAATTCGTCCAAAACCAATCCCCCTTTACTTTGTTGAGTCATAGTAGTTAGAAATCACTTTAGTTTGTGTTTTTAAGTGTCTTAGGTCAAGTTAAAACCAATTTTCGTCCAAAGTTGTGCCTAGTGTTCAAAACTGCCCAGATTGTGTTTTTAAGGCAGTTTTGAGTGTTTTGGTGCTGTTTTGAGTCTTTTGGTTTGTTTTGGTGTTTTTAAGTTTAGTTTTGCATTCTTTGAGTCTAGTATAGTGTTTTAAACTTGTTTTTACGTATTTGAGTCAGTTTTCAAGTGATTTTGCAATCCCTCCTAATCCCCGGCCTAGAACGATCCCTACTTACATACTTACTACAATTGATAAAAAGAGGGTTAATTTGTGTGCGTATAATTCTCACATTAAATTTTGGCGCCGTTGCCGGGGATTAGCAACTTTGCTAATCTCTTGGATTGTTTTATTTTCGTCTGTGTGTATATATTTTTAGTTTTATTTTGTTGATTTTAGGTACTAGAGAAGCAAGACATGGCACTTGATAGTGCTTCTCTTTTGTCACAGCTCATGGAAAGGTCCCAAATGCAAAGAGTTGGTACATTTGATCATAATCAATCAAGGAATGACGTGTTTTCCAATACTTACAATTCAGATTGGAGTGATCATTCAAACTCTATGTGGTGGGAACCTCAACATATTCAACAAGAAGGATATTGGCAGCCATATGAGGAGTTCTATTCAACGTCTATGCATCCACCACAACCTCATATACAATATGCCCAACCAAACTGATAGGAGCATATTCATGCGACTTAATTAGCTTGTTCTCGTGCATTTATGTTGTGTTTACTTAGTTATTTTAGTGTTTAAGGCCACTTTTGTGTATTTTCAGATTATAAGGCCAAAGTGTGCAAGAAGATGCAAATTGGAGTCTTTTGGAGCGAAAGAGGAATGAATGAGTTGAAGACTTGAAGAAACGACGGATTCCTACTCCAACGACGAATTCCTACTCCAACGATGAATTCCTACCAAAACGAGGAATCCTACTCAAACAAGGTTTCCTACTTGAAGTAGGAAAGTTAACCCTAAGTTTCCCGTTTTGGTAACCTTTCCTAATCTTAAACGTCCGTATTTTCTAGCCACTTTGAAGTCCTTGTAGGCGCTTTAGGACACAAAACGAAGGCCCTAGCCCATTTTATACTCTTTGCCGTGGGCTTTAGCCCAATTCCCTTCCCTTGCCGTGCAAGGGGGGGCATTTTAGGCCCATTCCATGTTTCTAAACCCTAATCTTTTTCCTTGCAGCCACATTCCCTTTAATTTCTGATTTAAATCCTTAATTCTAGCAGCTTTTAATTTAATTTTAGTTAATTATAATAAGCTAGGGTTTATTTTCTGAAACCCTACACATTTTACAACCTAGCCGCACCCTATTCATCCATTCTTTTCAGATTTTCAGCCACAAAACCTATCTAGCCGTCACTCTCCCATCCATCATCCATAAAACCCTAATCCCTGTCATTCTAATTCACAACCGCACCTAATATTCACCCTAACTCTAACATGCAGCCACCAACCCATTCTCACCTTAATTGACTCCCCAATCCGTGCATTCCCATTCAGCCCCCCTACACACATATTCATTCAGCCACCACCCTAATAACCCGAATTCCCTCTAATCCGTGCACTACCATAACCCTAAATTCATTCACACAATTCGCAGCCACCCTCTATCACAGATTCTCTCCCATTCAACCCAAAACCCATGCACCTTCCCCTCCATTGCAGCCATTCCCAAGCCTTGCCGCAGCCATCTCCACCACTCCTCACACAATTCCACACCATCCCCCACCTTCTACCACCATTGCCGCACCCCTAAACCATCCTAAACCCATCTATAACCCAGAAATTCACCCAAAATCATCCAAAACCATCTCTGCCGCAGCAAGGAGAAGAGGAAAGAGGAGCTTCGACGCGCACCAATTCACGTGGATTCGTTGGGCGTTCTAGGTGTAATCAATCCTTTGTGCTTTATGTTTAAATTCATTTGTAATTCTCTTTTTGTGAACATGAGAGGCTAAATCCCCCTAGTTAGCTAGGGGGTGATTCGAAACCATGTTTATGCTTGCAATATGAATTGATTACTTTTGGTTGGAATTTCATGAATGATTGATTCAATTCGTTTAACTGTGTGATTGATAACTTGTTTGTGTATGTTTATTGAGAGTGCACGCTTAATGTTCATGCATGAATTTGACGCTAGAATATAAGTGAGTTTCACCTAATAGTTACGAACTTATACTCACAAGTAGTGGAGGTTGCTTATAAACAATCGCGTTAAATGAATTCTTGGCACTAGTTTCATGCTCATCATAGTAACGAATGCCTCGTCAACACTTATAGTTTTCATGATGCTTAATGATTTTTGATTGTATCTTTATTGTGCTTTTCACGTAAAGGACTTTTGGAGAATGTTTTGAATTGCGTTGCGCTAACCCATCCAATTCATTAACTTAAGGAGAACTTGACGGTTAATTTAAGCGGACCTAATTAACCCGGAGTGTTGAGTTTCATAATTTATCGAAAGACCAACTGAAAATCAAAGTGTATGCAAGTGTGACATGTGTGGAGAAAAACCCCTTAGCTATTCCATCATCCATATTTTCATCAAATTTATATTTAGAATCTGCCTTAAATTTACAATCTGTGCATTTAATTTATTTTCGTCAAAACCTCAATCCCCCTTTACTTTAGTGTCGAATTTAGTTAGAAAGTATCTTAGTTTGTGTTTTTAAGCATTTTGATTCATTCTATTACCCAATTTCGTCCAAAGTTACCAAAGTGCTCAAAACTGCCCAGAAAGTGATTTTAAGGCAGTTTTGAGTGTTTTGGGGCTGTTTTGAGTTTTTTAATTTGTTTTAGTGTTTTTATTGTTTAGTTTTGCATTCTTTGAGTCTAGTTTAGTGTTTCAAACTTTATTTTACGTTTTTGAGTCAGTTTCCAAGTGATTTTGCAATCCCTCCTAATCCCCGGTTAAGAACGATCCCTACTTATTCATATACTACAATTGTCACAAGAGGGTTTTAATTTGTGTGCTTACTTAGTCGGCATCATCTATTGACAAACCTGAGTTTGTGATGCGAACTAAGTAAGCACACAAATTAAAACCCTTTTGTGACAATTGTAGTATATGAATAAGTAGGGATCGTTCTTAACCGGGGATTAGGAGGTGATGTGAGATTTATACGCACACAAATTAAACCCTCTTTTTATCAATTGTAGTGGAGAATGTAAGTAGGGATCGTTCTAGACCGGGGATTAGGAGGGATTGTTAATCACTTGGAATTGACTCAAAAACGTAGAAACACAATATAAAACACTTTACTAGATTCAAAGAATGCAAAACTAAACTTTAAAACACCAAAACAAACCAAAAGACTCAAAACAGCCCCAAAACACTCAAAACTGCCTTAAAAACACAATCTGGGCAGTTTTGAACACTAGACACAACTTTGGACGAAAATTGGTTTTAACTTGACCTAAGACACTTAAAAACACAAACTAAATTGATTTCTAACTACTATGACACTCTAAGTAAAGGGGGATTTTGATTTTGACGAATTTGAAAACAAAACTTAAAACTTTGTAAAACGAACAGATTTTAAACGAATTTGGATTTAATGAATGGATGGGAAGCTAGCTAAGGGGTTCATCTCCACACATGTTATACTTGCACACAAAACGAGATCTAATTGCTTTTCAATAAACCATGAATTCTCAACGCCCCAGATTAACCGTGAATTGCACTAATTAACCCTCGGATTTTCCTAACGTTATTGAATTGGATGATTGCATACGACAACCCAAAACATTCCCCACAAGTCCCCTACATGATTGCATAATAGAGATACAAGCAAGAATCATTAAGTTCTATGAAAACCATAAGCATTGACGAAGCACTTGTTACTATGATTGCATGAAACTTATGCCAAGAATTTACTTAACGCGATTGAGATCATCAACCTTTACTACTTGTGAATATAATTCCATAACGATTAGGTGAAATTTCCTTATATCCTAGCATCCAATTTATGCATGAAAATTAAGCGTGCACTCTCAACCAACACACACAAATCAATGTAATTCACATAGATAAGTAAATTGAAGTCACAACTTATGAAACGCAATTAGAAGTAATCAAATCATATTGCAAGCATAAACATGTGTTTCGAATCCCCCCCTAGCCAAGGGGGGGTTTAGTTCCTCATATGCACAAAACAAAGAGAATTGAAATTAAACATTGAAATCAAAGGAAAAGAAACACCTAGAAATTCCAGCCACGCGAACTTGAATTGCATGAACTTCCGAGCTTCCTTCTCCTCCTCCTTGGTGCGGCAAGGGTCTAGGGACAGGTTTTAGGGCCTTAGGTGTATGGATGGATGGTTATGGAGGGATGTAGTAGTGTTTAGGGGAAGGGGATGGTGCGGCAAGGGTCTAAAACTAGGGAGAAAGGTGTTTGGTGGCTGCGGCAAGGGTGTGGAGAGGTTTGGACGAATTTCTGGAGTGAATGAAGGTGTATGAGAGGTGGTGATCTGATCTAGGGGTTAATATGAGTATATATAGGCACTTAAAACCCTAGGGTAATCAGATATGGACTTGAATAACCCAAATCAACTAGGAAATAGGCTTAGAAATCAGAAATAGAGAGGGATAATGCTTCCTAGGTGCAGCAGGTATGGGATAAGGTGATAAGGCTTCTAGAATGCCTTGCAAGGCAAGGGAAATCAGATTTCTAGAAGGGTTTGGGCGCCACCTTTGTAGGAGATAAGATAAGGTTCCTAGAATCATGATTTAAGTGCCAAATTTGTAGGGAAAAAGAGATAAGGGTGCGGCACCTTCTTAGGGATAATGTTTAGGGCTTCTAGAAAGCCCTAAAACTAAGGGGAATTGGATAAAACCCACGGCAAGGATAGGATAGGGTGTCCTAAATGGATAAGGACTCCTCATTGTACTTGGAAACTTTGCCTATTAGGATTAGGAAACCTTGTCTTCATCATTCCTTCTTCATCTTGGACTCCTTTTCCTTCTTGGACTTGGAAAACTTCTTTGTTGCTTCTCTTGAAACCATTTGGATTTTGACTTTCCTACTTCAAGTAGGAAACCTTGTTTGAGTAGGAATCTTTGTCTTCTAGGAATCCCAATTCAACTAGGAAACCCATTTCCATTAGGGGCTTTCCTACTTCAACTAGGAAACCTTGCTCAAGTAGGAATCATCATCTTCAAGTCTTCAATTTCGTCCATCCTCTTGGCTCCAAGCATATGATGTCCATTCCAAGCTCTAATTTGCTCCAAAAGGCTCCAAAATGCATCCTTTTGCATACTTTGCCCTTAAAACCTGAAAATACATAAAACTAGCTTAAAAGACTACTTTACTAAGGAAAAACACTTTAAATGCACAAGAACAAGCTAAACTAAGGTGCATAAATATGCTCCTATCAGGAGGGATTGCAAAATCACTTGGAAACTGACTCAAAAACGTAAAATAAGGTTTGAAACACTAAACTAGACTCAAAGAATGCAAAACCAAACAATAAAAACACTAAAACAAATCAAAAGACTCAAAACAGCCCCAAAACACTCAAAACTGCCTTAAAAACACTTTCTGGGCAGTTTTGAGCACTTAGGTGAATTTGGACGAATTTGTGTAACAACTTGAATCAAAACACTTAGAAACACAAACTAAGACACTTTCTAACTAAATTCGACACTAAAGTAAAGGGGGATTGAGGTTTTGACGAAAATAAATTAAATGCACAGATTGTAATTTAAAGGCAGAATGTAAATATGAAGGTGATGAAAATATGGATGAATGCTAGCTAGAAGGTTCTTCTCCACACATGTCACACTTGCATACACTTTGATTTTCAGTTGGTCTTTCGATGAATTATGAAACTCAACACCCCGGGTTAATTAGGTTCGCTTAAATTAACCGTCAAGTTCTCCTTAAGTTAATGAATTGGATGGGTTAGCGCAACGCAATTCAAAACATTCTCCAAAAGTCCTTTACGTGAAAAGCACAATAAAGATACTGATAGGAGCATATTTAGGCGACTTACTTAGCTTGTTTTCGTGCATCTATGTTGTTAATTCATAGTTGTTTTAGTAGTTTAAGCCATTTTCGTGTGTTTTTAGGTTCATATGGCTAAGGAAGCAAAAAGATGCATTTTGGAGCATTTTGGAGCAAAATTGGGCTTGGAATGGATAGCATATGATTGGAGCCAAAGTGTTGGACGAATTTGAAGGCCATGCATTTCCTTCCAATTCCAAAGCCCACAATCACTTCAAAAGCCATGCAAAGAACCATCCATTTCATCATCAACATATCTAGTTGTCACTCACATGCATTTCTTTCATCATTTCCAACCCACATGTTCCTTTAATCATTCACACATACACCCATTCACCACCAGAAATCATCCTTGCTGTGAGTTCCCATCAGATTTCCATCATATTCACATGCATTCCATCCTTTAAAACATTGCACATGCACCCATAATCATTCATTTCTGTCAAAGCACATGCATTCCCTTCATAAATAATTCACATGCATTCATCATCATTACCCCTTTAATCCACATGCTCTCCCATTTCAGATTCACCATAGGAAAACACCATCATTGCCGTGCACATGCATTCCCTTCCATTTTCTGCTTGCATTTCTAGCTTTGCACATGCATATATTCCTCCTCCTAGCTGTCATGTCCCCCCATTTTACCTATAAATAAGCATCCATTGCATTCATTCTCATTCACTCTCATTTCATACACATTTCAGTCACAACTTCTTCCATTTCAGAATGTAGACATCAAACCACCCTTGCCATGCTCTCCCTTACAATCCAAACACCATTCTTCCATTCCTCCACCACTCCCCAAACCATTCACACCATCAAAACATGTCCTTAGACCTTGTGCTACAACGAAGAGGAAGAGAAGAGGGCCTAAACATTCATACAATTCAATTTTGAGTTGTTGGAATGTTTAGGTGTTTCTTTGATTTCAATGTTTAAATTCAATTCTCTTTGTTTTGTATGTTTGAGGAATGGAAGAAAAGAGTGCTTAAACGTTCATACAATTCACGTTTGAGTTGTTGGAATGTTTAGGTGTTTCGTTGATTTCAATGTTATAAAGAACTAAATCCCCCTTTGGCTAGGGGTGGATTCGATGTAGCCTTGCAAAACTATTCCATGTTATTAAGTTAAAGTATTTGATTCACCAATCTGTGTTCTTGTTTCATTCACTGATTTTATAGTTTAATTTGTTTGTTAATCTTAATGTTTGATCACCATTAGGGCTGCTTATGAATTATTTGATCAAGGTTATAGTACACATCATGCTTAATCTTGGTAGACATGTGAATGAATGAAGAAACTGCTATGCATACATCCTGCCATGTGATTTCTTTGATTCTTTGAAGTTTTCTTGTTCTTAATGGATTCTTACTTGCTAATCTAAGTTGAACATCACAACTAGGTTGCATATTAGGAGTACTTGATCACAACCACACATCAAATGGATGATCATAAATAAGTAAAACGAACCCTAGTTGCAGATTGGAGAGTTGAATACGTTTTGACTTAACAAACATGGACTTGGTTTAGCAATGGTGAAATCGAATCCCTAGCTTCATCTCCATTGATACTATCTCATTTTATTAGTTGTTGATTCGTTTATTTGTGTTTACTTCATTTCCTTATGCTTTTAAGTTACAACAACAAATCTGCCTTTAAATTGCAATCTGTGCATTTAATTTATTTTCGTCAAAAATTCAATCCCCCTTTACTTTAGTGTCCAATTTAGTTAGAAAGTATCTTAGTTTGTGTTTTTAAGCATTTTGATTCATTCTATTACCCAATTTCGTCCAAAGTTACCAAAGTGCTCAAAACTGCCCAGAAAGTGATTTTAAGGCAGTTTTGAGTGTTTTGGGGCTGTTTTGAGTCTTTTGATTTGTTTGAGTGTTTTTATTGTTTAGTTTTGCATTCTTTGAGTCTAGTTTAGTGCTTCAAACTTTATTTTACGTTTTTGAGTCAGTTTCCAAGTGATTTTGCAATCCCTCCTAATCCCCGGTTAAGAACGATCCCTACTTACATTCTTCACTACAATTGACAAAAAGAGGGTTTAAATTGTGTGCGTATAATTCTCGCATCAGATACAATCAAAGATCATTAAGCATCATGAAAACTATAACTGTTGACGAGGCATTCGTTACTATGATGAGCATGAAACTAGTGCCAAGAATTCATTTAACGCGATTGTTTATAAGCAACCTCCACTACTTGTGAATATAAGTTCATAACTATTAGGTGAAACTCACTTATATTCTAGCGTCATATTCATACATGAAAATTAAGCGTGCACTCTCAATAAACATACATAAATAAGTTATCAATCAAACAGTTACACAAATTGAATCCACAACTCATGAAATTCCAACCAAATGTAATCAATTCATATTGCAAGCATAAACATGGTTTCTAATCACCCCCTAGCTAATTAGGGCTTTAGCCTCTCATGTTCACAGAAAGAGAAATAAAATTGAATTTAAACATAACGAACAAAGGATTGATTACACCTAGAACGCCCAACGAATCCACTTGAATTTCTGCGCGTCGAAGCTCCTCTTTCCTATTCTCCTTGCTGTGGCAGAGAGGGTTTTGGATGATTTGGGATGAGTTTCTGGGTTATAGATGGGTTTAGGGTTATGGTGGCCACGGCTGATAAGGAGAGAATGGAATAATGAGTGAGTGTGTAGAATGAATGGGAATGAATGTGGCTGGTTGAGAGGTGTGACGGCTAATAGGAGAATTAGGGTGTATGGATGCACGGTTTTGGGGGGAATCGGGGAGTATGTGGCTGCGGATTGAATGTGAATTAGGGTGTGAATGGCTGAATGAAAAATGGGATTGACGGCTAGGGCTTTTTGTGTGTGAAGGTGGCTGATTAAGAGAATAGATGGATGAGATTCTAGGTTGAATTAAAGGGTGCGGCTGAGATGGATTTAAAAGGCTTAGGGTTAAATGTGAATGATGGTGACTTGCGGCTGAGAGGGAATTAGAGTGAATGTGGCTGAATTAGGTCGGCTAGGGTAGCAATTAAAGGGAACGGCTGAGATTAGAACTAGAAGGCTTAGGGCTTAATTACATAACATTAGACAAAAATGCCCCCCTTGCACGGCAAGGGAAGGGGAGAAGGGAAAAGTCACGGCTAAGGCTATGTAATTGGGCTAGGGCCTTGGTTTTGTTTCCTAAATTGCATACAAGGCCTACAAAGTGGCTAGAAAATACGGACGTTTAGATTAGGAAAGGTTACCAAAACGGGAAACTTAGGGTTAACTTTCCTACTTCAAGTAGGAATCCTTGTTTGAGTAGGATTCCTCGTTTTGGTAGGAATTCATCGTTGGAGTAGGAATTCGTCGTTTCATCAAGTCTTCAACTCATTTATTCCTCTTTCGCTCCAAAAGACTCCAATTTGCATCTTCTTGCACACTTTGGCCTTATAATCTGAAAATACACAAAAGTAGCCTTAAACACTAACATAGCTAAGTAAACACAACATAAATGCACGAGAACAAGCTAATTAAGTCGCATGAATATGCTCCTATCAATAGATTATAATCAAGTTCTTAATGAATTAATTTCTTTGGTGCAGGGCTCACAAAACCAAGTCAAGGAGGCTCAACAAGGAGAATATTGGCAACCATACGAGGAGTTCTATACAACACCTATGCAGCCACCACAACCTGCCCAAACAAATTCAATTAAGTCTTTGTATAATGATACGGTTAGTAAGTTACTCACCAATTTGTCTCAGGGGCAAGAAGATCAAAATAAAGCAATGCAAAATCGAGACAAAAGGTTGGACCACTTGGAAAAGCAAATTGGGTAGATAGCGCAGTTCGTAGGACAATTTCAAGACCAAGGCAAACTCCCTATTTCAACCATTGCAAATCCGAAGGAAGGATTTGAAACTGCCAAGGAAATCATCTTGAGAAGTAGCAAGGAGGTTGGAACAGACCCTAAACCATCAAAATCAAATTACAAGGAAGATGAAAGATTGCAATTTGAGGAAGAGGAACACACGCAACCTATGGCAAGGGTGGAAACACCTTTGTTGCAGGCACCTATTGCTCCTACGCCATCCAATTCAGGTAAGGTTGTTCCAAATTTATTTATTTCTAACCCCGTTCCACCGAATGTCCCTATTCCTTGCAGGATCATGCAATCCAAGGAAGAAGAGGGTGAGAAAGGCATCTTCGAATCCTTTCCAAAGAATCAAGAGCAAGATGTGACTGGGGAATGTCTAGAATTCATCAAAGAGGATATACTTGAGACAACAATTCGCAAAGAAATTGGATTTTATGACACAGGACAAGTCATAACTCTCAAAACACCAAATCTAGCTGAATTTTCTAGTCCTACAACTTTCGAAGGGGTGTTTATTCTTGAGTTTATGTCGGAGCACACAGGTAAGCCACCTCCCCGAATTTCAATTTTGTTTTATACTAATATGTTGTTAATGATTCAGGCACCCACTCTAGAATTTAAACCATTACCGGATCATCTCAAGTATCATCCCCCATTCAAAGATCAATTCCATGTCGTGGGTCCTAAGTGAGAAAAGAAGGTCTCGTCCGGCTGCAAGACGTAAAAGAAAGCGCTACTTGGGAGGCAACCCAATACACTGAATAAAACAAAGCATGTTCATTGATTTCCGAGAAATTACAAGTGCGAAAAAAAAAAAAAAATGTATCTAACAAAGAAAGAGAAAGATGGAGCCTTCACAAAGGTTGTTTACGTGAAGCCCCACTACGTGGCAAAACTCTAGGAGCGAGAGGCATCGGAGCGGGAGGCATCGGAGCAATAGGCATCGGAGCAAGAGGCATCGAAGCGAGAGGCATAGGAGCGGGAGGCACCGAAGATAGATCATTCGAGGCCCCAATACTTGGTGGAACGCTAGATGACGCAGGAAAGAGGTGCCTCTGGAAGAAAGCCGCAAGCCTTTGACGGTCACTTTGAATTCGACCTTCAGATTCTTGCAGCTCATCAAGCTTCCTCTTCATGCCTGTCGAATAATTATTGGCAAGCACGTGCAAACTTCTATTCTTGTACTTAAGCTGTTTGATCTCTTGCTTAAGATTTTCCACCTCCGCCATCAATGATTCAACTTGACGGGATCGAGCAAGTAGGCGTTGGCCCATGTTGGAAACAGAGCCCGCACACTGAACACTGAGAGCTAGGGACTCTTGAACGGCCAACTCATTGGACTGTCCTGAAAGCAGCCTACTGTCTTTAGGAGTGAGGAGGTTCCTAGCTACTATCGTAGCTGTTGTTGCATCCGTCATCACGGAGTCTTCACCTGTAAGAGGGCAATTAGGAGATAAGAAAGACGGGCACCATACATTACCTTGACGCGGCGCAACCGGATCACTGTTGAGACTCAAATATAAGCAAAGGTTAGATGGTGATGCGAAATAGATAAGCACACAAATTAAACCCTCTTTTTGTCAAATTGTAGTATATGAATAAGTAGGGATCGTTCTTACACCGGGGATTAGGAGGGCTTGCTAAACACTCTAAACTGACTCAAATAACTAAAATTAACCTTTCAAACACTTAAACTCACGTAAAAAGACTCAAAAACGTTCACAAGACTCAAAATAGGCTAAAAACACTCAAAACTGCCTTAAAAACACAATCTGGGCAGTTTTGAGCCTAAACACAAACTTGGACGAAAATTGGTTCTAACTTGACTCAAAACTCTTAAAAACACAATCTAAAACATATTTGGACCAATTAGACACTCTAAGACAATTGGGGATTTGGTTTTGGACGAAAATAAACAAAACAAAACAAATATGTAAACTAGGCAGATTTGGACGAATTTGATGAAATTAAGTGGATGGTGAGATGGCTAGGAGGTTTTTCTCCACACATGGCATACTTGCACATAATACAATTTCCAGTTGCTTAATCAATGAATTTTTGAACCTCAACACCCCAAGTTAATTAGGTACGCTTAAATTAACTCTCAGATTTCCCTTAGGTCATTGAATTGCATGGAATTAGCGCATTGCAATCAAATTATTCCTTAAAAGTTTTCTATATGAAAGTGCATAAAAGAAAGACAATCAAAGATCATTAGATTCTATGGAAATCATAGGTGTTGACGAGGCATTTGATAGGAGCATATTTATGCACCTTAGTTTAGCTTGTTCTTGTGCATTTAAAGTGTTTTTCCTTAGTAAAGTAGTCTTTTAAGCTAGTTTTATGTATTTTCAGGTTTGAAGGGCAAAGTATGCAAAAGGATGCATTTTGGAGCCTTTTGGAGCAAATTAGAGCTTGGAATGGACATCATATGCTTGGAGCCAAGAGGATGGACGAAATTGAAGATTTGAAGATGATGTTTCCTACTTGAACAAGGTTTCCTAGTTGAAGTAGGAAAGCCCCTAATGGAAATAGGTTTCCTAGTTGAATTAGGATTCCTAGAAGAATGAAGATTCCTACTCAAACAAGGTTTCCTACTTGAAGTAGGAAAGTCAAAATCCAAATGGTTTCAAGAGAAGCAACAAAGAAGTTTTCCAAGTCCAAGAAGGAAAAGGAGTCCAAGATGAAGAAGGAATGATGAAGACAAGGTTTCCTAATCCTAATAGGCAAAGTTTCCAAGTACAATGAGGAGTCCTTATCCATTTAGGGCACCTTATCCATTTAGGACACCCTATCCTATCCTTGCCGTGGGTTTTATCCAATTCCCCTTAGTTTTAGGGCTTTCTAGAAGCCCTAAACATTATCCCTAAGCTTTGCCGCACCCTTATCCCTTTTTCCCTACAAATTTGGCACTTAAAGCATGATTTTAGGAACCTTATCTTATCTCCTACAAAGGTGGCGCCCAAACCCTTCTAGAAATCTGATTTCCCTTGCCTTGCAAGGCATTCTAGAAACCTTATCACATTATCCCATACCTGCCACACCTAGGAAGCATTATCCCTCTCTATTTCTGATTTCTAAGCCTATTTCCTAGTGGATTTGGGTTATTCAAGTCCATATCTGATTACCCTAGGGTTTTAAGTGCCTATAAATACTCATATTAACCCCTAGATCAGATCACCACCTCTCATACACATTCATCCATTCCATAAATTCGTCCAAACCTCTCCACACACTTGCCGCAGCCACCAAACACCCCTTTCCTTAGTTTTAGACCTTTGCCGCACCATCCCCTTCCCCTAAACACTACTACATCCCTCCATAACCATACATCCATACACCTAAGGCCCTAAAACCTGTCCCTAGACCCTTGCCGCACCAAGGAGGAGGAGAAGGAAGCTCGGAAGTTCATGCAATTCAAGTTCGCGTCGCTGGAATTTCTAGGTGTTTCTTTTCCTTTGAATTCAATGTTTAATTTCAATTCTCTTTGTTTTGTGCGTATGAGGAACTAAACCCCCCCTTGGCTAGGGGGGATTCGAAACACATGTTTATGCTTGCAATATGATTTGATTACTTCTAATTGCGTTTCATAAGTTGTGAATTCAATTTACTTATCTATGTGAATTACATTGATTTGTGTGTGTTGGTTGAGAGTGCACGCTTAATTTTCATGCATAAATTGGATGCTAGGATATAAGGAAATTTCACCTAATCGTTATGGAATTATGTTCACAAGTAGTAAAGGTTGATGATCTCAATCGCGTTAAGTAAATTCTTGGCATAAGTTTCATGCAATCATAGTAACAAGTGCTTCGTCAATGCTTATGGTTTTCATAGAACTTAATGATTCTTGCTTGTATCTCTATTATGCAATCATGTAGGGGACTTGTGGGGAATGTTTTGGGTTGTCGTATGCAATCATCCAATTCAATAACGTTAGGAAAATCTGAGGGTTAATTAGTGCAATTCACGGTTAATCTGGGGCGTTGAGAATTCATGGTTTATTGAAAAGCAATTAGAAATCGGTTTGTGTGCAAGTATAACATGTGTGGAGATGAACCCCTTAGCTAGCTTCCATCCCATTCATTAAATCCAAATTCGTTTTAAAATCTGTTCGTTTTACAAAGTTTAAGTTTTGTTTTTAAATTCGTCCAAAACCAATCCCCCTTTACTTTGTTGAGTCATAGTAGTTAGAAATCACTTTAGTTTGTGTTTTTAAGTGTCTTAGGTCAAGTTAAAACCAATTTTCGTCCAAAGTTGTGTCTAGTGTTCAAAACTGCCCAGATTGTGTTTTTAAGGCAGTTTTGAGTGTTTTGGGGCTGTTTTGAGTCTTTTGGTTTGTTTTGGTGTTTTAAAGTTTAGTTTTGCATTCTTTGAGTCTAGTATAGTGTTTTATATTGTGTTATTACGTTTTTGAGTCAAATCCAAGTGATTAACAATCCCTCCTAATCCCCGGTCCAGAACGATCCCTACTTACATTCTTCACTACAATTGATAAAAAGAGGGTTTAATTTGTGTGCGTATAATTCTCGCATCAGCATTCGTAACTATGAAAGCGCATGATACTTATGCCAAGAATTCACTTATCATAATTGTGACCAACAATCTTAACTACTCATGAATATAAGTTCCCAACGATTAGGTGAAGTTCCCTCATACCCTAGCATCATGTTTATGCATGCAAATCAAGCGTGCACTCTTAATTCATATACATAAGCAAGTTTTAATTAAAATAGATAAGCAAATTGAATTCATCATTCATGAAATCACAACTGAAAGTAATCAAATCATCATGCAAATATAACCATGGTTTCGAAATTCCCCCCTAGCCAAGGGGGGGATTAGTTCCTCATGCTTGCACAACAAAAAGTATTGAATTTAAACATTGAAATCATAAGAAAGATTACACCTAAATGCTCAGCAATTCCACGATGGATTCGTTGCACAGATTGGCTCCTCTTCCTCCTCCTTGCTGCGGCACAAAGTGTAGGTGATGGAATTGGGGGTTTTGGATGGTGTTTCATTGTTTAGAGGGATGGAGGATGGTTGAATATGGTGGGGAAAGGTGCGGCTGAAGTGTATGGATGAGTAGGGAGGTGTATGGAGGCTTAGAATGGAGAATGGAGATGCGGCAAGGGTGTTTCTGAATAGCATAAGGGGGTGGTACGAATTTGTGGCTGAATTTATGCTTATATAGTCCTAGGGTTAAGTAGATTAGGGTTACACTTGGCAGATTTTATGGATTAGGGCCCTAGGGTTTGGCACAAGTAAGTTAAATCCACTTAGGAGAGGGTTTGGCCCAATTAGTTTCATAAAAGGATTTGTATACCCAAATCCACAAGGATTAAGGCCTAACAAATCAGAATCCAAAAGGAAAAAGGTTTAGGAAATTCGTCCAAAATTGGGCCATCTAGAAACTAAGTGTTTTGTGGATGATTTTGGGTTTTCTAGAAGAAATAAAAGGGGGAAGGGTGTGCCACCCTTTTAGGGTTAGATAAGGCTTCTAGAAATTAGGCTTTTAGGTCCACTTGCAGCTAGGATTAAGGTGGAACAAGATTAGGTTAGGATAAGATAGGATAAGGTTGGATAAGGTTAGATAAGGTTTTGGATAATGTTGGATAAGGTTAGATAAGGTTTTGGATAATGTTGGATAAGGTTAGATAAGGTTTTGGATAATGTTTCCTCTTTTGAGCTCCTACCTTATCCACTTTGTCCCAAGCTTATTCCTTCCTCTTCTTATCACATTTCTAGCCTCTTGAAGTCCAAATTCGTCCATCCATGTTGGCCCATATGTAAGCTATCCACATAGTGTCCAAAATTGCTCCAAAATGCACCAAAATGCCCTTTCTTGATACTTTACCCCATAGGACCTACAAACACACGAAATTGAGTTGTAATGCGACATTAATTAAGAAATAATAGCATAAATGCCGAAGAATAAGCCAGTTAAGTCGCCTAAATATGCTCCTATCAGATGGGTTAGCCATTTTCAAAAATGTTAAAAGAGAAGGGTTGGGTGGAGTAAAATCTCAAAGGGCCGGAGACAATTTTCACGGATGGGCAATCTTCAAAGTGTGCATGTTAGAGGTGATCGATCACCTCTATAAAGGGAGAGACGACACAACCACCGATTCAAATTGAAGAGACACCACTCTTCAAAGCCGGATTTTCCTGCGTAAATTTCGCCAACTCTTCAGACGCAATCCCGGCTTTTCAGATAAAGCATGCAACTTAGTCAAAAGATCTCTGACAAAGTTGAAGACGCGTGGAGGCCGAGAATGCAGCTACACACTTTTGCCGACAAGCGTGGGTGACAAAGCCGAAATCCCGGCTTTTCAGATAACGCGTGCAACTTTGTCAAAAGATCTCTGACAAAGTTGAAAACGCGTGGAGGTCATTGCCGCATCCGCACTACTACTTGCCATTACAATTCCTATATACATCAACATTCATGGCAAGGCATACACCCAAAAATGCATGACTTTTCTTCTCGGCCGAGAATGTAGCTGCAACCAAAACTCTCAACATGCTCAGTTTTCTTCTTCTCTCGAGAACACATATTCAACCATTGATGTACCCCCAAAGAAGATACCAGATGCCTCGAGTACAAATGAGGCAAGTGGAAACGGTGGATCGAAGCATGTGGAGACAAGCGCAACAAATATATGTGCTGATTCATTCGCTGTTTCTTGAAAAGCAAAAGTATCTCATATCATCAAGGGCGAAAGCAAAGGTATCTCATATCATGATCTTTCCCTGTCTTTTCCTTTGTCCTTGTTATTACTCGCATGGCAAAGTGAAGTGAGCAATCAACCGGCACTTGGAGTCAGTGTTCCGATCTGGAACCGACTACCTGGAATCTATTCCCTAGTTGCTTACCTAGCGTTGCTCTCGAGTAGTCATCTTCAACGGTTGATACACTTCCAGAGAAGGGACCATATCTGCTTGGAGAACAGCTAAGACGAGTGACAAGGAAACATCAATCTTGTGGATAGTCAGCAAACGCAACAACTGCATATGCTGAGTTATCCTCTAACCCTCTTCAATACGAATTGGAAAGATTGAACAAAGAAACAGGTCATCACCTCCACCTCGTGCTTGCCTGCCATGTGTCAGAATCCTCCATCCCAGTTCAAGAGTAGCCTGTGGAAAATCAACGATTGGAAGAAACCAGAAAATCTTCCAGTCAAACTAAAGATCAAGCCTCAATGCAATCACCAAGGAGAAGATGGAATTTACACTCCAAAACCAGATTTGCGTCCCTAAACTCTTCTCTTTGTTAGATACATTCTGCCATGTTTAGTATGTTTAGTCGCTGTTTATGTGTTTACTTTTGTTTGGTGTGAGTTTAGGCTTAAAACATTGAGGACAATGTTTGATTGAAGTGTGGGGGGGGGTAACTATGTATGTTGATGCAAATTCGTTGGATTTTATCACCCATAACTTCAAGTGTTGTTCCTTGCTGTTTTAAAATGTTTTTAAGCTGATTTAGAGTGTTTTAGTGTGTTCTGTTTTATAAATCCGAAAATCACATAAAAATTTGAAAAACATGTTTTGAAAAGCCTAAAAAGAGTGTTTTGAGTCATTTTTGTGTGTTTGTGTCTTAGGGTACCTTCCAACACAATGATGAGGATTTGGTTTTTAATTGCATGACTGTTAAAAAGAGTTATAAACATGGAAAAAAGTTTGATTTACTCTTGGTATATGCTTGGTTATGGTTATAATGTATGACTTCACATGCAATCATAAAAGAAAAATTAGTTTTTGTAACATGCTTGAAGGAAGGAACTCAAACAAACGCTACAACCTTGTGAGACTTGAGCCTAAACATTATTTGGAGAGTTAAAATCTGTGCATTATTGTTTTCTAAAGTCGTTGCATGATCTCAATATTGTTTGCTTGGTTACTACTTAGAAGGCGTTTCATCATATAGTTCCAAATGCTAGAACTCATGCCCATTTCATTCAAAGCATGTTATTGATTTGCATAACACATATTCAAGAGGAAGTTGTGTAGTGACCACCACCAAAGCCAAATTGCCGTGTATCCTACTTCATTATATGTTTAAGTTAACCCCATTGAGCCTTGTTAAGCTTACATTCTTTGTTAACCCACACTATCCTCACCTAGCCTGGATTAGGACTTTCCATACCCTTATTCTTGAAGCATAGCAAAGCATGATTTGAATTGAACTCCCTTTGATTAATGTTTGGTAGAAAACAAGTGTGGGGGAAGTAGGTTTCATGTGAGTTAGTGTGCCATTGGCATGGGTGGAAAAGAGAAAAAGGAAAAAAGAATTTCGTGGAAAAAGAAAAAAGAAAAGAAAAAGTTGTGAAAAGAAAGAAAAAAAGAGTATGAAATAAATGAAAATAAGTTCACATGTTTGTGGTAGTTGAGGAAAGGGTCCAAAATGTTGAATATGGCCCTGAGTGCTGCTTAATTCTTCCCTTTGTGTTAAAAGTTGATTTCTGTGTTTTAAAGTGAGTTCTAAGTTTCGATTTCATTACTTTGCTTGCTATTGCTTTAAGAACCTTTGTTTCCCTCTATCTTTCCATTGTTAACCAATACCCTAAGCCCCATTACAACCCTTGACTTCTATCTTGAGTGTTGTGCATTTCAATTTGTGGAGTTTGAAGTTGGTATGAGCATATGGTGTCACTGGTTCTCGCATCTAAGTAGTAGCATTCCATTCATGAGATCATATCTAAACATGTCTATTAACTCCAGAAATTGCTTTCTTTGTGATATATATATGTGAGTGTTCGTTTTCATGTTTACATCAATCTTCTCACATATAACTAGATTAGGGTGTGTAGTTAGAAAATCTGAGTGAAAATTGAGTGCATATCTTGTAAGGAATTGAGCAACTTCTCTAAGGCATGTTACTACATTCAAAACATGGTTTTAAATGCTTAATTGTGAACTAGTATGTGGTGACTATGATTAAGAATGTACTTAAGTGTGAAGATGACTAAAATATGTGGAGATAACGAATTGTAACATGTCATGTGCATTGGAAATCCCTGAGGCAACGTTGGAAGGTTTAGATTGTCTTTTGTTTGTTTTGTTTTGTTTCGTTTTGTTTTCTTTTTCTGTTTTGCTCGAGGACTAGCAAAAGCTAAGTGTGGGGGAATTTGATAGGAGCATATTTATGCAACTTAATTGGCTTGTTCTCATGCATTTACGTTGTGTTTCTTTAGTTATTTTAGTCTTTTATGCCATTTTCGTGTGTTTCTAGGTTCATATGGCTAAGGAAGCAAAAAGGTGCATTTTGGAGCAAAATTGGGCTTGGAATGGATAGCATATGCTTGGAGCAAAAGGAATGGACGAAATTGAAGACCTAAAGGAGGATTTGGAGTTACATCCTTTCCTAAACTAAGTAATAAAGCCTTAGGATATTTTCTGCCCAATATTTCCCACCATATCGCACCCTACATGCATTCACTCTTCATAATTCACTCACATGCTCTCCCATCATCATTCCACACCTCCATTGCAGCCACCAACCAACCTAGCTGTCACCCACATGCTCTCCCATCATCATTCCCTCTTTAACCCATTCAGCCACATCCATGCACTCTTCATGATGGCAGCCACCAACCAACCTAGCTGTCATATTCCCTCTTTAATCATTCATCCACCTATAAATAAACATCCATTGCAGCCACAAAAGAACCATTCATTCACCAATTCACGCTAGAAATTCATCCCCTCTCTATAACACATCCATACTTCACCATTCTTCATATTTTCTGCCCAAAAATAAGCCTTGCCATCCCCTACATCCATCCCTATCCTAAACACATCATTCTACACCATTCATAACCCCCAAAACTCACAACAAACCCTTGTGCCGCAACAAAGAGGAGGAGAAGAGTGCTTAAACGTTCATACAATTCAAGTTTGAGTTGTTGGAATTTTTAGGTGCTTTCCTCTTCTTGATTTTAATGGTTAAAATTACTTATCTTTGTTTTGTGCATATGAGGAACTAAATCCCCCCTTGGTGATGTGAGATTTATAAGCACACAAATTAACCCTCTTTTTATCAATTGTAGTAAGTATGTAAGTAGGGATCGTTCTAGGCCGGGGATTAGGAGGGATTGCAAAATCACTTGAAAACTGACTCAAATACGTAAAAACAAGTTTAAAACACTATACTAGACTCAAAGAATGCCAAACTAAACTTTAAAACACCAAAACAAACCAAAAGACTCAAAACAGCACCAAAACACTCAAAACTGCCTTAAAAACACTATCTGGGCAGTTTTGAACACTAGACACAACTTTGGACGAAAATTGGTTTTAACTTGACCTAAGACACTTAAAAACACAAACTAAAGTGACTTCTAACTACTATGACTTAACAAAGTAAAGGGGGATTGGTTTTGGACGAATTTAAAAACAAAACAAACTTTTTGAATTAGAACAGATTGTAAAAACGAATTTGATGGAATTGAATGGATGGGAAGCTAGCTAAGGGGTTCATCTCCACACATGTTATACTTGCACACAAAACGATTTCTAATTGCTTTTCAATAAACCATGAATTCTCAACGCCCCAGATTAACCGTGAATTGCACTAATTAACCCTCAGATTTTCCTAACGTTATTGAATTGGATGATTGCATACGACAACCCAAAACATTCCCCACAAGTCCCCTACATGATTGCATAATAGAGATACAAGCAAGAATCATTAAGTTCTATGAAAACCATAAGCATTGACGAAGCACTTGTTACTATGATTGCATGAAACTTATGCCAAGAATTTACTTAACGCGATTGAGATCATCAACCTTTACTACTTGTGAATATAATTCCATAACGATTAGGTGAAATTTCCTTATATCCTAGCATCCAATTTATGCATGATAATTAAGCGTGCACTCTCAACCAACACACACAAATCAATGTCATTCACATAGATAAGTAAATTGAATTCACAACTTATGAAACGCAATTAGAAGTAATCAAATCATATCACAAGCATAAACATGTATTTCGAATCCCCCCCCTAGCCAAGGGGGGGGGGGTTTAGTTCCTCATACGCACAAAACAAAGAGAATTGAAATTAAACATTGAAATCAAAGGAAAAGAAACACCTAGAAATTCCAGCGACGCGAACTCGAATTGCATGAACTTCCGAGCTTCCTTCTCCTCCTCCTTGGTGCGGCAAAGGTCTAGGGACAGGTTTAGGGCCTTAGGTGTATGGATGCATGGTTATGGACAGGTTTAGGGGAAGGGGATGGTGCGGTAAAGCTTAAAACTAAGGAGAAAGGTGTTTGGTGGCTGCGGCAAGGGTGTGGAGAGGGTTGGACGAATTTCTGGAATGAATGAATGTGTATGAGAGGTCGTGATCTGATCTAGGGGTTAATATGAGTATATATAGGCACTTAAAACCCTAGGGTAATCAGATATGGACTTGAATAACCCAAATCCACAAGGAAATAGGCTTAGAAATCAGAAATAAAAAGGGATAATGCTTCCTAGGTGCGGCAGGTAAGGAGATAAGGTAGGACGGCTTGTGACAAGCTAGGACGGCTTGGAGACAAGGTAGGACGGCTTGTGACAAGCTAGGACGGCTAGGAGACAAGGTAGGACGGCTAGGAGACAAGGTAGGACGGCTTGTGACAAGGTAGGACGGCTAGGAGACAAGGTAGGACGGCTTGTGACAAGCTAGGACGGCTAAGAGACAAGGTAGGACGGCTAGGAGACAAGGTAGGACGGCTTGTTCTTCCAATACAGAAATTAGGCAGAAATTAGGCACCATGTGTGAATAGATAAAGCCTTCTAGAAATAAGGTTTTTAGGCCCCCTTGCAGCTCCCTAACTGAATTCAAGCCTTCAAATTCGTCCATCCTCATGCCTCCATGCTTGCACTATCCAATCTTGGCCCAAAAATGCTCTAGAATGCTCCAAATTGCTTCTTTTTGCATACTTTGACACTAAAACCTTGTTCAAGTAGGAAACATCATCTTCAAATCTTCAATTTCGTCCATCCTCTTGGCTCCAAGCATATGATGTCCATTCCAAGCTCTAATTTGCTCCAAAAGGCTCCAAAATGCATCCTTTTGCATACTTTTCCCTTAAAACCTGAAAACACATAGAACTAGCTTAAAAGACTACTTTACTAAGGAAAAACACTATAAATGCACAAGAACAAGCTAACTAAGGTGCGTAAATATGCTCCTATCAAATTCCCCCACACTTAGCTTTTGCTAGTCCTCGAGCAAAACAAAATGAAACAAAGTAAATAAACGAAGTAAAACGAGTAAAACACAACCTACACCTTCCAACAATCGCCTCAGGGATTTCCAATGCACATGACATGTTAAAAATCATCATTCCCACAGATTTTAGCCATCTTTACGCTTAAGCATTTACTTAATCATAGTCACTACTCATTGATGCGAAATATATAAGCACACAAATTAAACCCTCTTTTTGACAATTGTAGTATAGATATAAGTAGGGATCGTTCTAGGCCGGGGATTAGGAGGGATTGCTAATCTAATGAAAATTGACTCAAAGATGTAAAAATATGTTTTAAAACACTTTAAATAGACTCACAAGACTCTTACTAACTTATATGACTCAAAACAAACTTTAAAGACTCAAAACAACCAAAAACAACCAAAAAGACTCAATTTAGACTCTAGGACTTAATTTGGACGAAAATACACTTGGTTTTGACTCTAAAGACTCAAAAAGACTCTTTTGGACAGATTTGGAACAAGTAAGAAAAGGGGTTTTGATTTTGGACGAATTTAAAAGAAAACAAGTAACTTAAAACTTTAAAACAGATTTTGGACGAAAATAAGAGAAAACAATGGATGATGGGATAGCCAAGGGATACTTCTCCACACATGATACTTTCTAGCATAAATTGATTTCCAGTTGCTTTTCCGATAAACCATGAACCTCAACACCCCAGATTAACCGTGAATTGCACTAATTAACCCTCAGATTTTCCTCACGTTATTGAATTGGATGATTGCATTGATAGGAGCATTTTTATGCGACTTAATTGGCTTGTTCTCATGCATTTATGTTGTTTTTCCTTAGTTAGTTTAGTGTTTAAAGTCATTTTCGTGCAATTTCAGGTTTTAGTGTCAAAGTATGCAAAAAGAAGCAATTTGGAGCATTCTAGAGCATTTTTGGGCCAAGATTGGATAGTGCAAGCATGGAGGCATGAGGATGGACGAATTTGAAGGCTTGAATTCAGTTAGGGAGCTGCAAGGGGGCCTAAAAACCTTATTTCTAGAAGGCTTTATCTATTCACACATGGTGCCTAATTTCTGAATTGGAAGACAAGCCGTCCTAGCTTGTCACTAGCCGCCCTACCTTGTCTCCTAGCCGTCCTAGCTTGTCTCCTAGCCGTCCTAGCTTGTCACTAGCCGTCCTACCTTGTCTCCTAGCCGTCCTAGCTCGTCACTAGCCGTCCTACCTTGTCTCCTAGCCGCCCTAGCTTGTCACTAGCCGTCCTACCTTGTCTCCTAGCCATCCTAGCTTGTCTCCTAGCCGTCCTATCTTGTCTCCTACCTTGTCCAAGCCGTCCTACCTTGTCCAAGCTACACACATATATCCTTTAAGTGTTTCATGTATAGAATTTCTGGTACAAAACCTTTTGGTTTCAACTAAGTTCTAAACCTTTCCTAGCCCTATAAATAAGGCTTTGCAGCAAGGCACTAAGGGGATCACTCATTCACCCAATTTTCGTCCATTCATCTAGCCACACCATTCTACACATCCTAAAATCCTAGAAACACAATTCCACCAAACACTACACCTTGTCGTGCCTATCCTCCATCCAATTCCATAATCCCTGACCCTAAAACACATCCCAACCACCCCATCCACCTTTGTGCCGTAGCAAGGAGAAAGAAGGAAGGACTCTTGGATGCTCAAGCTTCGTCGTTGGTGCATTCTAGGTGTAATTCGTTTTATGATTTCAATGTTTAATTTATTTTCCTTTCATTTTGCTATGAACATGAGTGGCTAAAACCCTATTGGTTAGGGGTGATTTCGAAGCCATAACTATGTGTGCAAGTTGATTTGATAAATTCCAGTTATGAATTCTTGAATCGTGAATGCAATTGGCTTAACTGTGCGAGTAATAACGTATTTGTGTTTGTTAATTAGGGGTCGACACTTAATTGGCTTGCATGAATATGATGCTAGAATATAAGTTTGTTTCACATAATTGTCACACACTTATATTCACAAGTAGTGAAGGTTGCTAGTCACAATCGCGTTAAGTTCAATTCCTAGCATAAGTGTCATGATGTCATAGTCACAAGTGCTTTGTCAATGCTTATAGTTTTCATTGAACGTAATGATCTTTGATTGCATCTTTATTATGATGTCATGTAAGGAACTTTTGAAGAATGCTTTGGGTTGTCGTATGATGTCATCCAATTCAATAACACAAGGAAAACTTGAGAATTAACTAGTGATGTCACGGTTAATTTGGGGCATTGTCATTCATAATTCTATGAAGGAATAACTGGAAATCGAGTCATTTGCATACTTGTCATGTGTGGAGAAAGAACCCCTAACTAGTCCATCATCCATTAAAAACCCCAAAAACGTTTCAAAATCAGTTTTACTTTGCAATCTGTTTTCTCAACTTTAATTTCGTCCAAATCAAATCCCCATTTACTTTGAAGTCTCAATTTAGTTAGAAATTGTTTTGGTTCATGTTTTTAAGTGTTTTGAGTCAAGTTTTCAACCAATTTCGTCCAAATTAGTGTAGGTGCTCAAAACTGCCCAGAAAGTGGTTTTTAGGCAGTTTTGAGTCTTCTAGTTGCTGTTTTGAGTTTTTGTTTTGTTTTAGTGTTTTAACTTTGGTTTTTCATTCTTTGAGTCCAAATTAGTGTTTTTAACTTTGTTTTGGAGTTCTTAGGTCAGTTTTCAAGAGTTTAGCAATCCCTCCTAATCCCCGGTTTTGAACGATCCCTACTTACATACTTTGCTACAATTGTCAGAAGAGGGTTTAATTTGTGTGCTTAATATATTTCGCATCAAATTTTTGGCGCCGTTGCCGGGGATTAGCAACTTTGCTAATCCCTTGGATTGTTTTTGTTTCATTTATTTCACTTTGTTTCTGATTTTGTTTTAGTTTCTGACCTATTTTTGTTTCTTGTTTTTTAGGTACTAGTGCATGACGCGGAGTTCTCAAACTGTGCATGCACATATCTTGGACTTTAACGACGATTTTGAACGTGATTTGAGTAGAAAGAGGAGGCATCCCGAACGTAGTGAACCTAGTTCAAGTTCAGAGGCCGAATCTGAGTTTGAAGAAGTGGAAGAAGAAGTTATGGCAGCAGACAATCGGACCATTAAAGAGCTTTCGGCCTCAGGATTGGCCAATGCCGCACCATTATGCATTCAATACCCCGCGGCTGCCCAAGGCAAGACCGATGAATTCGAGTTGAAGTCAAGCTTGTTGCACCACATTCCTAAATACCATGGGCTTTCCATGGAAGATCCAAACAAGCATCTTAAAGAGTTTGAAGTAGTTTGTTCAAGCATGACTCCCGTCAATGTTGACGGAAGTATTTTGAAGATGAAAGCTTTTCCGTTCTCTTTAATGGATAAAGCTAAGGATTGGTTATACGAGTTGGCTCCTGGCACTGTCACTTCATGGGAGAGTATGAAAAGAGCGTTTTTGGAGAAGTTTTTCCCAACTTCTCGCATCATTCTTCTTCGTAAAAAAATAAGTGGAGTTCAACAAGATGAAGGTGAGTCTTTTCCTGCATACTATGAACGTTTTAAATCACTTGTTGCTTCTTGTCCACAGCATCAGATGAAGGAGGAGCTACTTTTGCAATACTTCTACGAGGGCCTCCTACCATTAGAACGTCAAATGCTCGATGCCTCGGCAGGTGGAGCATTAGTGGACAAAACACCTATGGCTGCCAAGACCTTGATTTCTAATCGAGCGTTGAACGCTCAACAATACGAAGGAGTAGGCCAAAGAGGACCCCCACGGCAACATGTTCATGAGGTAAGTTCTACTTCCGACATTAATTCACAATTGGCTAATCTTACTTCTATTGTGTCTCAGTTGGCCGAGGGCATGAAGATGCAAGGACCAATTGTATGTGGCGTATGTTCTATGCATGGACATGCCTCTGAAAAATGTCCACAGTTGATTGAAAATGGTGGATGGGAAAGCGCCAATGCAATTGGGTTTCAAGGCCAAAACCAACCAAGGAACGATCCTTATTCCAACACATATAATCCCGGTTGGAGAGACCACCCAAATTTCAAATGGAGGGAGCCCCAACAATCTCAAAACCAAGGAGGCTTTAGGCAACAACCCCCTGGGTTCTTTCCCAAAACCTACGGCCCACCCCAAAATCAAGCCCAATCCGGCCCAAGTGCCTCAGGTACGTCTCTTGACAATGATGCACTTCTTAAGATACTAACTAAGTTGTCTAATGGGCAGGACGATCAAGCTAAGGTTATGCAAAACCAAGACAAAAGGGTGGATCAATTGGAGAAACAAATGGGGCAAATTGCCGAGTTTATGGGGCAGTTTCGTGAACAAGGAAAGCTCCCTAGTTCCACCGTTCCAAATCCAAAGGGAGGTTTCGAAAGTGCAAAGGCCATAATCTTGAGAAGTGGAAAAGAGATTGGGGCAGATCCTACACCATCACAATCAGGTCCCAAAGGTGATGAAAACTTGCAAATTGAAGAGGAAGAATCAAGCAAACCCACGGCAAAGGTGGGAGAGTCTTTGCCACAAGTTCCTAGTGCCCCAAAACTGTCTAATTCGGCCAAAAAGGGTAAGAATGTGTCAAATTCGGTTTCTACTAATGCTTTTCCTTCGAATGCTCCTTTTCCTAGTAGGTTTATGCAAACAAGGAAGGAAGAAGCTGAAAAGGACATCCTTGAGACATTTAGGAAAGTTCAAGTGAACATACCCTTGTTGGATGCAATCAAGCAAGTCCCTAGATACGCCAAGTTTTTGAAGGAGTTGTGCACCACTAGGAAGAGGATGTCGACCAAGGAAGTGGTAAAAGTAGGTGAGAATGTGTCCGCCATCTTGCAACGCAAACTACCTCCCAAATGCAAAGATCCGGGTAGTTTCACCATTCCTTGTGTCATAGGTAACACTAGATTTGAATCTGCCATGCTTGACTTAGGTGCCTCTATAAATGTTATGCCATATTCCATATATGCATCTATGAACCTAGGAGCATTGAAAAAGGATGGTGTTATCATACAATTGGCCGATAGATCTAATGCCTATCCAAAGGGAGTTTTGGAAGATGTTTTGGTGCAGGTTAATCATTTGATCTTTCCGGCGGATTTCTATGTCCTTGAGATGGATGAATCGGATCATGCACCCTCGCTGCCCATTCTACTTGGAAGGCCATTCATGAAAACGGCCCGGACTAAGATTGACGTGTTTAATGGAACTTTGTCCATGGAATTTGATGGGGAAGTTGTTAATTTCAATCTTTCCGATTCTATTAAGTATCCTAGTGAAGATCATTCATGTTTCTCTATTGATACTGTTGACTCTTTGGCGCAGGGATACCTTGAAGATTTGAATGATGATATGCTTGAAAAAGTCATTACAAGTGGTGTAGAAGTCAAAACCAAGGGAGCAACATCCATGCAACCCCACGGCACAAATACACTATCCTATGTCGTGCATCCTAGTGAGGATTTTCTTGAAGTAGTTGCTGCCCTTGAGTCATCACCAATACATGATGGTAAGTTTCCTAACAAAGAGTCCATTCCCATTTCGACTAACAAGTTGCTTCCATCCATAATTCAGGCACCTATCCTTGAACTCAAACCTTTGCCAAGCCATTTGAAGTACATTTTCTTGGGAGAAAATGAGACACTGCCTGCCATCATATCATCATCCCTCATGGCACAAGAGGAGGAAAAACTCATGCATGTGTTGAAGGAGTACAAATCTGCCCTAGGATGGACATTGGCCGATATCAAAGGTATAAGCCCCACAACTTGTATGCATCACATATTTCTTTATGTTTTTTGTAATGTTTTTAATTGTGTGTAAAACATTGAGGACAATGTTTAGTTTAAGTGTGGGGGGGTAACATTCTGTTTTGAGATATTTGTGCATGAAATTCGTAGGGTATTACCACCTAACATGTCTAAACTTGTTCTTTGCTGTTTTTAAGTGTTTTTAAGCTATTTTAGAGTGTTTTAGAGTGTGTTGACTTAAAAATCCGAAAATCTCATAAAAATTTGAAAAAAGTGTTTTGAAAAACCCAAAAAGAGTTGTTTTTGTGTGTTTGTTTGTGTCGTAGGGTACCTTCCAACACAATGATGAGGATTTGGTTTTTAATTGCATGACGGTTAAAGAAAGTTACAAACATGGTTGGACGTTTGATATACTCTTTGGTTTATGCTTAGTTGTAGTTATAGTTTACGAATTCACATGTAATCACAAATGATAAAAATCAGTTTTTGTAACATGCTTGAAGGAAGGAACTTAAACAAACGCTACATCCCTGTGAGACTTGAGCCTAAACGTTATTTGGAGAGTTATAAACTTTGCATCATTGTTTTCTAAGTCGTTGCACGATCTCATTATTCTTTGCTTGGTTACTACTTAGAAGGCGTTTCATCACTTAGTTCCAAATGCTAGAACTCATGCCCATTTCATTCAAAGCATGTCATTGATTTGCATAACACATATTCAAGATGAAGTTGTGTAGTGAACACCATAGCCAAATTGCCATATTTCCCTTTTCATTTGTTTTGTAGGATTTAACCCCGTTGAGCCTTGTGTAGCCTACTTTCTTTGTTAACCCACATTATCCTCACCTACCCTAGATTAGGACCATCCTTACCCTTGTTCTTGAAGCATAGTAAGCAATGAATTCCTTTTGATTAATGTGTTGCAGGAAATAAGTGTGGGGGAAGGATTATGGATGTGAGTTTTTGTGCCATAGGCACGGTTAAAAAAAAAAAAAAAAAAAGAAAAGAAAAGAAAAGAAAAAAAGAATGAAAAAAGAAGTGAAAAAGAGTTCCAAAGTATTGGTTGTTGAAGTAAGGGCCCAAAACAATGAATTAGGCCCTAAGAGTTGTTTGAATCTCCCCTATTTGTTTAAAAGTTGATTTCTGCATTCTAAGGGAATTCTAGGTCTTAATTTCATTACTTTACTTACTATTGCTTAAAGAACTTTTGTTTATCCCTACCTTTCCTTGTGAGCCAAAATCCCAAGCCCCGTTACAACTCTTGACTTCTATCTTGAGTGTTGTGCATTTCAATTGTGGAGTTTGAATTTGGTATGAGCATTCCATTCATGAGATCATATCCAAACACGTTTAATTACTCTAGAAATTGCTTTCTTGGTTATAACATATGTGAGTACTAGTCTTTCATGTTTACATCAATCTGCTCACATATAACTAGTGTAGGGTGTGTAGTCAGAAAATCTGAGTGAAAATTGAGTGCATAACTAGTGAGGAATTGAGGGAATTCTCTAAGGCATGTTACTACATTCAAAATGTGTTTTAATTGATTAAATGTGAACTAGTGAATGGTGACTATGATTAAGTATGTGCTTAAGGGGAAGTAAGACTAAAAGTTATGTGCGTAATGATTTTTGACATGTCATGTTTCATTGGAAATCCCTGAGGCAACCGTTGGAAGGTTTAGGTTATGTTTTGTTTGTTTTGTTGCGTTTTGTTTACTTTAGTTGTTTTGTTTTGCTCGAGGACTAGCAAAAGTTAAGTGTGGGGGAATTTGATAGGAGCATATTCATGCGACTTAATTAGCTTGTTCTCGTGCATTTATGTTGTGTTTCCTTAGCTATTTTAGTGTTTAAAGTCACTTTGTTGCATTTTCAGATTATAAGGCCAAAGTGTGCAAGAAGATGCAAATTGGAGTCTTTTGGAGCGAAAGAGGAATGAATGAGTTGAAGACTTGAAGAAACGACAAATTCCTACTCCAACGATGAATTCTTACCAAAACGAGGAATCCTACTCAAACAAGGTTTCCTATTTGGTATAGGAAAGTTAACCCTAAGTTTCCCGTTTTGGTAACCTTTCCTAAACTTAAACGTCCGTATTTTCCTGCCACTTTGAAGACCTTGTAGGTACTTTAGGACACAAAACGAAGGCCCTAGGCTCCTTATCCATCCTTGCCGTGCCCTTTTATTTTCTTCCCTTCCCTTGCCGTGCAAGGGAGGGCAATTTTGTCCTAGGGTTGCACTTAAAACACATGCTTTTAAACCCTAGCCGCACCCTTCCACAATCTCCCTTGAAGCCGTAGCCTCCATAACCCTTTTTCTCCATTTTCAGCCGTTACCACCATCCAGGAGCCAATTCGTACAACCAATCTTTCGCTTTCTCTTGGAGAGAAAAGGGAAAGGCCTTCATCTTCAAGATGCTCTCATCCACGTTCACCGGAGTCATGCTTGAGCAAACGACTTCAAACTCCTTCAAGTGCTTGTTCGGATCTTCCATGGATAGCCCATGGTACTTCGGAATGTGATGTAACAGGCTTGACTTCAATTCGAACTCGGCAGTCTTGTCTTTAGCCGCCCTTGGGTATTGGATGCACAAGGGTGCGGCATTAGCCAATCCCGAAGCGGAAAGCTCCTTGATTGTTCGGTTGTCCACTGTCATGTCTTCTTCACCCACTTGATAGGAGCATATTCATGCGACTTAAATGGCTTGTTCTCGTGCATTTACGTTATGTTTCTTTAGTTATTTTAGTCCTTTATGCCATTTTCGTGTGTTTCTAGGTTCATATGGCTAAGGAAGCAAAAAGGTGCATTTTGGAGCATTTTGGAGCAAAATTGGGCTTGGAATGGATAGCTTACGTTTGGAGCAAAAGGAATGGACGAAATTGAAGAGGATTCCTAATCAAATGAGTTACATCCTTTCCTAAACTAAGTAATAAAGCCTTAGGATATTTTCTGCCCAAAATTCCCACCATAGCTGCACCCACATGCTCTCCCATCATCATCATTCACCCTAGCTTTAATTCACATGCTTTCCCAACAAATAAATCAGCCATTCCACATGCATTTCCACCCACATGCTTCATAATCATTCAACCAACTTTGCACATGCATTCATCATCATAACCTAGCTGTCATTCCACTTTAATCCACATGCATTCCCTTCATAAATCAGCCACATGCAATCATAATCATTCAACCAACTTTGCACATGCATTCATCATCATAACCTAGCTGTCATATTCCCTCTTTTTCACCTATAAATAAGCATCCATTGCAGCCACAAAACACACACTCTTCCAATTCAGAAATTCATTCATTCAAACACACCATCCTTCCATTTCCACCACTCCCCAAACCATTCACACCATCAAACTATCCTTAGACCTTGTGCCACAATAAAGAGGAAGAGAAGAGTGCCTAAACGTTCATACAATTCAAGTTTGAGTTGTTGGAATGTTTAGGTGTTTCTTTGATTTCAATGTTTAATTTCAATACCCTTTGTTTTGTACGAATGAGGAATGGAAGAGAAGAGGGCCTAAACGTTCATACAATTCAAGTTTGAGTTGTTGGAATGTTTAGGCGTTTCTTTGATTCTCTTTGTTTTGTATCATGAGGAACTAAAACCCCCCTGGTTAGGGGGGGATTCGAAATATATGTTTATGCTTGCATTTTGATTTGATTACTTCTAATTGCGTTTCATAAGTTGTGGATTCAATTCGTTTAACCGTTTGATTGATAACTTATTTATGTATGTTTATTGAGAGTGCACACTTAATTTTCATGCATGAATATGACGCTAGAATATAAGTAAGTTTCACCTAATAGTTACGAACTTATATTCACAAGTAGTGGAGGTTGCTTATAAACAATCGCGTTAAACATATTCTTGGCATAAGTTTCATGCAATCATAGTAACGAATGCCTCGTCAACACTTATAGTTTTCATGTTGCTTAATGATTCTTGCTTGTATCTCTATTATGCAATTCATGTAGGGAACTTGTGAGGAATGCGTTGGGTTGTCGTATGCAATCATCCAATTCATTAACTTAAGGAAAACTTGACGGTTAATTTAAGCGGACCTAATTAACCCGGGGTGATGAGTTTCATAATTTATTGAAATGCAATTGGAAATCTTTTTATTATGCAAGTGTAACATGTGTGGAGATGAACCCCTTAGCTAGTCATCCCATCCATTCAAATCCATCACATTCATATTTACATTCTGTTTTTAATTAGAATCTGTGCAATTAGTTTAATTTCGTCCAAAACTCAATCCCCCCTTACTTTAATGTCCAAATTAGTTAGAAATCAATTTAGTTTGTGTTTTTAAGAGTCTTGAGTCAAGTTACAACTTAATTTCGTCCAAATTTGGGTTTAAGGTCAGAAACTGCCTAGTTAGTGTTTTTAGGCAGTTTTGAGTCTTTTGAACTTGTTTTGAGTCCTTTGAGTCTTTGTATTGTTCAAATTAGTTAGAAAGTGTTTTGGTTTGTGTTTATAAGTGTTTTGATTCAATTTGTTACCCAAATTCGTCCAAAGTACTCAAAGTGCTCAAAACTGCCCAGAAAGTGTTTTTAAGGCAGTTTTGAGTGTTTTGGTGCTGTTTTGAGTCTTTTGGTTTGTTTTGGTGTTTTAAAGTTTAGTTTTGCATTCTTTGAGTCTAGTATAGTGTTTTATATTGTGTTTTTACGTTTTTGAGTCAAATCCAAGTGATTAACAATCCCTCCTAATCCCCGGTCCAGAACGATCCTACTTACGTACTTACTACAATTGATAAAAAGAGGGTTTAATTTGTGTGCGTATAATTCTCGCATCACCACTCTTGCCGTGGGTTCCTCTTCTTCAAATTCAGAAATGGACTCGGAACTTTCACTTGATTCGCTAGGTTCTGAGTTTTTTCTCTTTCGTCTCAACTCTCGCTCGAAATCGTCGTCAAAGTCCAAGATATCTTCACGAATCGGATGAGAACTCCGAATCATAAACTAGTACCTAAAACAAGAAACAAAACAAGATTAAGAATCTGGAATAAAATAAAACAAACGAAAATAAAACAATCCAAGGGATTAGCAAAGTTGCTAATCCCCGGCAACGGCGCCAAAATTTGATGTGAGATTTATAAGCACACAAATTAACCCTCTTTTTATCAATTGTAGTAAGTATGTAAGTAGGGATCGTTCTAGGCCGGGGATTAGGAGGGATTGCAAAATCACTTGAAAACTGACTCAAATACGTAAAAACAAGTTTAAAACACTATACTAGACTCAAAGAATGCCAAACTAAACTTTAAAACACCAAAACAAACCAAAAGACTCAAAACAGCACCAAAACACTCAAAACTGCCTTAAAAACACTATCTGGGCAGTTTTGAACACTAGACACAACTTTGGACGAAAATTGGTTTTAACTTGACCTAAGACACTTAAAAACACAAACTAAAGTGATTTCTAACTACTATGACTTAACAAAGTAAAGGGGGATTGGTTTTGGACGAATTTAAAAACAAAACAAACTTTTTGAATTAGAACAGATTGTAAAAACGAATTTGATGGAATTGAATGGATGGGAAGCTAGCTAAGGGGTTCATCTCCACACATGTTATACTTGCACACAAAACGATTTCTAATTGCTTTTCAATAAACCATGAATTCTCAACGCCCCAGATTAACCGTGAATTGCACTAATTAACCCTCAGATTTTCCTAACGTTATTGAATTGGATGATTGCATATGACAACCCAAAACATTCCCCGCAAGTCCCCTACATGATTGCATAATAGAGATACAAGCAAGAATCATTAAGTTCTATGAAAACCATAAGCATTGACGAAGCACTTGTTACTATGATTGCATGAAACTTATGCCAAGAATTTACTTAACGCGATTGAGATCATCAACCTTTACTACTTGTGAATATAATTCCATAACGATTAGGTGAAATTTCCTTATATCCTAGCATCCAATTTATGCATGATAATTAAGCGTGCACTCTCAACCAACACACACAAATCAATGTAATTCACATAGATAAGTAAATTGAATTCACAACTTATGAAATGCAATTAGAAGTAATTAAATCATATCGCAAGCATAAACATGTATTTCGAATCCCCCCCTAGCCAAGGGGGGGGTTTAGTTCCTCATACGCACAAAACAAAGAGAATTGAAATTAAACATTGAAATCAAAGGAAAAGAAACACCTAGAAATTCCAGCGACGCGAACTCGAATTGCATGAACTTCCGAGCTTCCTTCTCCTCCTCCTTGGTGCGGCAAAGGTCTAGGGACAGGTTTAGGGCCTTAGGTGTATGGATGCATGGTTATGGAGGGATGTAGTAGTGTTTAGGGGAAGGGGATGGTGCGGTAAAGCTTAAAACTAAGGAGAAAGGTGTTTGGTGGCTGCGGCAAGGGTGTGGAGAGGGTTGGACGAATTTCTGGAATGAATGAATGTGTATGAGAGGTCGTGATCTGATCTAGGGGTTAATATGAGTATATATAGGCACTTAAAACCCTAGGGTAATCAGATATGGACTTGAATAACCCAAATCCACAAGGAAATAGGCTTAGAAATCAGAAATAAAAAGGGATAATGCTTCCTAGGTGTGGCAGGTAAGGAGATAAGGTAAGACGGCTTGTGACAAGCTAGGACGGCTTGGAGACAAGGTAGGATGGCTTGTGACAAGCTAGGACGGCTAGGAGACAAGGTAGGACGGCAGGACGGCTAGGAGACAAGGTAGGACGGCTTGTGACAAGCTAGGACGGCTAGGAGACAAGGTAGGACGGCTTGTTCTTCCAATACAGAAATTAGGCAGAAATTAGGCACCATGTGTGAATAGATAAAGCCTTCTAGAAATAAGGTTTTTAGGCCCCCTTGCAGCTCCCTAACTGAATTCAAGCCTTCAAATTCGTCCATCCTCATGCCTCCATGCTTGCACTATCCAATCTTGGCCCAAAAATGCTCTAGAATGCTCCAAATTGCTTCTTTTTGCATACTTTGACACTAAAACCTTGTTCAAGTAGGAAACATCATCTTCAAATCTTCAATTTCGTCCATCCTCTTGGCTCCAAGCATATGATGTCCATTCCAAGCTCTAATTTGCTCCAAAAGGCTCCAAAATGCATCCTTTTGCATACTTTTCCCTTAAAACCTGAAAACACATAGAACTAGCTTAAAAGACTACTTTACTAAGGAAAAACACTATAAATGCACAAGAACAAGCTAACTAAGGTGCGTAAATATGCTCCTATCACTTGGCTAGGGGGGAATTCGAAATACATGTTTATGCTTGCAATATGATTTGATTACTTCCAATTGCGTTTCATAAGTTGTGAATTCAATTTACTTATCTATGTGAATTACATTGATTTGTGTGTGTTGGTTGAGAGTGCACGCTTAATTATCATGCATAAATTGGATGCTAGGATATAAGGAAATTTCACCTAATCATTATGGAATTATATTCACAAGTAGTGAAGGTTGATGATCTCAATCGCGTTAAGTAAATTCTTGGCATAAGTTTCATGCAATCATAGTAACAAGTGCTTCGTCAACGCTTATGGTTTTCATAGAACTTAATGATTCTTGCTTGTATCTCTATTATGCAATCATGTAGGGGACTTGTGGGGAATGTTTTGGGTTGTCGTATGCAATCATCCAATTCAATAACGTTAGGAAAATCTGAGGGTTAATTAGTACAATTCACGGTTAATCTGGGGCGTTGAGAATTCATGGTTTATTGAAAAACAATTAGAAATCGTTTTGTGTGCAAGTATAACATGTGTGGAGATGAACCCCTTAGCTAGCTTCCCATCCATTCAATTCCATCAAATTCGTTTTTACAATCTGTTATAATTCAAAAAGTTTGTTTTGTTTTTAAATTCGTCCAAAACCAATCCCCCTTTACTTTGTTGAGTCATAGTAGTTAGAAATCACTTTAGTTTGTGTTTTTAAGTGTCTTAGGTCAAGTTAAAACCAATTTTCGTCCAAAGTTGTGTCTAGTGTTCAAAACTGCCCAGATTGTGTTTTTAAGGCAGTTTTGAGTGTTTTGGTTTGTTTTGGTGTTTTTAAGTTTAGTTTTGCATTCTTTGAGTCCAGTATAGTGTTTTAAACTTGTTTTTACGTATTTGAGTCAGTTTTCAAGTGATTTTGAAATCCCTCCTAATCTCCGGCCTAGAACGATCCCTACTTACATACTTACTACAATTGATAAAAAGAGGGTTAATTTGTGTGCGTATAATTCTCACATTAAAAACCAACCAAGGAACGATCCGTATTCTAACACTTGTAATCCAGATTGGAGAGACCACCCGAACTTCAAGTGGAGGGAGCCCCAACAACCACCACAACAAGGAGGCTTTAGGCAACAACCCCCAGGCTTCTACAACAAGCCATACGTCCCCACACAAGCACCTCCACAATCAGCCCAAACAAGTTCAGGTAACACTTTAGACAATGATACACTTCTTAAGTTACTAACGAATTTGTCTCAGGGGCAAGAAAATCAAGCCAAAGCCATGCAAAACCAAGATAAGAGGGTGGAGCAATTGGAGAAACAAATTGGGCAGATTGCAGATTTTGTAGGGAAGTTTCGTGAGCAAGGCCAACTTCCTAGTTCTACCATTCCAAACCCCAAGGGAGGCTTCGAAAGTGCAAAGGCCATACTTTTGAGAAGTGGAAAAGAAGTCGGGGCAGGTCCTACACCATCATCATCAGGTCTTAACGAGGACCAAAAACTGAGAATTGAAGAGGAGGAGTGATGCGAGAATTATACGCACACAAATTAAACCCTCTTTTTGACAATTGTAGTATAGATATAAGTAGGGATCGTTCTTAACCGGGGATTAGGAGGGATTGCAAATCTCTTGGAAACACTAAACTAAACTCAAAGAATGCGAAACTAAATGCTTAAAACACTAAAACAAACCAAAAGACTCAAACATCACCCAAAACACTCAAAACTGCCTTAAAAACACTTTCTGGGCAGTTTTGAGCACTTTGGTGAATTTGGACGAATTTGTATAACAAATTGAATCAAAACACTTATAAACACAAACTAAAACACTTTCTAACTAATTTGGACATTAAAGTAAGGGGGGATTGAGTTTTGGACGAAATTAAACTAATTGCACAGATTCTAATTAAAACAGATTGTAAGTATGAATGTGATGGATTGCTAGCTAAGGGGTTCATCTCCATACATGTTACACTTGCATAATAAAACGATTTCCAATTGCTTTTCAATAACTATGATGCTCAACACCCCAAGTTAACCGTGATGCACTAATTAACTCTCAAATTTTCCTTATGTTATTGAATTGGATGATGCATGCGACAATTCAAATCATTCTCCAATAGTTCTCAACATGAATGCATAGAAGAGATACAATGAGAGATCATTATGCTCTATGAAAATTATAAGTGTTGACAGGGCATTCGTTACTATGATTGCATGAAACTTATGCCAAGAATTCGTTTAACGCGATTGTTTATAAGCAACCTCCACTACTTGTGAATATAAGTTTGTAACTATTAGGTGAAACTCACTTATATTCTAGCGTCATATTCATGCATGAAAATTAAGCGTGTACTCTCAATAAACATACATAAATAAGTTATCAATCAAACAGTTAAACAAATTGAATCCACAACTTATGAAATGCAATTAGAAGTAATCAAATCAAAATGCAAGCATAAACATATATTTCGAATCCCCCCTAGCCAAGGGGGGGTTTAGTTCCTCATACGTACAAAACAAAGAGAATTGAAATTAAACATTGAATTCAAAGGAAAAGAAACACCTAAACATTCCAACAACTCAAACTTGAATTGTATGAACGTTTAGGCCCGCTTCTCTTCCTCTTTGTCGTGGCACAAGGTCTAAGGTTAGTTTGATGGTGTGAATGGTTTGGGGAGTGGTGAAAATGGAAGTGGGAGGCCACGGCAATAAGGAAATGGTTGGTGTTTGTGGATGATTTTCTGAAGATGGAAGAGTGTATATCCATCCATTGTGGCTGCAATGGATGCTTATTTATAGGTGAAAAGGAGGGAATATGACAGCTAGGAACTTGGTGGAAATCTGGAATGGTGATGGGAGATGCATGTGGCTGATTTATGCATGTGATTAAAGGGTGGGATTGCATGTGCTTTGACAGAAATGAAAGGGAATGCACGGCAATGATGATTTCTGGTGTTGAATGGGTGTATGTTTGAATGGTGCATGTGGGTGAATGGTTTAATTAATGGGAGTGCATGTTTTAATGATTAAAGGGACATGTGGGGTGACTTGTGCAGCTAGGTTATGATGAAGTGGGAAGTGCATGTGCTGAAATGATAAAGGGGGAAATGCATAGTGAATAATGAATGCATGTGCAATGACAGCTAGGTTGAATTAATTAAAGGGATTGCATGTGGCTTGGCTGGAATGAATGGAATGCAATCTGAAATGGGAGATGGAATGGGATGCACGGCAATGATGGTGTTTGTGTGAATGATGGCAGATTGTGTGGGTGAGTGATTAGGTTGGAAATGCATGTGGCTGCAAGGTGTGAATGATTATGAGTGCATGTGGGTGAATTAAAGGATGGAATGCATGGTTATGGTTATGATAAGTGATAAGTGAATGGTTATGATAAGTGATAAGTGAATGGTTTGATAAGTGATAAGTGAATGGTTTGATAAGTGATAAGTGAATGGTTTGGTCTTCAATTTCGTCCATCTACTTGGCTTTAAGCATATGCAATCCATTCCACTCTCTAATTTGCTCCAAAAGGCTCCAAAAGGCATCCTTTTGCATACTTTGCCCTTAGAACCTGAAAACACACAAAAGAAGCATAAAGGACTAAAATAACTAATGAAACATAACGTAACTTCACGAGAACTAGCCATTTAAGTAGCATGAATATGCTCCTATCAAATTCCCCCACACTTAGCTTTTGCTAGTCCTCGAGCAAAACAAAACAAAAGAAACCAAAAACAAAACAAAATGAACAAAACACAACCTACATGATGCGAACTAAGTAAGCACACAAATTAAAACCCTCTTGTGACAATTGTAGTATATGAATAAGTAGGGATCGTTCTTAACCGGGGATTAGGAGGGATTGCAAAATCACTTGGATACTGACTCAAAAATGTAAAATGAAGTTTGAAACACTAAACTAGACTCAAAGAATGCAAAACTAAACAATAAAAACACTAAAACAAATCAAAAGACTCAAAACAGCCCCAAAACACTCAAAACTGCCTTAAAATCACTTTCTGGGCAGTTTTGAGCACTTTGGTAACTTTGGACGAAATTGGGTAATAGAATGAATCAAAATGCTTAAAAACACAAACTAAGACACTTTCTAACTAAATTGGACACAAAAGTAAGGGGGGATTGAGTTTTTGACGAAATTAATTAAAATGCACAGATTGTCAATTAGGGCAGATTCTAAATATGAATGTAATGAAAATATGGATGAATGCTAGCTAGAAGGTTCTTCTCCACACATGTCACACTTGCATACACTTTGATTTTCAGTTGGTCCTACGATGAATTATGAAACTCAACACTCCGGGTTAATTAGGTCCGCTTAAATTAACCGTCAAGTTTTCCTTAAGTTAATGAATTGGATGGGTTAGCGCAATGCAATTCACAACATTCTCTAAAAGTCCTTTACGTGAAAAGCACAATAAAGATACAATCAAAGATCATTAAGCATCATGAAAACTATAAGTGTTGACGAGGCATTCGTTACTATGATGAGCATGAAACTAGTGACAAGAATTCATTTAACGCGATTGTTTATAAGCAACCTCCACTACTTGTGAATATAAGTTCATAACTATTAGGTGAAACTCACTTATATTCTAGCGTCAAATTCATGCATGAACATTAAGCGTGCACTCTCAATAAACATACACAAACAAGTTATCAATCAAACAGTTAAACGAATTGAATCCAACATTCATGAAATTCCAACCAAAAGTAATCAATTCATATTGCAAGCATAAACATGGTTTCGAATCACCCCCTAGCTAACTAGGGGAATTTAGCCTCTCATGTTCACAAAAAGAGAATTACAAATGAATTTAAACATAAAGCACAAAGGATTGATTACACCTAGAACGCCCAACAAATCCACGTGAATTGGTGCGCGTCGCAGCTCCTCTTTCCTCTTCTCCTTTCTGCGGCAGATTGGTTGTGGGTGGTTTTTGGTTGATTTTCTGGTTTAGGGATGGATTTATGGTGATAAGGTGGTGCGGCAAGGTGGTAGGGTGATGTAGGGAGGTTTGTAAGGTGGTGGAGAGTGGTGGAGAATGGTGGAGAGGCTGCGGCAAAGCTTGGAAGTGGCTGGAATGGCTGGGATATGCACGGGTTTGAATGGGTTTTTTTTTGGTGATGGTGGATGCGGCTAGTTGAGAGAATGGGAGTGAATGGTGGCTGCGGATTGTGTATGGAATGAATTTAGGGTCAATGAATGGGGGTCACGGATTGAAGGAGTGAGAAGAATGGCATTTGCGGATGGAATGGAATGGTGTTATGGAGGCTACGGCTTAGGTCAGTGAATGTGTATGATGGTGGCTGAATAGAATCAATGAGAAGTCTCTAGGGTTAACTAAAGGGTACGGCTGAGATGGGATGATGAATGAATCAATGGGGAATGGAAGTGACGGCTACAAAGTTGTAGTTTAGGGTTTATGAGTGAATGGTTGAGATGATTTTGAATGAATGAATCAGATGCTAGAGTGAATTAAAGGGTGCGGCTAGGTTGAAATAAAAGGGTTAAAATCTGAATGATCTAGGGTGAAAAGAGAATAGGTGCGGCTGCAAGGTAATTAGGGTTATTAGGGTTTAGGGTTTAATGCATGAAATGAGACAAAACTACCCCCCCTTGCATGGCAAGGGAAGGGAAATGGGCTAAAGGCACGGCATAGGAAGGGAGGGCCTTGGTTTTGTGTCCTAAAGTGCCTACAAGGACTTCAAAGTGGCTAGAAAATATGGACGTTTAAGATTAGGAAAGATTACCAAAACGGGAAACTTTGGGTTAACTTTCCTAAAATAGGAAACCTTGTTTGAGTAGGATTCCTCGTTTTGGTAAGAATTCATCGTTGGAGTAGGAATTCGTCGTTTCTTCACGTCTTCAACTCATTCATTCCTCTTTCGCTCCAAAAGGCTCCAATTTGCATCTTCTTGCACACTTTGGCCTTATAATCTGAAAATACACAAAAGTGGCCTTAAACACTAAAACAACTAAGTAAACACAACGTAAATGCACGAGAACAAGCTAATTAAGTCGCATGAATATGCTCCTATCACTACACCTTCCAACAATCGTCTCAGGGATTTCCAATGCACATGACAAGTTAAAAATCATTATTCCCACAGATTTTAGCCATCTTTACACTTAAGTACATTCTTAATCATAGTCACCACATACTAGTTCACAATTAAACATTTAAAACCATGTTTTGAATGTAGTAACATGCCTTAGAGAATTCCCTCAATTCCTTACTAGATGTACTCTCGTTTTTCACACAGATTTTCTGACTACACACCCTACACTAGTTATATGTGAGAGATTGATGTAAACATGAAAGACTAGTATCTCACATATGTTATAACAAAAGAAAGCATTTTTTGGATTTACGATAATGACATGAATATGATCTCATGAATGGAATGCTACTACTTAGAATGAGAACCAGTGATTTCATAAGCTCATATCAATTCCAAACTCCACATTATTGAACACATAACGATCAAGATAGAAGCATAAGGGTTGAAACGGGGCTAAAGGTGTTTGGCTAACAAAAAAAAAGGGATAAGGAAAACAAAGGTTCTTAAAGAAATAGCGAGCAAAGCATTTGAATTAACTTAGAATTCACTTTTGAATGAAAACTCAACTTTTGAACAAACAGGGGGGAACAATCTCTCTTTTTTTTTTCTTTTTTTTTCTTTCTTTTCTTTTCTGTTTTTTTCTTTTTCATATGTTTTTCCCAATCTTTTTCTTTTCTTTTGAATCTCAAAACATACATATACGCTTAAGAACAAACTTTCCCTCCCCCATACTCATTTTCTTGCATAATGTAACTCAAAAGGAATTCATTTAAGTCATGCTCACTATCTTTTAAGAACAAGGGTATGGATTGTCCTAAACTAGGCTAGGTGAGGATGATGTGGGTAAACAAAGAATAAAGGCTAAATAAGGCATATACGAAATATGGAACGTAAGGCTATTTGGCTATGGTGGCAACTACACAACTTCATCTTGATATATGTTATGCAATTCAATGTCATGCTTTGAATGAAACGGATATAAGTTCTAGCATTTAGTTCTATCATGATACAATTGCATTCTAAGTAGCAACCAAGCAAGGAATAATGAGATCATGCAACAACTTTACAAAACAAAGAATCACAGATTATAACTCTCTAAAGAAGGTAATGGCTCGAGTCTCACAGGGTTGTAGCGTTTGTTTGAGTTCCTTCCTTCAAGCATGTTACAAAAATGAATTTTTCTTTTATGATTGCATGTGAAGTCATACATTATAACCATAACCAAGCATATACCAAGAGTAAATCAAACTTTTTTTCTTATGTTTATAACTCTTTTTAACAGTCATGCAATTACAAACCAAATCCTTATCATTGTGTTGGAAGGTACCCTAAGACACAAACACACAAAAAACGACTCAAAACACTCTTTTTAGGCTTTTCAAAACATGTTTTTCAAATTTTTATGTGATTTTCGGAGTTATAAAAACAAAACATACTAAAACACTCTAAAACAACTTAAAAATACCTTAAAACAACAAGGAACAACATTTGAAGTTATGGGTGATAAAATCCCACGAATTTGCATCAAATATACTTAGTTACCCCCCCACACTTAAATCACACATTGTCCTCAATGTTTTAAGCATAGATTTACATAAAACATAAGTAAACACACAAACAGCATTTATACATACTAAACATGGCAGAATGTAACTAACAAAGAGAAGAGTTTAGGGACGCAAATCTGGAATTGGAGTGCTTCCTCGGTCTTCCTTTGTTGAATGCATGGGTTGATCTTGGTGATTCCACAGGCTTACTCTTGAACTGGGCTGGAGGATTCTTTTGGTCTCCTCCACTCGTTGATTTTCCTTTGTGCTACTCTTGAACTGGGCAGCAGGATTCTTTTGGTCTCCCCCGAAGGTCTGAGCTTCCTCCTTTTATCTGTTTCTTTGTTCAATATTTCCAATTCGTATTGAAGAGGGTTAGAGGATAGCTCTGGAAGTGTATCAACCGTTGAAGATGACTACTCGAGAGCAACGCTAGGTAAGCAACCAGGGAATAGATTCCAGGCAGTCGGAACCAGATCGGAAGACTGACTCCAAGTGCCGGCTGATTGCTTCTTTCACTTTGCCATGCGAGTAAGAACAAGGACAAAGAAAAGGACAGGGAAAGAGCATGATATGAGATACTTTTGCTTTTGACCTTGATGATATGAGATACCTTTGCTTTTGAAGAAGCGGTGAATGAATCAGCACATGTATTTGTTGTGCTTGTCTCCACATGCTTCAATCTACCGTTTCCTCCTGGGTCATCTGTACTCCAGGCATCTGGTATCATCTTTGGGGAAGAAGAAAAAATTGAGTATTTCGAAAGGCTTTGCTGGGAGTGCGCCCTCATAGGAGAGGAAAAGTTGGGCATTATCTTCAGGTCTGCCTTGCCATAAAAGATGAAGGTCGACATATATAGGGATTTCCCAATAGCAAGTGGTGGTACTGTTCTTTTACCGTTGTCGACAAACGTTTTGATCCCGCAAATCCGGTTTTTTGAAATAGTGACGACTCTTCGATCTTTGAATGCGCCTCTTCGATTTCTGAGCAGGCGCCCCTTCGATTTCTGAACGACGCCCCTTTGCTTTCTGAACGACACGTAGTAGTGCGGATGTGGCTCTGTCAGAGATCTTTTGACAAAGTTGCACGCGTTTTCTGAAAAGCAGAGAAAGCGTCGCCGAACTTTGCGCTTGTCGGCAAAAGTGTGTAGTTGCGATGATGGCCTCCATGTGTTTTCAACTTTGTCAGAGATCTTTTGACGAAGTTGCACGCGTTTTCTGAAAAGCAGAGAAAGCGTCGCCGAACTTTACGCAGGAAAATCCGGCTCTTCGAATCGGTGGTCGTGTTGCCTTGGCTTTTTATAGAGGTATCGATCACCACCAACATACACACTCTGAAGATTGCCCATTCTTGAAAATCGTCTCCGGCCCTTTGAAATTTTACTCCATCCAACCCTTCTCTTTGAACACCTTTGAAAAATGACTAACTCATCGAACCTGTGCTTAGATTTAAGTCTCAGCAGCGATCCGGTTGCGCCCCGTCAAGGTAATGTATGGCGCCCTTCTTTCTTATCTTCTAACGGTCCTCTTTCAGGTGAAGACTCCATGATGACGGATGCAACAACATCTACAATAGTAGCTAGGAACCTCCTCACTCCAAAGGATAATAGGCTGCTTTCAGGACGGTCCGATGAGTTGGCCGTTCAAGAGTCCCTCGCTCTCAGTGTTCAGTGTGCAGGCTCTGTGTCCAACATGGGCCAACGCTTGCTTGCTCGGTCCCGTCAAGTGGAATCATTGATGGCAGAGGTAGAGAGTCTCAAGCAAGAGATCAAACAACTTAAGCACGAGAATAGAACTTTGCACGTGCTTGCAAATAATTATTCGACAGGCATGAAGAGGAAGCTTGATGAGATGCAAGAATCTCAAGGTCGAATGCAAAGTGACCGTCAAAGGCTTGCGTCTTTCTTCCAGAGGCACCTTTTTCCTGGGTCATCCAGCGTTCGGCCAAGTATTGAGGCCTCGAATGCTCTATCTCCGATGCCTCTTGCTCCGATGCCTTCTGCTCCGATGCCTCCTGCTCCGATGCCTCCTGCTCCGAGAGTGTTGCCATGTAGTGGGGCTTCACGTACACAACCTTTGTGAAGGCTCCATCTTTCTGCCATGTTTTTTTTTTTTTTTTTTCATATTTTGTTTTATTCAGTGTATTAGGTTGCCTCCCAAGTAGCGCTTTCTTTTACGTCTTGCAGCCGGACGAAGAACTTCTTTTCTCACTTAGGATCCACGACATGGAATTTATCTTTGAATGGGGGGTGATACTTGAGATGATACGGTAATGGTTTAAATTCTAGAGTGGGTGCCTGGATCATTAACAACATATTAGTATAAAACAAAATTGAAATTCGGGGAGGTGGCTTACCTATGTGCTCCGACATAAACTCAAGAATAAACACCCCTTCGAAAGTTGTAGGACTAGAAAATTCAGCTAGATTTGGTGTTTTGAGAGTTATGACTTGTCCTGTGTTATGAAATTCAACTTCTTTGGGGTTGTTTGCCTCAAGAACATCCTCTTTGACGAATTCTTGATATTCCATACTTTGCACCTTTGGAAGGGCTTCCAAGATGTCTTTTTCACTTTCTTCTTCCTTGGAATTCATGAACCTGCAAGGAATAGGGACATTGGGTGGAATGGGGTTAGAAAGAATTAAAATTTGAACAACCTTACCTGAATTGGATGGCGTAGGTGCAATAGGTGCCTGCGGCAAAGGTGTTTCCTCCCTTGCCATGTGTTGGGTGTGTTCCTCTTCCTCAAATTGCAATCTTTCATCCTCCTTGTGATTTGATTTTGATGGTTGAGGGTCCGTTCCAACCTCCTTGCTACTTCTCAAGATGATTTCCTTGGCAGTTTCAAATCCTTCCTTCGGATTTGCCATGGTTGAAATAGGGAGTTTGCCTTGGTCTTGAAATTGTCCTACGAACTCCGCTATCTGCCCAATTTGCTTTTCCAAGTGGTCCAACCTTTTGTCTTGATTTTGCCTTGCTTTGTTTTGATCTTCTTGCCCCTGAGACAAATTGGTGAGTAACTTACTAGCCGTATCATTATACAAAGACTTACTTGAATTTGTTTGGGCAGGTTGTGGTGGCTGCATAGGTGTTGTATAGAACTCCTCATATGGTTGCCAATATTCTCCTTGTTGAGCCTCCTCGAGTTGGTTTTGTGAGCCTTGCACCAAAGAAATTAATTCATTAAGAGCTTGATTATAATCTATTGACAAACCTGAGTTTGGTTGGGCATATTGTATATGAGGTTGTGGTGGATGCATAGACGTTGAATAGAACTCCTCATAGGGCTGCCAATATCCTTCTTCTTGAACATGTTGAGGTTCCCACCATATAGAGTTTGAATGATCACTCCAATCTGAATTGTAAGTATTGGAAAACATGTTATTCCTTGATTGAAGATCAAATATATCAACACTTTGCATTTGGGACCTTTCCATGAGCTGTGACAATAGAGAAGCATTATCAAGTGCCATGTTGTGCTTCTCTAGTACTTGAATTCAACAAACAAAACACAAATAAAAAAAACTAAAACTAAAATACATAACAGAAACGAACAATCCAAGGGATTAGCAAATTTGCTAATCCCCGGCAACGGCGCCAAAATTTGATGCGAAAATTATACGCACACAAATTAAACCCTCTTTTTGACAATTGTAGTAAGTATGTAAGTAGGGATCGTTCAGGACCGGGGATTAGGAGGGATTGTTAATCACTTGGATTTGACTCAAAAACGTAAAAATACAATATAAAACACTAAACTAAACTCAAAGAATGCGAAACTAAATGCTTAAAACACTAAAACAAACCAAAAGACTCGAACATCACCCAAAACACTCAAAACTGCCTTAAAAACAGTTTCTGGGCAGTTTTGAGCACTTTGGTGAATTTGGACGAATTTGTATAACAAATTGAATCAAAACACTTATAAACACAAACTAAATTGATTTCTAACTAATTTGACATTAAAGTAAGGGGGGATTGAGTTTTGGACGAAATTAAACTAATTGCACAGATTCTAATTAAAACAGATTGTAAGTATGAATGTGATGGATTGCTAGCTAAGGGGTTCATCTCCATACATGTTACACTTGCATAATAAAACGATTTCCAATTGCTTTTCAATAACTATGATGCTCAACACCCCAAGTTAACCGTGATGCACTAATTAACTCTCAAATTTTCCTTATGTTATTGAATTGGATGATGCATGCGACAATTCAAATCATTCTCCAATAGTTCTCAACATGAATGCATAGAAGAGATACAATGAGAGATCATTATGCTCTATGAAAATTATAAGTGTTGACAGGGCATTCGTTACTATGATTGCATGAAACTTATGCCAAGAATTCGTTTAACGCGATTGTTTATAAGCAACCTCCACTACTTGTGAATATAAGTTCGTAACTATTAGGTGAAACTCACTTATATTCTAGCGTCATATTCATGCATGAAAATTAAGCGTGTACTCTCAATAAACATACATAAATAAGTTATCAATCAAACAGTTAAACAAATTGAATCCACAACTTATGAAACGCAATTACAAGTAATCAAATCAAAATGCAAGCATAAACATATATTTCGAATCCCCCCCTAGCCAAGGGGGGGTTTAGTTCCTCATACGTACAAAACAAAGAGAATTGAAATTAAACATTGAATTCAAAGGAAAAGAAACACCTAAACATTCCAACAACTCAAACTTGAATTGTATGAACGTTTAGGCCCGCTTCTCTTCCTCTTTGTCGTAGCACAAGGTCTAAGGTTAGTTTGATGGTGTGAATGGTTTGGGGAGTGGTGAAAATGGAAGTGGGAGGCCACGGCAATAAGGAAATGGTTGGTGTTTGTGGATGATTTTCTGAAGATGGAAGAGTGTATATATCCATCCATTGTGGCTGCAATGGATGCTTATTTATAGGTGAAAAGGAGGGAATATGACAGCTAGGAACTTGGTGGAAATCTGGAATGGTGATGGGAGATGCATGTGGCTGATTTATGCATGTGATTAAAGGGTGGGATTGCATGTGCTTTGACAGAAATGAAAGGGAATGCACGGCAATGATGATTTCTGGTGGTGAATGGGTGTATGTTTGAATGGTGCATGTGGGTGAATGGTTTAATTAATGGGAGTGCATGTTTTAATGATTAAAGGGACATGTGGGGTGGCTTGTGCAGCTAGGTTATGATGAAGTGGGAAGTGCATGTGCTGAAATGATAAAGGGGGAAATGCATAGTGAATAATGAATGCATGTGCAATGATAGCTAGGTTGAATTAATTAAAGGGATTGCATGTGGCTTGACTGGAATGAATGGAATGCAATCTGAAATGGGAGATGGAATGGGATGCACGGCAATGATGGTGTTTGTGTGAATGATGGCAGATTGTGTGGGTGAGTGATTAGGTTGGAAATGCATGTGGCTGCAAGGTGTGAATGATTATGAGTGCATGTGGGTGAATTAAAGGATGGAATGCATGGTTATGGTTATGATAAGTGATAAGTGAATGGTTATGATAAGTGATAAGTGAATGATTTGATAAGTGATAAGTGAATGGTTTGATAAGTGATAAGTGAATGGTTTGGTCTTCAATTTCGTCCATCTACTTGGCTTTAAGCATATGCAATCCATTCCACTCTCTAATTTGCTCCAAAAGGCTCCAAAAGGCTCCAAAAGGCATCCTTTTGCATACTTTGCCCTTAGAACCTGAAAACACACAAAAGAAGCATAAAGGACTAAAATAACTAATGAAACATAACGTAACTGCACGAGAACTAGCCATTTAAGTAGCATGAATATGCTCCTATCAAGGAGATAGGCCAACCCACGGCAAATGTGGAAACACCTTTGCCGCAAGCTTCAAATGACCCCAAAGTGTCCAATTCGGCCAAAAAGGGTAAGAATGCGTCAAATTCGGTTCCTACTAATGTTTTTCCTTCGAATGTGCCTTTTCCTAGTAGGTTCATGCAAACGAAGAAAGAAGAAGCCGAGAAGGACATCCTTGAGACGTTTCGGAAAGTTCAAGTAAACATACCCCTTTTGGATGCAATCAAGCAAGTCCTGAGGTACGCCAAGTTTCTAAAGGAGCTTTGCACCACTAGGAAGAGGATGTCGACCAAGGAAGTGGTAAAGGTAGGTGAAAATGTCTCGGCCATCTTGCAACGCAAACTATCCCCCAAATGCAAAGATCCGGGTAGTTTTACCATTCCTTGTGTGATAGGTAATACTCGTTTTGAATCTGCCATGTTAGACCTAGGTGCTTCTATAAATGTTATGCCATATTCAATTTATGCATCTATGAACTTAGGAGTATTGAAAAATGATGGTGTAATTATACAATTGACCGATAGATCTAATGCTTATCCAAAGGGAGTTTTGGAAGATGTGTTAGTGCAGGTAAATCATCTAATCTTTCCGGCGGACTTCTATGTGCTCGAGATGGATGAATCTGACCATGCTCCTTCGTTGCCAATCCTACTTGGCCGGCCATTCATGAAGACGGCTCGGACAAAGATTGATGTGTTTAATGGAACGTTGTCCATGGAATTTGATGGGGAAGTTGTTAATTTTAGTCTTTCTGATTCTATTAAGTATCCTAGTGAGGATCATTCATGTTTTTCCATTGATATAATTGACTCTTTGGCGCAGGGATATCTTGAAGATTTGAATGCCGATGCGCTTGAAAACGTCATTACGAGAAGCATGAAACTCAAAACAAAGGGAGAGGGAGTGTTGCTAGGTCACGGCACACACATTCCATTGCATGCCGTGCCTCTTAATGAGGAATGCTTGGAGTTGGTTGCTGCCCTTGAGTCATTGCCTTGGATTGTTTAATTTCTGTTTATTTATTTATTTTGTTGAAGTTTCTGATTTTGTTTTGTTTTCCTTGTTTTAGGTACTAGTGTATGACTCGGAGTTCTTAACCGATTCGTGAGCATATCTCAGACTTTGACAGCGATTTTGAGAGGACTTTGAGACGGACGAAGAAGCATCACGAATCAAATCCGCCAAGCCCGGAACCTGAGCTTGAAGAACAAGTTCTAGAAGAGGAAGAAGAGGCCACGGCAGGGATCTTTGAGGAACCCACGGCAAGAGTAGTTGAAGAACCACAAGTTATGGCCGTAGACAACCGGACACTTAAGGAGCTTTCCGCTTCGGGATTGGCTAATGCAGCACCCTTGTGCATCCAATATCCCCCACCGGCCGAAGGGAAGACCGAGGAGTTTGAGTTAAAGTCAAGGTTGCTCCACCACATTCCGAAGTACCATGGGATGTCCATGGAGGATCCGAACAAGCATCTAAAGGAATTCGAGGTGGTGTGCTCAAGCATGACTCCCGTCAACGTTGACGGAAGTATTCTGAAGATGAAGGCTTTTCCATTCTCTTTAATGGATAAAGCCAAGGATTGGTTGTACGACTTAGCTCCCGGAACCGTCACATCGTGGGAGAGCATGAAGAGGGCCTTTCTGGAGAAGTTTTTCCCAACTTCTCGAATCATCCTTTTACGTAAAAGGATAAGTGGCATTCAACAAGATGAAGGTGAGTCATTTCCTACGTACTATGAACGTTTTAAATCTCTTGTTGCTTCTTGTCCACAGCATCAGATGAAGGAGGAGTTGCTTCTGCAATACTTCTACAAGGGGCTCCTGCCAATTGAACGACAAATGCTTGACGCATCGGCGGGTGGAGCATTGGTGGACAAAACGCCCAGGGATGCCAAGGTCTTGATCGCGAACCGAGCGTTGAACGCTCAACAGTACGAGGGTGTAGGCCAAAGAGGACCCCCACGGCAGCAGGTTCATGAGGTAAGTTCCGCACCTGATATTCATTCACAGTTAGCTAATATTACTTCCATTGTGTCTCAGATGGCCGAAGGCATGAGGATGCAAGGACCAGTTGTATGCGGGGTGTGTTCTATCCAAGGACATGCTTCTGAGAAGTGCCCACAGCTCATAGAAAATGGTGGATGGGAAAGCGCCAACGCCATTGGATTTCAGGGCCAGAACCAACCGAGGAACGACCCATATTCTAACACTTACAATCCGGGTTGGAGAGACCACCCAAACTTCAAATGGAGAGAGCCCCAACAACCACCACAACAAGGGGGCTTTAGGCAACAACCTCCGGGCTTCTTCACCAAGCCATTTGCACCCACACAAGCACCTCCACAACCTGCCCAAACAAGTTCAGGTAACACTTTAGATAATGATACACTTCTTAAGTTACTAACGAATTTGTCTCAGGGGCAAGAAAATCAAGCCAAAGCGATGCAGAATCAAGAAAAGAGGGTGGATCAATTGGAAAAACAAATTGGGCAGATTGTAGAGTTTGTAGGGCAATTCTGAGACCAAGGCAGGCTCCCTAGCTCAACCATTCCAAATCCGAAGGGAGGCTTTGAGACCGCCAACGCAATTACCTTGAGAAGTGGCAAGGAAGATGGAACCACCCCACAACCACCAAAACCAAGCGAAGAAGAGGAGGAAAAGCTGCAACATGAAGAGGAGGAAGCAAGCAAGCCCACGGCAAGGGTACAAGCACCCTTGCCGCAACTACCTAGGGACATTAATGCACCCAACTCATTCCACTCGGCCACCAAAGGTAAGTTGGGTTCAAAATTGATTAATTCTAACTTTGTTCCACCCAATGTTCCTTTTCCTAGCAGGTTTATGCAAACGAAGAAGGAGGAGGATGAAAAAGACATCTTGGAGACGTTTAGGAAGGTGCATGTCAATATCCCGCTCCTTGATGCAATAAAACAAATTCCAAAGTACGCGAAGTTTTTGAAGAAGATTTGTACTACAAGGAAACGGATTCGGGAAAAAGAGGTGGTTCATGTAAGTGAGAATGTCTCTGCCATCTTGCAACGCAAACTACCACCCAAATGCAAAGATCCAGGTAGTTTCACTATCCCGTGTGTAATTGGAAATACAAAGTTCGAACATGCCATGCTAGATTTAGGTGCTTCAATTAATGTCATGCCATATTTTGTTTATGCATCGATGAATCTAGGGGAGCTTAAAAATGATGGTGTTATTATCCAATTAGCTGATAGATCTAATGCATACCCGAAAGGAGTTTTGGAGGATGTTTTGGTGCAGGTAGACCATTTGATTTTTCCTGCAGATTTCTATGTGCTTGACATGGAAGATTCGGCACACTCTCCATCATCACCACTCTTACTTGGACGACCTTTCATGAAAACGGCTCAAACCAAGATTGATGTGGCCAAGGGAGCAGTCACTATGGCCTTTGGTGGTGATATGATTAACTTTAAGATTCCTGAATCGATTGAGAATACTAATGATGTTCGTTCTTGTTGTGCCATTAATGTAATTGAACACATAGGGACAGAGTATTCAACAAAGATCAAGAAGGATGTTTCTCGAACTACCACCGAGAAGGAACTTGGAGTAGAGAACAAGGAATGCACGGCTCCAACCTTGAAAGGACCACAATTGGCCATGAGCAACTCTTGTGCATCCGTCCATTGTGCTACCACTTTTTTGCCGTACAAAGGTAAGCCACCTATTCCAAATTTGATTCCCATTTCAACTAATAGGTTGTTACCTCGTGTGGTGCAGGTACCTAATCGAATTCAACGTCGTGGGAGAATTCGTGTTGATGTAGAAAAGAAAAACACGACAATAAGAAAGGATCATTATCCCACTCCATTCAAGGACCCAAAGCATGAAGTGGTTCGTCGGACAAATTGTAGTTGCACCCCTCTATGCCGTGGGGTTCCATAAACCTTCAAGGGAGCATCGTCCGGCTGGAAGACGTTAAAGCAAGCGCTTCGTGGGAGGCAACCCATGCAATCAACAAAGGAAGAACTTGGGAATCGCTCCACACTCAGATTTGCGTCCCTAAACCCTTCCCTTTGTTGCTTACTTTATGCTTTGTGTAATGTTTTTAATTGTGTCTAAAACATTGAGGACAATGTTTAGTTTAAGTGTGGGGGGGTAACATTCTGTTTTGAGATATTTGTGCATGAAATTCGTAGGGTATTACCACCTAACATGTCTAAACTTGTTCTTTGCTGTTTTTAAGTGTTTTTAAGCTATTTTAGAGTGTTTTAGAGTGTGTTGTCTTAAAAATCCGAAAATACCATAAAAATTTGAAAAATTGTTTTGAAAAACCCAAAAAGAGTTGTTTTTGTGTGTTTGTTTGTGTCGTAGGTCACCTTCCAACACAATGATGAGGATTTGGTTTTTAATTGCATGATGGTTAAAGAAAGTTACAAACATGGATGGACGTTTGATATACTCTTTGGTTTATGCTTGGTTGTAGTTATAGTTTACGAATTCACATGTAATCACAAATGATAAAAATTAGTTTTTGTAACATGCTTGAAGGAATGAACTCAAACTAATGCTACATCCCTGTGAGCCTTGAGCCTAAACGTTATTTGGAGAGTTATAATCTGTTCATCATTGTTTTCTAAGTCGTTGCATGATCTCATTATTCATTGCTTGGTTACTACTTAGAAGGCGTTTCATCACTTAGTTCCAAATGCTAGAACTCATGCCCATTTCATTCAAAGCATGTTATTGATTTGCATAACACATATTCAAGATGAAGTTGTGTAGTGAACACCATAGCCAAATTGCCATATTTCCCTTTTCATTTGTTTTGTAGGATTTAACCCCGTTGAGCCTTGTGTAGCCTACTTTCTTTGTTAACCCACATTATCCTCTCCTAGCCTAAATTAGGACCATCCTTACCCTTGTTCTTGAAGCATAGTAAGCAATGAATTCCTTTTGATTAATGTGTTGCAGAAAATAAGTGTGGGGGAAGGATTATGGATGTGAGTTTTTGTGCCATAGGCACGGTTAAAAAAAAAAAAAAAAAAAGAAAGAAAAAAAAAAGAGGAAAGAAAAAAAAAAGAAAAGAAAAAAAAGAATGAAAAAAGAAGTGAAAAAGAGTACCAAAGTATTGGTTGTTGAAGTAAGGGCCCAAAACAATGAATTAGGCCCTAAGAGTTGTTTAAATCTCCCCTGTTTGTCTAAAAGTTGATTTCTGCATTCTAAGGGAATTCTAGGTCTTAATTTCTTTACTTTACTCACTATTGCTTAAAGAACTTTTGTTTATCCCTACCTTTCCTTGTTAGCCAATACCCCAAGCCCCGTTACAACCTTTGACTTCTATCTTGAGTGTTGTGCATTTCAATTGTGGAGTTTGAATTTGGTATGAGCATATGGTGTCACTGGTTCTCGCATCTAAGTAGTAGCATTCCATTCATGAGATCATATCTAAACATGTTTAATTACTCCAGAAATTGCTTTCTTTGTTATAACGTATGTGAGTATTAGTCTTTCATGTTTACATCAATCTTCTCACATATAACTAGTGTAGGGTGTGTAGTCAGAAAGTCTGAGTGAACATTGAGTGCATAACTAGTGAGGAATTGAGGGAATTCTCTAAGGCATGTTACTACATTCAAAATGTGTTTTAATTGATTGAATGCGAACTAGTGAATGGTGACTATGATTAAGGTTGTGCTTAAGGGGAAATAAGACTAAAAGCTATGTGAGTAATGATCTTTGACATGTCATGTTTCATTGGAAATCCCTGAGGCAAACGTTGGAAGGTTTAGGTTATGTTTTGTTTGTTTTGTTTCGTCTTGTTTACTTTAGTTGTTTTGTTTTGCTCGAGGACTAGCAAAAGTTAAGTGTGGGGGAATTTGATAGGAGCATATTCATGCGACTTAATTAGCTTGTTCTCGTGCATTTATGTTGTGTTTATTTAGCTATTTTAGTGTTTAAGGCCATTTTTGTGTATTTTCAGATTATAAGGCCAAAGTGTGCAAGAAGATGCAAATTGGAGTCTTTTGGAGCGAAAGAGGAATGAATGAGTTGAAGACTTGAAGAAACGACGAATTCCTACTCCAACGATGAATTCTTACCAAAACGAGGAATCCTACTCAAACAAGGTTTCCTATTTTAGGAAAGTTAACCCTAAGTTTCCCGTTTTGGTAACCTTTCCTAATTCTAGAAGCTTTTAACTTAATTTTAATTAACAAAAAATAAATTAGGTTTTAAATTTCAGAAAACCCTAGGTCTTACCACCTTAGCCGCACCCTAGGGGGATGATTATATTCCATTCATTTCACAAAAACCTAGCAGCCGCAAATCCCATCCTTTTTCCCACATTCAGCCGCAAGAACCTAAACCATATTCCATAATCAAACAGCCACAAAAACCCTAATACAAAAATCACCATGAAGCCGTGACAATTTTTCCCATTATCCCATTTTTTTTGTCTTTTAGCCGCAAGGAAACCATCCCATAATTTCCCATCCACTTCAGCCGTGGCCCCCCCCCCCATTTTAATTATCACCCTAGCTATTCCCAAAAACCGGCCCATGTTCCATAATCATGCTGCCGTGGCCTCCCTTCACACATATTCCTCTCAAAAACCGTAGCATCCATCATTCACACCCTAATTTATTTTCACAATCAGCCGCACCCAGTCCAGCCATTTTCCAACCTGCCGCAGCCTTCCTCCACCCTTCCAGCCACCATACCAACCTTCCTCCATCACTCCACCACCTTGCCGCACCACCACACTACCCTAAACCCATTCCCAAACCAGAAAATCAACCAAAAACACCATTTAACCTCACTGTCGCAGCAAGGAGAAGAGGAAAGAGGAGCTTCGACGCGCAGAAATTCAAGTGGATTCGTTGGGCGTTCTAGGTGTAATCAATCCTTTGTGCTTTATGTTTAAATTCAATTGTATTTCTCTTTTTGTGAACATGAGAGGCTAAATCCCCCTAGTTAGCTAGGGGGTGATTCGAAACCATGTTTATGCTTGCAATATGAATTGATTACTTTTGGTTGGAATTTTATGAATGGTGAATTCAATTTGTTTAACTGCTTGATCGATAACTTATTTATGTATGTTGATTGAGAGTGCACGCTTAATTTTCATGCATGAATATGACGCTAGAATATAAGTGAATTTCACCTAATAGTTATGAACTTATTTTCACAAGTAGTGGAGGTTGCTTATAAACAATCGCGTTAAATAAATTCTTGGCATAAGTTTCATGCAATCATAGTAACGAATGCCTCGTCAATACTTATAGTTTTCATGATGCTTAATGATTCTTGCTTGTATCTCTATTATGCAATTCATGTAGGGAACTTGTGGGGAATGCTTTGGGTTGTCGCATGCAATCATCCAATTCATTAACTTAAGGAAACCTTGACGGTTAATTTAAGCGGACCTAATTAACCCGGGGTGTTGAGTTTCATAATTCATCGAAAGACCAACTGAAAATCAAAGTGTATGCAAGTGTAACATGTGTGGAGAAGAACCTTCTAGCTAGCATTCATCCATATTTTCATCACATTCATATTTACATTCTGCCTTTAAATTACAATCTGTGCATTTAGTTTAATTTCGTCAAAACCTCAATCCCCCTTTACTTTAGTGTCTAATTTAGTTAGAAAGTGTCTTAATTTGTGTTTATAAGTGTTTTGTATTCTTCGAGTCTTTTGTTTTGTTTTAGTGTTTTATTGTTTAGTTTTGCATTCTTTGAGTCTAGTTTAGTGTTTTTAACGTTTGTTTTAAGTTTTTGAGTCAGTGTCCAAGTGATTTAGTAATCCCTCCTAATCCCCGGTCTAGAACGATCCCTACTTGCATCTTTACTACAATTGTCACAAGAGGGTTTTAATTTGTGTGCTTACTTAGTTCGCATCAAATTTTTGCAAAAATTTGATGCGAACTAAGTAAGCACACAAATTAAAACCCTCTTGTGACAATTGTAGTATATAAATAAGTAGGGATCGTTCTTAACCGGGGATTAGGAGGGATTGCAAAATCACTTGGAGACTGACTCAAAAACGTAAAATAAAGTTTGAAACACTAAATTAGACTCAAAGAATGCAAAACTAAACAATAAAAACACTAAAACAAAACAAAAGACTCAAAACAGCCCCAAAACACTCAAAACTGCCTTAAAATCACTTTCTGGGCAGTTTTGAGCACTTTGGTAACTTTGGACGAAATTGGGTAATCGAATGACTCAAAATGCTTAAAAACACAAACTAAGATACTTTCTAACTAAATTGGACACTAAAGTAAAGGGGGATTGAATTTTTGACGAAAATAAATTAAATGCACAGATTGCAAATTTAAGGCAGATTGTAATGAATGTGATGAAACTATGGATGAATGCTAGCTAGAGGGTTCTTCTCCACACATGTTACACTTGCACACACTTTGATTTTCAGTTGTTCTTCCAATAAATTATAAATACTCAACGCCCCAAATTAACCGTGAATTGCACTAATTAATCCTCAGTTTTTCCACAAGTTATTAAGTTGGATGATTGCATACGACAACCCAAAACATTCCCTACAAGTTCCCTACATGAATTGCATAATAGAGATACAAGCAAGAATCATTAAGTTCTATGAAAAACATAAGCATTGACGAAGCATTCGTTACTATGAATTGCATGAAACTTATGCTAAGAATTCATTCAACGCGATCGTTTTCAAGCGACCTTCACTACTTGTGATTATAAGATTGTAACTATTAGGTGAAACTCCCTCATAATCTAGCATCATATTCATGCATGAAAACTAAGCGTGCACTCTCAATCAACATACACAAATAAGTTATCAATCAAATAGATGAACGAATTGAATCCACAACTTATGAAATAACAACTGAATGTAATCAAATCATAGTGCAAGCATGTACATGGTTTCGAATCACCCCCTAGCTAACTAGGGGGATTTAGCCTCTCATGTTCACAAAAAGAGAATTACAAATGAATTTAAACATAAAGCATAAAGGATTGATTACACCTAGAACGCCCAACGAATCCACTTGAATTTCTGCGCGTCTAAGTCCTCTTTCCTCTTCTCCTTGCTGCGGCAGAGATGGTTTTGGATGGTTTTGGGTGAATTTTTGGGTTATAGATGGGTTTAGGGTGGTCTAGGGGTGCGGCAATGGTGGTAGAAGGTGGGGGATGGTGTGGAATTGTGTGAGGAGTGGTGGAGATGGCTGCGGCAGGTTGGGAAATATGTGGAAGTGGTTGCACGGTTTTGGGGAGAATGGTGGCTGAATGTATGATGAATGAGTGGAAAGGGAATGGGAGTGCTAGGGTGCGGCTGCAAGGTTAAAGGCTAGGGTTTAGAAGCATGGATTTGGGCCTAAAATGCCCCCCCTTGCACGGCAAGGGAAAGGACTTGGGCTAAAGCCCACGGCATTGGGTGTTTAGGGCCCTAGGGCCTTCGTTTTGTGTCCTAAAGCGCCTACAAGGACTTCAAAGTGGCTAGAAAATGCAGACGTTTAAGATTAGGAAAGGTTACCAAAATGGGAAACTTAGGGTCAACTTTCCTAAAATAGGAAGCCTTGTTTGAGTAGGATTCTTCGTTTTGGTAAGAATGCATTGTTGGCGTAGGAATTCATCGTTTCTTCAAGTCTTCAACTCATTCATTCCTCTTTCGCTCCAAAAGACTCCAATTTGCATCTTCTTGCACACTTTGGCCTTATAATCTGAAAATACACAAAAGTGGCCTTAAACACTAAAACAACTAAGTAAACACAACATAAATGCACGAGAACAAGCTAATTAAGTCGCATGAATATGCTCCTATCATGCCGTGCCTCTTAATGAGGAATGCTTGGAGTTGGTTGCTGCCCTTGAGTCATTGCCTAAGCACGAGGGTAAGTTTTCTAACTTAGAGTCAATTCCCATTTCGACTAATAAGTTGCTTCCATCCATAGTTCAGGCACCTCTTCTTGATCTCAAACCACTACCAAGCCATCTGAAGTATATTTTCTTGGGGGAAGAGGAGACATTACCGGCCATTATTTCTTCATCACTCACGGCACAAGAAGAAGGGAAACTAGTGTGTGTTTTGAAGGAGTTCAAATCTGCCCTAGGGTGGACCTTGGCCGATATAAAAGGTATTAGTCCCCCCACATGTATGCATCACATATTTCTTGAGGAGGGGGCCCAACCAACTAGAGAGGCTCAACGCCGTCTTAACCCTCAAATGATGGAAGTTGTGAAAAAGGAGATAATCAAGCTTTTAGATTGTGGAGTCATCTATCCAATATCGGATAGTAAGTGGGTTTCACCTATCCAATGTGTTCCTAAGAAATCTGGAGTGACGGTGGTGGAAAATGCGGACAATGAGCTTGTGCCCACTAGAATCCAAACCAGTTGGCGCGTATGCACTGATTGTAGGAAGATAAACGCCACCACGAGGAAGGACCACTTCCCATTGCCATTCCTAGATCAAATGTTGGAAAGGTTAGCGGGTCATTCATTTTATTGTTTTCTTGATGGATACTCTGGTTATAATCAAATTGTTATTGCCCCCGATGATCAAGAAAATACCACTTTTACATGCCCCTTTGGTACATTTGCTTGTCGTCGCATGCCATTTGGTTTATGTATGATGAGCATATTTTCAGATTATGTTGAGAAAATTATTGAGGTTTTTATGGATGATTTCAGTGTTTTTGGTAATTCATTTGATGGTTGTTTGAATAATCTTAGTTTGATTTTGAACCGTTGTGTTGAAACAAACCTTGTGTTAAATTGGGAGAAATGTCACTTCATGGTTAAGCAAGGTATTGTTCTAGGACATATTATTTCTGAAAAAGGCATTGAAGTGGATAAATCTAAGGTAGACCTTGTTCGTCACTTACCCTCTCCAACTTCGGTTAGAGAGGTTCGTTCGTTTCTTGGTCACGCAGGTTTTTACAGGCGTTTCATAAAGGATTTCTCCAAGATTGCACAGCCACTATGTCGATTGCTGCAAAAGAGGTGGCTTTTGAGTTTGATGATGCATGCTCCACGGCATTCAAGCACTTAAAGGAGGCTCTCACTTCGGCTCCCATTATCACACCTCCAAATTAGAGCCTTCCATTCGAGTTGATGTGCGATGCTTCAGACTATGCGATTGGTGCTGTTTTGGGGCAGCGAAAGAACAAACAACCTCATGTTATTTATTATGCATCTTGAACACTAAATGATGCTCAATTAAATTACTCAACCACTGAAAAAGAATTACTTGCTGTGGTATTTGCATTAGATAAGTTCCGATCCTACTTACTTGGTACTAAAGTTATTATTTTTACTGATCATGCAGCTCTCAAGTATTTGCTCACGAAAAGGGAGGCCAAGCCTAGACTCATTCGATGGATGTTGCTTCTACAAGAGTTTGACATTGAGATTCGGGATAAGAAGGGCGTGGAGAATTTGGTGAATTTTTTGGTGTCTAAACATATCCCTAGCACACTTAATAGGAATCAACGTGATAAGCTTAAAAAGGATGCTAGGTTTTATGTTTGGGATGACCCATACCTCTGGAAATTTTGTCTCGATCAGATTGTACGACGTTGTGTGAATGAATCTGAGTTTCAATCTATTTTAACATTCTGTCATTCATATGCATGTGAGGGACATTTTGGCACCCAACGCACTGCCCTTAAAGTCTTAGAATGTGGGTTTTATTGGCCAACCATTTTTAGGGATGCTAGGACATTTTGCCTTACATGTGATCGTTGTCAACGAATGGGTAATATAAGTGTTAAGGATCAAAAGCCACAAAACCCTATACTTTCTGTTGAAATATTTGATGTGTGGGGAATTGATTTTATGGGTCCTTTTCCTTCATCACATGGTTTTCTCTATATCTTGTTGGCGGTGGATTATGTTTCCAAATGGGTGGAAGCAAAAGCCACCCGTACTAACGATTCCAAAGTGGTTGCAGATTTTGTGAAGTCTAACATTTTTGCTAGGTTCGGAATGCCTCGAGTCCTTATAAGTGATGGAGGTTCACATTTTTGTAATCGCACAATCGAGGCACTGCTCAAGAAGTACAACGTTACACATAGGGTTTCGACACCCTATCATCCTCAAACAAGCGGGCAAGCCGAGGTGTCGAATCGGGAGGTAAAACAGATTCTTGAGAAGACGGTTGGGCCAAGAAGAAAAGATTGGAGCTTGAGGTTAGAGGATGCATTGTGGGCTTATAGGACCGCCTACAAAACACCTATAGGAATGTCCCCCTTTCGGCTTGTGTATGGCAAACCATGTCACTTACCTGTGGAGTTGGAGCACAAGGCTCATTGGGCCGTGAGGAAGTTCAACATGGATTTAGACGAGGCGGGAATTCATCGTAAGCTTCAATTGAATGAACTTGAGGACATACAGAATGAAGCTTATGAGAATGCTCGACTTTACAAGGAAAAGACAAAGGCCTTTCATGACAAGATGATTCGCACCAAGTCCTTCTCTGTTGGACAGAAAGTGTTGTTATTTAATTCTCGTCTTCGTCTATTTTCGGGTAAGTTACGTTCACGTTGGATTGGACCCTTTGTTATCACTAATGTTTTTCCTCATGGTGCAGTCCAAGTTCGTAGTTTCAAAACAGGACAAGAATTCAAGGTGAATGGGCATCGATTGAAGCCTTACTACGAGAGCTTTGTAGAACATGATGTGGAGGAGACCACCCACTATGCCGTGGGTTCCCAAGAAGGATGATCAATGTGGCATCGTCCGGCTGCAAGACGTAAAAGAAAGCGCTTCGTGGGAGGCAACCCATGCAATCACCAAGGAGAAGATGGAATCTACACTCCATAACCAGATTTGCGTCCCTAACCTCTTCTCTTTGTTATTTACATTCTGCCATGTTTAGTGTGTTTAGTTGCTGTTTGTGTGTTTGTTTCTGTTTGGTGTGATTTTAGGCTTGAAACATTGAGGACAATGTTTGATTTAAGTGTGGGGGGGGGTAACTAATGTTGTTGATGCAAATTTGTGGGATTTTATCACCCATAACTTCCAATGTTGTTCCTTGCTGTTTTTAAGTGTTTTTAAGCGATTTTAGAGTGTGTTGACTTAAAAATCCGAAAATACCATAAAAAATTGAAAAATTGTTTTGAAAAAACCCAAAAAGAGTTGTCTTTGTGTGTTGTTTGTGTCGTAGGTCACCTTCCAACACAATGATGAGGATTTGGTTTTTAAGTGCATGATGGTTAAAGAAAGTTACAAACATGGATGGACGTTTGATATACTCTTTGGTTTATGCTTAGTTGTAGTTATAGTTTACGAATTCACATGTAATCACAAAGAAAAAATTAGTTTTTGTAACATGCTTGAAGGAAGGAACTTAAACAAACGCTACATCCCTGAGAGACTTGATGCGAGAATTATACGCACACAAATTAAACCCTCTTTTTATCAATTGTAGTAAGTATGTAAGTAGGGATCGTTCTGGACTGGGGATTAGGAGGGATTGTTAATCACTTGGATTTGACTCAAAAACGTAAAAATAAGTTTAAAACACTATACTAGACTAAAAGAATGCAAAACTCAAAATAAGATAGATTGTAATGACTAAGACTGAACAAAATATGGGGGGATTGAGGTTTTGACGAAATTAAACTAAAATGGACAGATTGTAAAGAAAACAAATTGTAAATACGAATTTGATGGAATTGAATGGTGATAGGAGCATATTTATGCACCTTAGTTTAGCTTGTTCTTGTGCATTTATAGTGTTTTTCCTTAGTAAAGTAGTCTTTTAAGCTAGTTTTATGTATTTTCAGGTTTTAAGGGCAAAGTATGCAAAAGGATGCATTTAGGAGCCTTTTGGAGCAAATTAGAGCTTGGAATGGACATCATATGCTTGGAGCCAAGAGGATGGACGAAATTGAAGATTTGAAGATGATTTTTCCTACTTGAGCAAGGTTTCCTAGTTGAAGTAGGAAAGTCCCTAATGGAAATGGGTTTCCTAGTTGAATTAGGATTCCTAGAAGAACAAAGTTTCCTACTCAAATAAGGTTTCCTACTTGAAGAAGGAAAGTCAAAATCCAAATGGTCTCAAGTGAAGCAACAAAGAAGTTTTCCAAGTCCAAAGAGGAAAAGGAGTCCAAGATGAAGAAGGAATGATGAAGACAGGGTTTCCTAATCCTAATAGGCAAAGTTTCCAAGTGCAATGAGGAGTCCTTATCCATTTAGGACACCTTATCCTAATCCTATAGGGATGCCATGCACTTTACCTTATCTTGGAGGGTTTCTAGAAGCCTTAGATGCCCTATCCTATCCTTGCCGTGGGTTTTATCCAATTCCCCTTAGTTTTAGGCTTTCTAGAAGCCCTAACATTGTCCCTAAGAAGGTGCCGCACCCTTATCTCTTTTTCCCTACAAATCTGGCACTTAAATCATGATTCTAGGAACCTTATCTTATCTCCTACAAAGGTGGCGCCCCAAATCCTTCTAGAAAGCTGATTTCCCTTACCTTGCAAGGCATTCTAGAAGCCTTATCACATTATCCCTTACCTGCCGCACCTAGGAAGCATTATCCCTTTCTATTTCTGATTTCTAAGCCTATTTCCTGGTGGATTTGGGTTATTCAGGTCCATATCTGATTACCCTAGGGTTTTAAGTGCCTATATATACTCATATTAACCCCTAGATCAGATGACCACCTCTCATACACATTCATTCATTCCAGAAATTCGTCCAAACCTCTCCACACCCTTGCCGCAGCCACCAAACACCCTTTCTCCTTAGTTTTAAGCCTTGCCGCACCATCCCTTGCAATATGATTTGATTACTTCTAATTGCGTTTCATAAGTTGTGAATTACATTGATTTGTGTGTGTTGGTTGAGAGTGCACGCTTAATTTTCATGCATAAATTGGATGCTAGGATATAAGGAAATTTCACCTAATCGTTATGGAATTATATTCACAAGTAGTAAAGGTTGATGATCACAATCGCGTTAAGTAAATTCTTGGCATAAGTTTCATGCAATCATAGTAACAAGTGCTTCGTCAAAGCTTATGGTTTTCATATAACTTAATGATTCTTGCTTGTATCTCTATTATGCAATCATGTAGGGGACTTGTGGGGAATGTTTTGGGTTGTCGTATGCAATCATCCAATTCAATAACGTTAGGAAAATCTGAGGGTTAATTAGTGCAACTCACAGTTAATCTGGGGCGTTGAGAGTTCATGGTTTATTGAAAAACAATTAGAAATCGTTTTGTGTGCAAGTATAACATGTGTGGAGATGAACCCCTTAGCTAGCTACCCATCCATTCAATTCCATCAAATTCGTTTTTACAATCTGTTCTAATTCAAAAAGTTTGTTTTGTTTTTAAATTCGTCCAAAACCAATCCCCCTTTACTTTGTTGAGTCATAGTAGTTAGAAATCACTTTAGTTTGTGTTTTTAAGTGTCTTAGGTCAAGTTAAAACCAATTTTCGTCCAAAGTTGTGTCTAGTGTTCAAAACTGCCCAGATTGTGTTTTTAAGGCAGTTTTGAGTGTTTTGGTGCTGTTTTGAGTCTTTTGGTTTGTTTTGGTGTTTTAAAGTTTAGTTTTGCATTCTTTGAGTCTAGTATAGTGTTTTAAACTTGTTTTTACGTATTTGAGTCAGTTTCCAAGTGATTAACAATCCCTCCTAATCCCCGGTCCAGAACGATCCCTACTTACATTCTTCACTACAATTGATAAAAAGAGGGTTTAATTTGTGTGCGTATAATTCTCACATCAAATTTTGGCACCGTTGCCGGGGATTAGCAACTTTGCTAATCCCTTGGATTGTTTTATTTTCGTTTGTTTTATTTTATTCCAGATTCTTAATCTTGTTTTGTTTCTTGTTTTAGGTACTAGTTTATGACTCGGAGTTCTCATCCGATTCATGAACATATCTTGGACTTTGACGACGATTTCGAGCGAGAGTTGAGACGAAAGAGAAAGAACCCAGAACCTAGCGAATCAAGTGAAAGTTCCGAGTCCATTTCTGAATTTGAAGAAGAGGAACCCACGGCAAGAGTGGATGAAGTAGACATGGCAGCAGACAACCGAACAATCAAGGAGCTTTCCGCTTCGGGATTGGCCAATGCCGCACCCTTGTGCATCCAATACCCAAGGGCGGCTCAAGACAAGACTGCCGAGTTTGAATTGAAGTCAAGCCTGTTACATCACATTCCGAAGTACCATGGGCTATCCATGGAAGATCCGAACAAGCACTTGAAGGAGTTTGAAGTCGTTTGCTCAAGCATGACTCCGGTGAACGTGGATGAGAGCATCTTGAAGATGAAGGCCTTCCCCTTTTCTCTCCAAGAGAAAGCGAAAGATTGGTTGTACGAATTGGCTCCCGGAACTGTCACATCATGGGAGAGCATGAAACGGGCTTTCTTGGAGAAATTCTTCCCAACTTCTCGAGTCATCCTCCTACGAAAAAGGATAAGTGGAATTCAACAAGATGAAGGTGAATCTTTTCCTACTTATTATGAACGTTTTAAATCTCTTGTTGCTTCATGTCCACAGCATCAGATGAAGGAGGAACTTCTCTTACAATACTTCTACGAGGGACTTCTACCAATCGAACGTCAAATGCTAGATGCCTCAGCGGGAGGAGCCTTGGTGGACAAGACCCCCACGGTTGCAAAGACCTTGATTGCTAATCGAGCATTGAACGCTCAACAATACGAAGGCGTTGGACAGAGGAGTACCCCACGGCAACATCAAGTCAATGAGGTAAGTGCCATAACCGAACTTCAAAATCAAATGGCTAACCTTACTACATTGCTTTCTCAGGTGGTGGAAGGTCCGAAAGTCAAAACCGTAGCTTCTTGTGGCGTATGCTCCATGCAAGGACACCCTACGGACAAGTGCCTACAATTGATCGAGAATGGAGGGTGGGAGACACTCAATGCCGTGGGATATAGCAACCAATACCAATCACGTGGTGATCCGTTTTCTAATACTTACAATCCCGGTTGGCGTGTGATAGGAGCATATTCATGCGACTTAATTAGCTTGTTCTCGTGCATTTATGTTGTGTTTACTTAGCTATTTTAGTGTTTTGATAGGAGCATATTCATGCGACTTAATTAGCTTGTTCTCATGCATTTAGGTTGTGTTTACTCATCTATTTCAGTGTTTAAGGCCACTTTTGTGTATTTTCAGATTATAAGGCCAAAGTGTGCAAGAAGATGCAATTTGGAGTCTTTTGGGAGCGAAAGAAGAATGAATGAGTTGAAGACTTGAAGAAACGACGAATTCCTACGCCAACGATGAATTCTTACCAAAACGAAGAATCCTACTCAAACAAGGCTTCCTATTTTAGGAAAGTTGACCCTAAGTTTCCCGTTTTGGTAACCTTTCCTAATCTTAAACGTCCGCATTTTCTAGCCACTTTGAAGTCCTTGTAGGCGCTTTAGGACACAAAACGAAGGCCATAGGGCCCTTAACACCCAATGCCGTGGGCTTTAGCCCAAGTCCTTTCCCTTGCCGTGCAAGGGGGGGGCATTTTAGGCCCAAATCCATGCATTAAACCCTAAACCCTAATCACCCTAATTACCTTGCAGCCATCTCTTTTATTTTCTGATTTTATTTCCTAGTTCTAGAAGCTTTTAACTTAATTTTAATTAACCAAAATAAATTAGGATTTATTTTCTGAAACCCTACATAGTTTATAACCCTAGCCGCACCCTTCCACAATTTCCCTTGAATCCGTGGCCTTTGATTCATCCAAAATCCATATCAGCCATTCACCCAAATAAACCCTAGTTCTACAACCTTGCAGCCGCACCTATCCTTCCAGATTCATTCAAGCCGTGCATTCCATCAGCCTTTCTCCTTCAATCCGTGCACTTCCACATATCTCCCATTCATTCTTCAATCCGTGCACCAATAACCCTAAAATCCCCTCTAAGCCGTAGCCATCCATCACACATTTTCAGCCACAAACAATCTCAGCCGCATCTTTTCCCTTAACCCTAGAGCCTATTCTATTCACTTTGAATTCACATATTATCATTCAGCCACCTTCATACCCGAATACACTTCAATCCGCAGCCACCTACACACCATATTCTCTCCATTGCCGTGCTATCCCCCTTCCATTCCAGCCAATTTCCATACACTTTCCACCATTGCCGCAGCCTCTCCAACACATTCCACACAATTCCACACCCTCCCCCACCTTCTACCACCATTGCCGAGCCATTAAATCACCATAAAACCATCCCTAACCCAGAAACTCATCCCAAAATCATCCAAAATCCAATCTGCCGCAGAAAGGAGAAGGGGAAAGAGGAGCTTCGACGCGCACCAATTCACGTGGATTCGTTGGGCGTTCTAGGTGTAATCAATCCTTTGTGCTTTATGTTTAAATTCATTTGTAATTCTCTTTTTGTGAACATGAGAGGCTAAATCCCCCTAGTTAGCTAGGTGGTGATTCGAAACCATGTTTATGCTTGTAATATGAATTGATTACTTTTGGTTGGAATTTCATGAATGTTGGATTCAATTCATTTAACTGTTTGATTGATAACTTGTTTGTGTATGTTTATTGAGAGTGCACGCTTAATGTTCATGCATGAATTTGACGCTAGAATATAAGTGAGTTTCACCTAATAGTTATGAACTTATATTCACAAGTAGTGGAGGTTGCTTATAACAATCGCGTTAATTGAATTCCTGGCACGAGTATCATGCTTTTCATAGTTACAAATGCCTTGTCGATGCTTATAATTTCCAAAGAACGTAATGATTCTAACTTGTATCTTTATCATGCTGTTCATATAGAGAACTTGTTAGGAATAATTTGTTTGCGATGCATATTCATCCAATTCAATGATTCTAGGGAAATTTGAAGGTTAATTTAAGCGGACCTAATTAACTTGGAGTGTCGAGTTCCATAATCCATCGAAAGACCAATTGAAAATCAAAGTGTATGCAAGTGTGACATGTGTGGAGAAAAACCCCTTAGCTATTCCATCATCCATATTTTCATCAAATTTATATTTAGAATCTGCCTTAAACTACAATCTGTGCATTTTAATTAATTTCGTCAAAAACTCAATCCCCCCTTACTTTTGTGTCCAATTTAGTTAGAAAGTGTCTTAGTTTGTGTTTTTAAGCATTTTGATTCATTCTATTACCCAATTTCGTCCAAAGTTACCAAAGTGCTCAAAACTGCCCAGAAAGTGATTTTAAGGTAGTTTTGAGTGTTGTGGGGCTGTTTTGAGTCTTTTGATTTGTTTTTGTGTTTTATTGTTTAGTTTTGCATTCTTTGAGTCTAGTTTAGTGTTTCAAACTTTATTTTACGTTTTTGAGTTAGTTTCCAAGTGATTTTGCAATCCCTCCTAATCCCCGGTTAAGAACGATCCCTACTTATTCATATACTACAATTGTCACAAGAGGGTTTTAATTTGTGTGCTTACTTAGTTCGCATCATGTTTAAGGCTACTTTTGTGTATTTTCAGATTATAAGGCCAAAGTGTGCAAGAAGATGCAAATTGGAGTCTTTTGGAGCGAAAGAGGAATGAATGAGTGAAGACTTGAAGAAACGACGAATTCCTACTCCAACGACGAATTCCTACTCCAACGATGAATTCCTACCAAAACGAGGAATCCTACTCAAACAAGGATTCCTACTTGAAGTAGGAAAGTTAACCCTAAGTTTCCCGTTTTGGTAACCTTTCCTAATCTTAAACGTCCGTATTTTCTAGCCACTTTGAAGTCCTTATAGGCACTTTAGGACACAAAACCAAGGCCCTAGCCCTATTTCCCTTCCTTTGCCGTGCCTTAACCCCATTTCCGTTCCCTTGCCGTGCAAGGGGGGGCAATTTTGTCCCTTTTTATGCACTTAAACCCTAACCCTTTTTCCTTGCAGCCACTCTCCCTTTTATTTCTGAATTTTAACCTATTTCTCTCCAAAACTAAACCTAGCCGGACCCTAGGGGTTCCAATCATTCATTCTATTCAGCCACAAAGAAATCCTTGCTAGCCGCACCTATTTTCTAACCCTAATTCTATCTAAGCCGTCACTCCCATCCATTAATTCATCAAACCATCTCATCCATTCACTCATAAACCCTACACATTTTACAACCTAGCTGTCACCCCACAATCATCTCAGCCGTACCCTTTTAGTTTAACCCTAGCCGACCTAATTCATTCCATTCATTCAAATTTCAATCAGCCATTCACCTTAATTCCTTCTTAGCCGCAAGTCCCCATCCATATTTCACCCTAAGCCTTCTAAATCCATCTCAGCTGCACCCTTTAATTCACCCTAGAATCTCATCCATTCATTCATATTATTCAGCCACCTTCACACACAAAATCCTCCCTAGTCGTCACTCCCTTCAATATTCACCCTAGCTCTCTCTTCTCTCATTCACTCTTCACCATATTCCCATTCATTCTACACACTCACTCATTATTCCATTCTCTCCCCTTTGTGCCGCAGCCACCATCACCCAAAACCATTAAAACCGTACCTTTTCCCTTCCATTCCAGCCATCTTCCACACATTTTCCCACCATTGCCGCAGCCTCCCCACTCCATTCCACACCTTCACACACCTTCCACCACCATTGCCGCACCACCAACCTTCCCTAAACCCATCTATAACCCAGAAACTCACCCCAAATCATCCAAAACCCTCACTGCCGCAGCAAGGAAAAGAAGAAAAAGGGACTTAGACGCGCAGAAATTCAAGTGGATTCATTGGGCGTTCTAGGTGTAATCAATCCTTTGTGCTTTATGTTTAAATTCAATTGTATTTCTCTTTCTGTGAACATGAGAGGCTAAACCCCCTAGTTAACTAGGGGGTGATTCGAAACCATGTTTATGCTTGCAATATGAATTGATTACTTTTGGTTGGAATTTCATGAATGGTGGATTCAATTCGTTTAACTGTTTGATTGATAACTTATTTGTGTATGTTTATTGAGAGTGCACGCTTAATTTTCATGCATGAATATGACGCTAGAATATAAGTGAGTTTCACCTAATAGTTATGAATTTATATTCACAAGTAGTGGAGGTTGCTTATAAACAATCGCGTTAAATGAATTCCTGGCAAGAGTATCATGCTTTTCATAGTTACAAATGCCTTGTCGATGCTTATGATTTCCAAAGAACGTAATGATTCTAACTTGTATCTTTATCATGCTGTTCATATAGAGAACTTGTTAGGAATAATTTGTTTGCGATGCATATTCATCCAATTCAATGATTCTAGGGAAATCTGAAGGTTAATTTAAGCGGACCTAATTAACTTGGAGTGCCGAGTTTCATAATTCATCGAAAGACCAACTGAAAATCAATGTGTATGCAAGTGTGACATGTGTGGAGAAGAACCTTCTAGTTAGCATTCATCCATATTTTCATCCAATTCATCTTTACAATCTGCCCTAATTTACAATCTGTGCATTTTAGTTAATTTCGTCAAAAACTCAATCCCCCTTTACTTTAGTGTCCAATTTAGTTAGAAAGTGTCTTAGTTTGTGTTTCTAAGTGTTTTGATTCATTTTAGTGTCCAAATTCGTCCAAATTCACCAAAGTGCTCAAAACTGCCCAGAAAGTGTTTTTAAGGCAGTTTTGAGTGTTTTGGGGCTGTTTTGAGTCTTTTGATTTGTTTTAGTGTTTTAAGTGTGTAGTTTTGCATTCTTTGAGTCTAGTTTAGTGTTTTAAACTTTATTTTACGTTTTTGAGTCAGTTTCCAAGTGATTTTGCAATCCCTCCTAATCCCCGGTTAAGAATGATCCCTACTTATTCATATACTACAATTGTCACAAGAGGGTTTTAATTTGTGTGCTTACTTAGTTCGCATCAAATTTTTGGCGCCGTTGCCGGGGATTAGCAACTTTGCTAATCCCTTGGATTGTATTTTCTGTTTACTTTATTTTTGTTAAGTTTCTGACCTAATTTTGTTCTTCTTGTTTTAGGTACTAGTGTATGACTCGGAGCTCTCAACCGATTCGTGAGGATATTTTGGACTTTGACAGCGATTTTGAGAGGACTTTGAGACGAAGGAAGAAGCACCACGAGTCAAATCCACCAAGCCCGGAACCTGAGCTTGAAGAACAAGTCCTAGAAGAGGAGTACCCACGGCTGGGATCTTTGAGGAACCCACGGCAAGGGTAGTTGAAGAACCACAAGGCATGGCCGTAGACACCCGGACACTCAAGGAGCTTTCCGCTTCGGGATTGGATAATGCCGCACCCTTGTGTATCCAATATCCCCCACCTGCTGAAGGGAAGACTGAGGAGTTCGAGTTGAAGTCAAGCTTGCTCCACCATATTCCGAAGTACCATGGGTTGTCCATGGAGGATCCGAACAAGCACCTAAAGGAATTCGAGGTGGTGTGTTCAAGCATGACTCCCGTCAACGTCGACAGAAGTATTCTAAAGATGAAGGCTTTTCCATTCTCTTTAATGGACAAAGCCAAGGATTGGTTGTACGACTTAGCTCCCGGAACCGTTACATCGTGGGAGAGCATGAAGAGGGCTTTTCTGGAGAAGTTTTTCCCAACTTCTCGAATCATCCTATTACGTAAAAGGATAAATGGAATTCAACAAGATGAAGGTGACTCTTTTCCTACGTATTATGAACGTTTTAAATCTCTTGTTGCTTCTTGTCCATAGCATCAGATGAAGGAGGAGTTGTTTTTGCAATACTTCTACGAGGGGCTCCTACCAATTGAACGACAGATGCTCGACGCATCGGCAGGTGGAGCATTGGTGGACAAGACACCCATGGCGGCCAAGGTCTTGATCGCTAACCGAGCGTTGAACGCTCAACAATACGAAGGAGTAGGACAAAGAGGATCCCCACGGCAGCAAGTGCATGAGGTAAGTTCCATACCCGATATTCATTCACAGTTAGCTAATCTTACTTCCATTGTGTCTCAGATGGCCGAAGGAATGAGGATGCAAGGACCGATTGTATGCGGGGTGTGCTCGATCCAAGGACATGCTTCTGAGAAGTGCCCACAACTCATAGAAATGGTGGATGGGAAAGCGCCAACGCAATTGGATTTCAGGGCCAAAACCAGCCAAGGAACGATCCGTACTCGAACACTTATAATCCAGGTTGGAGAGACCACCCGAACTTCAAATGGAGGGAGCCCCAACAACCACCACAACAAGGAGGCTTTAGGCAACAACCACCGGGCTTCTACAACAAGCCATACGTCCCCACACAAGCACCTCCACAATCTGCCCAAACAAGTTCAGGTAACACTTGTGTTTGCTTGTGTTTAGTATGTTTAGTTGCTGTTTTTGTGTTTGCTTGTGTTTAGTGTGGTTTTTACGCTTAAAACATTGAGGACAATGTTTGATTGAAGTGTGGGGGGTCACTAAGTATGTTGATGCAAATTCGTTGGATTTTATCACCCATAACTTCAAGTGTTGTTCCTTGCTGTTTTAAAATGTTTTCAAGCTGATTTGGAGTGTTTTAGTATGTTTTGTTTTATAACTCCGAAAATCACATAAAAATTTGAAAAACATGTTTTGAAAAGCCTAAAAAGAGTGTTTTGAGTCGTTTTTGTGTTTTTGTGTCTTAGGGTACCTTCCAACACAATGATGAGGATTTGGTTTTTAATTGCATGACTGTTAAAAAGAGTTATAAACATGGAGAAAAGTTTGATTTACTCTTGGTATATGCTTGGTTATGGTTATAATGTATGACTTCACATGCAATCACAAAAGAAAAATTGGTTTTTGTAACATGCTTGAAGGAAGGAACTCAAACAAACGCTACAACCTTGTGAGACTTGAGCCTAAACGTTATTTGGAGAGTTAAAATCTGTGCATTTGTTCTCTAAAGTCGTTGCATGATCTCATTATTCTTTGCTTGGTTACTACTTAGAAGGCGTTTCATCATATAGTTCCAAATGCTAGAACTCATGCCCATTTCATTCAAAGCATGTTATTGATTTGCATAACACATATTCAAGAAGAAGTTGTGTAGTGACCACCACCAAAGCCAAATTGCCGTGTATCCTACTTCATTATATGTTTAAGTTAACCCCAGTGAGCCTTGTTAAGCTTACGTTCTTTGTTAACCCACACTATCCTCACCTAGCCTAGATTAGGACCATCCACACCCTTATTCTTGAAGCATAGCAAAGCATGATTTGAATTGAACTCCTTTTGATTAATGTATGGCAGAAAACAAGTGTGGGGGAAGTAGTTTTCATGTGAGTTAGTGTGCCATAGGCACGGGTGGAAAAGAAAAAAAAACAAGAAGAAAAAAAAAAATAAAAAAAAAAATAAAAAAATAAAAAAAAGAATTTCGTGGAAAAAGAAAAAGAAAAGAAAAAGTTGTGAAAAGAAAGAAAAAAGAGTATGAAATAAATGAAAATAAGTTCACATGTTTGTGGTAGTTGAAGAAAGGGTCCAAAATGTTGAATATGGCCCTGAGTGTTGCTTAGATCTTCCCTTTGTGTTAAAAGTTGATTTCTGTGTTTTAAAGTGAGTTCTAAGTCTCAATTTCATTACTTCGCTTGCTATTGCTTTAAGAACGTTTGTTTTCCTTTATCCTTCCATTGTTAACCAATACCCCAAGCCCCATTACAACCCTTGACTTCTATTTTGAGTGTTGTGCATTTCAATTTGTGGAGTTTGAAGTTGGTATGAGCATATGGTGTCACTGGTTCTCGCATCTAAGTCGTAGCATTCCATTCATGAGATCATATCAAAACATGCTTATTAACTCCAGAAATTGCTTTCTTTGTGATATATATATATATATATATATGTGAGTGCTTGTTTTCATTAATCTTCTCACATATAACTAGATTAAGGTGTGTGGTAGAAAATCTGAGTGAAAATTGAGTGCATATCTTGTAAGGAATTGAGCAAATTCTCTAAGGCATGTTACTGCATTCAAAACATCGTTTTAAGTGGTTATTTGTGAACTAGTAAGTAGTGACTATGATTAAGCATGTGCTCGAGTGTAAAGATGGCTAAAATCTGTGGGAATAATGATTTTTAACATGTCATGTGCATTGGAAATCTCTAAGACGATTGTTGGAAGGTTTAGGTAGTGTTTTACTTGTTCAGTGTCGTTTTGTTTGTTTGTTATCGTTTTGTTTTGCTCGAGGACTAGCAAAAGCTAAGTGTGGGGGAATTTGATAGGAGCATATTTATGCACCTTAGTTTAGCTTGTCTTGTGCATTTAAAGTGTTTTTCCTTAGTAAAGTAGTCTTTTAAGCTAGTTTTATGTATTTTCAAGATTTAAGGGCAAAGTATGCAAAAGGATTCATTTTGGAGCAAAATTGGGCTTGGAATGGATAGCATATGCTTGGAGCAAAAGGAATGGACGAAATTGGAGACCTAAAGGAGGATTTGGAGTTACATCCTTTCCTAAACTAAGTAATAAAGCCTTAGGATATTTTTTGCCCAATATTTCCCACCATAGCAGCACCTTACATGCTCTCCCATCATCATTCCACACCTCCATTGCAGCCACCAACCAACCTAGCTGTCACCCACATGCTCTCCCATCATCATTCCCTCTTTAACCCATTCAGCCACATCCATGCACTCTTCATGATGGCAGCCACCAACCAACCTAGCTGTCATATTCCCTCTTTAATCATTCATCCACCTATAAATAAACATCCATTGCAGCCACAAAAGAACCATTCATTCACCATTCACGCCAGAAATTCATCCCCTCTCTATAACACATCCATACTTCACCATTCTTCATATTTTCTGCCCAAAAATAAGCCTTGCCATCCCCTACATCCATCCCTATCCTAAAGACATCATTCTACACCATCCATAACCCCCAAAATTCACAACAAACCCTTGTGCCGCAACAAAGAGGAGGAGAAGAGGGCCTAAACGTTCATACAATTCAAGTTTGAGTTGTTGGAATTTTTAGGTGTTTTCTCTCCTTGATATTCAATGATTAAATTTACTTATCTTTGTCTTGTACGTATGAGGAACTAAACCCCCCCTTGGCTAGGGGGGGATTCGAAACCATGATCATGCTTGCTATATGATTTGATTACCTCTAATTGCGTTTCATAAGTTGTGAATTCAATTTACTTATCAATGTGAATTACATTGATTTGTGTGTGTTGGTTGAGAGTGCACGCTTAATTATCATGCATAAATTGAATGCTAGGATATAAGGAAATTTCACCTAATCGTTATGGAATTATATTCACAAGTAGTAAAGGTTGATGATCTCAATCGCGTTAAGTAAATTCTTGGCATAAGTTTTATGCAATCATAGTAACAAGTGCTTCGTCAATGCTTATGGTTTTCATAGAACTTAATGATTCTTGCTTGTATCTCTATTATGCAATCATGTAGGGGACTTGTGGGGAATGTTTTGGGTTGTCGTATGCAATCATCCAATTAAATAACGTTAGGAAAATCTGAGGGTTAATTAGTGCAATTCACGGTTAATCTGGGGCATTGAGAATTCATGGTTTATTGAAATGCAATTAGAAATCGTTTTGTGTGCAAGTATGGCATGTGTGGAGATGAACCCCTTAGCTAGCTTCCATTCCATTCATTAAATCCAAATTCGTTTTAAAATCTGTTCGTTTTACAAAGTTTTAAGTTTTTGTTACTATGATTGCATGAAACTTATGCCAAGAATTTACTTTACGCAATTGAGATCATCAACCTTTACTACTTGTGAATATAATTCCATAACGATTAGGTGAAATTTCCTTATATCCTAGCATCCAATTTATGCATGATAATTAAGCGTGCACTCTCAACCAACACACACAAATCAATGTAACTCACATAGATAAGTAAATTGAATTCACAACTTATGAAACGCAATTGGAAGTAATCAAATCATATTGCAAACATAAACATGTATTTCGAATCCCCCCCTAGCCAAGGGGGGTTTAGTTCCTCATACGTACAAGACAAAGATAAGTAATTTTAACCATTGAAATCAAGGAGAGGAAAGCACCTAAAAATTCCTACAACTCAAACTTGAATTGTATGAACGTTTAAGCCCTCTTCTCCTCCTCTTTGTTGCGGCACAAGGGTTTGTTGTTTGTTGTGAATTTTGGGGGTTATGGATGGTGTAGAATGATGTGTTTAGGATAGGGATGGATGTAGGGGATGGCAAGGCTTATTTTTGGGCAGAAAATATGAAGAATGGTGAAGTATGGATGTGTTATAGAGAAGGGATGAATTTCTGGCGTGAATTGGTGAATGAATGGTTGTTTTGTGGCTGCAATGGATGTTTATTTATAGTTGGATGAATGATTAAAGAGGGAATATGACAGCTAGGTTGGTTGGTGGCTGCCATCATGAAGAGTGGTGTGCTCAAGTATGACTCCTGTCAACGTAGACGGAAGTATTCTGAAGATGAAGGCTTTTCCATTCTCTTTAATGGACAAAGCCAAGGATTGGTTGTACGACTTAGCTCCCGGGACCGTTACATCGTGGGAGAGCATGAAGAGGGCCTTTCTGGAGAAGTTTTTCCCCACTTCTCGAATCATCATTTTACGAAAAAGGATAAGTGGAATCCAGCAAGAAGATGGTGAGTCTTTTCCTACGTACTATGAACGTTTTAAATCTCTTGTTGCTTCTTGTCCACAGCATCAGATGAAGGAGGAGTTGCTTTTGCAATACTTCTATGAGGGGCTCCTGCCAATTGAACGACAAATGCTCGACGCATCGGCGGGTGGAGCATTGCTGGACAAGACGCCTAGGGATGCCAAGGTCTTGATCGCTAACCGAGCATTGAACGCTCAACAGTATGAGGGAGTAGGCCAAAGAGGACCCCCACGGCAGCAAGTGCATGAGGTAAGTTCCGCCCCCGACATTCATTCCCAGTTAGCTAATCTTACTTCCATTGTGTCTCAGATGGCTAAAGGAATGAGGATGCAAGGACCGATTGTATGCGGGGTGTGTTCGATCCAAGGACATGCTTCTGAGAAGTGCCCGCAACTCATAGAAAATGGTGAATGGGAAAGCGCCAACGCGATTGGATTTCAGGGTCAAAACCAACCAAGGAACGATCCGTACTCAAACACTTATAATCCGGGTTGGAGAGACCACCCGAACTTCAAATGGAGGGAGCCCCAACAACCACCACAACAAGGAGGCTTTAGGCAACAACCCCCGGGCTTTTTCACCAAGCCATTCGCACCCACACAAGCACCTCCACAATCTGCCCAAACAAATTCAGGTAACACCTTAGATAATGATACACTTCTTAAGTTACTAACGAATTTGTCTCAGGGGCAAGCAAATCAAGAAAAGAGGGTGGATCAATTGGAAAAACAAATTGGCCAGATTGCGGAGTTTGTAGGGCAATTCCGAGACCAAGGCAAGCTCCCTAGCTCAACCATTCCAAATCCGAAGGGAGGCTTTGAAACCGCCAACGCAATTACCTTGAGAAGTGGCAAGGAAGTTGGAACCACCCCACAACCACCAAAATCAAGCGAAGAAGGGGATGAAAAGCTGCAAAATGAAGAGGAGGATGCAAGCAAGCCAACGGCAAGGGTACAAACACCCTTGCCGCAACTACCAAGGGACATTAATGCACCCAACTCATCTCATTCGGCCACCAAAGGTAAGTTGGGGTCAAAATTGATTAATTCTAACTTTGTTCCACCCAATGTTCCTTTTCCTAGCAGATTTTTGCAAACAAAGAAGGAGGAGGATGAAAAAGACATCCTGGAGACGTTTAGGAAGGTGCATGTCAATATCCCGCTCCTTGATGCAATAAAGCAAATTCCGAAGTATGCGAAGTTTTTGAAGAAGATTTGTACAACAAGGAAACGGATTCGGGAAAAAGAGGTGGTTCATGTAAGTGAGAATGTCTCTGCCATATTGCAAAGAAAGATGCCACCCAAATGCAAAGATCCAGGTAGTTTCACTATCCCTTGTGTAATTGGAAATACAAAGTTCGAACATGCTATGCTAGATTTAGGTGCATCAATTAATGTCATGCGATACTCTGTTTGTGCATCTATGAATCTAGGACAGCTTAAAAAGGATGGTGTTATTATTCAATTAGCTGATAGATCTAATGCATACCCGAGAGGAGTTTTGGAAGATGTTTTGGTGCAGGTAGACCACTTGATTTTTCCTGCAGATTTCTATGTGCTTGACATGGAGGATTCAACCCACTCTCCACCATCGCCACTCTTACTTGGACGACCTTTCATGAAAACAGCCCACACCAAGATTGATGTGGCCAAGGGAGCCTTAACTATGGAGTTTGGTGGTGATACGATTAACTTTAAAGTTTCTGAATCCATTAAGAATACTAATGATGTTCATTCTTGTTGTGTTATAGATGTGCATAAGGACATAGAGCCGAAAGGATCCGCACCAATCACGAAGGATGCATCTAGAAACACCACCATCGAGGAAGGAATTGGAGGAGAGCACAAGGAGCACGCCACTACACTAAAAACACCCAATATGGCGGAGCCCAAACGATATAAAGGTGGTGGGAGCGGTTACATGGAGTGTCGGAACCGAAACACCACCATCAGGGAGGATCACTATCCCCTCCCATTCATCGAGCCGTACTACGAGAAATTTCAAGGAGTATACCGTGGAGGGCATAACCCTCCATTCCGTGAGCCAGAGTGAAGAGTAAAAGAAGGTCTCGTCCGACTGGAAGACGTTAAAGCAAGCGCTTCTTGGGAGGCAACCCATGCAATCAACAAAGGAAGAACTTGGGAATCGCTCCACACACAGATTTGCGTCCCTAAACCCTTTCCTTTGTTGCTTACTTTATGTTTTGTGTAATGTTTTTAATTGTGTCTAAAACATTGAGGACAATGTTTAGTTTAAGTGTGGGGGGGGTAACATTCTGTTTGGAGATATTGTTGCATGAAATTCGTAGGGAATTACCACCTAACATGTCTAAACTTGTTTCCCACTGTTTTTAAGTGTTTTTAAGCTATTTTAGAGTGTTTTAGAGTGTGTTGACTTAAAAATCCGAAAATACCATAAAAATTTGAAAAATTGTTTTGAAAAACCCAAAAAGAGTTGTTTTTGTGTGTTTGTTTGTGTCGTAGGTTACCTTCCAACACAATGATGAGGATTTGGTTTTTAATTGCATGATGGTTAAAGAAAGTTACAAACATGGATGGACGTTTGATTTACTCTTTGGTTTATGCTTGGTTGTAGTTATAGTTTACGAATTCACATGTAATCACAAATGATAAAAATCAGTTTTTGTAACATGCTTGAAGGAAGGAACTTAAACAAACGCTACATCCCTGTGAGACTTGAGCCTAAACGTTATTTGGAGAGTTAAAATCTGTGCATTAATGTTTTCTAAAGTCGTTGCATGATCTCATTATTCCTTGCTTGGTTACTACTTAGAAGGCGTTTCATCACTTAGTTCCAAATGCTAGAACTCATGCCCATTTCATTCAAAGCATGTCATTGATTTGCATAACACATATTCAAGATGAAGTTGTGTAGTGACCACCATCAAAGCCAAACAGCCATGTGCCCTTCACTCATTTTGTGTTTAAGTTTAACCCCGTTGAGCCGTGTTAGCCCATGTTCTTTGTTAACCCACATTATCCTCACCTAGCTTAGATTAGGACCATCCGTATCCTTGTTCTTGAAGCATAGTAAGCATGAATGAATTCCCTTTGATTAATGTGTTGCAGAAAATAAGTGTGGGGGAAGGATTAGTGATATGAGTTTATGTGCCATAGGCATGGATTCAAAAGAAAAAAAAAAAAGGGAAAGAAGAAAGAAAGAAAAGAAAAGAAAAGAAAAAAGTAAAAAAAAAAAAAAAAAAAAAAGAGTTGAAAATAGTTGAAAAGTATTGGTTGTTGAAGTAAGGGCCCAAAACAATGAATTAGGCCCTAAGAATTGTTTGAATCTCCCCTATTTGTCTAAAAGTTGATTTCTGCATTATAAGGGAATTCTAGGTCTTAATTTCATTACTTTGCTTGCTATTGCTTAAAGAACTTTTGTTTATCCCTACCTTTCCTTGTGAGCCAATACCCCAAGCCCCGTTACGCCCTTAACTTCTATCTTGAGTGTTGTGCATTTCAATGGTGGAGTTTGATTTTGGTATGAGCATATGGTGTCACTGGTTCTCGCATCTAAGTAGTAGCATTCCAGTCATGAGATCATATCTAAACACGTTTAATTACTCCAGAAATTGCGTTCTTTGTTATAACATATGTGAGTACTAGTCTTTCATGTTTACATCAATCTTCTCACATATAACTAGTGTAGGGTGTGTAGTCAGAAAATCTGAGTGAAAATAGAGTGCATAACTAGTGAGGAATTAAGGGAATTCTCTAAGGCATGTTACTACATTCAAAATGTGTTTAATTGATTAAATGCGAACTAGTGAACGGTGAGTATGATTAAGTATGTGCTTGAGGGGAAGTAAGACTAAAAGCTATGTGAGTAATGATTTTTGACATGTCATGTTTCATTGGAAATCCCTGAGGCAAACGTTGGAAGGTTTAGGTTATGTTTTGTTTGTTTTGTTTCGTCTTGTTTACTTTAGTTGTTTTGTTTTGCTCGAGGACTAGCAAAAGTTAAGTGTGGGGGAATTTGATAGGAGCATATTCATGCGACTTAATTAGCTTGTTCTCGTGCCTTTATGTTGTGTTTACTTAGTTGTTTTAGTGTTTAAGGCCACTTTTGTGTATTTTCAGATTATAAGGCCAAAGTGTGCAAGAAGATGCAAATTGGAGCCTTTTGGAGCGAAAGAGGAATGAATGAGTTGAAGACTTGAAGAAACGACGAATTCCTACTCCAACGATGAATTCTTACCAAAACGAGGAATCCTACTCAAACAAGGATTCCCACTTGAAGTAGGAAAGTTATCCCTAAGTTTCCCGTTTTGGTAACCTTTCCTAATCTAAACGTCCATATTTTCTAGCCACTTTATAGGCCTTGTAGGCACTTTAGGACACAAAACCAAGGCCTTAGCCCAAATTCCAGCCCTTGCCGTGCCTTTCCCCTCCTTTCCTTCCCTTGCCGTGCAAGGGGGGGCACTTTGGTCCAATTTCATGCCCAAAAGCCCTAACCCTAAACCCTAGCCGCACCTATTAAGCCATCCCCTTTAATTTCTCATTTAATTCCCTAATTCTAGCAGCCTTTGAATTAACTTTAATTTAATTTTAATAAGCTAGGGTTTATTTTCTAAAACCCTACACATTTTTACAACCTAGCCACACATTATTCTCCATTCTCCCATTCATTGTATTCGGCCTTCACACACAAAACCTTGCAGCCGCAACTCCCATTGATTGCCCCTAATCCCTCTAATTCAACATCCCAGCCGTACCTTCTAATTCACCCTAATTCCCCTACTTATCATTCATATCATTCAGCACAAAAACCTAATTCCCTTAAAAAAGCCGTGGCCCCCCCCAATTAATTATTCACCCTAATAAACCAAAAAAGTTTCATTCCGCAGCCACTATCCCATTTATTTTCTGACCTAAGCCGTAGCCTCCATAACACCATTCCATTCCATCCGCAAATGCCATTCTTCTTTGTCTTTTAGCCGCAGCCACCCTTCCAAAATTCTCTCCCATTCTACAAACACTAATCAGCACCATAACCCTAAATTAATTCAAAAACAGCCGCAGCCACCATCTACATTTTCTCCCATTCTCTCCATAATCTGTGCACTCCCCCTTCCATTCCAGCCATCTTCCACATACTTCCCAACCTGTCCGCAGCAATCCCCACCATACCAGCCACCATACAAACCTTCCTCTATCACTCCACCACCTTGTCGCACCACCAAATAACCCTAAACCCATCTATAACCAAGAAATTCACCCAAAATCATCCAAAACCCTCTTGTGACAATTGTAGTATATAAATTAAAACCCTCTTGTGACAATTGTAGTATATAAATAAGTAGGGATCGTTCTTAACCGGGGATTAGGAGGGATTGCAAAATCACTTGGAAACTGACTCAAAAACGTAAAATAAAGTTTGAAACACTAAACTAGACTCAAAGAATGCAAAACTAAACAATAAAAACACTCAAACAAATCAAAAGACTCAAAACAGCCCCAAAACACTCAAAACTGCCTTAAAATCACTTTCTGGGCAGTTTTGAGCACTTTGGTGAAATTGGACGAATTTGTGTAATCAAATGAATCAAAACACTTAAAAACACAAACTAAGACACTTTCTAACTAAATTGGACACAAAAGTAAGGGGGATTGAGTTTTTGACGAAATTAATTAAAATGCACAGATTGTAGTTTAAGGCAGATTCTAAATATAAATTTGATGAAATATGGATGATGGAATAGCTAAGGGGTTTTTCTCCACACATGTCACACTTGCATACACTTTGATTTTCAGTTGTTCTTCCAATAAATTATAAATACTCAACGCCCCAAATTAACCGTGAATTGCACTAATTAACCCTCAGTTTTTCCACAAGTTATTAAGTTGGATGATTGCATACGACAACCCAAAACATTCCCTACAAGTTCCCTACATGAATTGCATAATAGAGATACAAGCAAGAATCATTAAGTTCTATGAAAAACATAAGCATTGACGAAGCATTCGTTACTATGAATTGCATGAAACTTATGCTAAGAATTCATTCAACGCGATCGTTTTCAAGCGACCTTCACTACTTGTGATTATAAGATTGTAACTTGATGCGAGAATTATACGCACACAATTTAAACCCTCTTTTTGTCAATTGTAGTGAAGAATGTAAGTAGGGATCGTTCTTAACCGGGGATTAGGAGGGATTGCAAAATCACTTGGAAACTGACTCAAAAACGTAAAATAAAGTTTGAAACACTAAACTAGACTCAAAGAATGCAAAACTAAACAATAAAAACACTCAAACAAATCAAAAGACTCAAAACAGCCCCAAAACACTCAAAACTGCCTTAAAATCACTTTCTGGGCAGTTTTGAGCACTTTGGTAACTTTGGACGAAATTGAGTAATAGAATGAATCAAAATGCTTAAAAACACAAACTAAGATACTTTCTAACTAAAATGTAATCAAACTAGGCATATTAAGAATTGAATCAAACTAGTCTAAATAGGCAGATTTGGTATTGTAACTTGAAAGTATAAGAACATGAAGTAAACACAAATAAATGAATCAACAACTAATAAAATGAGATAGTATCAATGGAGATGAAGCTAGGGATTCGATTTCACCATTGCTAAACCAAGTCCATGTTTGTTAAGTCAAAACGTATTCAACTCTCCAATCTGCAACTAGGGTTCGTTTTACTTATTTATGATCATCCATTTGATGTGTGGTTGTGATCAAGTACTCCTAATATGCAACCTAGTTGTGATGTTCAACTTAGATTAGCAAGTAAGAATCCATTAAGAACAAGAAAACTTCAAAGAATCAAAGAAATCACATGGCAGGATGTATGCATAGCAGTTTCTTCATTCATTCACATGTCTACCAAGATTAAGCATGATGTGTACTATAACCTTGATCAAATAATTCATAAGCAGCCCTAATGGTGATCAAACATTAAGATTAACAAACAAATTAAACTATAAAATCAGTGAATGAAACAAGAACACAGATTGGTGAATCAAATACTTTAACTTAATAACATGGAATAGTTTTGCAAGGCTACATCGAATCCACCCCTAGCCAAAGGGGGATTTAGTTCTTTATAACATTGAAATCAAAGAAACACCTAAACATTCCAACAACTCAAACGTGAATTGTATGAACGTTTAAGCACTCTTTTCTTCCATTCCTCAAACATACAAAACAAAGAGAATTGAATTTAAACATTGAAATCAAAGAAACACCTAAACATTCCAACAACTCAAACGTGAATTGTATGAACGTTTAGGCCCTCTTCTCTTCCTCTTCGTTGTAGCATAAGGTCTAGGGATAGTTGGTTGGGGGGATGGAAGTGTGGAGTGGAGTGGGGAGTGATGGAAATGGAAGATGGTTTTTTGGATTGTAAGGGAGAGCACGGCAAGGGTGGTTTGATGTCTACATTCTGAAATGGAAGAAGTTGTGACTGAAATGTGTATGAAATGAGAGTGAATGAGAATGAATGCAATGGATGCTTATTTATAGGTAAAATGGGGGGGACATGACAGCTAGGAGGAGGAATATATGCATGTGCAAAGCTGGAAATGCAAGCAGAAAATGGAAGGGAATGCATGTGCACGGCAATGATGGTGTTTTCTTGTGGTGAATCTGAAATGGGAGAGCATGTGGATTAAAGGGGTAATGATGATGAATGCATGTGAATTATTTATGAAGGGAATGCATGTGCAATGTTTTAAAGGATGATTTCTGGTGGTGAATGGGTGTATGTGTGAATGATTAAAGGAACATGTGGGTTGGAAATGATGAAAGAAATGCATGTGAGTGACAACTAGATATGTTGATGAATGCATGTGGAATGTTTGTGGTGAGTGAATGTGCACGGCAATGAGTGGAGAAATGTGTGAATTATGGCAGATTTGTGTGGATGATATGTTTAGGGTCTTGTAAGGGTGGAAATGCATGTGGAGTGCATGATTGTTTATGATGATATGGATGGTTCTTTGCATGGCTTTTGAAGTGATTGTGGGCTTTGGAATTGGAAGGAAATGCATGGCCTTGGGGTTGGTTTAAGAGAGAATGGGCTAGGCCCTTTGTTTTATGTCCAAAATGAATACAAGGCCTTCAAATTCGTCCAACACTTTGGCTCCAATCATATGCTATCCATTCCAAGCCCAATTTTGCTCCAAAATGCTCCAAAATGCATCTTTTTGCTTCCTTAGCCATATGAACCTAAAAACACACGAAAATGGCTTTAAACTACTAAAACAACTATGAATTAACAACATAGATGCACGAAAACAAGCTAAGTAAGTTGCCTAAATATGCTCCTATCATAACTATTAGGTGAAACTCCCTCATAATCTAGCATCATATTCATGCATGAAAACTAAGCGTGCACTCTCAATCAACATACACAAATAAGTTATCAATCAAATAGATGAACGAATTGAATCCACAACTTATGAAATAACAACTGAATGTAATCAAATCATATTGCAAGCATGTACATGGTTTCGAATCACCCCCTAGCTAACTAGGGGGATTTAGCCTCTCATGTTCACAAAAAGAGAATTACAAATGAATTTAAACATAAAGCACAAAGGATTGATTACACCTAGAACGCCCAACGAATCCACGTGAATTGGTGCGCGTCGAAGCTCCTCTTTCCTCTTCTCCTTGCTGTGGCAGATTGGGTTTAGGATGATTTTGGGTGAATTTCTGGGTTATAGATAGGTTTAGGGTTGTTTGGTGGTGCGGCAAGGTGGTGGAGTGATGGAGAAAGGGTTGTATGGTGCTGGTATGGTGGAGATGGCGGCTGGAATGGAAGAGGGAGATGGCACGGCTTGAATGGGTTATGGGTGTTGGTGGCTGCGGCTGGTTGAGAAGGAATGAGAGGTGTGTGATGCACAGGTTAGGGGATTAGGGTGTGTAAAATGGCTGAATAGAATTTAGGGTTAGTGGAATGCACGGGTTAGGAGTGAGTATGTGTGAAGGGGGCTGATTGTATATGGAATGAATGAGAAGGTATGTGCGGATTCAAGAATAAAATGGGAGTGACGGCTGAATGAATGGGAATGGGTTGGTGGCTGCTTGTTTTACTAGGGTTAATAGGGTGAATGGCTGAGATGGTTTCATAGATCAATGGGAGGCTACGGATTAAAGGGATTTTTGTGGCTGAGATGGTTTTATGAATTATTAGGGTGAATTAGGGTGAATCAATAGAAGGGTGCGGTTGACTGATGATGGGAGTGAATTAGGGTGAAATCAATGGGCTATGGATTCAAGGGAGAGTATGAAAGGGTGCGGCTAGGGTTAGAAATATTTATGATTTCAGAAAACAAACCCTAGCTTATTTTGGTTAATTAAAATTAAGTTAAAAGCTTCTAGAACTAGGAAATAAAATCAGAAAATAAAAGGGATGGCTGCAAGGTAATTAGGGTGATTAGGGTTTAGGGTTTAATGCATGGATTTGGGCCTAAAATGCCCCCCCTTGCACGGCAAGGGAAAGGACTTGGGCTAAAGCCCACGGCATTGGGTGTTAAGGGCCCTAGGGCCTTCGTTTTGTGTCCTAAAGCGCCTACAAGGATTTCAAAGTGGCTAGAAAATGCGGACGTTTAAGATTAGGAAAGGTTACCAAAACGGGAAACTTGGGGTCAACTTTCCTAAAATAGGAAGCCTTGTTTGAGTAGGATTCCTCGTTTTGGTAAGAATTCATCGTTGGCGTAGGAATTCGTCGTTTCTTCAAGTCTTCAACTCATTCATTCCTCTTTCGCTCCAAAAGACTCCAATTTGCATCTTCTTGCACACTTTGGCCTTATAATCTGAAAATACACAAAAGTGGCCTTAAACACTGAAATAGATAAGTAAACACAACATAAATGCACGAGAACAAGCTAATTAAGTCGCATGAATATGCTCCTATCAACATTTTCTCCCATTCTCTCCATAATCCGTGCACTCCCCCTTCCATTCCAGCCATCTTCCACATACTTCCCAACCTGTCCGCAACAATCCCCACCATACCAGCCACCATACAAACCTTCCTCCATCACTCCACCACCTTGTCGCTCCACCAAATAACCCTAAACCCATCTATAACCAAGAAATTCACCCAAAATCATCCAAAACCCAATCTGCCGTAGCGAGGAGAAGGGGAAAGAGGAGCTTCGACGTGCACCAATTCACGTGGATTCGTTGGGCGTTCTAGGTGTAATCATTCCTTTGTGCTTTATGTTTAAATTCAATTGTATTTCTCTTTCTGTGAACATGAGAGGCTAAACCCCTAATTAGCTAGGGGGTGATTCGAAACCATGTTTATGCTTGCAATATGAATTGATTACATTTGGTTGGAATTTCATAAGTTGTGGATTCAATCTGTTTAACTGTTTGATTGATAACTTATTTATGTATGTTCATTGAGAGTGCACGCTTAATTTTCATGCATGAATATGACGCTAGAATATAAGTGAGTTTCACCTAATAGTTATGAACTTATTTACATTCATATTTACATTCATATTTATTTTCGTCATATTTACATTCTGCCTTAAATTTACAATATGTGCATTTAATTTATTTTCGTCAAAACCTCAATCCCCCTTTACCTTAGTGTCTAATTTAGTTAGAAAGTGTCTTAGTTTGTGTTTATAAGTGTTTTGATTCATTTTATTACCCAAATTCGTCCAAATTCACCAAAGTGCTCAAAACTGCTCAGAAAGTGTTTTTAAGGCAGTTTTGAGTGTTTTGGGGCTGTTTTGAGTCTTTTGATTTATTTTAGTGTTTTATTGTTTAGTTTTGCATTCTTTGAGTCTAGTTTAGTGTTTCAAACTTTATTTTATGTTTTTGAGTTAGTTTCCAAGTGATTTTGCAATCCCTCCTAATCCCCGGTTAAGAACGATCCCTACTTATTCATATACTACAATTGTCACAAGAGGGTTTTAATTTGTGTGCTTACTTAGTTCGCATCATTTGTTTGAGTTCCTTCCTTCAAGCATGTTACAAAAACTAATTTTTCTTTTATGATTGCATGTGAAGTCATACATTATAACCATAACCAAGCATATACCAAGAGTAAATCAAACTTTTCTCCATGTTTATAACTCTTTTTTAACAGTCATGCAATTAAAAACCAAATCCTCATCATTGTGTTGGAAGGTACCCTAAGACACAAACACACAAAAACGACTCAAAACACTCTTTTTAGGCTTTTCAAAACATGTTTTTCAAATTTTTATGTGATTTTCGGAGTTATAATACAAAACACACTAAAACACTCCAAAACAGCTTAAAAACACTTTAAAACAGCAAGGAACAACACTTGAAGTTATGGATGATAAAATCCCATGAATTTGCATCAAATATACTTAGTTACCCCCCCCCCCCCCCCCCACACTTAAATCAAACATTGTCCTCAATGTTTTAAACATAAATTCACACAAAACACAAGTAAACACACAAACAGCAACTAAACAACATAACATGGCAGATTAGAAACAACAACAAAGAGAAGGGTTTGAGGAATGCAAATCTGGAATTTGAGGGATTCCTAGGGCTTCCCTTGTTGAATGGATGGGTTGCCTCCCACATAGCGCTTGCTTTAACGTCGTACAGCCGGACGAAGAACACCTTCACTCCAATTTGGAACCCACGGCATGCAAGGGAATCTCTTCCACAACATGCTCCACAAAGTTCTCATAGTATGGCTTCAATCTATGTCCGTTCACCTTGAATTCTTGCCCTGTTCTCAAACTCTTAATTTGGACTGCAGCATGCACAAAAAGATTAGTAATAACAAATGGACCAACCCACTTAGAACGTAACTTACCAGGGAAGAGACGAAGACGGGAGTTGAACAACAACACTTTCTGCCCTATTGTAAAAGTCTTGCCTCTAATCATCTTATCATGGAATGCCGTGGTCTTCTCTTTGTAAATTCTAGCATTCTCATAAGCTTCATGCCTTATTTCATCAAGTTCACATAATTGAAGCTTCCTATGAATTCCAGCTTGGTCCACATTCAAATTGAATGTTTTGATAGCCCAATGAGCTCTATGTTCTAATTCCACAGGGAGATGACATGGTTTACCATAAACAAGACGAAAAGGAGACATACCAATGGGAGTTTTTGATAGGAGCATATTTAGGCGACTTAGTTGGCTTGTTCTTGTGCATTTACGTTGTTATTTCTTAGGTCTTTAAGTCTTTTAAGCCATTTTCGTATGTTTTCAGGTTCTAAGGGCTAAAGGAGCAAAGAAGTGCATTTTGGAGCCTTTTGGAGCACTTTTGGGCTAAAGATGGATAGCTTATGCTTGGAGCTGATAGGAGCATATTCATGCGACTTAAATGGCTTGTTCTCGTGCATTTACGTTATGTTTCTTTAGTTATTTTAGTCCTTTATGCTTCTTTTGTGTGTTTTCAGGTTCTAAGGGCAAAGTATGCAAAATGGTGCATTTTGGTGCATTTTGGAGTAGTTTGGGGCGTTAAATGGATTGGATATACTTGAAACCAAGTAGATGGACGAAATTGAAGACCAAAGGAGGCCCTTTGTACCAGAAATTCACACCAACACATCCCATTTCAGATTGCATTCCAATCATTCCAGCCAAGCCACATGCACTCCCTTTAATTTATTCAACCTAGCTGTCAAAGCACATGCACATTCACCCTAATCATTCACATACACAATCTGCCATCATTCACACATTCATTCCACATGCATTCCCTTCACAAATCAGCCACATGCACTTTGCCTTTCATCATTGCACCATAAATCAGCCACATGCACCCATAATCATTCATCCAACTTTGCACATGCATTCATCATCATAACCTAGCTGTCATTACCCTTTAATCACATGCATAAATCAGCCACATGCATCTCCCATAACCATTTCAGATTTCCACCAAGTTCCTAGCTGTCATATTCCCTCCTTTTCACCTATAAATAAGCATCCATTGCAGCCACAATTCATTCATTCCCATTCATACACAATTCATTCACCATTCACGCCAGAAATTCATCCCCTCTCTATAACACATCCATACTTCACCATTCTTCATATTTTCTGCCCAAAAAGAAGCCTTGAGGTCCCCTACATCCATCCCTATCCTAAACACATCATTCTACACCATCCATAACTCCCCATCCCTCCAAACCTATCCTTAGACCTTGTGCTACAACGAAGAGGAGGAGAAGAGTGCCTAAACGTTCATACAATTCAAGTTTGAGTTGTTGGAATGTTTAGGTGTTTCTTTTCCTCGATTCCAATGTTTAATTTCAATTCTCTTTGTTTTGTACGTATGAGGAACTAAACCCCCCCCCTTGGCTAGGGGGGGATTCGAAATATATGTTTATGCTTGCATTTTGATTTGATTACTTCCAATTGCGTTTCATAAGTTGTGGATTCAATTTGTTTAACTGTTTGATTGATAACTTATTTATGTATGTTTATTGAGAGTATACGCTCAATTTTCATGCATGAATATGACGCTAGAATATAAGTGAGTTTCACCTAATAGTTACGAACTTATATTCACAAGTAGTGGAGGTTGCTTATAAACAATCGCGTTAAACGAATTCTTGGCATAAGTTTCATGCAATCATAGTAACGAATGCCTCGTCAACACTTATAATTTTCATAGAGCGTAATGATTCTTGCTTGTATCTCTATTATGCAATCATGTAGGGGACTTGTGGGGAATGTTTTGGGTTGTTGTATGCAATCATCCAATTCAATAACGTTAGGAAGATTTGAAGGTTAATTAGTGCATCACGGTTAACTTGGGGTGTTGAGAATTCATGGTTTATTGAAATGCAATTGGAAATCTTTTTATTATGCAAGTGTAACATGTGTGGAGATGAACCCCTTAGCTAGCCCTCCCATCCATTCAATTCCATCACATTCATCTTTACAATCTGTTTTTAAATACAATCTGTGCATTTTAGTTAATTTCGTCAAAAACTCAATCCCCCTTTACTTTAGTGTCCAAATTAGTTAGAAAGTGTTTTAGTTTGTGTTTATAAATGTTTTGATTCAATTTGTTATACAAATTCGTCCAAAGTACTCAAAGTGCTCAAAACTGCCCAGAAAGTGTTTTTAAGGCAGTTTTGAGTGTTTTGGGTGCTGTTTGAGTCTTTTGGTTTGTTTTAGTGTTTTAAGTGTTTAGTTTTGCATTCTTTGAGTCTAGTTTAGTGTTAAAGTGTCTTAATTTGTGTTTTAAAGTGTTTTGAATCAACCTATAATCTTAAATTCGTCCAAATTTGTGTTTAAGGTCAGAAACTGCCTAGTTAGTGTTTTTAGGCAGTTTTGAGTCTTTTGAACCTGTTTTGAGTCCTTTGAGTCTTTGTGAACGTTTTTAACTTTGTTTTTATGTTTTTGAGTCAATTTAGAGGTTTTAGCAAGCCCTCCTAATCCCCGGTCTAGAACGATCCCTACTTGCATCCTTACTACAATTTGACAACAAGAGGGTTAATTTGTGTGCGTATAAATTCTCGCACCAAATTTTGGCGCCGTTGCCGGGGATTAGCAACTTTGCTAATCTCTTGGATTGTTTTATTTTCGTTTGTGTGTATATATTTTTAGTTTTATTTTGTTGATTTTAGAAGCAAGACATGGCACTTGATAGTGTTTCTCTTTTGTCACAGCTTATGGAAGAGTACCAAACGCAAAGAGTTGGTACATTTGATCATAATCAATCAAGGAACGACGTGTTTTCCAATACTTACAATTCGGATTGGAGTGATCATTCAAACTCTATGTGGTGGGAACCTCAACATATTCAACAAGAAGGATATTGGCAACCATATGAGGAGTTCTATACAACACCTATGCAGCCACCACAACCTGTCCAAACAAATTCAAGTGAGTCTTTGTATAATGATACGGTTAGTAAGTTACTCACCAATTTGTCTCAGGGGCAAGAAGATCTAAACAAAGCAAGGCAAAATCAAGACAAAAGGTTGGACTACTTGGAAAAGCAAATTGGGCAGATCGCGGAGTTCGTAGGACAATTTCAAGACCAAGGCAAACTCCTTATTTCAACCATTGCAAATCCGAAGGAAGGATTTGAAACTGCCTTGAGAAGTAGCAAGGAGGTTGGAACGGACCCTCAACCATCAAAATCAAATCACAAGGAAGAGGAATACACCCAACCCACGGCAAGAGTGGAAACACCTTTGCCGGAGGCACCTATTGCTCCTACGCCATCTAATTCAAGTAAGGTTGTTCCAAATTTAATTAGTTCTAACCCCATTCCACCTAATATCCCTATTCCTTGCAGGTTCATGAATTCCAAGGAAGAAGAAAGTGAAAAAGACACCTTGGAAGCCCTTCCAAAGGTGAAAAGTAGGGAATATCATGAATTCATTAAAGAGGACGTTCTTGAGATAAACAACCCCAAAGAAGTTGAATTTTATGACACAAGACAAGGACCAATCCTCACATCAAATCTAACCAAGTGCAAAGTCCCTGAAACGTTCAAAGAAGGGGTGTTTATTCTTGAGTTCTTATTGGATCACATAAGTAAGCCACCTCCTCCAATTTCAATTTTCTTTTATACTAACATGTTGTTAATGATTCAGGCATCCAATCTTGAATTTAAACCATTACCGGATCATTTCAAGTATCACCTTCCATTCAAAGATCAATTCCATGCCGTTTGATTCAAATAGAAAAAAAAAAAAAAAAAAAAAAAAAAAAAAAAAAAAAAAATTTCATATATTAAATAAAATAAAAGAACATGGCAGAATGATGGAGCCTTCACAAAGGATGTTTACGTGAAGCCCCACTACGAGGCATCGGAGTGGAAGGCATCGGAGCAGAAGGCATCAGAGCAGGAGGCATCGGAGCGGAAGGCATCGGAGCAGAAGGTATCGGAGCGGAAGGCATCAGAGCAGGCGGCATCGGAGATAGAGCGTTCCAGGCCTCAATACTTGGCGGAATGCTGGATGACCCAGGAAAAAGGTGCCTCTGGAAGAAAGACGCAAGTCTTTGACGGTCACTTTGCATTCGACCTTGAGATTCTTGCATCTCATCAAGCTTCCTCTTCATGCCTGACGAATAGTTATTTGCAAGCACATGCAAACTTCTATTCTCGTACTTAAGCTGTTTGATCTCCTGCTTAAGACTCTCCACCTCCGCCATCAAGGATTCAACCTGACGGGAGCGAGCAAGTAGGCGTTGGCCCATGTTGGACACAGAGCCAGCACACTGAACGCTAAGAGCCAAGGACTCTTGAACGGCCAACTCATCGGACCGTCCTGAAAGCAACTGACTATCTTTTGGAGTGAGGAGGTTCCTTGCTACTATTGTAGCTGTTGTGGCGTCCTGCATCACGGAGTCTTCACCTGTAAGAGGACCGTTAGAAGATAAAAAAGAAGGGCGCCATACGTTACCTTGACGCGGCGCGCCCGTATCACTGCTTCTGCTGAGACTCAATTCTAAGCTAAGGTTCGATGGGTTTGCCATTTTTTCAAAGGTGTTCAAAGAGAAGGGGTGGATGGAGTTAAATTTCAAAGGGCCGGAGACAATTTTCAAAAATGGGCAGTCTTCGGAGTGTGTATCTTGGTGGTGATCGATAGCTCTATAAAAAGCCAAGGCGACGCGTCCACCGATTCAAAAAGCCGGAATTTCCTGCGTAAAGTTCGGCGACGTTCTCTCGGCTTTTCAGAAACGCGTTCAACTTTGTCAACACGTGGAGGCCATCATCGCAACTACACATCTTTAGCCGACAAGCGCAAAGTTCGGCGACGCTTTCTCTACTTTTCAGAAAACGCATGCAGCTTTGTCAAAAGAGCCGCACCCGCACTACTACGTGTCGTTCAAAAAGCGAAGGGGCGTCGCTCAGAAATCGAAGGGGCGCCTGCTCAGAAATCAAAGAGGCGTCGCTCAGAAATCGAAGAGGCGCCTGCTCAGAAATCGAAGAGGCGTCGTTCAGAAATCGAAGAGGCGTCACTATTTCAAAAAGCCAGATTTGCGGGATCAAAACGTTTGTCGACAAGGGTAAAAGAACAATACCACCACTTGCTATTGGGAAATCCCTATATATGTCGACCTTTATCTTTTATGGCAAGGCAAACCTGAAGAAAATGCCCAACTCTTCCTCACTTTTGAGGGCGCACTCCCAGCAAAGCCTTTCGAAATACTCAATTCTTTCTTCTTCCCCAAAGATGATACCAGATGCCTGGAGTACAGATGACCCAGGAGGAAACAGCACAACAAATACATGTGCTGATTCATTCACCGCTTCTTCAAAAGCAAAGGTATCTCATATCATCAAGGTCAAAAGCAAAAGTATCTCATATCATGCTCTTTCCCTGTCTTTTCCTTTGTCTTTGTTATTACTCGCATAGCAAAGTAAAAGAAGCAATCAGCCGGCACTTGGAGTCAGTCTTCCGACGGCCGGGAATCCCTTTCCTGATTGCTTACCTAGCGTTGCTCTCGAGTAGTCATCTTCAACGGTTGATACACTTCCAGAGAAGGGACCACTTCTGCAAAGGGGAGCAAGTAAGGCAAGGGAAAATGACACATTGAAGCATGTGGAGACAAGCAACAACTGCATATGCTGAGCTATCCTCTAACCCTCTTCAATACGTATTGGAGAGATTGAACAAAGAAACAGATAAAAGGAGGAAGCTCAGACCTTCGGGGGAGACCAAAGGAAGCCTGCTGTCCAATTCAAGAGTAGCACAAAGGAAAATCAACGATGGGAGCAGCGCAGTTCAAGAGTAAGCCTGTGGAATCACAAAGATCCAAGCCTCAATGCAATTACCAAGGAGAAGATGGAATTTACACTCTATAACCAGATTTGCGTCTCTAAACTCTTCTCTTTGTTAACTACATTCTGCCATGTTTAGTATGTTTAGTTGCTTTTTGTGTGTTTACTTATGTTTTGTGTGAATCTATGCTTAAAACATTGAGGACAATGTTTGATTTAAGTGTGGGGGGGTAACTAAGTATATTTGATGCAAATTCGTGGGATTTTATCACCCATAACTTCAAATGTTGTTCCTTGCTGTTTTAAGGTGTTTTTAAGATGTTTTAGAGTGTTTTAGTATGTTTTGTTTTATAACTCCGAAAATCACATAAAAATTTGAAAAACATGTTTTGAAAAGCCTAAAAAGAGTGTTTTAAGTCGTTTTTGTGTGTTTGTGTCTTAGGATACCTTCCAACACAATGATAAGGATTTGGTTTGTAATTGCATGACTGTTAAAAAGAGTTATAAACATAGAGAAAAGTTTGATTTACTCTTGGTATATGCTTGGTTATGGTTATAATGTATGACTTCACATGCAATCATAAAAGAAAAATTCGTTTTTGTAACATGCTTGAAGGAAGGAACTCAAACAAACACTACAACCCTGTGAGACTCGAGCCATTACCTTCTTTGGAGAGTTATAATCTGTGATTCTTTGTTTTCTAAAGTTGTTGCATGATCTCATTATTCCTTGCTTGGTTGCTACTTAGAATGCAATTATATCATGATAGAACTAAATGCTAGAACTTATATCCGTTTCATTCAAAGCATGACATTGAATTGCATAACACATATCAAGATGAAGTTGTGTAACCACCACCATAGCCAAATAGCCTTACTTCCCATATTTCATATATGTTGTAAGTTTTAACCCCGTTGAGCCTTGTTTAGCCTTTATTCTTTGTTTACCCACATTTTCCTCACCTAGCCTAGAGTAGGACTTTCCTATACTCTTGTTCTTAAAGTATAGTGAGCATGACTTAAATGAATTCCTTTTGAGTTACATTATGCAAGAAAATGAGTGTGGGGGAGTAAAAGTTTGTTCTTACGTTTATATGTATGTTTTGAGATTCAAAAAAAAAAGAAAAGAAGAAGAAAAAAAAAAAAAAAAAAAAAAAAAAAAAAAAAAAAAAAGAGAGAAAATAAGTAAGAATGAACTCACGAGCGTTGATGGTTGAAGAAAGGGTCCAAAAAGTTGAATATGGCCCTAAGTTTTGTGTGATTTTCCCTTGGGTGTTCAAAGTTGACTTCTGCGTTCTTAAGGGAATTCTAAGTGCCTAATTCAATACTTTGCTCACTATTGCTTTAAGAATGTTTGTTTATCCTTCACCTTTCATTGTTAGCCAATACCCTAGCCCCGTTACAACCCTTTGACTTCTATCTTGAGTGTTATGTGTTTCAAAATGTGGAGTTTGGAATTGATATGAGCTTATGGAGTCACTGGTTCTCGCGTCTAAGTAGTAGCATTCCATTCATGAGATCATATCTAAACTTGCTTATTAACTCCAGAAATTGCTCTCTTTGTGATATATATATGTGAGTGTTCGTTTTCATTAATCTTCTCACAAATGACTAGATTAGGGTGTGTAGTTAGAAAATCTGAGTGAAAATCGAGTGCATATCTTGTAAGGAATTGAGCAAATTCTCTAAGGCATGTTACTACATTCAAAACATGGTTTTAAATGCTTAATTGTGAAATAGTATGTGGTGACTATGATTAAGAATGTACTTAAGTGTGAAGATGACTAAAATCTGTGAGAATGATGATTTTTAACATGTCATGTGCATTGGAAATCCCTAAGACGATTGTTGGAAGGTTTAGGTTGTGTTTTACTTGTTTTGTTTCGTTTCGTTTTGTTTTGTTTTTCTTTCTGTTTTGCTCGAGGACTAGCAAAAGATAAGTGTGGGGGTATTTGATAGGAGCATATTCATGCGACTTAAATGGCTTGTTCTCATGCATTTACGTTATGTTTCTTTAGTTATTTTAGTCCTTTATGCTTTTTTTGTGTGTTTTCAGGTTCTAAGGGCAAAGTATGCAAAATGGTGCATTTTGGAGTAGTTTGGGGCGTTAAATGGATTGGATATACTTGAAACCAAGTAGATGGACGAAATTGAAGACCAAAGGAGGCCCTTTGTACCAGAAATTCACACCAACACATCCCATTTCAGATTGCATTCCAATCATTCCAGCCAAGCCACATGCACTCCCTTTAATTTATTCAACCTAGCTGTCAAAGCACATGCACATTCACCCTAATCATTCACATACACAATCTGCCATCATTCACACATTCATTCCACATGCATTCCCTTCACAAATCAGCCACATGCACTTTGCCTTTCATCATTGCACCATAAATCAGCCACATGCACCCATAATCATTCATCCAACTTTGCACATGCATTCATCATCATAACCTAGCTGTCATTACCCTTTAATCACATGCATAAATCAGCCACATGCATCTCCCATAACCATTTCAGATTTCCACCAAGTTCCTAGCTGTCATATTCCCTCCTTTTCACCTATAAATAAGCATCCATTGCAGCCACAATTCATTCATTCCCATTCATACACAATTCATTCACCATTCACGCCAGAAATTCATCCCCTCTCTATAACACATCCATACTTCACCATTCTTCATATTTTCTGCCCAAAAAGAAGCCTTGAGGTCCCCTACATCCATCCCTATCCTAAACACATCATTCTACACCATCCATAACTCCCCATCCCTCCAAACCTATCCTTAGACCTTGTGCTACAACGAAGAGGAGGAGAAGAGTGCCTAAACGTTCATACAATTCAAGTTTGAGTTGTTGGAATGTTTAGGTGTTTCTTTTCCTCGATTCCAATGTTTAATTTCAATTCTCTTTGTTTTGTACGTATGAGGAACTAAACCCCCCCCTTGGCTAGGGGGGGATTCGAAATATATGTTTATGCTTGCATTTTGATTTGATTACTTCCAATTGCGTTTCATAAGTTGTGGATTCAATTTGTTTAACTGTTTGATTGATAACTTATTTATGTATGTTTATTGAGAGTATACGCTCAATTTTCATGCATGAATATGACGCTAGAATATAAGTGAGTTTCACCTAATAGTTACGAACTTATATTCACAAGTAGTGGAGGTTGCTTATAAACAATCGCGTTAAACGAATTCTTGGCATAAGTTTCATGCAATCATAGTAACGAATGCCTCGTCAACACTTATAATTTTCATAGAGCGTAATGATTCTTGCTTGTATCTCTATTATGCAATCATGTAGGGGACTTGTGGGGAATGTTTTGGGTTGTTGTATGCAATCATCCAATTCAATAACGTTAGGAAGATTTGAAGGTTAATTAGTGCATCACGGTTAACTTGGGGTGTTGAGAATTCATGGTTTATTGAAATGCAATTGGAAATCTTTTTATTATGCAAGTGTAACATGTGTGGAGATGAACCCCTTAGCTAGCCCTCCCATCCATTCAATTCCATCACATTCATCTTTACAATCTGTTTTTAAATACAATCTGTGCATTTTAGTTAATTTCGTCAAAAACTCAATCCCCCTTTACTTTAGTGTCCAAATTAGTTAGAAAGTGTTTTAGTTTGTGTTTATAAATGTTTTGATTCAATTTGTTATACAAATTCGTCCAAAGTACTCAAAGTGCTCAAAACTGCCCAGAAAGTGTTTTTAAGGCAGTTTTGAGTGTTTTGGGTGCTGTTTGAGTCTTTTGGTTTGTTTTAGTGTTTTAAGTGTTTAGTTTTGCATTCTTTGAGTCTAGTTTAGTGTTAAAGTGTCTTAATTTGTGTTTTAAAGTGTTTTGAATCAACCTATAATCTTAAATTCGTCCAAATTTGTGTTTAAGGTCAGAAACTGCCTAGTTAGTGTTTTTAGGCAGTTTTGAGTCTTTTGAACCTGTTTTGAGTCCTTTGAGTCTTTGTGAACGTTTTTAACTTTGTTTTTATGTTTTTGAGTCAATTTAGAGGTTTTAGCAAGCCCTCCTAATCCCCGGTCTAGAACGATCCCTACTTGCATCCTTACTACAATTTGACAACAAGAGGGTTAATTTGTGTGCGTATAAATTCTCGCACCAGGAGCCAAAGTGTTGGACGAAATTGAAGACCAAGTGAGCCTAGAATCGAAGGAAGAAGGAGGTTCTATTCTTGAAAGGTTGCCAATTGTGCAAGTTTCCAAATAATGTTGGTTGCCTAAATCACATGTTCTAGAAGCCCTAGACATGCCCTAAATTGTGCCGCACCTTACCTTCCTTTTCTCTCCAAATTTATGGCCTTAAAGTCCTTTCCCTTTCTTGCCGTGAGTTAACTTCTTTTCGCTCCCAAAAATCTGCAAGATTATGTGACAATCCTTGTCTTAAAAGCCTTAACCGCACCTCCCTTGACCTTTCCTCTTCCTTGCCGTGCAAGGGAGATAGTTTCTTTCCTATTTCCTTGCATTAAAACACATTCCTTTTGTGTTTTATGCATTGCCGCAATTTTTAGGTAGGTTCCTTTAATTTTCTGATTTGATTTCCTATTTCTACAAGCTTTTGACTTAAATTCTGATTACCTAAATAACCTAGGGTTTTAATTCCTGAAATCTTATAAATAAACATCCTGGTTGCAGCCACAAAACGATCCATTCATTCACCATTCACGCCAGAAATTCATTCCATCCTTCTAACACATCCATACTTCACAATTCTCCATATTTTCTCCCCAAAACTAAGCCTTGCCGTCCCATACATCCATCCCAACCCTAAATCCATTATTCTACATTATCCATAGCCCCCAAAACTCACCTTAAACCCTTGTGCCGCAGCAACTAGGAGAGGAAGGAGGCCTTGAACGTTTCATGCTTGCAGATTGGAGCGTTCTTAGGTGTACTTCGTTGTTGTTTCCAATGTTTACTTTGTTACTACTTTCTAAGTTTGCTGTAATCATGAGTGGCTAAACCCCTAATTAGTTAGGGGAAAGTTTGAAGCCATTGATAGGAGCATATTCATGCGACTTAATTAGCTTGTTCTCGTGCATTTATGTTGTGTTTATCTATCTATTTTAGTGTTTAAGGCCACTTTTGTGTATTTTCAGATTATAAGGCCAAAGTGTGCAAGAAGATGCAAATTCGAGCCTTTTGGAGCGAAAGAGGAATGAATGAGTTGAAGTCTTGAAGAAACGACGAATTCTTACTCCAACGATGAATTCTTACCAAAACGAGGAATCCTACTCAAACAAGGTTTCCTATTTTAGGAAAGTTAACCCTAAGTTTCCCGTTTTGGTAACCTTTCCTAATCTTAAACGTCCGTATTTTCTAGCCACTTTGAAGGCCTTGTTGGCACTTTAGGACACAAAACCAAGGCCCTAGCCCTATTTCCCTTCCTTTGCCGTGCCTTAATCCTAGTTCCCTTCCCTTGCCGTGCAAGGGAGGGCATTTTGGGCCCAATTGATGCACTTAAACCCTAGCCTCTTTAACCTTGCAGCCACCTTGCCTTTTATTTCTGAATTAAACCTATTTCTCTCCCAAAATTCAAACCTAGCCGTCACTTTTCATTCTCCCATTCAGCCACACATTCACATTCTCCCCCTTAAGCCGTAGCCTCCCTTTGATTGATTCATCAAACCATCTTAGCCATTCATCCTCATAAACCCTAAACTAAACCCTAAGCCGTGACCCCCCTCTCCTTCATTCTAAAAAGCTAATCAGCCACCATCACAGATTCTTTCCCATTTTCCTCCCTAAAACCGTGCATTCCATGAGCCATTTAACCTAATTCCCTTGCAGCCGCAAGCCCCCATCCATATTTCACCCTAAAGCTTTCTAAATCCATCTGAGCCACACCCTTTAATTCACCCTTTAATCTGTAGCCATCCATTCATACTAATCAGCCACTTTCACACCAAAAACTACCCTAGCCGTCACTCCAATAATTTTCAGCCACATTCTCACCCTAATTCACTCCCCAATCCATGCACTTCTATTCAGCCATACACAAGTCCCATTCATTCTACACACTCATACAGATTCCATTCTCTTCCATCCGTAGCCACCATAACCCTAATTCTCCTCTAACAGCCGCAACCTATAGCCCTCCATTCCAGCCACTTCCAAGCTTTGCCGCAGCCTCTCCACCATTCTCCACCACTCTCCACCACCTTACAAACCTCCCTACACCACCCTATAACCTTGCCGCACCACCAAACATCCTTAAATCCATCCTTAACCCAGGAAACCATCCAAAAACACAAGAAAACCTCTCTGCCGCAGCAAGGGGAAGAGGAAAGAGGAGCTTCGACGCGTGGAAATTCAAGTGGATTCATCGTGCATTCTAGGTGTAATCAATCCTTTGTGCTTTATGTTTAAATTCATTTGTAATTCTCTTTTTGTGAACATGAGAGGCTAAAGCCCCCTAGTTAGCTAGGGGGTAATTCGAAACCATGTACATGCTTGCAATATGATTTGATTACATTCAGTTGTTATTTCATAAGTTGTGGATTCAATTCGTTCATCTATTTGATTGATAACTTATTTGTGTATGTTGATTGAGAGTGCACGCTTAGTTTTCATGCATGAATATGATGCTAGATTATGAGGGAGTTTCACCTAATAGTTACAATCTTATAATCACAAGTAGTGAAGGTCGCTTGAAAACGATCGCGTTGAATGAATTCTTAGCATAAGTTTTATGCAATTCATAGTAACGAATGCTTCGTCAATGCTTATGTTTTTCATAGAACTTAATGATTCTTGCTTGTATCTCTACTATGCAATTCATGTAGGGAACTTGTAGGGAATGTTTTGGGTTGTCATATGCAATCATCCAACTTAATAACTTGTGGAAAAACTGAGGGTTAATTAGTGCAATTCACGGTTAATTTGGGGCGTTAAGTATTTATAATTTATCGAAAGACCAACTGAAAATCAAAGTGTATGCAAGTGTGACATGTGTGGAGAAGAACCTTCTAGCTAGCATTCATCCATAATCTCATTCAATTCATCTTTAGAATCTGCCTTAATTTACAATCTGTGCATTTAATTTATTTTCGTCAAAAACTCAATCCCCCTTTACTTTAGTGTCCAATCTAGTTAGAAAGTATCTTAGTTTGTGTTTTTAAGCATTTTGATTCATTCTATCACCCAATTTCGTCCAAAGTTACCAAAGTGCTCAAAACTGCCCAGAAAGTGATTTTAAGGCAGTTTTGAGTGTTTTGGGGCTGTTTTGAGTCTTTTGATTTGTTTTAGTGTTTTATTGTTTAGTTTTGCATTCTTTGAGTCTAGTTTAGTGTTTCAAACTTTATTTTACGTTTTTGAGTCAGTTTCCAAGTGATTTTGCAATCCCTCCTAATCCCCGGTTAAGAACGATCCCTACTTATTCATATACTACAATTGTCACAAGAGGGTTTTAATTTGTGTGCTTACTTAGTTCGCATCAGCCATGAACATGTTTGAGATATGAATTGATTTCTTCCAATTGTGATTTGTTAAGTTGTGATTGCAATTCAATTATCTGTTTTATTCAAAACTTGTTCTTGTATGTTGATTAAGGATGCATACTTAGTTTTCATGCATGAACTCGATGCTAGTTTATAAACGAGTTTCACCTAATCGTCACAAGTTTATAAGCATGAGTAGTGAAGGTTGCTAGTCACAACCGCGTTAATTGAATTCTTGGCAAGAGTATCATGCATTCATAGTTACAATTGCCTCGTCAACACTTATGATTTTCATAGAGCATAATGATCTCTCACTGTATCTCTTCTATGCATTCATGTTGAGGACCATTGGAGAATAATTTGAATTGTCGCATGCATCATCCAATTCAATGACATAAGGAAAATTTGAGGGTTAATGAGTGCATCACGGTTAACTTGGGGTGTTGAGCATCATAGTTAGTGAAAAGCAATTGGAGAATCGATTCATATACAAATGTGTCATGTGTGGAGAATGGACCTCTAACTAATCCATCCATCATCTTGTTTCCAAAATTCGTTTTACAATCTGCCTAGTTTTATAACTTGTTTTGTTATTTCAATTTTCGTCAAATCAAAACCCCCCCCTTTACTTTCTTGTTCTATAGTGTTTAGAATCTGTTTAGTTTGTGTTTTAAAGTGTTTTGAATCAACCTATAATCTTAAATTCGTCCAAAATTGTGTTTAAGGTCAGAAACTGCCTAGTTAGTGTTTTTAGTGTTTTTATGTTTTTGAGTCAGTTTAGAGGTTTTAGCAAGCCCTCCTAATCCCCGGTCCAGAACGATTGATGCGAAAATAATTAAGCACACAAATTAACCCTCTTGTTGTCAAATTGTAGTAAGGATGCAAGTAGGGATCGTTCTAGACCGGGGATTAGGAGGGCTTGCTAAAACCTCTAAATTGACTCAAAAACATAAAAACAAAGTTAAAAACGTTCACAAAGACTCAAAGGACTCAAAACAAGTTCAAAAGACTCAAAACTGCCTAAAAACACTAACTAGGCAGTTTCTGACCTTAAACACAATTTTGGACGAATTTAAGATTATAGGTTGATTCAAAACACTTTAAAACACAAAATAAACAGATTATAAACACTATAGAACAAGAAAGTAAAGGGGGGTTTTGATTTGACGAAAATTGAAATAACAAAACAAGTTATAAAACTAGGCAGATTGTAAAACGAATTTTGAAAACAAGATGATGGATGGATTAGTTAGAGGTCCATTCTCCATACATGACACATTTGTATATGAATCGATTCTCCAATTGCTTTTCACTAACTATGATGCTCAACACCCCAAGTTAACCGTGATGCACTAATTAACCCTCAAACTTTCCTTATGTCATTGAATTGGATGATGCATGCGACAACTCAAATTATTCTCCAACGGTCCTCAACATGAATGCATAGAAGAGATACAGTGAGAGATCATTATGCTCTATGAAAATCATAAGTGTTGACGAGGCAATTGTAACTATGAATGCATGATACTCTTGCCAAGAATTCAATTAACGCGGTTGTGACTAACAACCTTCACTACTCATGTTTATAAACTTGTGACGATTAGGTGAAACTCGTTTATAAACTAGCATCAAGTTCATGCATGAAAACTAAGTATGCATACTTAATCAACATACAAGAACAAGTTATGAATAAAACAGATAATTGAATTGCAATCACAACTTAACAAATCACAATTGGAAGAAATCAATTCATATCTCAAACATGTTCATGGCTTCAAACTTTCCCCTAACTAATTAGGGGTTTAGCCACTCATGATTACAGCAAACTTAGAAGGAAATAACAAAGTAAACATTGAAAACAAGAACGAAGTACACCTCAGAACGCTCCAATCTGCAAGCATGAAACGTTCAAGGCTTCCTTCCTCTCCTAGTTGCTGCGGCACAAGGGTTTATGTTGAGTTTAGGGGTTATGGATGATGTAGAATGATGGATTTAAGGTTGGGATGGATGTAGGGGACGGCAAGGCTTAATTTTGGGCAGAAAATATGGAGAATTATGAAGTATGGATGTGTTAGAGAGGTGGGATGAATTTCTGGCGTGAATGGTGAATGAATGGATGACTTGTGGCTGCAACAAGGATGTTTATTTATATGATTTCAGGAATTAAAACCCTAGGTTATTTAGGTAATCAGAAATTAAGTCAAAGGCTCTAGAAATAGGAAAGAACCCTCTCCCTTGCACGGCAAGGAAGAGGAAAGGTCAAGGGAGGTGCACGGCAAGGCTTGCATAGGAAATAAGTAAGTGTTTAATTCCCCAAATCAATTCTAAGAATCAGGAATTAAGTTAAATCCCTTTAGAATAGGACATGTCTAGGGGTTCTAGAACATGTGATTTAGGCAACCAACATTATTTGGAAACTTGCACAATTGGAAACCTTTCAAGAATAGAAACTCCCCATAATGGAAACTGGTTTCCAATTCTTGATTCCTCCTTCTTTCTTCGATTCTAGGCTCACTTGATCTTCAATTTCGTCCAATACTTTGGCTCCAAGCATAAGCTATCCATCTTTAGCCCAAAAGTGCTCCAAAAGGCTCCAAAATGCACTTCTTTGCTCCTTTAGCCCTTAGAACCTGAAAACATACAAAAATGACTCAAAAGACTTAAAGAACTAAGAAATAACAACGTAAATGCACAAGAACAAGCCAACTAAGTCGCCTAAATATGCTCCTATCAACAATCCCTACTTGCATCCTTACTACAATTTGACAACAAGAGGGTTAATTTGAGTGCTTAATTATTTTCACATCAGTTTTGTATGCTGTTCTATATGCCCAAAGTGCATCATCCAAACGCAAGCTCCAATCTTTTCTATTTGGCCCAACGGTCTTCTCCAAAATCTGTTTGATCTCTCTATTGGACACCTCGGCTTGGCCATTGGTTTGGGGGTGGTAAGGTGTGGAAACCTTATGCGTCACATGGTACTTCTTAAGTAAGGCTTCAATGGTACGATTGCAAAAGTGAGACCCCCCATCACTGATTAGCACCCTAGGCATCCCAAATCTTGAAAAGATATTAGTTTTCACAAAATCTGCCACAACTTTAGAATCATTAGTTCGAGTGGCTTTCGCTTCCACCCACTTTGAAACATAATCAACTGCAAGTAATATGTAATTGAAACCAAAAGATGAAGGAAACGGACCCATAAAATCAATTCCCCACACATCAAAAATTTCAACAACAACAATGGGTACCTGCGGCAATTGATCTCTTTGGCCTATATTACCTGTCCTTTGGCATCGATCACAAGCTAAACAAAAGGTTCTTGCATCTTTAAACAAAGTAGGCCAATAAAAACCACATTCAAGAAATTTTAAAGTTGTCCTTTGGGTGCCAAAATGACCCCCACAGGCATATGTGTGACAAAAACTTAAAATTGAATGAAAATCTGATTCATGCACACATCTCCTTATAATCTGATCTGGGCAATGTTTCCACAAGTATGGGTCATCCCAAACATAAAATCTAGCATCCTTTTTAAGTTTATCACGTTGGAATTTGTTTAGGGTGCTAGGAACTTGCCTAGATACCAAATAATTGACCAAATCGGCATACCAAGGGGTACTTACCTGAATGGACAGAAGTTGCTCATCCGGAAACGTTTCTAAAATGGGGAGGGGCTCTTCCTCATGCACCATTCTACTTAGGTGGTCAGCCACCACGTTTTCACACCCTTTCTTGTCCCTAATTTCAATATCGAACTCTTGAAGTAGGAGCATCCAACGAATGAGTCTTGGTTTGGCCTCCTTTTTGGTGAGAAGATACTTCAAGGCTGCATGGTCAGTGAAAACAATTACTTTAGTGCCAAGTAGATATGATCTAAACTTATCTAATGCAAATACTGATAGGAGCATATTCATGCAACTTAAATGGCTTGTTCTCGTGCATTTACGTTATGTTTCTTTAGTTATTTTAGTCCTTTATGCTTCTTTTGTGTGTTTTCAGGTTCTAAGGGCAAAGTATGCAAAATGGTGCATTTTGGTGCATTTTGGAGTAGTTTGGGGCGTTAAATGGATTGGATATACTTGAAGCCAAGTAGATGGACGAAATTGAAGACCAAAGGAGGCCCTTTGTACCAGAAATTCACACCAACACATCCCATTTCAGATTGCATTCCAATCATTCCAGCCAAGCCACATGCACTCCCTTTAATTTATTCAACCTAGTTGTCAAAGCACATGCACATTCACCCTAATCATTCACATACACAATCTATCATCATTCACACATTCATTCCACATGCATTCCCTTCACAAATCAGCCACATGCACTTTGCCTTTCATCATTGCACCATAAATCAGCCACATGCACCCATAATCATTCATCCAACTTTGCACATGCATTCATCATCATAACCTAGCTGTCATTACCCTTTAATCACATGCATAAATCAGCCACATGCATCTCCCATCACCATTTCAGATTTCCACCAAGTTCCTAGCTGTCATATTCCCTCCTTTTCACCTATAAATAAGCATCCATTGCAGCCACAATTCATTCATTCCCATTCATACACAATTCATTCACCATTCACGCCAGAAATTCATCCCCTCTCTATAACACATCCATACTTCACCATTCTTCATATTTTCTGCCCAAAAAGAAGCCTTGAGGTCCCCTACATCCATCCCTATCCTAAACACATCATTCTACACCATCCATAACTCCCCATCCCTCCAAACCTATCCTTAGACCTTGTGCTACAACGAAGAGGAGGAGAAGAGTGCCTAAACGTTCATACAATTCAAGTTTGAGTTGTTGGAATGTTTAGGTGTTTCTTTTCCTCGATTCCAATGTTTAATTTCAATTCTCTTTGTTTTGTACGTATGAGGAACTAAACCCCCCCCTTGGCTAGGGGGGATTTGAAATATATGTTTATGCTTGCATTTTGATTTGATTACTTCTAATTGCGTTTCATAAGTTGTGGATTCAATTTGTTTAACTGTTTGATTGATAACTTATTTATGTATGTTTATTGAGAGTATACGCTTAATTTTCATGCATGAATATGACGCTAGAATATAAGTGAGTTTCACCTAATAGTTACGAACTTATATTCACAAGTAGTGGAGGTTGCTTATAAACAATCGCGTTAAACGAATTCTTGGCATAAGTTTCATGCAATCATAGTAACGAATGCCTCGTCAACACTTATAATTTTCGTAGAGCGTAATGATTCTTGCTTGTATCTCTATTATGCAATCATGTAGGGGACTTGTGGGGAATGTTTTGGGTTGTCGTATGCAATCATCCAATTCAATAACGTTAGGAAGATTTGAAGGTTAATTAGTGCATCACGGTTAACTTGGGGTGTTGAGAATTCATGGTTTATTGAAATGCAATTGGAAATCTTTTTATTATGAAAGTGTAACATGTGTGGAGATGAACCCCTTAGCTAGCCATCCCATCCATTCAATTCCATCACATTCATACTTACAATCTGTTTTAATTAGAATCTGTGCAATTAGTTTAATTTCGTCCAAAACTCAATCCCCCCTTGCTTTAGTGTCCAACTTAGTTAGAAAGTGTCTTAGTTTGTGTTTCTAAGTGTTTTGATTCATTTTATTACCCAATTTCGTCCAAAGTAGTCAAAGTGCTCAAAACTGCCCAGAAAGTGTTTTTAAGGCAGTTTTGAGTGTTTTGGGTACTGTTTGAGTCCTTTGGTTTGTTTTAGTGTTTTAAATGTTTAGTTTTGCATTCTTTGAGTCTAGTTTAGTGTTTTAAACTTTATTTTACGTTTTTGAGTCAGTTTCCAAGTGATTTTGCAATCCCTCCTAATCCCCGGTTAAGAACGATCCCTACTTATACTTATACTACAATTGATAAAAAGAGGGTTTAATTTGTGTGCGTATAATTCTCGCATCAAATACAACCGCCAAAAGTTCTTTTTCAGTTGTAGAATAATTCAATTGAGCATCATTTAAAGTGCGTGCAACATAATAAATAACATGTGGCTGCTTGTTTTTCCTTTGGCCCAAAACAGCTCCAAGTGCATAATTCGATGCATCACACATTAGTTCGAAGGGAATGGACCAATCTGGTGGAGTTATAATTGGTGCCGTGGTGAGGAGTTCTTTGAGATGGTTGAATGCTTTCTCACACGCCTCGTTGAACTCGAAAGGCACTTCCTTTTGGAGGAGACGGTTGATAGGAGCATATTTATGAGACTTAATTAGCTTGTTCTCGTGCATTTATGTTGTGTTTATTTAGTTATTTTAGTGTTTAAGGCCACTTTTCTGTATTTTCAGATTATAAGGCCAAAGTGTGCAAGAAGATGCAAATTGGAGTCCTTTGGAGCGAAAGAGGAATGAACGAGTTGAAGACTTGAAGAAACGACGAATTCCTACTCCAACGATGAATTCCTACCAAAACGAGGAATCCTACTCAAACAAGGTTTCCTACTTGAAGTAGGAAAGCTAACCCCTAGGTTTCCCGTTTTGGTAACCTTTCCTAATCTTAAACGTCCGTATTTTCTAGCCACTTTTAAGGCCTTGTATGCACTTTAGGACACAAAACAAAGGCCCTAGCCCACTCTAAAACCCTTTGCCGTGCCCAAGCCCTTTCTTTCCTTCCCTTGCCGTGCAAGGGGGGGGTATTTAGGTCCAATGTCATTCATTTAAACCCTATTTCCCTCTCCTAACCTAACCCTAGCCGCACCTTGCAGCCATCCCTTTTAATTTCTGATTTTATTTCCTTTTTCTAGAAGCCTTTGATTTTATTTTAGTTAATAAAAATTAGCTAGGGTTTTATTTTCTGAAACCTTACACATTTTACAACCTAGCCGCACCCTATTCTATGCATTCTTAATATTCATTCAGCCACCACAAAAGATATTTTTTACACATCTAAGCCGTCAATCTCATCATCCATAAACCCTAAGCTCTCTAATCTCAGCCTCCTATTGATTTTCACCCTAATAACCCAAAAAACCATCCAAGCCGCAGCCACCATCACCCTTTCTCCCTTCAATCCGTGCATCCCTCTCCATTCCAGCCATCTTCCACACCTTTCCCACCATTGCCGCAGCCACCATAACCCTTCCTACCACCTTCCACACCTCCACATACCATCCACACTTCTTGCCGTACCACCATACCACCCTAAACCCATCTATAACCCAGAAAACTATCCAAAAACACCATAAAACCTCTCTGCCGCAGCAAGGAGAAGAAGAAGGAGGAGCTTAAACGCGCAGAAATTCAAGTGGATTCGTTGGGCGTTCTAGGTGTAATCAATCTTTTGTTCGTTATGTTTAAATTCAATTTGATTTCTCTTTCTTTGAACATGAGAGGCTAAATCCCTAATTAGCTAGGGGGTGATTCGAAACTATGTTTACGCTTGCAATATGAATTGATTAACTTTGGTTGGAATTTCATGAGTTGTGGATTCAATTTGTTTAACTGTTTGATTGATAACTTATTTATGTATGTTTATTGAGAGTGCACGCTTAATTTTCATGCATGAATATGACGCTAGAATATAAGTGAGTTTCACCTAATAGTTATGAACTTATATTCACAAGTAGTGGAGGTTGCTTATAAACAATCGCGTTAAATGAATTCTTGGCACTAGTTTCATGCTCATCATAGTAACGAATGCCTCGTCAACACTTATAGTTTTCATGATGCTTAATGATCTTTGATTGTATCTTTATTGTGCTTTTCACGTAAAGGACTTTTGGAGAATGTTTTGAATTGCGTATGCGCTAACCCATCCAATTCATTAACTTAAGGAGAACTTGACGGTTAATTTAAGCGGACCTAATTAACCCGGGGTGTTGAGTTTCATAATTCACCGAAAGACCAACTGAAAATCATCTTGTATGCAAGTGTAACATGTGTGGAGAAGAACCTTCTAGTTAGCAATTCATCCATATTTTCATCACATTCATATTTACATTCTGCCTTAGTTGCAATCTGTGCATTTTACTTAATTTCGTCAAAAACTCAATCCCCCTTTACTTTAGTGCCCATTTTAGCTAGAAACTGTCTTAGTTGGTGTTTCTAAGTGTTTTGATTCAATTTATTACACAAATTCGTCCAAATTCACCAAAGTGCTCAAAACTGCCCAGAATGTGTTTTTAAGGCAGTTTTGAGTGTTTTGGTGCTGTTTTGAGTCTTTTGATTTGTTTTAGTGTTTTAAGTGTTTAGTTTTTGATAGGAGCATATTTATACGACTTAGTTAGCTTGTTTTCTTGCATTTAATTAGCTAAACTATGCTAATTATAGTGTTGAAAGTTATTTTCATGCAATTTCAGGTTTTAGTGTCAAATTATGCAAAAAGAAGCAATTTGGAGCATTCTAGAGCATTTTTGGGCCAAGATTAGATAGTGCAAGCATGGAGGCATGAGGATGGACGAATTTGAAGGCTTGAATTCAGTTACGGAGCTGCAAGGGGGCCTAAAAACCTTATTTCTAGAAGGCTTTATCTATTCACACATGGTGCCTAATTTCTGTATTGGAAGAACAAGCCGTCCTACCTTGTCTCCTAGCCGTCCTACCTTGTCCAAGCTACACAACAAGCTGTCCTACCTTGTCCAAGCCGTCCTACCTTGTCACAAGCCGTCCTACCTTGTCTCCTAGCCGTCCTACCTTGTCTCCTACCTTGTCCAAGCCGTCCTAGCTTGTCACAAGCCGTCCTACCTTGTCCAAGCTACACAACAAGCCATCCTACCTTGTCTCCTACCTTGTCCAAGCCGTCTTAGCTTATCCAAGCTACACAACAAGCCGTTCTACCTTGTCTCCTAGCCGTCCTAGCTTGTCCAAGTTACACAACAAGCCGTCCTACCTTGTCTCCTAGCCGTCCTACCTTGTCTCCTACCTTGTCCAAGCTACACACTTGTATCCCTTAAGTGTTTCATGTATATATATCCTTGTAATCTTGTAGAGAAGGGGATCACTCATTCACCCAATTTTCGTCCATTCATCTAGCCACACCACTCTACACATCCTAAAATCCTAGAAACACAATTCCAGCCATTTTTATCACCTTTGCCGTAACCTTCCATCCAAGCAACCATTCAACCACCATAACCACCTTGTGTCGCCACCATTGAAGGAGAGGAGGAGTAGTGCCGTGCAGTCCAAAGGAAGGAAGAAACCTTGCACATGCAATCTGCAACTATTGGAGTGTTTGGAGTTCTTTCTTCTTTTGGTTCTGTTTTCATGTTTAATTTAACTTGCTGTTCAATTATGTTAAACATGTGGAACTAATTTCTTTTTAGTTAGAGGCAAATTTGAAGCCATGGACATATGTTGGTTATGATTTGATTTACTCCAATTATGAATTCATGAACTTTAGATGTGGTTTACTTTTCTGTTTTGATTAAGAACTTGTTTATGTATGTGGGTTGAGGGTCGACACTTAATTTGCATGCCTAAACTTGATGCTAGGATATAAGGGAATTTCACCTAATCGCTATGAACTTATATTCATGAGTAGTAAAGATCGCTAGTCACGATTGTGTTGAAGTAAACCCTAGGCTGGATTAACATGCGTATTCCATAGTTATGAATGCCTAGTCGATGTTTATGATTTCCGTTGAACTTAATGATCTTTGTTGAATGTCTCTATCATGCGTATTCCATAGTTAGGGACTTTGATGAGAAATAATTTGGTTGTAATGCGTATTCCATTCAATCCAATGAATCTAGGGAAATCTGAAAGTTAATTTAAGCGGACCTAATTAACTTGGAGCATTGTCATTCATCGTTTGTTGAAGTCATAACTGGGAATCAAATTATATGGTAAACCACCTCCTCCAATTTCAATTTCGTTTTATACTAACAGGTTGTTGATGATTCAGGCACCCAATCTTGAATTTAAACCATTACCGGATCATTTCAAGTATCACCTTCCATTCAAAGATCAATTCCATGCCATGGGACCTAATGAAGCTTAGCAAGGCATATTCGTCCGGCTAGAAGACGTTAAAGCAAGCGCTTATTGGGAGGCAACCCATGCATTCAACAAGGAGAAGATGGAACTTCCACCCCAAACCCAGATTTGCGTTTCTAAACCCTTCTCTTTGCTGCTTTGTTTTATCATGCTTAGTTGTTTACTAGTTGTTTGCTTTTATGTGAGTCTTTGTGTGAAACATTGAGGACAATGTTTGATTTAAGTGTGGGGGGGTAAACAGGTGTTTTTATGCAAAATTCGTGGGATTCTATCACCTATCACTCACCTATCACTTCTAATGTTGTTTCTCACTGTTTTTAGGTGTTTTTAATGCATTTTGAGCTGTTTTGGTGTGTGTTGAAGTAAAAATCCGAAAATTGGAAAAAAAAAAAATTGAAAAAAAAAAGTGTTTTGAAAAAGCCAAAAAGGGTTGTTTTCATGTGTTTGTTTGTGTCTTAGGGTACCTTCCAACGCAATGATGAGGATTTGGTTTTTAATGCATGACTATTACAAACAATGATGGAAGTTTGATTTGCTCCTTGATTTATGCGTGGTTGTAGTTATAGTTGATGAATTCACATGTAATCACAAAGGATAAAATCAGTTTTTGTAACATGCTTGAAGGAAGGAACTTAAACAAACGCTACATCCCTGAGAGACTTGAGCCTAAATGTTTATTTGGAGAGTTATTAATCTATGCGTTCTTGTTTTCAAAAGTCGTTGCATGATCTCATTATTCTTTGCTTGGTTGCTACTTAGAATGCGTTTCATCACTATAGTTCCAAATACTAGAACTCATACCCGTTTCATTCAAAGCATGAAATTGATTAGCATAACAAATAACAAGATGAAGTTGTGTAGTAGTCACCAGCATAGCCAAATAGCCGAATCCACCCTTATCATTTGTATTGTAGGTTTAAACCCCGTTGAGCCTTGTTTAGCCTATTTTCCTTGTTAACCACATCCCCCTTACCTAGCCTAGAATAGGACTTTCCATACCCTTGTTCTTGAAGTATAGTGGAGCCTAACTTAGAAGGAATTCCTTTTGAGTGACATTCTTGCAGAAAACAAGTGTGGGGGAAGGGATTTTTGTGTGTATGTGTGTGCCAAAGTCTTAAAGGATGCACGGGAAAAAAAAAAAAAGAAAAAAAAAATGTGGAAAAGAAGAAAAAAAAGAAGAAGAAAGAAAGAAAAGGAGTTGAAAATAAGTGAGAACGAACTCACAAGTGTTGATTGTTGAAGAAAGGGTCCAAAAAGTTTGAATATGGCCCTAAGTTTTGTGTGACTTCCCCTTGGGTGTTCAAAGTTGATTCTTGCATTCTAAAGGGAATTCTAAGTGCCTAATTCAATATTGTGCTCACTATTGCTTTAAGGACGTTTGTTTCCTCTTACCTTTCTTTGTTAGCCAATACCCTAGCCCCGTTACAACCCTTTGACTTCCATCTTGATTGTTATGTGTTTCAATATGTGGAGTTTAAAATGGGTTTAAGCATATGGTGTCCCTGGTTCTCGCGTCTAAGTGGTGGCATTCCATTCATGAGATCATATATATATACATGTTAATAATTCCAGAAAATGCTTTCCTTGTTATAACATATGTGAGTGTTCATCTACATGTTTACATCAATCTTCTCACATATACCTAGTGTAGGGAGTGTAGTCAGAAAATCTGAGTGAAAATAGAGAGTATATCTGGTGAGGAATTAAGGGAATTCTCTAAGGCATGTTACTAGATTCAAAATGTTGTTTTAATTGATTAAATGTGAGCTAGCGAATGGTGACTATGATTAAGTATGCTCGAGGGTAAAAATTGCTAAACTCTGTGGGAATAATGATCTTTGGAAGGTTAGGTTATGTTTTGTTTGTTTTATTTTGCTCGAGGACTAGCAAAAGCTAAGTGTGGGGGAAATTGATAGGAGCATATTTATACGACTTAGTTAGCTTGTTTTCTTGCATTTAATTAGCTAAACTATGTTAATTATAGTGTTTAAAGTTATTTTCGTGCAATTTCAGGTTTTAGTGTCAAAGTATGCAAAAAGAAGCAATTTGGAGCATTCTAGAGCATTTTTGGGCCAAGATTGGACAGTGCAAGCATGGAGGCATGAGGATGGACGAATTTGAAGGCTTGAATTCAGTTAGGGAGCTGCAAGGGGGCCTAAAAACCTTATTTCTAGAAGGCTTTATCTATTCACACATGGTACCTAATTTCTGCCTGATTTCGGTGTTGGAAGAACAAGCCCTCCTACCTTGTCTCCTAGCCGTCCTACCTTGTCCAAGCCGTCCTACCTTGTCTCCTACCTTGTCCAAGCCGTCCTACCTTGTCCAAGCTACACACTTGTATCCCTTAAGTGTTTCATGTATATATATCCTTGTAATCTTGTAGAGAAAGGGGAGGAGAAAAAGCATTCTCTTCCATATTTTCCACATAAACCTTTCCTAGCCCTATAAATAAGGCTTTGCAGCAAGCCACTAGGGGGATCACTCATTCACCCAATTTTCATCCATTCATCTAGCCACACCACTCTACACATCCTAAAATCCTAGAAACACAATTCCAGCCATTTTTATCACCTTTGCCGTAACCTTCCATCCAAGCAACCATTCAACCACCATAACCACCTTGTGTCGCCACCATTGAAGGAGAGGAGGAGTAGTGCCGTGCAGTGCAAAGGAAGGAAGAAACCTTGCACATGCAATCTGCAACTATTGGAGTGTTTGGAGTTCTTTCTTCTTTTGGTTCTGTTTTCATGTTTAATTTAACTTGCTGTTCAATTATGTTAAACATGTGGAACTAATTTCTTTTTAGTTAGAGGCAAATTTGAAGCCATGGACATATGTTGGTTATGATTTGATTTACTCCAGTTATGAATTCATGAACTTTAGATGTGGTTTACTTTTCTGTTTTGATTAAGAACTTGTTTATGTATGTGGGTTGAGGGTTGACACTTAATTTGCATGCCTAAACTTGATGCTAGGATATAAGGGAATTTCACCTAATCGCTATGAACTTATATTCATGAGTAGTAAAGATCGCTAGTCACGATTGTGTTGAAGTAAACCCTAGGCTGGATTAACATGCGTATCGCTAGTCACGATTGTGTTGAAGTAAACCCTAGGCTGGATTAACATGCGTATTCCATAGTTATGAATGCCTAGTCGATGTTTATGATTTCCGTTGAACTTAATGATCTTTGTTGAATGTCTCTATCATGCGTATTCCATAGTTAGGGACTTTGATGAGGAATAATTTGGTTGTAATGCGTATTCCATTCAATCCAATGAATCTAGGGAAATCTGAAAGTTAATTTAAGCGGACCTAATTAACTTGGAGCATTGTCATTCATCGTTTGTTGAAGTCATAACTGGGAATCAAATTATATGCATATGTCCATGTGTGGATAAGGAACTCTCTAACTAGTTTCTCATCATTCTATTTCATCACAATCTGTTTTGTTTGAAGTTTGTTTACAAGTTTCTGTTTTAAATTCAATTTCGTCAAAATCAATCCCCCATTTATTTTGAAATGTTAGAATAGTTAGAAATCAAGTTAATTTGTGTTTTTAAGTGTCTTGAGTCAAGTGACAACATGTTTTCGTCCAAACTAGTGTTTGTGCTCAAAACTGCCCAGAAAGTGATTTTAAGGCAGTTTTGAGTGCTTCTGTGTTGTTTTGAGTCTTTTGGTTTGTTTAAGTGTTTTAAACTCTAGTTTTGCATTCTTTGAGTCTAGTTTAGTGTTCTACATTATGTTTTTACGTTTTTGAGTCAGTTTCACATTGATTAGCATCCCTAGTTAATCCCCGGTCTAGAACGATCCCTACTTGCATCATTACTACAATTGTCATCAATAGGGTTTAATTTGTGTGCCAAGTAATTCTCACATCAGCATTTAATTAGCTAAACTATGTTAATTATAGTGTTTAAAGTTATTTTCGTGCAATTTCAGGTTTTAGTGTCAAAGTATGCAAAAAGAAGCAATTTGGAGCATTCTAGAGCATTTTTGGGCCAAGATTAGATAGTGTAAGCATGGAGGCATGAGAATGGACGAATTTGAAGGCTTGAATTCAGTTAGGGAGCTGCAAGGGGGCCTAAAAACCTTATTTCTAGAAGACTTTATCTATTCGCACATGGTGCCTAATTTCTGCCTAATTTCTGTATTGGAAGAACAAGCCGTCCTACCTTGTCTCCTAGCCGTCCTACCTTGGCCAAGCTACACAACAAGCCGTCCTACCTTGTCCAAGCCGTCCTACCTTGTCACAAGCCGTCCTACCTTGTCCAAGCCGTCCTACCTTGTCTCCTACCTTGTCCAAGCCGTCCTAGCTTGTCACAAGCCGTCCTACCTTGTCCAAGCTACACCACAAGCCGTCCTACCTTGTCTCCTACCTTGTCCAAGCCATCCTACCTTGTCCAAGCTACACAACAAGCCGTCCTACCTTGTCTCCTAGCCGTCCTACCTTGTCCAAGCTACACAACAAGCCGTCCTACCTTGTCCAAGCCGTCCTACCTTGTCCAAGCTACACACTTGTATCCCTTAAGTGTTTCATGTATATATATCCTTGTAATCTTGTAGAGAAGGGGATCACTCATTCACCCAATTTTCGTCCATTCATCTAGCCACACCACTCTACACATCCTAAAATCCTAGAAACACAATTCCAGCCATTTTTATCACCTTTGCCGTAACCTTCCATCCAAGCAACCATTCAACCACCGTAACCACCTTGTGTCGCCACCATTGAAGGAGAGGAGGAGTAGTACCGTGCAGTCCAAAGGAAGGAAGAAACCTTGCACATGCAATCTGAAACTATTGGAGTGTTTGGAGTTCTTTCTTCTTTTGGTTTTGTTTTCATGTTTAATTTAACTTGCTGTTCAATTATGTTAAACATGTGGAACTAATTTCTTTTTAGTTAGAGGCAAATTTGAAGCCATGGACATATGTTGGTTATGATTTGATTTACTCCAGTTATGAATTCATGAACTTTAGATGTGGTTTACTTTTCTGTTTTGATTAAGAACTTGTTTATGTATGTGGGCTGAAGGTCGACACTTAATTTGCATGCCTAAACTTGATGCTAGGATATAAGGGAATTTCACCTAATCGCTATGAACTTATATTCATGAGTAGTAAAGATCGCTAGTCACGATTGTGTTGAAGTAAACCCTAGGCTGGATTAACATGCGTATTCCATAGTTATGAATGCCTAGTCGATGTTTATGATTTCCGTTGAACTTAATGATCTTTGTTGAACGTCTCTATCATGCGTATTCCATAGTTAGGGACTTTGATGAGGAATAATTTGGTTGTAATGCGTATTCCATTCAATCCAAAGAATCTAGGGAAATCTGAAAGTTAATTTAAGCGGACCTAATTAACTTGGAGCATTGTCATTGATCGTTTGTTGAAGTCATAACTGGGAATCAAATTATATCCATATGTTCATGTGTGGTTAAGGAACCTTCTAACTAGTTTCTCATCATTCTATTTCATCACAATCTGTTTTGTTTGAAGTTTGTTTACAAGTCTCTGTTTTAAATTCAATTTCGTCAAAATCAATCCCCCATTTATTTTGAAATGTTAGAATAGTTAGAAATCAAGTTAATTTGTGTTTTTAAGTGTCTTGAATCAAGTGACAACATGTTTTCGTCCAAACTAGTGTTTGTGCTCAAAACTGCCCAGAAAGTGATTTTAAGGCAGTTTTGAGTGCTTCTGTGTTGTTTTGAGTCTTTTTGTTTGTTCAAGTGTTTTAAACTCTAGTTTGGCATTCTTTGAGTCTAGTTTAGTGTTCTACATTATGTTTTTACGTTTTTGAGTCAGTTTCATGTTGATTAGTATCCCTAGTTAATCCCCGGTCTAGAACGATCCCTACTTGCATCATTACTACAATTGTCATCAATAGGGTTTAATTTGTGTGTCAAGTAATTCTCACATCAGTTTTGCATTCTTTGAGTCTAGTTTAGTGTTTTAAACTTTATTTTACAGTTTTGAGTCAGTTTCCAAGTGATTTTGCAATCCCTCCTAATCCCCAGTTAAGAACGATCCCTACTTATACTTATACTACAATTGTCACAAGAGGGTTTTAATTTGTGTGCTTATTTAGTTCGCATCAACGGCATAGGGGCTGTGCAATCTTGGAAAAGTCCTTGATAAATCGTCGATAGAATCCTGCATGACTAAGAAAAGAACGAACCTCTTTCACCGAAGTAGGAGAGGGTAAGTAGCGTACAAGATCTATTTTAGACTTATCAACTTCAATTCCTTTTTCAGAGATTATATGACCCAAAACAATACCTTCACTACAAGAAAAGTGGGCTAAGAACACAATTGATTTGTGTCCTTTTCAATTTCATTGAGCACAAATACATATCTGTGCGTTTTGAGTATCATTGAACACCAAACTATTTTATATGTGCTCTCTAAGCAAAAGGAACGCTAGTTTGTGCCGAAAATGAAGTGTATTTGTGCCCACTTGCTGTGTCACCTTTAAATGTCAGAAATGAGATTTGTTTATTAATTTACGAAAGCACAATAAGAGTTTTCGTGCTCTCCGATGTAATATATTTAAATTAAAATTAGGTTTTCGTGTCCATTGCTTTTACTTTTTCCCATTGTCAGTTCCTTTACATTAGTTCACGCCTTTCCTCTCCCCCCCTCTCTTAAACTCTACTCCTTGTCCTCCTCAGCAGTCTTCCATTCTTCCTCCCTCCCCCTCTCCCTCCTCTTTCACGCAACAAAGCCGCTGTCCACCCGTCACCAACGGCCGTCTAATTATACCTCTAGAATCCTCTTGTCGTCCTCTTTCCAACTCCCAAATTTGTTTCTCCAAATTCTTAGCCAAATTTCCTCAATTTCACATCTAAGCAACGGTGATCGTGGGCTTTCCTGCCAATTTCCGGCAAAGGTTGCCGGAATTGGACCTCGATGCAAGAGGTAGAAATGATCTCTCTTTCCCCTTCTTTCTTTCTCATCTATCCTTCTCCCTACTTTCATCTTCTGCTCTGACTCCCTCAGACTCTCTTTCTCTCGCCTCTATCTCTGTCTCCGACTCCCTTTCTCTCTCTACCTTCCTAGATTCGGTCCATCTCTTTTCCTTTTCCCGATCTGGTGGTTTTTGATGAACCAATCCAAAGCATAACTCCCAGATTCGGTCTCTCTCTAATTCTCTCTCATTTGATTTGATTTTCAAAAAATATATAGATCTATTTGATTTTCTTTCCTACTATTGTCTTCTTCAAGCTACATTGATCTGGATTTGATGAAGGAGAATCTTCGAGTCAGAAAGATGTGGGCAAGCAAAAAAAGAGGGTCGCCAGAGGCCGCCCTAGAAACCACCATTGCCATCTTCACCATCGAGGTAAATTCTCCTTCTTCCCAAACTTGTGTTTTCAAATCGTTAACATTAGCAGCTTTATTACAAACACTCGCCGAGGACTTGCAGTAACTTCATCGGGCTCGCTTGCAGAGGATATTACGACAATGTAATTTCACATAATCATCCAGGTTTCATATTTTCTGCTTTTTGTAGTGTATATAAATATTAGATATATATATATATATATTTTACTAACGGTTAAATTGGAATTGGGGTAGGATTTCATAGGGCAAGGTGGTGATCCCACCGGGGCAGGAAAGGGTGGCGAATCCATTTATGGGTAAAAAAAAAATCCCTTGAATTTACCCATAATGTATTGAAATTTGCTTTATTTTTTTTTACCCCCGATTTTAATTAGATTTGAGAACCATAGTGAAGAACTTGTTTTGTATAATGAGTTTCAGGGAGAAGTTAAGAGGACGAGATAAAACAAGAGTTAAAGCATATTGGAGCTGGCATCTTATCGATGGCGAATACTGGTCCGAATACAAATGGAAGCCAGTTCTTTTTCATGTTGGCACCGTGCCCATCATTGGATGGTATGCTAATTTTTACCCAGTAATGTTAAAAGACTGTTTTTTACTACTATATGTGCAGTATCTGATTTTTTGTTTTACTTAATCTTCATAAAAGTGATTAAAAAGCAGTAAGCGTTTTTGCCTTAAGATGGTATGTGTATCTTGCGTACAATGTGGTTTGGTGGACTTGTGACCTGTTGACTTTAGAAGTTATTTGCATGAGACATCAGTTCATCGCTCTGTGACCTATTAAAATATCTGGAGACTGAAAAACAGTTCTTGCTATAATACCATTTCTTTGTGATTTTGCTATGAGGATTTTTATGATTTGACATGCACACGCAATCTGAATATAGTTATGAGCTGTATTTGTGTACGGGAATCTTTAGGCTTTAGTTGACTTTCAGGTGACTGTAATAATCTACACCATCACCATTAGGATTCTGTTTAAGCTATAAAGTGACTAAAGTAAAACTCCTACCCGTTTCTTGATTTCACGTTCTTATGAAAGATTTTGACTATGCATGTTGAACACGAGGTTGTGAAGGTATAAAACCAGCTCCCTGCACTGAATAATTAAAAAAAAAACCTCAGTGTATTTCAATTTTGTGACTCACGTGATTCCTCCCAAACTTGATTATCTGTATGCCCTGAATTTTCATGTGCCTTACTAATTGATTGTGATTTAGGAGTACAAATTTGTAGTAGATTTAGAAGTGGTAAATCGCAGTTTAGCAGAGGCATTTGTAGATTCAAATATCAATGTTTGTTCATTAGTTCCCCTAAACATCACACATTTTGCTTCTTGTTTTCTAGTTTGCTCAACTTTGTCCAGTGGATCAGAAAGACATGGCCCTTGCCTTAATCCATTTGATGAAAATTTTGCTTCTGTTATTACAGAAGTTTTTTCAATTTATTATTTTTTTATGACTTGTTATTTGTATATAATGTTTGATTTTGGATTATACATATTTTTACAGGATTGACAAGAATATATTGTGTTGTAGAGGTGTACTTTACCTTCGTGCTATTTCTCATCTTTGTAAGTGGTTAATGTACCATACATTAATAAGTTTGGTTTTTATTTGCTTGAAATATATACAACATTATTGGAGGTCCTATTAATGTTTTGCTCTTATTATGTATAAAATAACTATTTTTTTATTTTTTATGAAACTTATATTTACTAAATTTCTTTCTTTTCCAGGAAGAGGATGAACTTCCTTCTTCAATTATCGTTCACAGTGTCGATATGGATTTGCTTCCTTGTCTTGTTAAGGTACATTGGACATTTAGTTGTACCAATGGTAAAATGTTCTCTTTTTTGTTGGAGAAAATGAAACTCTTATTGTTATCATATATGTGTAGAGCTAATGAATTCTCAATGTTGATTGGATGTCTGGGTAACATCACTGGAAATATGTGATCCTTTCCCTTTTTCATTTTTCCTTTGGTTTGGATTTCAGGAAGGTGATTGCATAATCCACCGAGCTGGGAAAAAGGGTAAAATCAGTTATGGGTGGCTATATGTAGGAATGCATGGATACATTGATAGGAAAATCTCATTATTTTGTTGGTCTTTTATCTTGAACACTTGTAAACATGTTCTTTATGAGGAATATTCATGTAGTTTCATTATAGACATTCCATTTCTACTATTGGATTGCTTTTTACAGTCGAGACTGCCATCTTTGATTTTATGAAAATTTTAAATTTTTGGTTTTATTTCAAAATTTTACATTTCTATTTTTTTTTAAATAGAACCTACTGGGCACAATAACAAAATAGTGCAAACGTGGATGGAGAAGGTCATCTGACAAGTTGTCAGAACAAGGACACAAAAAGGCCTTTATTTGTGCCTGCCTCTTTGAGCACCAAACAGTCTATTGTGCCCTTTTAGCAATGGTGACGCCCATAGAGGGCACAGACACAAAGATGGTAGCTGCAGTGTTGCTATTGGTCTATGAGCACAATTGTTGGTGCTTTTTGACCTCAAAGGGCACAGATAATTTATTGTGCGCAGTGCTCATTTTTTTTGTAGTGCTTGTTTAACCATAAAATGGCATTTCTCCCAATTTAACACAAGGTTTGTTTCAACACAACGTTTCAAGATTAAAGTGAGATTATCCAAGCAATTATCAAATGAACTACCAAATACACTAAAATCATCCATGAATATTTCAATAATCTTTTCAACATAATCAGAAAAGATGCTAACCATACACCTTTGAAACGTGGCCGGAGCATTGCACAAACCGGATGGCATGCGTCGATATGCAAACGTTCCAAAGGGACAGGTAAAAGTTGTCTTTTCTTGATCATCCGGGGCAATAACAATTTGATTATAACCAGAGTATCCATCAAGAAAACAATAAAGGGAATAACCTGCTAACCTTTCAAGCATTTGATCCAAGAACGGCAATGGGAAGTGATCCTTCCTTGTGGTGGCATTTATCTTCCTATAATCAATGCATACTCTCCAACCGGTTTGAATGCGAGTAGGTACAAGCTCATTCTCGGCATTTTCCACAACCATCACATCGGATTTCTTAGGCACACATTGGATAGGTGAAACCCACTTACTATCCGAGATTGGATAGATGACTCCACAATCTAGAAGTTTGATTATCTCCTTTTTCACAACTTCCATCATCGGAGGGTTAAGACGGCGTTGAGCCTCTCTAGTTGGTTTGGCCCCCTCCTCAAGAAATATGTGATGCATGCATGTTGTAGGGCTTATACCTTTGATATCGGCCAATGTCCATCCTAGGGCAGATTTGAACTCTTTCAAAACTTGAACTAGTTTCTCCTCTTCTTGTGCCGTGAGGGATGAGGAGATGATGGCAGGTAGGGTCTCATTTTCTCCCAAGAAAATGTACTTCAAATGGCTTGGTAATGGTTTTAGTTCAAGGCTGGGTGCTTGAATTATGGATGGAAGCAACTTGTTAATCGAAATAGGAATTGACTCACGATTAGGAAACTTACCATCATGCGTAGGCAACAACTCAAGGGCAGCAACCATCTCACTAAGTTCCTCACTAGGAGGCACGGCATGAAGTGCTTTAGGTGTGCCGTGGGTTAACATAGGTGCTACCTCCTTGTTGTTGTGTACCATGCTTCTTGTAATGACTTTTTCAAGCGCATCAACATTCAAATCGTCAAGATATCCCTGCACCAAAGAGTCAATTATATCAATAGAAAAACATGAATGGTCCTCACTAGGGTACTTAATAGAATCAGAAAGATTGAATTTAACAACTTCCCCATCAAATTCCATGGACAAAGTTCCATTAAACACGTCAATCTTGGTCCGGGCCGTTTTCATGAATGGCCTTCCAAGGAGGATGGGCAATGAAGTGGCATGATCCGATTCATCCATGTCGAGAACATAGAAATCCGCTGGGAAGATTAAATGATTAACCTGCACTAAAACATCTTCCAAAACTCCCTTTGGATAGGCGTTAGATCTATCGGCCAATTGTATGATTACACCATCATTTTTCAACACTCCTAAATTCATAGATGCATAAATTGAGTATGGCATAACATTTATAGAGGCACCTAAATCTAGCATGGCAGATTCAAAGCGAATATTACCAATGACACAAGGAATTGTAAAACTACCTGGATCTTTGCATTTTGGGGGTAGTTTTCGTTGCAAGATGGCGGAGACATTTTCACCTACCTTGACAACCTCCTTGGTTGAAATCCTCTTCCTAGTGGTGCACAACTCCTTTAAAAACTTGGCATAGCGTGGAACTTGCTTGATTGCATCCAAAAGGGGTATGTTAACTTGAACTTTCCTAAATGTCTCAAGAATGTCTTTTTCAGCTTCCTCCTTCTTTGTTTGCATAAACCTACTAGGAAAAGGAACACTTGAAGGAAAAACATTAGTAGGAACTGAATTTGACACATTCTTACCTTTATTGGACAGATTGGATGGTTTAGGGTCACTAGAAACTTGCGGCAAAGGGTGTTCCACCCCTGCCGTGGGTTTGCTTGTTTCCCCCTCTTCAAAGTGCAGTTTTTCATCCTCTTTGTGACCTGTTTTTGATGAAGAACCTGCCCCAACTTCTTTTCCACTTCTCAACAATATGGCTTTTGCACTTTCGAACCCTCATTTTGGATTTGGAATGGTAGAACTAGGGAGTTGGCCTTGGTCTCAAAATTTTCCTTCAAAATCTGCAATCTGCCCAATTTGTTTCTCCAAATGATCCACCCTTTTGTCATTGTTTTGCATTGCCTTGGCTTGATTTTCTTGCCCCTGAGACAAGTTAGTTAGTAATTTAAGAAGTGTATCATTGTCTAAAGTGTTGTTGTTATGTTCCTTCCTAGTGCTAAAATAAGTTTAGTATAATGGCACAAGTAAGGGTGTCGAATCCACAGGGACTAATTGGACCTATACAACCACTTGTTCTGCAAGAACCCTATTAGAAAATAAAACTAATCAATTTAGACAGATTTGTTGTTGTAACTTGAAAGCACAAGAAAATGAAGTAAACACAAGAAAATGAATCAACAAATAATAAAATGGGGTCGCACCAATGGAGATGAAGCTAGGGATTCGATTTCACCATTGCTAAACCAAGTCCATGTTTGTTAAGTCAGTTTATACTCAGCCATCTACCTATTTCTTGAGTTTGTTTCACTTAGATATGATCAACCATATGATGTGTGGATTTGATCAAATGTTCCTAATCTTGAACCTAATTGTGATGTGCAACTTCGGTTCCTAATCAAGAATGTGTCACGCACAAGAAACTTTCATAAAACCAAAGGAAACACTTGGCAGGTTGTTTGCAAAACATTCCCTTCATTCATTCACATATCCACCAAGAATATGCATGATGTGTGCTCTAATCTTGGCTAAACAACCTGTGGTTAATTCAAATGGTGATCAAACATTAAAATCAACACACAAAGTCACAATTAAATCAGAGAATGAAACAAGAAATAGATGGGTCAACTGAGCGTTCTAACTTAACTACATGGCAATCTTGCAAGGCTACATCGAATCCCTAGAAAGAGATTAGTTACACTTCATGTTTACAGGATGTTTGACATAAAAATATACAACATGAGTGAACATAGAATTAAGGAGAGGGAACCCTTGAAGCAAAACTGATATCGAAATCCCTTAAGGGTGGCCTTCGGCGTTGGCTCTCCAAGTGTGTTGTAAATGAAGGTGGAGAGGCTAGGGTTGAATGGTTTCTGCAAATGGGAGAGAAAATGGACAGAGGTGGAGCGGCTAGGGTGTGGGAATAATGGAATGAAGCCAGGAAGAAGTTGTGTCTGAAATGCCTAATTCGCTTGGTTTAAAATATGGCTGAGAGGATGACAAACAAGGTAAGTGTTTAAGGTGAGTTAAATGGCTCAAATCTGATGTAAACGGTATTTCCACATATGGCATGTGTTTTGAGCGTTTTTTCCTTGTTTTCACAATTTGCAAATCAGGTTTACACATTCTTGCCTTGTGTGGAACCACCAAATCTGACTCCAGCGTTTTTGCCTTGTTTAGAACCACCCAATATGGCCGAATTGCACCACTTTCCTTCCACATCTTTTCCTGAAATTCCAGCAGCCAAATTAGTCCTAGATTCCTCATTTGGACTCCAAATTAACTCCCCAGAATCCTCTCCACGTTTGGAATAATGCTCAGCTACCAAAAGGAGTGTTTTTACTTCATTTGCCTTCCAATTGATCCTATTACACACTTGGCTGCACACTAACACCAAATAATGTAAAATGCAACCAGTTTAATTCAAAAACATCACAAAGAAGCCAAATATGGAAGATATAAATGCATGCAATATGTGAGTTATCAAATACCCCCAAACCTGGTTTTTGCTAGTCCTCGAGCAAACCTAAAACTAAAAACTCACAAAACACTAACATCTAGCTAAACCACTTTCGCTGGCCAAACGATTGCACTTAGCATGTGCAACAAGCCTTTGAACCCCTAGGTGTCCCTAGTTGGAGGAGTTGTGTCTCCTAAGTGATGACACCCACAAACATCTACAAAATCTGCAAACAATTTGGTTAATACATGCTTTAAACAAACTAATAAGAACCAATGAAAGCTTTGTCATACATTCAAACTCAAAAGTTTGCCACTTCAAAGAATCGTATCAACTGTAAAGTATAAAGATATTTCTCCATGTCTTACAACTTCAAGGTCACCATACCCAAATGCTTAAGATAGAATTCGCCTCAACTCTACTCCTCATAGATTCCACTTAAGTTTTCACTCAGATCCTAAGGTTTAGTCTCTCCACAAACATATATGAGTGAAATTATGTAAAGGGAATCAAAATTCTTACATATGAAATCTGAAATAAAAGCACAATTTCTGAGTAGATCTCATGAAATGAATCAAATGCTAAGAATATAGATAACACACACACTTACCATCACCCATGAATACATCTGATAGGAGCATATTTATGCGACTTAATTGGCTTGTTCTCATGCATTTACGTTGTGTTTCTTTAGTTATTTTAGTCCTTTATGCCATTTTCGTGTGTTTCTAGGTTCATATGGCTAAGGAAGCAAAAAGGTGCATTTTGGAGCATTTTGGAGCAAAATTGGGCTTGGAATGGATAGCATATGCTTGGAGCAAAAGGAATGGACGAAATTGAAGACCTAAAGGAGTTAGGATTCCTAATCACAAGAGGAGTCCTAATTAAATGAGGAATCCTAGTCAAAGAAGGCTTCCTACTTGGAGAAGGAAAGTTAAGCCAAGGTTTCCTATTTTGGTTTAACCTTTCCTAATCCTAAATGTCCTTGAATTCCAGCAAGTTTGAAGGCACCTTATGTATTTTAAGACACAAAACAAAGTTCCCTTGCAACCTAAATCCCATGCCGTGGCATCCTTTAGTGTTTCCCTTCCTTGCTGTGCAAGGGAGGGCCTTGTTTCCTATTCTAAAGCATTAAAACACATTCCCTTTTCATATCAAACTCAGCCACAACTTACATACCTTTTCTATTCCAAAATCTTTGCCTAATTTCAGAAATAAAGCACATTCCCTTTCTTGCACTCCTTTGTCGCAAATTACATGTTTTTCCCTTTAATTTCTGACTTTGTGTTTCCTTTTCCTTAGGGATTTGGAGTTACATCCTTTCCTAAACTAAGTAATAAAGCCTTAGGATATTTTCTGCCCAAAATTCCCACCATAGCCGCACCCACATGCTCTCCCATCATCATTCCATACCTCCATTGCAGCCACCAACCAACCTAGCTGTCACCCACATGCTCTCCCATCATCATTCCTTCTTTAATCCATTCAGCCACATGCTTTCCCATGTGATTATTCAGCCACATCCATGCACTCTTCATGATGGCAGCCACATTCTCTCCCTAGCTGTCATATTCCCTCTTTAATCATTCATCCACCTATAAATAAACATCCATTGCAGCCACAAATCAACCATTTTTTAATTCATACACACTTCACACAATCTGCCCAAAAACCGTGCATTCCCCCTTCCATTTATGCACCATATCTCCTCCATTGCAGCCACTCCAACCACTCCCCATCCCTCCAAAACCTATCCTTAGACCTTGTGCCACAACAAAGAGGAGGAGAAGAGGGCCTAAACGTTCATACAATTCAAGTTTGAGTTGTTGAAATTTTTAGGTGTTTTCTCTCCTTGATATTCAATGATTAAATTTACTTATCTTTGTCTTGTACGTATGAGGAACTAAACCCCCCTTGGCTAGGGGGGGATTCGAAAGCATGATCATGCTTGAAATAAATGAAAATAAGTTCACATGTTTGTGGTAGTTGAGGAAAGGGTCCAAAAATGTTGAATATGGCCCTGAGTGTTGCTTAGTTCTTCCCTTTGTGTTAAAAGTTGATTTCTGTGTTTTAAAGTGAGTTCTAAGTTTCGATTTCATTACTTTGCTTGCTATTGCTTTAAGAACCTTTGTTTCCCTCTATCTTTCCATTGTTAACCAATACCCTAAGCCCCATTACAACCCTGAGTTCTATCTTGAGTGTTGTGCATTTCAATTTGTGGAGTTTGAAGTTGGTATGAGCATATGGTGTCAATGGTTCTCGCATCTAAGTAGTGGCATTCCATTCATGAGATCATATCTAAACATGTTTATTAACTCCAGAAATTGCTTTCTTTGTGATATATATATGTGAGAGTGTTATTTTCATGTTTACATCAATCTTCTCACATATAACTAGATTAGGGTGTGTAGTTAGAAATTCTGAGTGAAAATTGAGGGCATATCTTGTAAGGAATTGAGCAAATTCTCTAAGGCATGTTACTACATTCAAAACATGGTTTTAAATGCTTAATTGTGAACTAGTATGTGGTGACTATGATTAAGAATGTACTTAAGTGTGAAGATGACTAAAATATGTGGAGATAATGAATTTTTAACATGTCATGTGCATTGGAAATCCCTGAGGCAACGTTGGAAGGTTTAGATTGTCTTTTGTTTGGTTTCTGTTTTGTTTTAAATTTTGCACCGTGTGTATGTGTTTTGTTTTTGTGCCGTGTGTGGCAACTTATTTTCTTACGTGTGCCGAGTCTATTAAGTTGGTTACTTATCTTGTTTGCTCTTGTGTTTAGGTACTAGTGCATGACGCGGAGTTCTCAAACTGTGCATGCACATATCTTGGACTTTAACGACGATTTTGAACGTGATTTGAGAAGAAAGAGGAGGCATCCCGAACCTAGTGAACCTAGTTCAAGTTCAGAGGCCGAATCTGAGTTTGAAGAAATGGAAGAAGAAGTTATGGCAGCGGACAATCGGACCATTAAAGAGCTTTCGGCCACGGGGTTGGCCAATGCCGCACCATTAGGCATTCAATACCCCGCGGCTGCCCAAGGCAAGACCGATGAATTCGAGTTGAAGTCAAGCTTGTTGCACCACATTCCGAAATACCATGGGCTTTCCATGGAAGATCCCAACAAGCATCTCAAAGAGTTCGAGGTTGTTTGTTCAAGCATGACACCCATAAATGTCGACGGGAACATTCTGATGATGAAGGCTTTTCCATTCTCACTTTTGGAAAAGGCGAAGGATTGGCTTTACGAGTTAGCACCCGGAACGGTTACATCTTGGGATAGTATGAAAAGAGCTTTCTTGGAGAAGTTTTTCCCAACTTCAAGAGTCATTCTCTTGAGGAAACGGATTAGTGGCATCCAACAAAAGCAAGGTGAATCGTTTCCTTCTTATTATGAACGTTTTAAATCACTTGTTGCTTCATGTCCACAGCATCAGATGAAGGAGGAACTTCTCTTACAATACTTCTATGAGGGACTTCTACCAATCGAACGTCAAATGCTAGATGCCTCAGCGAGAGGAGCCTTGGTGGACAAGACCCCCATGGCTGCAAAGACCTTGATTGCTAATCGAGCATTGAACGTTCAACAATACGAAGGCGTTGGACAGAGGAGTACCCCACGGCAACACCAAGTCAATGAGGTAAGTGCCATAACCGAACTTCAAAATCAAATGGCTAACCTTACTACGTTGCTTTCTCAGGTGGTGGAAGGTCCAAAAGTCAAAACCGTAGCTTCTTGTGGCGTATGCTCCATGCAAGGACACCCTACGGACACGTGCCCACAATTGATCGAGAATGGAGGGTGGGAGACACTCAATGCCGTGGGATATGGCAACCAATACCAATCACGTGGTGATCCGTTTTCTAATACTTACAATCCCGGTTGGCGTGATCATCCGAATTTCAAATGGCGAGACCCCCAACAAGGTCAACAACAAAGCGGATTTAGGCAACAACCCCCGGGTTTCTATCAAAAGCCGTTGGCACCACCACAAGCCCAAGCACAACCTGCCCAAAGCAATGTAGGTAATTCAAGTGATAATGATAAGATTTTTCAATTACTTACTACTTTGATGCAGGAAGTCCAAACTCAAAACAAAGAGAGGCAAATCCAAGACAAGAGGGTGGACAACTTGGAGAAGCAAGTGGGACAAATTGCCGAGTTCATGGGGCAATTTCGTGAGCAAGGAAGGTTGCCTAGCTCAACGGTGGTCAATCCAAAGGGTGGCTTTGAAACCGCCAATGCAATCACCTTAAGAAGTGGCAAGGAAGTTGGAACCACCTCACAACCACCAAAATCAAGCCAAGACGAGGAGGAAAAGCTGTTGCAAGAGGAAAAGAGGAAGGGCAAAGCCACAGCAAGGGTGGAGCAACCCTTACCGCAACCAGTTCAAGCTCCTAGGCCGTCCAACAAATGTAAGGTAGGTCCAAACTCAATTGTTTCTAATGTGATTCCACCAAACGTGCCCTTTCCTAGCAGGTTTATGCAAACAAAGAAAGAAGAGCAGGAGAAAGACATTCTGGAGACGTTTAGGAAGGTCCAAGTAAACATTCCTTTACTGGATATCATTAAGCAAGTGCCCAGGTATGCAAAGTTTTTAAAAGAGTTATGCACAACTAGGAAAAGAATTTCAAACAAAGAAGTTGTGAAAGTAAGTGAAAATGTATCTGCGGTTTTGCAACGAAAGTTACCTCCAAAATGTAAGGATCCAGGGAGCTTTACTATCCCATGCATAATTGGAAACACTAAACTCGAACAATGCATGTTAGATTTAGGTGCTTCTATTAATGTCATGCCATATTCCATTTATGCATCTATGAATCTTGGTGAGTTAAAACAAGATGGTGTTATAATTCAATTGGCCGATCGTTCTAATGTTTATCCCAAGGGAGTTCTTGAGGATGTTTTAGTGCAGGTCAATCATCTCATCTTTCCTGCAGATTTTTATGTCTTAGAAATGGAGGATTCGAGCCATGCTCCATCATTGCCACTCTTGCTAGGCCGTCCGTTCATGAAAACAGCTCAAACAAAGATTGATGTGGCCAAGGGAGCACTAACAATGGAGTTTGGTGGTGAAATAATTAAATTCAATGTTTATGACTCTATTAAGAATTCTAACGATAGTCATTCTTGTTTTGTCGTAGGTGTGCATAAGGACAAAGGGCCGAAAGGATCCACACTTACCACGAAGGATGTATCAAGCACCACCATTGGAGAAGAACTTGGAGTGATTACCCTACAACCACCCAATCTGGCCGAAACTTCAAATGGGGACATTGTTAATAGGGCTGCCGATTTTGAGCCTTCACTACAATATGTTTGTAAGTCGCCAAGCCCAATTCCAATTCCCATTTCAACTAATAGGTTGTTACCTTCTTTGGTGCAGGTACCCAATCAATTTCAACGTGGTGGGAGCATTTATATGGATTTTAGGAACCCAACCACCAAAATCAGGGAGGATCACTATCCCCTCCCATTCATTGAGCCGTACTACGAGAACTTTGTTGAGCATTTTGTGGAGGAGATCCCATTGCATGCTGTGGGTCCTAAGTGAGAAAAGAAGGTCTCGTCCGGCTGCAAGACGTAAAAGAAAGCGCTACTTGGGAGGCAATCCAACACACCGAATAAAACAAAGCATGTTCATTGATTTCCGAAAAATTACAAGTGAAAAAAAAAAAAAAAAAAAAAAAAAAGAATAATGCAGGTTGCAAGACGGAGCCTTCACAAAGGTTGTTTACGTGAAGCCCCACTACGTGGCAAAACTCTAGGAGTGGGAGGCATCGGAGCGGGAGGCATCGAAGATAGATCATTCGAGGCCTCAATACTTGGTGGAACGCTAGATGACGCAGGAAAAAGGTGTGATGTGAGAATTACTTGACACACAAATTAAACCCTATTGATGACAATTGTAGTAATGATGCAAGTAGGGATCGTTCTAGACCGGGGATTAACTAGGGATGCTAATCAATGTGAAACTGACTCAAAAACATAAAAACATAATGTAGAACCCTAAACTAGACTCAAAGAATGCAAAACTGGAGTTTAAAACACTTAAACAAACCAAAAGACTCAAAACAACACAGAAGCACTCAAAACTGCCTTAAAATCGCTTTCTGGGCAGTTTTGAGCACAAACACTAGTTTGGACGAAAACATGTTGTCACTTGACTCAAGACACTTAAAAACACAAATTAACTTGATTTCTAACTATTCTAACATTTCAAAATAAATGGGGGATTGATTTTGACGAAATTGAATTTAAAACAGAAACTTGTAAACAAACTTCAAACAAAACAGATTGTGATGAAATAGAATGATGAGAAACTAGTTAGAGGGTTCCTTATCCACACATGGACATATGCATATAATTTGATTCCCAGTTATGACTTCAACAAACGATGAATGACAATGCTCCAAGTTAATTAGGTCCGCTTAAATTAACTTTCAGATTTCCCTAGATTCATTGGATTGAATGGAATACGCATTACAACCAAATTATTCCTCATCAAAGTCCCTAACTATGGAATACGCATGATAGAGACATTCAACAAAGATCATTAAGTTCAACGGAAATCATAAACATCGACTAGGCATTCATAACTATGGAATACGCATGTTAATCTAGCCTAGGGTTTACTTCAACACAATCGTGACTAGCGATCTTTACTACTCATGAATATAAGTTCATAACGATTAGGTGAAATTCCCTTATATCCTAGCATCAAGTTTAGGCATGCAAATTAAGTGTCAACCCTCAAGCCACATACATAAACAAGTTCTTAATCAAAACAGAAAAGTAAACCACATCTAAAGTTCATGAATTCATAACTGGAGTAAATCAAATCATAACCAACATATGTCCATGGCTTCAAATTTGCCTCTAACTAAAAAGAAATTAGTTCCACATGTTTAACATAATTGAACAGCAAGTTAAATTAAACATGAAAACAGAACCAAAAGAAGAAAGAACTCCAAACACTCCAATAGTTGCAGATTGCATGTGCAAGGTTTCTTCCTTCCTTTGGACTGCACGGCACTACTCCTCCTCTCCTTTAATGGTGGCGGCACAAGGTGGTTATGGTGGTTGAATGGTTGCTTGGATGGAAGGTTACGGCAAAGGTGATAAAAGTGGCTGGAATTGTGTTTCTAGGATTTTAGGATGTGTAGAGTGGTATGGCTAGATGAATGGACGAAAATTGGGTGAATGAGTGATCCCCCTAGTGCCTTGCTGCAAAGCCTTATTTATAGGGCTAGGAAAGGTTTATGTGGAAAATATGGAAGAGAATGCTTTTTCTCATCCTCTTTCTCTACAAGATTACAAGGATATATATACATGAAACACTTAAGGGATACAAGTGTGTAGCTTGGACAAGGTAGGAGACAAGGTAGGACGGCTAGGAGATAAGGTAGGACGGCTTGTTGTGTAGCTTGGACGGCTTGGACAAGGTAGGAGACAAAGTAGGACGGCTAGGACAAGGTAGGAGACAAGGTAGGACGGCTAGGAGACAAGGTAGGACGGCTTGTGACAGGCTAGGACGGCTTGTGACAAGCTAGGACGGCTTGGACAAGGTAGGAGACAAGGTAGGACGGCTAGGAGACAAGGTAGGACGGCTTGTTCTTCCAATACAGAAATTAGGCAGAAATTAGGCACCATGTGTGAATAGATAAAGCCTTCTAGAAATAAAGTTTTTAGGCCCCCTTGCAGCTCCCTAACTGAATTCAAGCCTTGATGTGAGAATTATACGCACACAAATTAAACCCTCTTTTTATCAATTGTAGTGAAGAATGTAAGTAGGGATCGTTCTGGACCGGGGATTAGGAGGGATTGTTAATCACTTGGAAACTGACTCAAATACGTAAAAACAAGTTTAAAACACTATACTAGACTCAAATAATGCAAAACTAAACTTTAAAACACCAAAACAAACCAAAAGACTCAAAACAGCACCAAAACACTCAAAACTGCCTTAAAAACACAATCTGGGCAGTTTTGAACACTAGACACAACTTTGGACGGAAATTGGTTTTAACTTGACCTAAGACACTTAAAAACACAAACTAAAGTGATTTCTAACTACTATGACTCAACAAAGTAAAGGGGGATTGGTTTTGGACGAATTTAAAAACAAAACAAACTTTTAGAATTAGAACAGATTGTAAAAACGAATTTGATGGAATTGAATGGATGGGAAGCTAGCTAAGGGGTTCATCTCCACACATGTTATACTTGCACACAAAACGATTTCTAATTGCTTTTCAATAAACCATGAATTCTCAACGCCCCAGATTAACCGTGAATTGCACTAATTAACCCTCAGATTTTCCTAACGTTATTGAATTGGATGATTGCATACGACAACCCAAAACATTCCCCACAAGTCCCCTACATGATTGCATAATAGAGATACAAGCAAGAATCATTAAGTTCTATGAAAACCATAAGCATTGACGAAGCACTTGTTACTATGATTGCATGAAACTTATGCCAAGAATTTACTTAACGCGATTGAGATCATCAACCTTTACTACTTGTGAATATAATTCCATAACGATTAGGTGAAATTTCCTTATATCCTAGCATCCAATTTATGCATGATAATTAAGCGTGCACTCTCAACCAACACACACAAATCAATGTAATTCACATAGATAAGTAAATTGAATTCACAACTTATGAAACGCAATTAGAAGTAATCAAATCATATTGCAAGCATAAACATGTGTTTCGAATCCCCCCCTAGCCAAGGGGGGGTTTAGTTCCTCATACGCACAAAACAAAGAGAATTGAAATTAAACATTGAAATCAAAGGAAAAGAAACACCTAGAAATTCCAGCGACGCGAACTTGAATTGCATGAACTTCCGAGCTTCCTTCTCCTCCTCCTTGGTGCGGCAAGGGTCTAGGGACAGGTTTTAGGGCCTTAGGTGTATGGATGTATGGTTATGGAGGGATGTAGTAGTGTTTAGGTGATAGGAGCATATTCATGCGCCTTAGTTAGCTAGTTCTTATGCATTTTTGTTATGTTTTCTTCGTTAAATTAGTCTTTTAAGCTACTTTCATGTGTTTTCAGGTTTAAAGGACATATTACATGAAATGATGCAATTTGGAGCTTTTGGAGCAAAACTGAGCTGGAATGTGGTGTATGCAAATGGAGCACGAGGAATGGACGAGGTTGAAGGTCAAATGAGCTTAAGAAATGAAGAAATGAAAGTGAAGAGCAAAGAAGTCGGAATTGGCAACCAAAGTTTCTAAAGTTGGAAGTTTCTATGCTTGGAGGTTTCCATTGTCGTGAGTTTCTATTCTTGGCTTTGGGCTTTTAGATGACCTAAACCCTAATCCTAGCCCACTTAATCAGCCGCACCCTAGGGCCCTTAACACCCAATGCCGTGGGCTTTAGCCCAAGTCCTTTTCCTTGCCGTGCAAGGGGGGGGGCATTTTGGGCCCAAGTTATGCATTAAACCTTAGCTTTTAGCCTTGCAGCCGCACCCTAGCTTTAGTATTCATTTCATTCAGATTTTAACCCTTTTTATTTTACCCTAGTCAACCTAAATTCACCATAAACCGTCCACCATCCATTCATGCATCAAACCATCTCAGCCATTCATTCATAAACCCTAAACTAAACCCTAAAGCCGTGCATTCCATCACATAATTACCTAGCAGCCGCATTCTCCCATCCACCATCCATCAATCCTAAGCCTTCTAGTTCTAATCTCAGCCATTCACCCTAATAACCCTAGTTTTACAACCTAGTCGCACCCTTTGTATTCACTTATATTCAGAAATTCATTCAGCCACTCTCTCCAATTATTTCCCTAAGCCGTGACCCCCCTCTCATTCATTCCATATTCATTCAGCCACCACCCTAATAATCCTAACTCCTTCCATCCGAACACACTCATCAGCCACATTCACATATCAACCCGTGCATTCCACATTCACATATCCCCGAAGAGGATGAAAACCGAAGAATTGAAGAGGAAGAAACAAGGTTGCCCACGGCAAAGGTGATCACATCATTGCCGCAAGTCCCTATGGTCCCAAATCTGCCCAATTTGGCCAATAAAGGTAAAAATGGGTCAAATTCAGTTTCTACTAATGTTGATCCTTCGAATGTGCCTTTTCCTAGTAGGTTCAGGCAAACGAAGAAAGAAGAAGCCGAAAAGGACATCCTTGAGACGTTTTGTAAAGTTCAAGTGAACATACCCCTGTTGGATGCAATAAAGCAAGTCCCGAGGTATGCCAAGTTCTTAAAGGAGCTTTGCACCACGAGGAAGAGGATGTCGACCAAGGAAGTGGTAAAGGTAGGTGAGAATGTGTCCGCCATCTTGCAACGCAAACTACCGCCCAAATGCAAGGATCCAGGTAGCTTTACCATTCCTTGTGTCATTGGGAATACTAGATTTGAATCTGCCATGCTTGATTTAGGTGCTTCTATAAATGTTATGCCATATTCCATTTATGCATCTATGAACTTAGGAGCATTGAAAAATGATGGGGTAATAATACAATTGGCCGATAGATCTAACGCCTATCCAAAGGGAGTTTTGGAAGATGTTCTTGTGCAGGTTAATCATTTGGTCTTCCCGGCGGATTTCTATGTCCTCGAAATGGATGAATCGGACCATGCTCCTTCGCTGCCCATTCTACTTGGAAGGCCATTCATGAAGACGGCCCGGACGAAGATTGACGTGTATAGTGGAACTTTGTCCATGGAATTCGATAGGGAAGTGGTTAATTTTAATCTTTCTGATTCCATTAAATACCCTAGTGAGGACCATTCATGCTTTTCTATTGATATAATTGACTCTTTGGCGCAGGGATATCTCGACGATTTCAATGACAATGCGCTTGAAAAAGTCATTACACGAGGCATGGAACTCAAAACAAAGGGGGCAGATTGCATGCATGCCCACGGCACACACTCTCTACTCCATGCCGTGCCCCCTAGTAAGGAATTACTTGAAGTTGTGGCTGCCCTTGAGTCCTCACCTAAGCTTGATGGTAAGTATACTAACTGTGAGTCCATTCCCATTTCGACTAACAAATTGCTTCCATCTATAATTCAGGCACCTACCCTTGATCTCAAACCATTACCGGGCCATTTGAAGTACATTTTCTTGGGGGAAGAGGAGACATTACCGGCCATCATTTCTTCATCACTCACGGTACAAGAAGAGGAGAAACTAGTGCGTGTTTTGAAGGAGTTCAAATCTGCCCTAGGTTGGACGTTGGCCGATATCAAAGGTATTAGTCCCGCTACATGCATGCATCACATATTTCTTGAGGAGGGGGCCAAACCAACTAGAGAGGCTCAATGCCGTCTTAACCCTCCGATGATGGAAGTTGTGAAGAAGGAGATAATCAAGCTGTTAGATTGTGGAGTTATCTATCCTATCTCGGATAGTAAGTGGGTTTCGCCTATCCAATGCGTGCCGAAGAAATCTGGAGTGACGGTTGTGGAGAACGCGGAGAATGAGCTAGTGCCCACTCGAATCCAAACTGGTTGGCGCGTATGCACTGATTATAGGAAGATAAATGCCACCACGAGGAAAGACCATTTCCCATTGCCGTTCCTAGATCAAATGTTGGAAAGGTTAGCGGGTCATTCATTTTATTGTTTTCTTGATGGATACTCTGGTTATAATCAAATTGTTATTGCACCGGATGATCAAGAAAAGACTACTTTTACATGCCCCTTTGGTACATTTGCTTATCGTCGCATGCCATTTGATTTATGTAATGCACCTGCTACATTTCAAAGATGCATGATGAGCATATTTTCAGATTATGTCGAGAAAATTATTGAGGTTTTTATGGATGATTTCAGTGTATTTGGCAATTCATTTGATGGTTGTTTGAGTAATCTTAGTTTGATTTTGAACCGTTGTGTTGAAACAAATCTTGTGCTTAATTGGGAAAAATGTCACTTCATGGCTAAACAAGGTATTGTTCTAGGCCATATTATTTCTGAAAAAGGCATTGAAGTAGATAAATCTAAGGTAGACCTTGTTCGTCACTTACCCTCTCCAACTTCGGTTAGAGAGGTTCGTTCGTTTCTTGGTCATGCAGGTTTTTATAGGCGGTTCATAAAGGATTTCTCAAAGATTGCACAGCCACTATGCCGATTGCTGCAAAAAGAGGTGGCGTTTGAGTTTGATGATGCATGCTCCACGGCATTCAAGCACCTCAAGGAGGCTCTCACTTTGGCTCCCATTATCACACCTCCAGATTGGAGCCTTCCATTCGAGTTGATGTGCGATGCTTCGGACTATGCGATTGGTGCTGTTTTGGGGCAGCGAAAGGACAAACAACCTCATGTTATTTATTATGCATCTAGAACATTAAATGATGCTCAATTAAAATACTCAACCACTGAAAAAGAATTACTTGCTGTGGTATTTGCATTAGATAAGTTTCGGTCATACTTACTTGGGACTAAAGTTATTATTTTTACTGATCATGCAGCTCTCAAGTATTTGCTCACGAAGAAGGAGGCCAAGCCTAGACTAATTCGATGGCTTTTGCTCTTACAAGAGTTTGACATTGAGATTCGGGATAAGAAGGGCGTGGAGAATGTGGTGGCTGACCACCTAAGCCGAATGGTGCATAACGAGGAGTCCCTACCCATTGCAGAGACATTCCCCGATGAACAATTGCTGTCCATAAAGGTTAGTACACCTTGGTATGCCGATATAGTTAATTTTTTGGTGTCAAAACGTATTCCAAGTGAGTTCAATAGGCACCAACGTGACAAACTTAGGCATGATGCACGGTTTTATGTGTGGGATGATCCATACTTATGGAAATTTTGTCCCGATCAGATTATACGTCGTTGTGTGCATGATTCTGAATGTCATTCAATCTTGAGTTTTTGTCATACATATGCATGTGGAGGGCACTTTGGCACACAACGCACGGCCCTCAAAGTGTTACAATGTGGATTTTATTGGCCTAGTATTTTTAAGGATGCTAGAACGTTTTGCTTAACATGTGATAAATGCCAAAGAATGGGTGGCATTAGTGCAAAGGACCAAATGCCGTAGGTTTCTATCCTAAATGTTGAAATTTTTGATGTTTGGGGTATTGATTTTATGGGTCCCTTCCCTTCATCGTATGGTTTCATGTATATTTTGCTTGCGGTGGATTATGTGTCAAAATGGGTGGAAGCCAAGGCCACCCGGACTAATGATTCTAAAGTGGTTGCAGAGTTTATTAGAACTAACATTTTTGCAAGGTTTGGAATGCCACGAGTGATCATTAGTGATGGAGGGTCACACTTTTGCAATCGGACCATTGAAGCGTTATTAAGGAAATACCATGTCACCCATAAGGTTTCTACACCTTACCATCCTCAAACGAATGGCCAAGCCGAGGTTTCCAACTGAGAGATCAAGCAAATACTTGAGAAGACTGTTGGGCCAACAAGGAAGGATTGGAGCTTACGGTTAGATGATGCACTTTGGGCGTATCGTACGGCGTACAAAACTTCCATTGGGATGTCTCCCTTTCGACTTGTCTATGGCAAGGCGTGCCATCTTCCCGTTGAATTGGAGCACAAAGCACTTTGGGCCATCAAGAAGTTTAACATGAACCTCAATGAAGCAGGAAGTCAAAGGAGATGGCAATTAAATGAGCTTGATGAGATAAGGCACGAGGCGTATGATAATGCAAGCATTTACAAGCAAAAGACCAAAGCTTTCCATGACAACATGATCCGTGGGAAATCATTCTCAATTGGGCAGAAAGTGCTATTGTTCAATTCCCGTTTACGTTTGTTTCCTGGTAAGTTACGTTCTAAGTGGATTGGACCATTTATTATTACTAATGTTTTTGTTCATGGTGCAGTCCAAATCCAAAGCTTGAAAACGGGACATGAATTGAAGGTGAACGGGCATCGTTTGAAGCCCTATTATGACACCTTTGTGGAGCATGCCGTGGATGACATACCCTTGGAAGCCGTGGGCCCTAGTAAGGAGTGAATAAGGTCTCGTCCGGCTGGAAGACGTTAAAGCAAGCGCTACTTGGGAGGCAACCCATGCAATCAACAAAGGAAGAACTTGGGAATCGCTCCACACTCAGATTTGCGTCCCTAAACCCTTTCCTTTGTTGCTTACTTTATGTTATGTGTATTGTGTTTTTAATTGTGTCTAAAACATTGAGGACAATGTTTAGTTTAAGTGTGGGGGGGGTAACATTCTGTTTTGAGATATTTGTGCATGAAATTCGTAGGGTATTACCACCTAACATGTCTAAACTTGTTTCCCACTGTTTTTATGTGTTTTTAAGCTATTTTAGAGTGTTTTAGTGTGTGTTGACTTAAAAATCCGAAAATCCCATAAAAATTTGAAAAATTGTTTTGAAAAACCCAAAAAGAGTTGTTTTTGTGTGTTTGTTTGTGTCGTAGGTCACCTTCCAACACAATGATGAGGATTCGGTTTGTAATTACATGGCTGTTAAAGAGAGTGATTAACATGGAGGAAAGTTTGATCTACTCTTTGTTTATGCTTAGTTGTGGTTATAACTTATGAATTCACATGCAATCATAAAGAAAAAAAAAATCAGTTTTTGTAACATGCTTGAAGGAAGGAACTCAAACTAACGCTACAACCTTGTGAGACTTGAACCTAAACGTTTATTTGGAGAGTTAAAATCTGTGCATTCTTTGTTTTCTAACGTCGTTGCATGATCTCATTATTCTTTGCTTGGTTGCTACTTAGAAGGCGTTTCATCATTTAGTTCCAAATGCTAGAACTCATGCCCATTTCATTCAAAGCATGTTATTGATTTGCATAACACACATTCAAGATGAAGTTGTGTAGTGACCACCACCTTAGCCAAAAAGCCGTGTGCCCTATGTCATTATGTTTTGTAGGTTTTTAACCCCATTGAGCCTTGTTAGCCTTCATTATTTGTTAACTCATGTTTTCCTCACCTAGCCTAGATTAGGATTATCCATACCCTTGTTCTTGAAGCATAGCAAAGCATGATTCAAATTGAAGTCCTTTTGATTTATGTTGGCAGAAAACAAGTGTGGGGGAAGTGTTTTTCATGAGGAATTGTGTGCTATAGGCACGGAAAAAAAAAAAAGAGAAAGAAAAAAAAAAAAAGAGAAGAAAAAAATTCGTGGAAAAAGAAAAAAAATGAAGAAAAAGTTGAAAAGTTGAGAAAAAGAGTTCCAAAGTATTGTTTGTTGAAGTAAGGGTCCAAAACAATGAATTCGGCCCTAAGGAGTTGTTTAAATCTTTCCCTTGTGTTTTAAAGTTAATTTCTGCAATCTAAGTGAATTCTAAGTCTCAACTTCATTGCTTTGCTTACTATTGCTTGAAGAACGTTTGTTTTCCCTATCCTTTCCTTGTTAACCAACACCCCAAGCCCCATTTCAATCCTTAACTTCTATCTTGAGTGTTATGTGTTTCAATTTGTGGAGTTTGAATTTGGTATGAGCATATGGTGTCACTGGTTCTCGCATCTAAGTAGTAGCATTCCATTCATGAGATCATATCTAAACATGCTTCTTAACTCTAGAAATTGCATTCATTGTGAAACATATATGTGAGCGTTCGTTTTGATATCTACATCAATCTTCTCACATATGACTAGTATAGGGTGTGGAGTTAGAAAATCTGAGTGAAAATAGAGTGTATATCTTGTAAGGAATTGAGGGAATTCTCTAAGGCATGTTACTACATTCAAAGCATTGTTTTAATTGATTACTTGTGAACAAGTGAGTAGTGGCTTTAATTAAGTATGTGCTTGTGTAAAGAGGACTCAAATCTGTGGGGATAACGATCTTTAACATGTCATGTGCATTGGAAATCCCTGAGGCAATTGTTGGAAGGTTTAGGTTATGTTTTGTTTGTTTTGTTTCGTCGTGTTTACTTTAGTTGTTTTGTTTTGCTCGAGGACTAGCAAAAGTTAAGTGTGGGGGAATTTGATAGGAGCATATTCATGCGCCTTAGTTAGCTAGTTCTTATGCATTTTTGTTATGTTTTCTTCGTTAAAGTAGTCTTTTAAGCTACTTTCATGTGTTTTCAGGTTTAAAGGACATATTACATGAAATGATGCAATTTGGAGCTTTTGGAGCAAAACTGAGCTGGAATGTGGTGTATGCAAATGGAGCACGAGGAATGGACGAGGTTGAAGGTCAAAGGAGCTTAAGAAATGAAGAAATGAAAGTGAAGAGCAAAGAAGTCGGAATTGGCAACCAAAGTTTCTAAAGTTGGAAGTTTCTATGCTTGGAGGTTTCCATTGTCGTGAGTTTCTATTCTTGGCTTTGGGCTTTTAGATGACCTAAACCCTAATCCTAGCCCACTTAATCAGCCGCACCCTAGGGCCCTTAACACCCAATGCCGTGGGCTTTAGCCCAAGTCCTTTTCCTTGCCGTGCAAGGGGGGGGCATTTTGGGCCCAAGTTATGCATTAAACCCTAGCTTTTAGCCTTGCAGCCGCACCCTAGCTTTAGTATTCATTTCATTCAGATTTTAACCCTTTTTATTTTACCCTAGTCAACCTAATTCACCATAAACCGTCCACCATCCATTCATGCATCAAACCATCTCAGCCATTCATTCATAAACCCTAAACTAAACCCCAAAGCCGTGCATTCCATCACATAATTACCTAGCAGCCGCATTCTCCCATCCACCATCCATCAATCCTATGCCTTCTAGTTCTAATCTCAGCCATTCACCCTAATAACCCTAGTTTTACAACCTAGCCGCACCCTTTGTATTCACTTATATTCAGAAATTCATTCAGCCACTCTCTCCAATTAATTCCCTAAGCCGTGACCCCCCTCTCATTCATTCCATATTCATTCAACCACCACCCTAATAATCCTAACTCCTTCCATCCGCACACACTCATCAGCCACATTCACATATCAACCCGTGCATTCCATAACCCTAGGGATTCAACCAATCTTTCCCATTTTTCCTCCCTAAAACCGTGCAATTCCATCAGCCATTTAACCTAATTCCCTTGCAGCTGCAAGCCATTTAACCTAAGTGTGACATGGATGGGGGCTTGCGGCTGCAAGGGAATTAGGTTAAATGGCTGATGGAATTGCACGGTTTTAGGGAGGAAAAATGGGAAAGATTGGTTGAATCCCTAGGGTTATGGAATGCACGGGTTGATATGTGAATGTGGCTGATGAGTGTGTGCGGATGGAAGGAGTTAGGATTATTAGGGTGGTGGTTGAATGAATATGGAATGAATGAGAGGGGGGTCACGGCTTAGGGAATTAATTGGAGAGAGTGGCTGAATGAATTTCTGAATATAAGTGAATACAAAGGGTGCGGCTAGGTTGTAAAACTAGGGTTATTAGGGTGAATGGCTGAGATTAGAACTAGAAGGCTTAGGATTGATGGATGGTGGATGGGAGAATGCGGCTGCTAGGTAATTATGTGATGGAATGCACGGCTTTGGGGTTTAGTTTAGGGTTTATGAATGAATGGCTGAGATGGTTTGATGCATGAATGGATGGTGGACTGTTTACGGTGAATTAGGTTGACTAGGGTAAAATAAAAAGGGTTAAAATCTGAATGAAATGAATACTAAAGCTAGGGTGCGGCTGCAAGGCTAAAAGCTAAGGTTTAATGCATAACTTGGGCCCAAAATGCCCCCCCCCCTTGCACGGCAAGGAAAAGGACTTGGGCTAAAGCCCACGGCATTGGGTGTTAAGGGCCATAGGGTGCGGCTGATTAAGTGGGCTAGGATTAGGGTTTAGGTCATCTAAAAGCCCAAAGCCAAGAATAGAAACTCACGACAATGGAAACCTCCAAGCATAGAAACTTCCAACTTTAGAAACTTTGGTTGCCAATTCCGACTTCTTTGCTCTTCACTTTCATTTCTTCATTTCTTAAGCTCTTTTGACCTTCAACCTCGTCCATTCCTCGTGCTCCACTTGCATACACCACATTCCAGCTCAGTTTTACTCCAAAAGCTCCAAATTGCATCATTTCATGTAATATGTCCTTTAAACCTGAAAACACATGAAAGTAGCTTAAAAGACTACTTTAACGAAGAAAACATAACAAAGGAGATGATTATGGAGATACCATCACATTACAGATGGATTCAAGCACGATATTGTCGGACCATGATACCATCACACTACTACATCCCTCCATCACAACAATTTTTTATTATTTTCAATCATCTCCAACGAATTCCATAAAAATTATTTAAAAATTAATTGAATGCAAATATGTGATTAAAACTGAAAATGGAGAGAGAAAGAAAATTGAAAACATGAATTACTAACCCAATAAAAATTTCAATTTTAGGAAAAGAATATGTTCTGAAAAAGATTTTCACCCTAAAATTCATCACCATCTATTTGTATAAACAATGAAGAAGCAAACCTGAAGAGAACTGGTTGGATTAATTGGAACACTGCCAATTTCATTGATCCTTCTTCCCATGCGAATAAGAAATCAAATTGAGTATCTAATTATAGCTTTAAATGTAAATAGAAAGTATTAAAAGGCTTACTAAAACTACTAAAGCAAAAAACAACATTAATTTAAAATTTGAACAACCTGATTTCTGCATTTTTCTTGTTTGGTTCTGCAAAGATATGAAAAGATGAAAATCACTTATATTCTAGCTTCAATGGTCCATCTCTAATTCATTTGCTGGGAAAGGACATTGGAATACCCCGAGTGTTTAGTTGGGGTTTCGATTTGATTACAATTGGTTTTAATTTTGTCTCTGCTGCATTCACCATTGCTAAACCTGGGTTCTGTGCTTTGCATGCAAGGGGCTTTTCAAAATCAGGTACACCACCTTTTGAATTATGTATTAATTTTGTTTGTTGCATTGATTTCAAATGAAATTTTGATTCAGACAAATTATAGCATGTTTATAAGGCTTTTCCTCAACTGGGTTCTCTGATTTCTTTCTTTCGTTTAAAGATTCGGTTGAATTGGCTAAAAAAACAATGTGGGTGTTCAAGGTTCTGTTCGGAATCATTGTTGAGTTTCTGAACTTTCATCCATGGTTTCTGATTTTCTCAATTGGGAACATTAAGCGTGCACTCTCGTGAGATACCATCACACTACTACATCCCTCCATCACAACAATTTTTTATTATTTTCAATCATCTCCAACGAATTCCATAAAAATTATTTAAAAATTAATTGAATGCAAATATGTGATTAAAACTGAAAATGGAGAGAGAATGAAAATTGAAAACATGAATTACTAACCCAATAAAAATTTCAATTTTAGGAAAAGAATATGTTCTGAAAAAGATTTTCACCCTAAAATTCATCACCATCTATTTGTATAAACAATGAAGAAGCAAACCTGAAGAGAACTGGTTGGATTAATTGGAACACTGCCAATTTCATTGATCCTTCTTCCCATGCGAATAAGAAATCAAATTGAGTATCTAATTATAGCTTTAAATGTAAATAGAAAGTATTAAAAGGCTTACTAAAACTATTAAAGCAAAAAACAACATTAATTTAAAATTTGAACAACCTGATTTCTGCATTTTTCTTGTTTGGTTCTGCAAAGATATGAAAAGATGAAAATCAACTTATTCCTTTTATCTGTTGCGTAACTTGCGTTACCAACATTCACAGAGAAAAATTCATGAACGAAAACTACAATTTTGAAGTTAAATTGGGTTTTAATGAATAAATTTAGACTACATCTGTCCACAAACACATTGATCTCTAAGACATCAATTGATATGAATTACAAAGAACATGAATAAAATGAGTTCTATCACAGTAATGAACAACAGATAAGGCAATAATTGTGCAAATGGTTCTCTGCAAGTGCAGGCTGTGCATGCCATAAGATTTAGTTGTGTACGTTCATAGCAACACCAATGGTTATTCCCTACTTGAAAATATAGACAGATTACTTCCACACAGAAATACATTGGCATCAGATACGTGTGAAATCAAAGCCATGCTTGCCACCCATTTGCTTGCACTTGATGGTTTAGATTTTCATGGTTAATCTGCAAGCAATGATGATAAAATAAGAAGTCTAATTATAATGCACAATCCCAATTATAAAGGTTGTAAGCAATTTAACCTAAACACCTTTAACCTTGACAATTTCTGATGGCAATACTTTTATTCCAGTTACTTTTAGAATCGTCTTGACCCTATAACAAAAAGGAGAGAGAAAGAATAAGAAAATTGAAATAAAAAGCACCAAGATTTTAACCACAAAAGCTATAGCACATACGTTTCAAAGGCGAAAACCCATGGAAGTGAAAAGAAAGAAGCTTACACCCATATTAATTTCCTTTTTACGCCTGGGGAGAGGGAGAGGGAGAGAGAGAAGAATGGCAAAGCAAAAAAAAACGAAAAATTTGAAAAAAAAAAAAGAAGAAGAAGAATGATGACTCGGACGTTGCTTAAACCCGTTTTATCCCACGTTGGAGTGTGAGAGTCTGTAATATCAAGCAACAACTCTTGATAGCAATTACATAACCGAGGGGAAAATTAGAACATTTGAATTTGGATATGGGAAAATGAGTAGAAACGGAAAAAATGGGATTTTATGAACTGGGAAGTTAGCGTTTGTAGTGGGCGAATTACACTCCTTTTTGAAAACTCAAGGCAACCTCTACCCCTTTCTTTCTCCCACATTGGTTTCGTATATATCTATATATAAATATAGAATTTTGTGAGATATTAATTCTTTATATCACATTTTTAAATTTCTTAGATATTTTTTTGAATACAATTTTGTTAGATTAATATTTTCTCCGAAAATAGAAGAGGAGTGGAGTATTATATGACCTTTTTTTTTTTTTTTTAATTTTTCAATAAAACACAACTAATATTTCTAACACACTCACCACTGTTGAACGCAATATCATTTCTACATTTATCTTCTGGTACGTGGGTTCTTGGTAGTTTTTGTTTCTATGGTTGTTCATGGTTCTCTCTGAATTTGGAACTGATGACACCATTTTGAACGTCCTTTTCATTTTACGCTTAGAAATTTTTCCCTTGGCTGAGCATATGAAAGGTATTGAAGTGAAATTTGTAAACTGCAAGTAACTGAATATGGGGAGTTACTGCTTGGTAGTGGGTGAAAATTTTGATCTAACGGAAGTTGAAATTGATTAAATAAAAGAAATTCAAGGAGAGAAGAATGATAGGATAAGTAGGATTCTCCCACGTTGGTTGGTTTCTTATTTTTTAATATATTTTTGTGAGATATTAATATCTCTCCCTCCTAAAATATAGGAGGCACGGGCCTTTATTTTTTTCCAAATAAAACAAAATTTGAATTTACAGTTTTATTTGAATGAGGTATCTGGAGAGGGTCCTCAATCTTATAAACGTGGTGTTTTTAATTATTTTAATGTTTTTTTATTGATTTTTTTATTATTAAGAGAGAAAATCATCCGGAATTATAGGTGGCAAGTGCATCGTGCAAAATGGAGTGGAGTGAAATTCATCCGGTTTTAACTGTTTGTATTTACCATTTGTCTCTTTTTCCGCAAAACTTCTTCTCTTTACAGCTTAACCCACGTGGTTTTAATCCTTTTTTTTTATTTTTTTTATTTCAGTTTTTTTTTATGACAAATTACCCTTGCGAATTTGTTTCTACTATTTTCAGCGAGTTTTAATTTTTTTTGCTTGGAGGGTTTTTTTGTCCAAAAATTTTTGGTGAAGTCTTGAGATACCAAACTCTCATTCTTGCCTTCTAACTGCTCTCCATAACTGCTAACTTTTAGAGGATAATTATCATGATTTTTTTAATTACCATATTTTGTTTCCAATACAGTTTCTGATAAGTTAAATTCTTTTTTACATTTTTGTCCTTGATTTTGAGATTTTTTGGACTTTGATTGTGAAGGAAACAAAGGGACTTTCTTGGCATTTCTGAATGCTTCACCAAACTGGCCTTCTCCCTTTATATATATAGAGGGATTAGCAAAGAAAGTCCCTTATAAACATGCTATAATTTGTCTGAATCAAAATTTCATTTGAAATCAATGCAACAAACAAAATTAATACATAATTCAAAAGGTGGTGTACCTGATTTTGAAAAGCCCCTTGCATGCAAAGCACATAACCCAGGTTTAGCAATGGTGAATGCAGCAGAGACAAAATTAAAACCAATTGTAATCAAATCGAAACCCCAACTAAACACTCGGGGTATTCCAATGTCCTTTCCCAGCAAATGAATTAGAGATGGACCATTGAAGCTAGAATATAAGTGATTTTCATCTTTTCATATCTTTGCAGAACCAAACAAGAAAAATGCAGAAATCAGGTTGTTCAAATTTTAAATTAATGTTGTTTTTTGCTTTAGTAGTTTTAGTAAGCCTTTTAATACTTTCTATTTACATTTAAAGCTATAATTAGATACTCAATTTGATTTCTTATTCGCATGGGAAGAAGGATCAATGAAATTGGCAGTGTTCCAATTAATCCAACCAATTCTCTTCAGGTTTGCTTCTTCATTGTTTATACAAATAGATGGTGATGAATTTTAGGGTGAAAATCTTTTTCAGAACATATTCTTTTCCTAAAATTGAAATTTTTATTGGGTTAGTAATTCATGTTTTCAATTTTCATTCTCTCTCCATTTTCAGTTTTAATCACATATTTGCATTCAATTAATTTTTAAATAATTTTTATGGAATTCGTTGGAGATGATTGAAAATAATAAAAAATTGTTGTGATGGAGGGATGTAGTAGTGTGATGGTATCATGGTCCGACAATATCGTGCTTGAATCCATCTGTAATGTGATGGTATCTCCATAATCATCTCCTTTGTTATGTTTTCTTCGTTAAAGTAGTCTTTTAAGCTACTTTCATGTGTTTTCAGGTTTAAAGGACATATTACATGAAATGATGCAATTTGGAGCTTTTGGAGCAAAACTGAGCTGGAATGTGGTGTATGCAAATGGAGCCCCAGTTTCACCTAATAGTTAAAGTAGCCAGAAATAAAAGGAATAAGTTGATTTTCATCTTTTCATATCTTTGCAGAACCAAACAAGAAAAATGCAGAAATCAGGTTGTTCAAATTTTAAATTAATGTTGTTTTTTGCTTTAGTAGTTTTAGTAAGCCTTTTAATACTTTCTATTTACATTTAAAGCTATAATTAGATACTCAATTTGATTTCTTATTCGCATGGGAAGAAGGATCAATGAAATTGGCAGTGTTCCAATTAACTCTGCACGCACTAACGTGCGTGCGAGAGGCATTTTTGCATCACGGGCGCTACGCGCCCCTAAAGGTGTATTGTGTTAGTTTTTCCCTTTGTAATTGTCAAGATATACTTTAAATGTATTGTGCAAAGAGGAACTTTTTTTTTTATCATGCACGTCCTAAAAAGTTATCACGTTTTTCATTTTTACTTTGTGTAAAGTAATGATTTAAATGTTATTCATGCACTTATCAAACAACATACGATTTTAGATGCAAGTTCCTACCTAAAGCCTATGAACGATAGCAAGTATATGTAAATAAATAAAAAATAGTAGATGAAAACAGTAAGTACTCGTAGCAAAATACAAAACAATTTAAATGTCAAAATATAACTCCTACATAACAATATGTACATTATTCACAATACTCATAGAGTGTATATGTCACTGTTTCTTTTGAAAAGAAAGTTTACATATTGACATCAATGCTGCAATTTCATGATTGATGCTTCAAATTTTCATTGCCAATCTACAAACGATAGTGAGAAAATTAAAAATCAAATAAAAAGAGTTAATTGATAAGTGAGAAATGCATACTGAAAGGTTATCGTTAATAAAGCTGTTACCTATTAGGAATCACCATAATTAGCTGGAATGAAGCAAGACTTCTTTGTATACTACATTCCGTGTAAATACACCTTGTTGGCCTACTATGGAGCCACTTTTTACTAACACGGTTGTGGTTGACTTTGAGACCCCCCTCGATAAAGCCACATATAATTGTCCATGGCTGAAGACATGATCTGGAAGGTAAACGCCTACATGTGGTATTGTCTGACCTTGAGATTTGTTTATAGTGATAGAGAAACTTAGTTTCACTGGAAATTGCTTTCTTGTAAGTTCAAATGGAAGCCCAGCAGTATCAGTACTTTTGAGAGGGATTCTTGGTAAGAAAACTCTAAATCCGGCAAATTGTCTAGTTAGAATTTCAGCATCAATAAGATTTCGGTAAGAACCACGACACAATAATCTTGTACCATTACACAATCCCAATTTCGGATCAATATTTCTTAAAAGCATGATTGGAGCACCTCTTTTCAGAGTTAACTTGTGCGGAGGCAAACCACCAAGTGAGATTGAATTCAAGAACTCTGGCTGATACAAATTCCTTACGTCATCCTCAACTGAATCAAATGAATACATTGTCTCTTCTAAACCCGGAAACATATTGATTATCTTTTCATTCAACATATCAACGTCTTCATTTGTAGGAGTTACCACTGCCCTTTCCACCATGTAAGTTGCATCATTTATATGATCCTCTAAGTCAGGGAAGATTTTGGCAATTAATTGATTAATGGAATGCTCACTCTCCCATGGTATCACCATGCATTCAGGTAGTTTTACCATATCATCCATAATAACATCTTCATTCCCATCACCAACACGAAGTAAAAATTCTGAAAATTCACAATCATTTATGGATCTCATGTTTTGTTTGAGTTTTAAAATCTTTACTTGTGACCAAAATGATGCCTTAACAACACTTGCTTGGATTAGTTCGGACTTGGTTCCTTTCCGGATAACAGGAAGAACTTGTCGAAAATCTCCCCCAAATATCATTATCTTCCCCCCAAATGGTAAGTCAATATCTGTTAAGTCTCTGAACGTTCGATCGAGTGCTTCAAATGCATGACGATGCGTCATTGTTGCTTCATCCCAAATAATTGCCTTTGCCTTTTGTATTAGCTTTGCTAAATCAGATTGTTTACCGATCGAACACATCGATGATGCATCGAGACTAAGTGGTATCTTGAATTTAGAATGTGCTGTCCTCCCACCAGGCAATATCGTAGCTGCTATTCCAGATGATGCTGTTGCTAATACTATGTGCCCCAACCTTCTCAAGCTTGCTAACAATGCGCGATATAAGTAAGTTTTTCCAGTTCCACCGGGACCATCCACAAAAAAAGTTGCATTATCCGATCGTTGAACTGCACCCATTATTATGTTAAACGCACTTTTTTGGTCATCATTTAAGCGTTCAATTGCATCAAGATCTTGTTGTGGAATACATATGGATATTTCATCTTCAATACATCCGGTCATTCCTGAACTTGATTCATTTCCTCTTGTCATTTGGGGCAATAATCTCTCAAGCATTTGATCTATGAAAGGCATAGGAAAATAATCTTTTCTAGTGCTAGAATTCAACTTCCTGTAATCGGTGCAAACACGCCAACTAGCAGTGGGCTTTGTGGGCACCAGCTCATTGTTTTCATTCCTCATCACAGTGATTCCCACCTTCTTAGGCACCACCTGAATAGCACTCACCCATTTGCTATCAGAAATGGGATATATGATCCCCACATCTAACAATTTCAACACCTCATTCCTAACAACCTCCTTCATGTGTGGATTGAGTCTTCTTTGTGGCTCACGTGTTGACTTTACCCCTTCCTCCAAAAGAATCCTATGCATGCACATGGTAGGGCTTATTCCCTTGATATCTGCAATAGACCAACCAAAAACTGATTTGAACTCTTTTAACACCCTAATTAGTTTATCTTCTTCATTTGGGGTGAGATCAGAAGCTATGATAATTGGAAGAGTTTCAAATTCAGCTAGATATGCATATTTTAGATGTGGTGGAAGTGGTTTAAGTTCAAGTTTTGGTGCCTTAACAGTGGAAGGAGTTAGATGTGACATTGATGATTCTAAAGGCTCTAAAAGAGGTGAAACATTCAAAGGATACAATGCTAATGCATCCAAGGCAGCTACTTCTTCCATGAGTGCATCTTCTTCATCAAACTCATCTTGAGATTGACTCAAAACAGTTTGTAATGGTTCATTCGATTGTGCCTGCAAGAACTTAGAGAATACAAGTGAATCAAGCACATCAATGGCATAACAATCAAGGGATGAAGAAGGATGAGAAAGAGATTCAAACACTTTGAATTGAACTGTCTCTCCTAACACTGTCATAGTGAGGAGTCCATTTTGCACATCAATGATGGTCTTGGCCGTGGCAATGAAAGGCCTCCTAAGCAATATAGGCAACTCTCGATCATGTATAGGAGCTTCTTCCATGTCCAACACTACAAAATCTGCAGGCAAGATTAGTTTATCAACTTGAACCAGAATATCTTCTACTATACCTCTTGGATATTTCACGGATCTGTCTGCAAGTTGCAATGAAATGGTGGTGGCTTTCAAATCTCCCAAACCTAGTTGAAGGTACACTGAATAGGGCATTAAGTTGATGCTAGCACCCAAATCCAGCATTGCCTTCTCTACTTTCTTGTCCTCTATGGTGATGTTGATAGAGAAACTTCCTGGATCCTTGAGCTTTGGTGGAAGTTTTCTTTGCAAAACTGCACTCACATTCTCAGACACCACTACCTTCTCATGTGGGCCATACTTCCTTTTGTAGCTGTTTAACTCCTTGAAGAACTTCCCATATGCTGGCATGTTCCTAATGACATCAAGCAAAGGTAAGTTAACATTCACTTTGCTTAGTATATCAAAAATCTCCTTAAATGACTTATCCTGCTTGCTCTTGGCAAGTCTTCCAGGGAATGGTATTGGTGGAGTGTATGGTTTCTCAGCCTTGTGAAGATTTGGTGCTTCAAGTGAGGAAGTAGCATGGCTTGGTTCCTCGTTTGGTTTCTCATTGTCTCCTTGAGTAACACCTGCATTCACATAATCATATTCATTAGTAACTTCATTGCCAACCCTATTATCAATAACCTTACCACTTCTAAGTGTAGTAATTGCTTTGGCTTGCTCTTGGTTCCTTTGGAGTATCACGGGTTGGCTTGGAAACTTTCCAACTTCTCTTTGGTTCAAAGCATCTGCAATCTGCCCCAATTGTGTTTCCATTTTGGTTAGGGCTGCTGAATGTTGTTGGAGAGTGCTATTTGTGGAATGTTGGAATTGCAAAGTGTTTTGGGCTAACAATTTAACTGTGTCCTCAAGCGTAGGGGCAGGTTTTGGTTGGAAATTTTGGAATTGATTGTTGTTCTTCCATGAAAGGTTGGGATGATCTCTCCAACTTGAGTTATATGTATTGGAATACACATCATTCCTTGGCCTTTGGTTGTAAGAATTCATGAGATTCACTTGTTCTTGAACATACTCGGGGTAAGCCTCCCTAAATGGACATTGGTGAGTAGGATGGCTTGGTATGTTGCAAATGGCACACACTTCATTAGTTTTTGGCACCATATTGAGCACGGATTCAAGCTTCCTTTCTAGGTTAGCTACCTGCAACAAAAGCTCATGGTTAGAACTTGTTTCATAGACTCCAACTTTCTTACCCCTTAAATCTTTGTGTTGAGCATTAGACCCCAACATCTCATAAATGTTATATGACTCTTGAGCATTCTTTTTCTTCAATGCTCCACCTGCTGCATTATCAACAGTTGATTGACAATTTTGGGTTAGTCCATCATAGAAAATTTGCATTTGTAAGTGAAAAGATAACCCATGATGTGGACATTGCAACAAGAGGCCCTTAAAACGCTCCCAACACTCATTGAAAGGTTCACCATCATCTTGTTTGAAGTTGAAGATTTGTCCCCTTAATGTGGCTGTCTTTTGAGTGGAAAAGAACTTCTCCAAGAACTTCTTAGCCACGGCATCCCATGTGGTGAGGGAACCTGGTGTTAGAGTCATCAACCAACTCTTGGCCTTATCTTTCAAGGTGTAAGGAAACACTCTCATCCTCAAGTTTGCTTCACTTACTCCCTGCAAAGGTAAACCACTCACAACATTGTAAAACTCTTTAATATGAGCTAAAGGGTCTTCATTAGGTAAGCCATAAAATGAGGGAAACATATGAAAATGTGAAGATTTGAGATCATAGTTTCTAGCTTCTGTGGGCAGCAAGATGCATGAAGGTGAATTTGGTATGATTGGTTGAGCAAAGTCCTCCAAAGCTCGAAGCTCATCTTGGTTGCCCGCCATCTCCTCTTCTCTTTCCCAATCAAGGTGCTCAGATCCTTTACTTGTTGAATTAGGTGAAATCCTTTCCTCTTCCTCACGGATAAAGGATGAACTTGATGGCACAAAGTTGTCCAAAGTGTGGCCCTTTAACCTTTCAATTCTTTGGCCTAACTCAACAAGTCTATTTGACATATACTACCTGAAACAAAGTAACACAAGTGTGAATGAAAGATCAACTAGCAAACAACAATGAAATGAACAAGAATAAACTTAAAAACGTTTGAAAAGACTCAAGGGACTCAAAACAGATTCACAAGACTCAAAACAAGCTAAAAACTCTCAAAACTGCCTAAAAACACAAACTGGGCAGTTTTGACACTAAACTCAACTTTGGACGAAAATTAGGTTTGGACTTGACTCAAAATGCTTCAAAACACAAGATAAGACAGATTCTAAGCCTAAGACTTAACAAAATATGGGGGGGGGGTTTGTATTTGGACGAAATTCAATTACATGGACAGATTATAAAGAAAACAGGTTATAAAGCAAATTGATGTAAACCAATGGATAATGGAATGGCTAAGGGATTCTTTTCCACCCATGAAATATATGCAACTTAACTCAACTTCCAGTTATCAATTCGACAAGTTATGAACCTCGACACTAATCAAAATAGCAAACAAGCAAACAAGCAATTACAAGGGACTGAAATCAGTCCCTGGCAACGGCGCCATTTTTGTTGATGTATATTTCCTTCCTAATGCTAGAATATATTTAGTATAATGGCACAAGCAAGGGTGTCGAATCCACAGGGACTAATTGGACCTATGTAATTACTTGTTTTGCTAGAACTCTAAGAAATGAATCAAACTAATCAAACTAGGCATATTAAGAAATGAATCAAACTAATCAAAATAGGCAGATTTGTTATTGAATCAAACTAGTCTAAATAGGCAGATTTGTTGTTGTAACTTGAAAGCATAAGAAAATGAAATAAACACAAACCAATGAATCAACAACTAATATATTGGGATAGTATCAATGGAAATGAAGCTAGGGATTCGATTTCACCATTGCTCAACTAAGTCCATGTTTGTTAAGTTAGTTTGTACTCATTCATCTACCTATTTCTTGAGTTTGTTTCACTTGGACATGATCAACCATATGATGTGTGGATTTGATCAAATGTCTCTAATCATGAACCTAATTGTGATGTGCAACTTTGGTTCATAATCAAGAGTATGTAATGCACAAGAAACTTTCATAAAACTAAAGGGATTAACTTGGCAGGATGTGTGCTAAACATTCCCTTCATTCATTCACATATCTACCAAGATTATGCATGATGTGTGTTTTAATCTTGGCTACACAACTTTGTGATTAATTCAAATGATGATCAAACATTAAAATCAACACACTAAGTCACCATTAAATCAGAGAATGAAACAAGAAATAGATGGACAAACTGAGCATTCTAACTTAATTACATGGCAAACTTTGCAAGGTTACATCGAATCCCTAGAGGAAGCTTAGTTACAATTCATGTTTACAAAAGATTTGACATAAAAATATAAAACATGAATGAACATAGAATTGATAAGAATGAACCCTTGAAGTAACCCTGATGTCGAATTCCTTGAAGAGTAGCCTTGGTGGTGGTTCTCCAAATGTGGTGCGGATGAACTAGATTGGTTATGGTTGAATGGTTTCTGCCCTTAAGACAGAAATGGACAGAAAATGAAGTGAAATGGGAGAGGTTTTAGTGTGTGTAATGGACTGAAATGAAGAAGAACATGCGGAACCCCTTGTTGTGTCAAATGAGACTTGTTTTATGGAAAAGAATGTGTCTCCAACAATCAGATTGGATCTTGCATTTGTTTAACTCAGATGGCAGAGCATAAGTGATGGAATGATGGTTTTCTGAGGTAGTGGACGCATGGTATGGACAAGGTCTGCAAAGATGTGGTTTGTTTAATCAAAATGCATGTGCCCTTGCTGCAACAAGTGAGTGGAATCTGCAAAGGTGAATTGTTTGTACAAATTCTGGAAAGGTGAAATAGGCACACGGCATGGACAAAGGGATGAGTTGGATTTCTGAAATGATGGCTGCAAGGAGTGGTTTGTTTAATCACAATGCATGTGAATTTCTACAAAGATGAAGTATGAGAAAGATAATGGAATGCACGGAATGGATGTGAGCATGCATGTGAATGCATGCTTTGGTGTTTAGAAATGCATAATCTGACTTGGAACCACATGGGATTTGCATGACATGATTGTGTTTGTTGGTGGAAATATGGCTTAATGTTTTAGGCTAGGGAGTACACGGCACAAGCCATGTGGAATAACAAGAAATCCGCATGTTTTTGCCTTGTTTAGAACCACCCATTGTGACTCTAATGCACCACTTTCCTAATCACATCTTCTCTTGAATTTCAGCAGCCACATTAGTCCTAGATTCCTCATATTTGGACTTCAAATTAATTCCCAAGAACCCTTTCCACGTTTTGAAGTAATGCTCAGCTACCAAAAGGAATGTTTTTACTTTATTTGCCTTCTCATTGATGCAAATTCACCCTTGGCTGCACACTAACACCAAATAATGTAAAATGCAACTAGTTTAATCCAAAACAATCACAAAGACACCAAATAAGGAAGATATAAATGCATGCAAAATGTGACTTATCAATAGAGTTTTAATTTTTATGTCAACTGGATTAGTAGAATTTTAAACTTTTTTAATACCCCTAAACCCTATCATAAATGACGGATGTGGGTTAGACATAATATAAAAAGTTTTTAGAAATGTGTAACCCGTAATAAGAGGCTAAAAAACTACCACATGACAAAGAAGAATTTGTATTCAATGTAGGTTCATTATATTTATTAGTTTGCTCTAATAACTCAACAATGCACATATAAGCTCTAAAATGTTATGATATCCTTAAAATTTTAGTAATTTTGGTTTCTTAGGTATTATGTTTATTAGTAATTTTGGTTCATTAGTTTAAGGATATGATCTTCAATAATTTGTGATCAACACAACTTAAGAAATTTTGGGGTGCTTTGTTGGTCGTTGGGGTGCAAATGGGGATGGGATGATTTGGTTCAAATGTATAAAAAAATAAAAAAAAAAATAAAAAAAAAAAAAAAAAAACAATGCATGTACGCAAGGTTCCTTAACAAAATCATAATTATGAATAACTATTATGATATTCAAAATCCTTCTCGAACCCCGCTGGTGTTTAGGGATGATTTTGGACTACATGGATATTTGAGATTACGAAGAAGATTATGAATAACTAAACATCGGTCAAATTTTTTTTTGTTAGAGGACAGCAATTGTTCATAATTGGTTTGATCTTGGACATAATAACAATTACGAATATTTGTTTTCTTCACATTATCTTCTCGAATTGGGGTTCAACATTAGAAGTTCTTTTCTCAAGTCTCAACATTAAGCAAAATGAAGAAAACAAAAGGCCAAAAGCAAAAAGCCACCTCTTCCGCTGTTATCACCTTCCCTTTTCTTCAATGCTCACTCCCAACAGAAAATCTATGGCAAGAATACACTTTCCCCACTTCCTTTTTCTTCGAGCCTCAACAAATGGGTCTGCAACCAATGCCAACTGAAATAATTGAGGTTAAGCAAGAGGAGTTGATAAAGTTAGCAATTCACAAACCAAATTGAAAATCTAATTCCAAAATTCCAAACACCCACCAAATGGTTTCGGATAAAGTTTTAAAGTTGAATACACGTTACCGATACATAAGGGTACATAAGAATGAGAAGTATGAAAATTTTAAAACAAAGGGCCAATCGTGCTCTTTGGCAAATTGCAATTTAAGTTTGGCTGCTTTTCAGTTTCACTCTACCCTTAGATTTGTTCTTCTTTATGAGTAGACCTTCCAACCCAACATCCATGCACAGATATAATTGTCCCTAGCTACACCAACACGAATCCAAAATCATATATATTGTCCAATGTAAACTAATTCTTAGCTAATTAACATGTTCAAATCCTTATTTTCTCATAATAAAATAACAGAAAATTAAACAACCCAAAAATCAAAACAACCCCACTTGTAGTTTTAGCTCATTAATCCATTGGATAAATTGATGCCAAATTCAATCAGAAAACATACAATTAACAACAACCCAGAAGAGCCATCCAAAAAACCAACAAATTAACCAAAAAATAGCACTTGTACTTTTAGCTTAGTCTTCCAATTGAATCAGATATACCATCAAATTTCAATCAGAAAATAGAAAATTAAGAACCCAGAATTTTCACTCACCTGCTGTGAAACTCGTCCCTGTTGAGCAGCAGTAGGAACAGGTAAACTGGGTGATATATACAACCGATTAAAACACTCAACTTTAGCTGCTTCAGCTACATAACAGAAAAAGAAAAAAAAAGTTAATTTAACTATAATTAAGTAATCTGGTTTAAGATATATACCTCATCCCCAACATTCATTCCAAAATCGATATTGCACGGTATCTTATTCTCAATCTAATACGGTCCACCTACACGTTTCAAAATTCCTACAGTGTCAGTAATGATTTACCCTTTGTTTTGGCAAAAGGCTTTTTGCATACGCTAACATTTTAGTCAACCAATTTACATGATAGGAACCGTAAATTGGCAGCACAACAAAAGAGGATCAACAAAAATCTCGACAATTACCTGAAACTACCATTCCACTTCTTTTCAAATGTGAAGCACTATACATGTTTCACTACCAAATGCTCATATACATGATCAAACCTAAAAAATAAAAATAAAAAATAAAAAATAAAATAAAATCGTTGGAGAATCAGCAGATGAATGACTCACATGCTTTCTATCTTGGCAGCTTAGTTTCAGGAAACGAACATGTGCACAATGGGACCGTCTATGCCTTCAGTTGAATGTGAGTTGAAAAGACTATTCGCAATAGCTTAAACCAACTCGGTCCCTCTCTTTATACATTCCTTCACTAATTCCTCCCTAAATACCATGAAAAAAACAAATCAGAATTTCACCCACTGAACAAAAACCCATCAGCATAGTGTGATAAATTCATTATTTCACTTATGACTGCCACTTTACTGATGGGATTAATCCAAATAAAATCCCAATTTCCAAAAGTAAATTTTCAATTAATTTCTCAAGAGCAATAATTTCAAAAAGCCCAGAAGTATACAAAATATTACCAAAAAATAGAGATATTGAATAAGTAAAGAAAAATAATTTGGAGAAGGGGATGGAGGGGAATCTGTGATGAGGGTCGAAGGCTATGAGATTACCCAGATCGACTTGAAAATGTTGATGCCGGGTCTCCATTGCCGCTTTACTGCAGTTGCAACAATCATGACTTAGTATGTTGCTACAACTGATAAACAACAAAACTTCGTTGCCCATATGTGCGAGAACTAATAGCGACCATCAGAAAGGCTTAAAGTAAAAGCAACCTATTCCCTAACATGAACCAACAAAACTGCATTGCCCAATACATGCGAGAACTGATAGTGAGCATCATAAAGACTCTAATTAAAAGCAATCTATTCCCCAGTATGAACCGAAATACAGTTACAATATCCCAGAGAATCAAATATGTACGATCTACTTACAATGAACTTTGGCAAACTAATTCATATCACACATTCATATCATACATACCTGAGAATGATTATTCCCACCACCATAGCTTTGTTGCTTTGGTATGTGTTTTCACTGAGTAGAAAAGGAAGCATTATTATTCAATTTAGTCCCAACATACGTAAGGACGATTATAATAGTACAAAGAATAAAAATGCATAAATTAGCAAAGACTACTATACTAATCCTAATCAATTAATGAGCACAGATATAACTAATGTGCCCTGTCTCCCATTATAACTAAAATTAAACCCAAATAACACCAGCTAGCCATACAAAGCCACCGGCCACATCAAATACCAGGCACGATTTAGGTAACCAAATTCAGAGAACAGAGTTCAGATAATGAAATTCAAATAAGTCAAAACAGTAGAAAGTCTTGGTAGGACAAAAATCAATAAAATACATAGACTAATGAAGAAAGAATCGGAGAATTTTCAAACTACTAACCCTACAATGTCTCACCCACACAACACCAGATCGCATTTATCTCCACCGCCAACACCGAATACAGATAATTTGAAAACCTAATGGAAAAAGCACGATTAATCGAAAAATGGATTATTATAAACAAAAATTCCCTAAAGCCAAAAAAAAAAAAAAATCCATTGACATAAAAATCTACAAAAATAAATTTGCAAAAGGGATGGCAAAAAAAAAATATTGATGAGGGACTGAATGTAAATGAGACCTCTCCTTTAACTCTTGAAGATCAGTGTTATCAACGTGGGTGTCAAGAAGAGGAAGAGAGCAGTTTCATTCCCTGTAAAAAACGAAGAAACAGAGCATTAACAAACAAACGCGCGAATCTCAAAGGAAATTGGTAAGAAATAATCCCAATTGAGAAAATCAGAAACCATGGATGAAAGTTCAGAAACTCAACAATGATTCCGAACAGAACCTTGAACACCCACATTGTTTTTTTAGCCAATTCAACCGAATCTTTAAACGAAAGAAAGAAATCAGAGAACCCAGTTGAGGAAAAGCCTTATAAACATGCTATAATTTGTCTGAATCAAAATTTCATTTGAAATCAATGCAACAAACAAAATTAATACATAATTCAAAAGGTGGTGTACCTGATTTTGAAAAGCCCCTTGCATGCAAAGCACAGAACCCAGGTTTAGCAATGGTGAATGCAGCAGAGACAAAATTAAAACCAATTGTAATCAAATCGAAACCCCAACTAAACACTCGGGGTATTCCAATGTCCTTTCCCAGCAAATGAATTAGAGATGGACCTAATTAGTGATATGAATTGGTGGAAATTGGATGAAGAATAATTAAATTAAGGTTGAGAAACCCTAAAAGCATGCATTTTGTTGAATGAAAAGTTGAAATCAAAAGCTAAATAGGGCGGAAAGTTGGGGTTAGGGATTTGCACAAAATGGAAAACTTACTTAAATCTTACGATCGGGAGAGAGAGCAGCAACGGCCAGGAGACTGGGCTCCTGAAAGTGGGGACTTGATGGAGAAAGAAATCAACACAAAAAAGAGCAAGAGAAGAGAAGAAAATAAAGAAAAATACCTGAGAGACTGAGAAGAATGAGTTTTTGTGTGGTGGATGGTGGAAGAAAGAGAGAAACTGAATGCAACTGCTCATAGCGGTTCCAAACCAAACCACGTTCATCTTTTCTCCCGTGTAGTAATACTGGTTTTACCATTTTATCCTCATTTTCTTAACTTTTTGGATTTTACTTGTGAAGAAAACGAAGGGGCTTTCTTGGCATTTTTGAAAGCTTCACCAAACTGGGGCTCTCACCATTGGTACTTCTTATCTATTTGTATTGTTCTTTTTTATTTCTGGCTATTTTTTTTTTTTTTGTCTGCATAATCCGCGTCTTATTTTGATAAAAAAATTGCATATTATATGGGGTTTTATGCGGTTGATATGATGTTTGATTGGTTTCTTTGTAACCAAAAATTGTTTTCCCCTCGCCCTTAACGATGGAATGCGGCCCCTTCTTTTTCGACGCAGTCTTTGAATAAGGTCTGAGGTGACCGTGGTGTGCAAATTACTAAGACTCCGAGACAGCGACGATTGGGATGAAGATCAGAGATGCTCAAGTATATATGTTAACAACTTGGCATTGTAAGTGTTTATAAATTCCAATTTGTATTACTGATAAACTATATATACCAAATGTGATTAGGAATTAAATTAAATATAAACTACATGGGGATAGAGAAAGCGATTTAGAGGGAGAAGGTCAGTTTGGTGAAGCATTCGATAATCCCTAAAATACCCTTACTTAATGACTTTGCGTAAATCAAAGATTTAATACCAAGAGTAACGGATAATTGTCCAATAAATATAGGGTCAAAATTGTAATATGATGCAACAAAATTCTACTCTGCGAATAATATATGTACTCATTTGAACAATGACAATTTTCAACCTCTATATATATATATATATATATATATATCTTCTTCTATATATATAAAGGGAGAAGGCCAAATTGGTGAAGCATTTCAAAATGCCAAGAAAGTCCCTTTGTCATCTACACAATCAAACCTTTAAAAGTTCAAAAAGGTAGGACAAATTGGTAAAAAAAAACCATAACCGAACAAAAAAACTGTATTGGAAAATAATAAACTTCAGAAAATTAAAAAAAAAAAAAACATCATAATTATCCTCTAAAATTTAGCAGTATTGCGGTTTAGACAGTAAAACAAAGAAAAAAGTGCGTCCAGTTCCTCATTTTCTTTTAAGACCCTAAAATACAACATTTTAATTAAAAACAAAAATCAACACTTTAATAAAAACAAATCAATTAAAAAATAAAGTGGAGAACACCATTTTAGGAGATAAATATTAAAAAATAAAGTGAAAAAATGGCCACATGGTGAATAACTGCTCTCCATTTTAGGAGAGAGATATTAAATAGAAAAATTAAAATTTGTTATGTTGGAAAAAAAAAAAAACAAACCAAGAACGGAATAACTTCTCCATTTTAGGAGAAAATATTAATATCTATATTAAAAAAAATCTAATAAATTATACTAATATCTGCATATGGTCCGACTAATTTAGACGGATTAGGATGTTTCAACTAATTTCTATCCATTGTAGGAGGAGATAAAAAATCATGATAATTATCCTCTAAAAGATATCAGTTATGGAGAGGAGGGAGAGATAAATGATAAAGGCAACAAAAACAAATTAAAAAAATAAAGTCGAGAACATCATTTTAGGAGATAAATATTAAAAAATAAAGTTAAAAAAAGGTCACATGGTGAATAACTGCTTTCTATTTTAGGAGAGAGATATTAAACAGAGAAATTCAAATTTGTTATGTTGGGGAAAAAAAACAAATAAAACAACAAGAACGGAATAACTTCTCCTCCATTTTGGGAGAAAATATTAATATCTATATTAAAAAAAGTATCTAATACATTATACTAACATATGCATTTGGTCCAACTAATTTAGACGGATTAGGATGTCTCCAACAAATTTCTATCCATTCTAGGAGGAGATACTAATATCTTATAAAATGATATATAGATTAAAAAAAATAAATAAATAAATAAATGAAACCAATGTGGGAGAAAGAATGGGGTAAAGGTTGCCGTGGTGTGACATCCCACATCGCCCAGGGGTGATCCTTAAATGTATATTCCCATCCCTACCTAGCACGAGGCCTTTTGGGAGCTCACTGGCTTCGGGTTCCATGGGAACTCCGAAGTTAAGCGAGAAGGGGGCTAGAGCACTCCCAGGATGGGTGACCCTCTGGGAAGTTGCTCGTGAGTTCCCAAAAACAAAACCGTGAGGGAATGGTAAGCCCAAAGTGGACAATATCGTGCTACGGTGGTGGAAGCGGGCCCGGGAGGGAATGGTATCTCCATGTATGGTTATGGAGGGATGTAGTAGTGTTTAGGGGAAGGGGATGGTGCGGCAAGGCTTAAAACTAAGGAGAAAGGTGTTTGGTGGCTGCGGCAAGGGTGTGGAGAGGTTTGGACGAATTTCTGGAATGAATGAATGTGTATGAAAGGTGGTGGTCTGATCTAGGGGTTAATATGAGTATATATAGGCACTTAAAACCCTAGGGTAATCAGATATGGACTTGAATAACCCAAATCCACTAGGAAATAGGCTTAGAAATCAGAAATAGAGAGGGATAATGCTTCCTAGGTGCGGCAGGTAAGGGATAAGGTGATAAGGCTTCTAGAATGCCTTGCAAGGCAAGGGAAATCAGATTTCTAGAAGGGTTTGGGCGCCACCTTTGTAGGAGATAAGATAAGGTTCCTAGAATCATGATTTAAGTGCCAAATTTGTAGGGAAAAAGAGATAAGGGTGCGGCAAGGCTTAGGGATAATGTTTAGGGCTTCTAGAAAGCCTAAAACTAAGGGGAATTGGATAAAACCCACGGCAAGGATAGGATAGGGCATCTAAGGCCTCTAGAAACCCTCCAAGATAAGGTAAAGTGCATGGCATCCCTATAGGATTAGGATAAGGTGTCTAGAACAAGGATAAGGTATCCTAAATGGATAAGGTGCCCTAAATGGATAAGGACTCCTCATTGTACTTGGAAACTTTGCCTATTAGGATTAGGAAACCTTGTCTTCATCATTCCTTCTTCATCTTGGACTCCTTTTCCTTCTTGGACTTGGAAAACTTCTTTGTTGCTTCACTTGAGACCATTTGGATTTTGACTTTCCTACTTCAAGTAGGAAACCTTATTTGAGTAGGAATCTTCATTCTTCTAGGAATCCATCTTCAACTAGGAAACCCATTTTCATTAGGGACTTTCCTACTTCAACTAGGAAACCTTGCTCAAGTAGGAATCATCATCTTCAAGTCTTCAATTTCGTCCATCCTCTTGGCTCCAAGCATATGATGTCCATTCCAAGCTCTAATTTGCTCCAAAAGGCTCCAAAATGCATCATTTTGCATACTTTGCCCTTAAAACCTGAAAATACATAAAACTAGCTTAAAAGACTACTTTACTAAGGAAAAACACTATAAATGCACAAGAACAAGCTAAACTAAGGTGCATAAATATGCTCCTATCAAGCCTTCAAATTCGTCCATCCTCATGCCTCCATGCTTGCACAATCCAATCTTGGCCCAAAAATGCTCTAGAATGCTCCAAATTGCTTCTTTTTGCATACTTTGACACTAAAACCTGAAATTGCACGAAAATAACTTTAAACACTATAATTAACATAGTTTAGCTAATTAAATGCAAGAAAACAAGCTAACTAAGTCGTATAAATATGCTCCTATCAAGGTGCCTCTGGAAGAAAGCCGCAAACCTTTGACGGTCACTTTGAATTCGACCTTCAGATTCTTGCAGCTGATCAAGCTTCCTCTTCATGCTTGTCGAATAGTTATTTGTAAGCAAGTGCAAACTTCTATTCTCGTGCTTAAGCTGTTTGATCTCTTGCTTGAGATTTTCCACCTCTGCCATCAATGATTCAACTTGACGGGATTGAGCAAGTAGGCGTTGGCCCATGTTGGACACAGAGCCCGCACACTGAACACTGAGAGCTAGGGATTCTTGAACGGCCAACTCATCGGACCGTCCTGAAAGCAGCCTACTATCTTTAGGAGTGAGGAGGTTCCTAGCTACTATCGTAGCTGTTGTTGCATCTGTCATCATGGAGTCTTCACCTGTAAGAGGGCCATTAGAAGATAAGAAAGACGGGCACCATACATTACCCTGACGCGGTGCAACCGGATCACTGCTGAGACTCAAATCTAAGCAAATGTTAGATGGGTTAGCCATTTTCAAAGATGTTAAAAGAGAAGGGTTGGATGGAGTAAAATCTCAAAGGGCCGGAGACGAGTTTCACGAATGGGCAATTTTCAAAGTGTGCATGTTAGAGGTGATCGATCACCTCTATAAAAGGAGAGGCGACACAACCACCGATTCAAATTGAAGAGACACCACTCTTCAAAGCCGAATTTTCCTGCGTAAAGTTCGCCAACTCTTCAGACACCACTCTTCAAAGCCGGATTTTCCTGCGTAAAGTTCGCCAACTCTTCAGACACAATCTCGGCTTTTCAGATAAAGCGTGCAACTTTGTCAAAAGATCTCTGACAAAGTTGAAAACGCGTGGAGGTCATTATCCCAGCTACACACTTTTCCCGACAAGCGTGGGTGACAAAGCCGCAATCTCGGCTTTTCAGATAAAGCGTGCAACTTTGTCAAAAGATCTCTGACAAAGTTGAAGACGCGTGGAGGTCATTGCCGCATCCGCACTACTACTTGCCATTATAATTCCTATATACGTCAACATTCATGGTAAGGCATACATCCAAAAACGCATGACTTTTCTTCTAGGCCGAGAATGTAGCTACAACCAAACCTTTCAACACGCTCAGTTTTCTTCTTCTCTTGAGAACACTTATTCAACCATTGATGTACCCCCAAAGAAGATACCAAATGCCTGGAGTACAGATGAGGCAAGAGGAAACGGTGGATCGAAGCATGTGGAGACAAGCGCAACAAATATATGTGCTGATTCATTCGCTGCTTCTTCAAAAGCAAAAGTATTTCATATCATCAAGGGCGAAAGCAAAGGTATCTCATATCATGATCTTTCCCTGTCTTTTCCTTTGTCCTTGTTATTACTCGCATGGCAAAGTGAAAAGAGCAATCAGCCGGCACTTGGAGTCAGTCTGCCGATCTGGAACCGACTACCTGGAATCTATTCCCTGGTTGCTTACCTAGCGTTGCTCTCGAGTAGTCATCTTCAACGGTTGATACACTTCCAGAGAAGGGACCACATCTGCTTGGAGAACAGTTAAGACGAGTGACAATGAAACATCAATCTTGTGGATAGTCAGCAAACGCAACAACTGCATATGCTGAGTCATCCTCTAACCCTCTTCAATACGAATTGGAAAGATTGAACAAAGAAACAGGTCATCACCTCCACCTCGTGCTTGCCTGCCATGTGTCAGAATCCTCCAGCCCAGTTCAAGATTAGCCTGTGGAAAAACTCAAGATCAAGCCTTAATGCAATCACCAAGGAGAAGATGGAATTTACACTCTAGAACCAGATTTGCATCCCTAAACTCTTCTCTTAGTTAGATACATTCTGCCATGTTTAGTATGTTTAGTTGTTGTTTATGTGTTTACTTTTGTTTGGTGTGAATTTAGGCTTAAAACATTGAGGACAATGTTTGATTGAAGTGTGGGGGGGTAACTAAGGATGTTGATGCAAATTCGTTGGATTTTATCACCCATAACTTCAAGTGTTGTTCTTTGCCGTTCTAAAATGTTTTTAAGCTGATTTGGAGTGTTTTAGTGTGTTTTGTTTAATAACTCCGAAAATCACATAAAAATTTGAAAAACATGTTTTGAAAAGCCTAAAAGAGTGTTTTGAGTCGTTTTTGTGTGTTTGTGTCTTAGGGTACCTTCCAACGCAATGATGAGGATTTGGTTTTTAATTGCATGACTGTTAAAAAGAGTTATAAACATGAAGAAAAGTTTGATTTACTCTTGGTATATGCTTGGTTATGGTTATAATGTATGACTTCACATGCAATCATAAAAGAAAAATTAGTTTTTGTAACATGCTTGAAGGAAAGAACTCAAACAAACGCTACAACCTTGTGAGACTTGAGCCTAAACGTTATTTGGAGAGTTAAAATCTGTGCATTATTGTTTTCTAAAAGTCGTTGCATGATCTCATTATTCTTTGCTTGGTTACTACTTAGAAGGCGTTTCATCATATAGTTCCAAATGCTAGAACTCATGCTCATTTCATTCAAAGCATGTTATTGATTTGCATAACACATATTCAAGAAGAAGTTGTGTAGTGACCACCACCAAAGCCAAATTGCCGTGTATCCTACTTCATTATATGTTTAAGTCAACCCCATTGAGCCTTGTTAAGCTTACATTCTTTGTTAACCCACACTATCCTCACCTAGCCTAGACTAGGACTTTCCATGCCCTTATTCTTGAAGCATAGCAAAGCATGATTTGAATTGAACTCCCTTTGATTAATGTTTGGCAGAACCCAAGTGTGGGGGAAGTAGGTTTCATGTGAGTTAGTGTGCCATAGGCACGGGTGGAAAAGAGAAAAGGAAAAAGAAAAAGAAAAGAAAAAGTTGTGAAAAGAAAGAAAAAAAAAAAGAAAAAAAAAAAAAAAAAGAGTATGAAATAAATGAAAATAAGTTCACATGTTTGTGGTAGTTGAGGAAAGGGTCCAAAAATGTTGAATATGGCCTTGAGTGTTGCTTAGTTCTTCCCTTTGTGTTAAAAGTTGATTTCTGTGTTTTAAAGTGAGTTCTAAGTTTCGATTTCATTACTTTGCTTGCTATTGCTTTAAGAATCTTTGTTTCCCTCTATCTTTCCATTGTTAACCAATACCCTAAGCCCCATTACAACCCTTGACTTCTATCCTGAGTGTTGTGCATTTCAATTTGTGGAGTTTGAAGTTGGTATGAGCATATGGTGTCAATGGTTCTCGCATCTAAGTAGTGGCATTTCATTCATGAGATCATATCTAAACATGTTTATTAACTCCAGAAATTGCTTTCTTTGTGATATATATATGTGAGAGTGTTCTTTTCATGTTTACATCAATCTTCTCACATATAACTAGATTAGGGTGTGTAGTTAGAAATTCTGAGTGAAAATTGAGGGCATATCTTGTAAGGAATTGAGCAAATTCTCTGAGGCATGTTACTACATTCAAAACATGGTTTTAAATGCTTAATTGTGAACTAGTATGTGGTGACTATGATTAAGAATGTACTTAAGTGTGAAGATGACTAAAATCTGTGGAGATAATGAATTTTTAACATGTCATGTGCATTGGAAATCCCTGAGGCAACGTTGGAAGGTTTAGATTGTCTTTTGTTTGTTTTGTTTTGTTTCGTTTTGTTTTGTTTTTCTGTTTTGCTCGAGGACTAGCAAAAGCTAAGTGTGGGGGAATTTGATAGGAGCATATTTATGCGACTTAATTGGCTTGTTCTCATGCATTTACGTTGTGTTTCTTTAGTTATTTTAGTCCTTTATGCCATCATTGCCACTCTTGCTAGGCCGTCCGTTCATGAAAACAGCCCAAACAAAGATTGATGTGGCCAAGGGAGCACTAACAATGGAGTTTGGTGGAGATATAATTAAATTCAATGTTTATGACTCTGTTAAGAATCCTAACGATAGCCATTCTTGTTTTGTCGTAGATGTGCATAAGGACAAAGGGCCGAAAGGATCCACACTTACCACGAAGGATGTATCGAGCACCACTATTGGAGAAGAACTTGGAGTGATTGCCCTACAACCACCCAATATGGCCGAAACTTCAAATGGGGACATTGTTGATAGGGCTGCCGATTTTGAGCCTTCACTACAATATGTTTGTAAGTCGCCAAGCCCAATTCCAATTCCCATTTCAACTAATAGGTTGTTACCTTCTTTGGTGCAGGTACCCAATCAATTTAAAGGTGGTGGGAGCATGTACATGGACTTTAGGAACCCAAGCACCAAAATCAGGGAGGATCACTATCCCCTCCCATTCATCGAGCCGTACTACGAGAAATTTCAAGGAGTATACCGTGGAGGACATACCCCTCCATTCCGTGAGCCAGAGTGAAGATTAAAAGAAGGTATCGTCCGGCTGCAAGACGTAAAAGAAAGCGCTACTTGAGAGGCAACCCATCCAATCAACAAAGGAAAAATTGGGAATCGCTCCACACTCAGATTTGCATCCCTAAACCCTTTCCTTTGTTGCTTACTTTATGTTATGTGTAATATGTTCAATTGTGTTTAAAACATTGAGGACAATGTTTAGTTTAAGTGTGGGGGGGTAACATTCTGTTTTGAGACTTTTTGCATGAAATTCGTAGGGTATTACCACCTAACATGTCTAAACTTGTTTCCCATTGTTTTTAAGTGTTTTTAAGCTATTTTAGAGTGTTTTAGAGTTGTTGACTTAAAAATCCGAAAATCTCATAAAAATTTGAAAAATTGTTTTCAAAAACCCAAAAAGAGTGTTTTTGTGTGTTTGTTTGTGTCGTAGGTCACCTTCCAACACAATGATGAGGATTTGGTTTTTAATTGCATGATGGTTAAAGAAAGTTACAAACATGGATGGATGTTTGATATACTCTTTGGTTTATGCTTAGTTGTAGTTATAGTTTACGAATTCACATGTAATCACAAATGATAAAAATCAGTTTTTGTAACATGCTTGAAGGAAGGAACTTAAACAAACGCTACATCCCTGTGAGACTTGAGCCTAAACGTTTATTTGGAGAGTAATAATCTATGCATCATTGTTTTCTAAGTCGTTGCATGATCTCATTAGTCATTGCTTGGTTACTACTTAGAAGGCGTATCATCACTTAGTTCCAAATGCTAGAACTCATGCCCATTTCATTCAAAGCATGTCATTGATTTGCGTAACACATATTCAAGATGAAGTTGTGTAGTGACCACCATCAAAGCCAAATAGCCATGTGCCATTCACTCATTTTGTGTTTAAGTTTAACCCCATTGAGCCGTGTTAGCCCATGTTCTTTGTTAACCCACATTATCCTCACCTAGCCTAGAATAGGACCATCCTTACCCTTGTTCTTGAAGCATAGTAAGCAATGAATTCCTTTTGATTAATGTGTTGCAGAAAATAAGTGTGGGGGAAAGAGTATTTATGTGAGTTGATGTGCCATAGGCACGGCTAGAAAAAAAAAAAGAAAGAAAGAAAGAAAAAAAAAAGTGAAAAAAGAGTTGAAAAGAAGTGAAAAAGAGTTCCAAAGTATTGGTTGTTGAAGTAAGGGCCCAAAACAATGAATTAGGCCCTAAGAGTTGTTTAAATCTCCCCTGTTTGTCTAAAAGTTGATTTCTGGATTCTAAGGGAATTCTAGGTCTTAATTTCGTTACTTTGCTTGCTATTGTTTAATGAACTTTTGTTTGTCCCTACCTTTCCTTGTTAGCCAATACCCCAAGCCCTGTTACAACCCTTGACTTCTATCTTGAGTGTTGTGCATTTCAATTGTGGAGTTTGAATTTGGTATGAGCATATGGTGTCACTGGTTCTCGCATCTAAGTAGTAGCATTCCATTCATGAGATCATATCTTAACATGTTTACTTACTCCAGAAATTGCGTTCTTTGTTATAACATATGTGAGTACTAGTCTTTCATGTTGACATCAATCTTCTCACATATAACTAGTGTAGGGTGTGTAGTCAGAAAATCTGAGTGAGAATTGAGTGCATAACTAGTGAGGAATTGAGGGAATTCTCTAAGGCATGTTACTAAATTCAAAATGTGTTTTATTGATTAAATGCGAATTAGTGAATGGTGACTATGATTAAGTATGTGCTTGAGGGGAAGGAAGACTAAAAGCTATGTGAGTAATGATCTTTGACATGTCATGTTTCATTGGAAATCCCTGAGGCAAATGTTGGAAGGTTTAGGTTATGTTTTGATTGTTTTGTTTCGTCTTGTTTACTTTAGTTGTTTTGTTTTGCTTGAGGACTAGCAAAAGTTAAGTGTGGGGGAATTTGATAGGAGCATATTCATGCGACTTAATTAGCTTGTTCTCGTGCATTTATGTTGTGTTTACTGATGCGAGAATTATACGCACACAAATTAAACCCTCTTTTTGACAATTGTAGTAAGTATGTAAGTAGGGATCGTTCTGGACCGGGGATTAGGAGGGATTGTTAATCACTTGGATTTCACTCAAAAACGTAAAAACACAATATAAAACACTATACTAGACTCAAAGAATGCAAAACTAAACTTTAAAACACCAAAACAAACCAAAAGACTCAAAACAGCACCAAAACACTCAAAACTGCCTTAAAAACACTTTCTGAGCAGTTTTGAGCACTTTGAGTACTTTGGACGAATTTGGGTAATAACTTGAATCAAAACACTTAGAAACACAAACTAAGACACTTTCTAACTATATTGGACAATAAAGTAAAGGGGGATTGAGTTTTTGACGAAATTAACTAAAATGCACAGATTGTAATTAAAAACAGATTGTAAAGATGAATGTGATGGAATTGAATGGATGGGATGGCTAGCTAAGGGGTTCATCTCCACACATGTTACACTTGCATATAAAACGATTTCTAATTGCTTTTCAATAAACCATGAATTCTCAACGCCCCAGGTTAACCGTGATTGCACTAATTAACCCTCAGATTTTCCTAATGTTATTGAATTGGATGATTGCATACGACAACCCAAAACATTTCCCACAAGTCCCCTACATGATTGCATAATAGAGATACAAGCAAGAATCATTAAGTTCTTTGAAAACCATAAGCATTGACGAAGCACTTGTTACTATGATTGCATGAAACTTATGCCAAGAATTCATTTAACGCGATTGTTTATAAGCAACCTCCACTACTTGTGAATATAAGTTCATAACTATTAGGTGAAACTCACTTATATTCTAGCGTCATATTCATGCATGAAAATTAAGCGTGCACTCTCAATAAACATACATAAATAAGTTATCAATCAAACAGTTAAACAAATTGAATTCACAACTTATGAAACGTAATTAGAAGTAATCAAATCATATTGCAAGCATAAACATGTATTTCGAATCCCCCCCTAGCCAAGGGGGGGTTTAGTTCCTCATACGTACAAAACAAAGAGAATTGAAATTAAACATTGAAATCAAAGGAAAAGAAACACCTAAACATTCCAACAACTCAAACTTGAATTGTATGAACGTTTAGGCCCTCTTCTCTTCCTCTTTGTTGCTGCACAAGGTCTAAGGAATGGTTGTGTGATGGTGTGAATGGTTTGGGGAGTGGTGGAAATGGAAGGATGGTGTTTGGATTGTAAGGGAGACATGGCAATGAATTTCTGGTGTGTGAATTATGTATGAATGGGAATGATCTGATCTAGGGGTTAATATGAGTATATATAAGCACTTAAAACCCTAGGGTAATCAGATATGAGCTTGTGACAAGCTAGGACGGCTAGGAGACAAGCTAGGACGGCTAGGAGACAAGCTAGGACGGCTAGGAGACAAACTAGGACGGCTAGGAGACAAACTAGGACGGCTAGGAGACAAACTAGGACGGCTAGGAGACAAGCAAGGACGGCTTGTGACAAGCTAGGACGGCTTGTGACAAGCTAGGACGGCTAGGAGACAAGGTAGGACGGCTAGGAGACAAGGTAGGACGGCTAGTTCTTCCAATACAGAAATTAGGCAGAAATTAGGCACCATGTGTGAATAGATAAAGCCTTCTAGAAATAAGGTTTTTAGGCCCCCTTGCAGCTCCCTAACTGAATTCAAGCCTTCAAATTCGTCCATCCTCATGCCTCCATGCTTGCACTATCCAATCTTGGCCCAAAAGTGCTCTAGAATGCTCCAAAATGCATCTTTTTGCTTCCTTAGCCATATGAACCTAAAAACACACGAAAATGGCTTAAACTACTAAAACAACTCTGAATTCACAATATAAATGCACGAAAACAAGCTAAGTAAGTCGCCTAAATATGCTCCTATCATTTACTTAGTTATTTTAGTGTTTAAGGCCACTTTTGTGTATTTTCAGATTATAAGGCCAAAGTGTGCAAGCAGATGCAAATTGGAGTCTTTTGGAGCGAAAGAGGAATGAATGAGTTGAAGACTTGAAGAAACGACGAATTCCTACTCCAACGATGAATTCTTACCAAAACGAGGAATCCTACTCAAACAAGGTTTCCTATTTGAAGTAGGAAAGTTAACCCTAAGTTTCCCGTTTTGGTAACCTTTCCTAATCTAAACGTCCGTATTTTCTAGCCACTTTGTAGGCCTTGTATGGACTTTAGTACACAAGACCATGGCCCTAGCCCAATTTCCAACCCATGCCGTGCCTTTAGCCCAATTCCCTTCCCTTGCCGTGCAAGGGGGGGCATTTTAGGCCCATTCTATGCACCTAAACCCTAATCCGTTTCCTTGCAGCCACATAACCCTTTTATTTCACCCTAGCCGTCACTTATCATTCTCGCATTCAGCCACCACCCTAATTCTCTCCCAAAACCCCCAATTCAATCAGCCGCACCCTAGGGTTTCTCTATTGATTCATTTTTATCATTCAGCCACCATCATTCACATTTAACCCTAAGCCTTTTAAATCCATCTTAGCCGCACCCTTTCATACTCTCCCTTGAATCCATAGCCTTTGATTCATCCAAAATCCATCTCAGCCGCACCTATTCTAACCCTAGCTCTCTCTCATTCATGCTAAACATATCATTCAGCCACAAAACCTAATTCCCTCTCTAATCCGCAGCCACCTCTCCATCACCCCTGCTTTCATTCATTCTTCCATCCGCAACCACCATCACAGATTCTCTCCCATTCTCTCCCAAAACCCGTGCATTCCATCACCCAAAACCTAACAGCCGCAGCCTCTCCACCACTCTCCACCACTTCCCACACCATTCCCACACCATTCCACACCTTCCACCACCATTGCCGCACCACTAAACCACCCTAAACCCATCCATAACCCAAAAACTCATCCCAAATCATCCAAAATCCTCTCTGCTGCAGCAAGGAGAATAGGAAAGAGAAGCTTCGACGCGCAGAAATTCAAGTGGATTCGTTGGGCGTTCTAGGTGTAATCAATCCTTTGTTCGTTATGTTTAAATTCAATTTTATTTCTCTTTCTGTGAACATGAGAGGCTAAAGCCCTAATTAGCTAGGGGGTGATTCGAAACCATGTTTATGCTTGCAATATGAATTGATTACATTTGGTTGGAATTTCATGAGTTGTGGATTCAATTTGTTCAACTGTTTGATTGATAACTTATTTATGTATGTTTATTGAGAGTGCACGCTTAATTTTCATGCGTGAATATGATGCTAGAATATAAGTGAGTTTCACCTAATAGTTTTGAACTTATATTCACAAGTAGTGGAGGTTGCTTATAAACAATCGCGTTAAATGAATTCTTGGCACTAGTTTCATGCTCATCATAGTAACGAATGCCTCGTCAACACTTATAGTTTTCATGTTGCTTAATGATCTTTGATTGTATCTTTATTGTGCTTTTCACATAAAGGACTTTTCGAGAATGTTTTGAATTGTGTTGCGCTAACCCATCCAATTCATTAACTTAAGGAGAATTTGACGGTTAATTTAAGCGGACCTAATTAACCCGGGGTGTTGAGTTTCATAATTTATCGAAAGACCAACTAAAAATCATTTTGTATGCAAGTGTAACATGTGTGGAGAAGAACCTTCTAGCTAGCATTCATCCATATTTTCATCACATTCATATTTAGAATCTGCCTTAAATTACAATCTGTGCATTTATTTTAATTTCGTCAAAACCTCAATCCCCCTTTACTTTAGTGTCCAATTTAGTTAGAAAGTGTCTTAGTTTGTGTTTATAAGTGTTTTGATTGAATTTGTTACACAAATTCGCCCAAGTTCACCAAAGTGCTCAAAACTGCCCAGAAAGTGTTTTTAAGGCAGTTTTGAGTGTTTTGGGGCTGTTTTGAGTCTTTTGGTTTGCTTTAGTGTTTTTATTGTTTAGTTTTGCATTCTTTGAGTCTAGTTTAGTGTTTCAAACTTTATTTTACGTTTTTGAGTCAGTTTCCAAGTGATTTTGCAATCCACCTAATCCCCGGTTAAGAACGATCCCTACTTATTCGTATACTACAATTGTCACAAGAGGGTTTTAATTTGTGTGCTTACTTAGTTCGCATCACTAATCACAAGAGGAGTCCTAATTAAATGAGGAATCCTAGTCAAAGAAGGCTTCCTACTTGGAGAAGGAAAGTTAAGCCAAGGTTTCCTATTTTGGTTTAACCTTTCCTAATCCTAAATGTCCTTGAATTCCAGCAAGTTTGAAGGCACCTTATGTATTTTAAGACACAAAACAAAGTTTCCTTGCAACCTAAATTCCATGCCGTGGCATCCTTTAGTGTTTCCCTTCCTTGCCGTGCAAGGCAGGGCCTTGTTTCCTATTCTAAAGCATTAAAACACATTCCCTTTTCATATCAAACTCAGCCACAACTTACATACCTTTTCTATTCCAAAATCTTTGCCTAATTTCAGAAATAAAGCACATTCCCTTTCTTGCACTCCTTTGCCGCAAATTACATGTTTTTCCCTTTAATTTCTGACTTTGTGTTTCCTTTTCCTTAGGGATTTGGAGTTACATCCTTTCCTAAACTAAGTAATAAAGCCTTAGGATAATTTCTGCCCAAAATTCCCACCATAGCCGCACCCACATGCTCTCCCATCATCATTCCACACCTCCATTGCAGCCACCAACCAACCTAGCTGTCACCCACATGCTCTCCCATCATCATTCCTTCTTTAATCGATTCAGCCACATGCTTTCCCATATGATTATTCAGCCACATCCATGCACTCTTCATGATGGCAGCCACATTCTCTCCCTAGCTGTCATATTCCCTCTTTAATCATTCATCCACCTATAAATAAACATCCATTGCAGCCACAAATCAACCATTTTTTAATTCATACACACTTCACACAATTTGCCCAAAAACCGTGCGTTCCCCCTTCCATTTCTGCACCATATCTCCTCCATTGCAGCCACTCCAACCACTCCCCATCCCTCCAAAACCTATCCTTAGACCTTGTGCCACAACAAAGAGGAGGAGAAGAGGGCCTAAACGTTCATACAATTCAAGTTTGAGTTGTTGGAATTTTTAGGTGTTTTCTCTCCTTGATATTCAATGATTAAATTTACTTATCTTTGTCTTGTACGTATGAGGAAATAAACCCCCCCTTGGCTAGGGGGGAATTCGAAATACATGTTTATGCTTGCAATATGATTTGATTACTTCCAATTGCGTTTCATAAGTTGTGAATTCAATTTACCTATCTATGTGAATTACATTGATATGTGTGTGTTGGTTGAGAGTGCACGCTTAATTATCATGCATAAATTGGATGCTAGGATATAAGGAAATTTCACCTAATCGTTATGGAATTATATTCATAAGTAGTAAAGGTTGATGATCTCAATCGCGTTAAGTAAATTCTTGGCATAAGTTTCATGCAATCATAGTAACAAGTGCTTCGTCAATGCTTATGGTTTTCATAGAACTTAATGATTCTTGCTTGTATCTCTATTATGCAATCATGTAGGGGACTTGTGGGGAATGTTTTGGGTTGTCGTATGCAATCATCCAATTCAATAACGTTAGGAAAATCTGAGGGTTAATTAGTGCAATTCACGGTTAATCTGGGGCGTTGAGAATTCATGGTTTATTGAAAAGCAATTAGAAATCGTTTTGTGTGCAAGTATAACATGTGTGGAGATGAACCCCTTAGCTAGCTTCCCATCCATTCAATTCCATCAAATTCGTTTTTACAATCTGTTCTAATTCAAAAAGTTAAGTTTTGTTTCCAAATTCGTCAAAATCAAAATCCCCCTTTACTTGGAGTGTCAAATTAGTTAGAAATCAATTTAGTTTGTGTTTTTAGAGTATCTTGAGTCAAGTTATAACTATTTTCGTCCAAATTCTTCTCTAGTGCTTAAAACTGCTCAGAAAGTAGTTTTAAGGCAGTTTTGAGTCTTAGTTTGCTGTTTTGAGTCTTTTGGTTTGTCTTAGTGTTTTAAACTTTAGTTTTGCATTCTTTGGGTTTAGTTTGGTGTCTTATATTGTGTTTTTTTTTACGTTTTTGAGTCAAATCCAAGTGATTAACAATCCCTCCTCATCCCCGGTCCAGAACGATCCCTACTTACATACTTATACTACAATTGTCAAAAGAGGGTTAATTTGTGTGCGTATAATTCTCGCATCAACATCCTCAATGATCAGCTAGGTCTTTCTCAAGATTGTAATGTAAGGCTTAGGTTATGGGTTACAAAAGAAGTGATATGAAATACTAGAGCTTGGGGCATACCAAAGTGTCCTTGAGGATCATGCTCTTCACTTGCATTTGTCTTCTTTCTTCTTTGTTTTTGGCGTCCAGGACCTATGCATTATAATGAGGAGATTTGGAACTTGTATCTACTTTGATTCTCTTTTTTTTTTTTTTCTTTTTCTTTTTCTTTTTCCTTTTTTTTTTCTTTTTTCTGTAACTTTATTTTTAGAAACAACTTCAACATAGGTGACCTCGGTACACGCCACAATCTTGTTCTAAAGCTCAATTTACCTTTAGTCTTCATCACTTTGGTATTCCCCAAACTATAAGGTATGGCTTGTAATGGGCTAGAATGGGTAGAGTATGGTGTGGGTGATGAAAGAATTAGGCTAAAGTGTTTGGCTGCAACAAGGGTGAATGGAGCACACAAAGGGATAGGATTTAAGCCTTTTAGTAGTTAAAACATGCATAGCCTAACATCATCTCATTGAGTTCATTCATGAATGATACTAAACACATGGTATCTGCAAAAGAGAGTAATTCTTAGTATCCAATCAAAATAGAAGTAATGAGATCATTTAAAGTGAAATTGAAAGAAAAAGATAGGAGTAGAAACACTTTTAATGCTAACTAAGTAAGCACACAAATTAAAACCCTCTTGTGACAATTGTAGTATATAAATAAGTAGGGATCGTTCTTAACCGGGGATTAGGAGGGATTGCAAAATCGCTTGGAAACTGACTCAAAAACGTAAAATAAAGTTTGAAACACTAAACTAGACTCAAAGAATGCAAAACTAACAATAAAAACACTCAAACAAATCAAAAGACTCAAAGAATACAAAACACTTATAAACACAAATTAAGACACTTTCTAACTAAATTAGACACTAAGGTAAAGGGGGATTGTGGTTTTGACGAAAATAAATTAAATGCATAGATTGTAAATTTAAGGCAGAATGTAAATATGAATGTGATGAAAATATGGATGAATGCTAGCTAGAAGGTTCTTCTCCACACATGTCACACTTGCATACACTTTGATTTTCAGTTGGTCTTTCGATGAATTATGAAACTCAACACCCCGGGTTAATTAGGTCCGCTTAAATTAACCGTCAAGTTTTCCTTAAGTTAATGAATTGGATGATTGCATACGACAACCCAAAGCATTCCCCACAAGTTCCCTACATGAATTGCATAATAGAGATACAAGCAAGAATCATTAAGCATCATGAAAACTATAAGTGTTGACGAGGCATTCGTTACTATGATTGCATGAAACTTATGCCAAGAATTTATTTAACGCGATTGTTTATAAGCAACCTCCACTACTTGTGAATATAAGTTCATAACTATTAGGTGAAACTCACTTATATTCTAGCGTCATATTCATGCATGAAAATTAAGCGTGCACTCTCAATAAACATACACAAATAAGTTATCGATCAAGCAGTTAAACAAATTGAATTCACCATTCATGAAATTCCAACCAAATGTAATCAATTCATATTGCAAGCATAAACATGGTTTCGAATCACCCCCTAGCTAACTAGGGGGATTTAGCCTCTCATGTCCACAAAAAGAGAAATACAATTGAATTTAAACATAAAGCACAAAGGAATGATTACACCTAAAACGCCCAACGAATCCACTTGAATTGGTGCGCGTCGAAGCTCCTCTTTCCTCTTCTCCTTGCTGCGGCAGATTGGGTTTTTTGATGATTTTGGGTGAATTTCTGGGTTATAGATAGGTTTTATGGTGGTTTAATGGCTCGGCAATGGGTGTGGATGGTGTAGGAAGGCTTGTAAGGTGGCTGCAATGGGGGGAATGGCTGCGGCAATGCTGGAAAAAGTGTGGAATGGCTGCACGGTTTTTGGGACCAAAGGGGGAGTCCACGGATTGTTTATATGTGAATGTGGCTGCGGCTGGTTTAAAAATAATGAGAATTAGGGTGAGAATGGCTGAATGTGTATAGAATTAAAATGGAATGCACGGCTTGTTGATTAATGGCCTGCGGCTAAAGGACAGAGAATGGGATTGTGGATGCTACGGATTGGTGTTTGTGATGGAAGGGAAAAGGTGCGGCTGGTGGGAATTAGGGTGCATGAATTGATGTGGTGGCTAGGGAAAAGAATTATATGATATTAGGGTGATGGAATCACGGCCTATTGGAGAGAATAATCAAATATGGTGCTGCCGCTTTTTGGAGAGAATAATCAAATATATCCTGCGGCTTTTTGGAATGGTGAATATATGGAATTAGGGTTGTTTTGTGGTAAAAAAATGGCTGCATGCGGCTAAAGGCCAAAGAATGGGATAATGGGCTGAATAAAAAATATGAATGAATGGGATCCAAAAAGGGGTGACGGCTTAGGGAATAGGGTGCATAATCAAATGGTTTATTAGGGTCCAGTCTTAATGGGAGGCCACGGCTAGAAAGGCAAAATAGGTTTTGTGGCAGCATGATGTGAGAAAAAGGATGGGGTTTTGCGGCTAGGGTTAGGAAAATGTATGATTTCAGAAAACTAACCCTAGCTTATTTAAAATTAAATCAAAAGCTTACGAAAATAGGAAATTAAAACATAAATATAAAGGTGCGGCTAGGAAGGGAAATAGGGCCAGGGCCTTGGTTTTGTGTCCTAAAGTGCCTATAAGGCCGTCAAAGTGGCTAGAAAATACGGACGTTTAAGTTTAGGAAAGGTTACCAAAACGGGAAACTTAGGGTTAACTTTCCTAAAATAGGAAACCTTGTTTGAGTAGGATTCCTCGTTTTGGTAAGAATTCATCGTTGGAGTATGATTTCGTCGTTTCTTCAAGTCTTCAACTCATTCATTCCTCTTTCGCTCCAAAAGACTCCAATTTGCATCTTCTTGCACACTTTGGCCTTATAATCTGAAAATACACAAAAGTGGCCTTAAACACTAAAACAACTAAGTAAACACAACATAAATGCACGAGAACAAGCTAATTAAGTCGCATGAATATGCTCCTATCAACTTTAAACCCTCTCAAAGAAGCAATTAGGCTCAAAATAACTCACTAGGGTAGTCTCCACTATTCTTCTTCCAGAATTTGAGTATGGTACCTCTATCATCATAATTTCAAGAGTTACAGCTTTATAAATGACAACAAGATACAAAACTTTTTCATAGCAACCCAATAGTTTGTTTGCAAACATAGCCCTCATATACATTCGTATTAGTAAGCAAAAACACACTTAACCAAAACTAACACAAAAACAAACCTTCCATCCCACACCCCCAAACCTAACCTAAGCATTGTCCTTGATGCTTAAAACTGTATGCAATGCAAGTAGGCAAAGAATATGGAATGGTGACAACATAAACACAATATAAGGAAAGAACACAAACCACACTAGGTTGCCTCCTAGTAAGCGCTTTATTTAATGTCTAGGCAAGACATGGTAGCTTGTTTACGGTGTTGTAAACTCAAGAAAATCTACAACTTGATAAACTTGCTCTTCCTCCACTTTCTCCAAATATGGTTTCAATCGCTGCCCATTGACTTTAAAAGAGGTGCCATTGTTCATGTTCTCTATCTCCACAGCTCCGTGGGGAAATGTTTGCAGCACCTTGAATGGTCCCACCCACCTAGACTTCAATTTACCTGGAAAAAGTCTCAACCGTGAGTCATACAAAAGTACTTTCATACCTTGGTGAAACTCCTTCCGTAGGATGGCCTTGTCATGATAGAGCTTAGTCCGTTCCTTGTAGATTTTGGCATTCTCATATGCCTCATTTCTGAGCTCTTCCAACTCATTAAGTTGGAGCTTCCTTGCTATTCCAGCATCCTTGTAATCAAAGTTGAACTTCTTGATGGCCCAATATGCACGGTGTTCAAGCTCCATTGGAAAATGACAAGCTTTCCCAAACACAAGGCGATAAGGACTCATGCCAATGGGGGTCTGATGCGGGAATTATACGCACACAAATTAAACCCTCTTGTTGTCAAATTGTAGTAAGGATGCAAGTAGGGATCGTTCTAGACCGGGGATTAGGAGGGCTTGCTAAAACCTCTAAATTGACTCAAAAACATAAAAACAAAGTTAAAAACGTTCACAAAGACTCAAAGGACTCAAAACAGGTTCAAAAGACTCAAAACTTCCTAAAAACACTAACTAGGCAGTTTCTGACCCTAAACACAAATTTGGACGAATTTAAGATTATAGGTTGATTCAAAACACTTTAAAACACAAATTAAGACACTCTAACACTAAACTAGACTCAAAGAATGCAAAACTAAACACTTAAAACACTAAAACAAACCAAAAGACTCAAACATCACCCAAAACACTCAAAACTGCCTTAAAAACACTTTCTGGGCAGTTTTGAGCACCTTGGTGAATTTGGACGAAATTAAGTTGTAACTTGACTCGAGACTCTTAAAAACACAAACTAAATTGATTTCTAACTAATTTGACAATAAAGTAAAGGGGGATTTAGGGTTTGACGAAATTAAACTAAATGAACAAATTACAATTAAAACAGAATGTAAATATGAAATGGATGAAATGGAATGAATGGATGCTATGGCTAGCTAAGGGGTTCATCTCCACACATGTTACACTTGCATAATAAAAAGATTTCCAATTGCATTTCAATAAATTATGAAACTCATCACCCCGGGTTAATTAGGTCCGCTTAAATTAACCTTCAAATCTTCCTAACGTTATTGAATTGGATGATTGCATACGACAACCCAAAACATTCCCCACAAGTCCCCTACATGATTGCATAATAGAGATACAAGCAAGAATCATTACGTTCTATGAAGATTATAAGTGTTGACGAGGCATTCGTTACTATGATTGCATGAAACTTATGCCAAGAATTCGTTTAACGCGATTGTTTATAAGCAACCTCCATTACTTGTGAATATAAGTTCGTAACTATTAGGTGAAACTCACTTATATTCTAGCGTCATATTCATGCATGAAAATTAAGTGTGCACTCTCAATAAACATACATAAATAAGTTATCAATCAAACGGTTAAACGAATTGAATCCACAACTTACGAAACGCAATTAGAAGTAATCAAATCAAAATGCAAGCATAAACATATATTTCGAATCCCCCCTAGCCAAGGGGGGGTTTAGTTCCTCATGATACAAAACAAAGAGAATCAAGGAAACACCTAAACATTCCAACAACTCAAACTTGAATTGTATGAACGTTTAGGCCCTCTTCTCTTCCATTCCTCATTCGTACAAAACAAAGAGTATTGAAATTAAACATTGAAATCAAAGAAACACCTAAACATTCCAACAACTCAAACTTGAATTGTATGAACGTTTAGGCCCTCTTATCTTCCTCTTCGTTGTAGCACAAGGTCTAAGGATAGTTTGATGGTGTGAATGGAAGTGTGGAATGGAGTGGGGAGTGATGGAAATGGAAGATGGTTTTTGGATTCTAAGGGAGACTCACGGCACAAGGGAGAAAGGGATGTGTTTGTGGTGTGTTGTGAATGGAATGAATCAATTGTGGCTGAAATGGATCCTTATTTATAGGTAAATAAGAGGGAACATGACAGCTAGGAAGTGGGTGGAAATGTGGCTGCATGTGTGGTGCAATGATGAAGGAATAATTTGAAAATGCAAGGTGAAATGAAGTGGAATGACAATGGCATGTGGGTTAAAGTGGAATGATGATGGGAGATGCATGTGGCTGATTTATGCATGTGATTAAAGGGAGTGCATGTTTGAATGATTAAAGGGACATGTGGGGGTGGAAATGATGAATGAAATGCATGTGAATGACAGCTAGATATGTTGATGAATGCATGTGATTAAAGGGTGGAATGCATGTGGCTGAATTGGACTAAAGAATGGGAGTGATGGGTTGGAAATGATGGTGGGTTATGCACGGCAATGATGAATGGGATGGGTGGATTTGATGATTGTGTTGGTGATGAATGCATGTGGAATTGCAAGGAGGAAGGTATGGTTATGGTTATGATAAGTGATAAGTGAATGGTTATGATAAGTGATAAGTGAATGGTTATGATAAGTGATAAGTGAATGGTTTGATAAGTGATAAGTGAATGGTTTGATAAGTGATAAGTGGTGATGATAAGTGTATGATATGTGATTATGATAAGTGATAAGTGGTGATGATAAGTAATGATATGTGGGAGTGTGGCTGAAATGAAGGAGTGGAATGTTGGAATGTTATGCACGGCTAAGGATATAGGAAAGGTTTAAATGTCCTAAAACTAAAGGGAACAAGGTTTCAACACTTTGGTCTTCAATTAGGTCTTCAATTTCGTCCAACACTTTGGCTCCAAGCATAAGCTATCCATCCTTAGCCCAAAAATGCTCCAAAAGTCTCCAAAATGCATCTTTTTGCTCCTTTAGCCCTTTGGACCTACAAACACACGAAAATAGCTTAAAGTACTAAAATAACTAAAGAAACATAATGTAAATGCACGAGAACAAGCCATTTAAGTCGCATGAATATGCTCCTATCAGGGTCTTGTATACTGTTCTATATGCCCATAGTGCATCATTCAACCTCAGTGACCAATCCTTCCTTGTAGGGCTCACGATCTTCATCAAAATGTTCTTGATCTCCCTATTGCTAATCTCCACTTGTCCCGAGGTTTGAGGATGGTACGGGGTTGCCACTTTGTGGTTGATGTTGTACTTCTTCATCAAGGATTCAAAGGGTTTGTTGCAGAAATGGCTGCCACCATCACTAATAATAACTCTTGGGGTTCCAAACCTACAAAAAATCACATCTTTAAGAAAATTCAAAACAACCTTATGATCATTAGTTCTTGTAGCAATGGCTTCAACCCATTTGGATACATAATCTACTGCCACTAATATGTATAAGTATCCAAAAGAGGATGGAAATGGTCCCATGAAATCGATTCCCCAAACATCAAAGAGCTCCACCACCAAAATGTTGTTCAATGGCATCTCATTTCTTCGGCTAATGTTCCCCATTTTCTGGCACCTATCACACTTAGAACAAAAATCAAAAGCATCCTTGAATAAAGTAGGCCAAAAGAAACCAGATTGTAAAACCTTTAGAGATGTCTTTTTGGCACCAAAATGTCCTCCACATGCCAATGTATGGCTGAACGTTAGAATGCTTTGTTGCTCACTCTCTGGGACACATCTCCTAATGATTGGGTCAGGGCAATATTTAAACAAATATGGTTCGTCCCAAACGTAGTGCTTTACCATGGCAAGGAACTTCTTTCTTTCCTGAAAAGAAAGATCATTTCTAATTACACCACAAGCAAGATAATTAACAAAATCAGCATACCATGGTTCTTTTTCTTGAATAACAAGGAGTTGTTCATCTGGAAATGATTCATTTAGAGGCAAAGGTTGTCCAACTCCATGGTTTTCATTGAGCCGTGACAAATGGTCAGCCACAACATTATCACTTCCCTTCTTATCTCGAATTTCCAAGTCAAACTCTTGTAGCAAGAGTATCCATCTAATTAAGCATGGTTTAGCATCCTTTTTTGTCAACAAGTACCTAAGGGCTGCATGATCAGAAAACACAATAACTTTAGATCCCACAAGATATGACCGAAACTTCTCTAAAGCAAAAACAATAGCAAGCAACTCCTTTTCAGTTGTGGAATAGTTAAGTTGAGCATCATTTAGAGTCCGGCTTGCATAGTAGATCACATGTGGGAGCTTGTTCACCCTTTGCCCTAAAACAGCACCAATAGCATAGTCAGAGGCATCACACATTAATTCAAAAGGTGAAGACCAATCTGGTGCCATAATAATAGGGGCCGAGGTTAATTCATGTTTCAAAGTATTGAATGCATCCATACAAGCTTTATCAAAATGAAATACAACATCTTTAGCTAACAGATTGCATAATGGACGAGTGATCATTGAAAAGTTCTTAATGAAATGACGATAAAAGCCCGCATGTCCCAAAAAACTTCTCACTCCCTTCACGGTTGTGGGAGCTGCCATATTGGTGATGATGTCAATTTTGGCTTTGTCCACCTCAATTCCTTTGCTAGAGATTACATGTCCCAACACAATTCCTTGTTTCACCATGAATTGGCACTTTTCCCAATTGAGAACCAAATTTGTTTCCTGACATCTTTGAAGTACTAAAGAGAGATGGTTAAGACATTCATCAAAAGAAGAACCAAACACTGAAAAGTCATCCATAAATACTTCAATGAACCTTTCTACCATGTCGGAAAAGATTGCCAACATGCATCTTTGGAATGTTGCTGGAGCATTGCAAAGTCCAAAAGGCATTCTCCTATATGCAAATGTGCCAAAGGGGCAAGTAAAGGTAGTTTTCTCTTAATCCTCCGGAGCAATTGCAATTTGATTGTAACCTGAGTAACCATCAAGAAAACAATAGTGTGAGTGACCTGCCAATCTCTCAAGCATTTGATCTATGAAAGGCATAAGAAAATAATATTTTCTAGTACTAGAATTCAACTTCCTGTAATCAGTGCAAACACGCCAACTAGCCGTGGGCCTTGTGGGCACAAGCTCTTTGTTTTCATTCTTCATCACCGTGATTCCCACCTTCTTAGGTACTACCTGAATAGCACTCACCCATTTGCTATCAGAAATGGGATATATGATCCCCACATCTAACAACTTCAACACTTCATTCCTCACAACTTCTTTCATGTGTGGATTGAGCCTTCTTTGTGGTTCACGGGTTGGCTTTGCTCCTTCCTCCAAAAGAATCCTATGCATGCACATGGTAGGGCTTATTCCCTTGATATCTGCAATAGACCAACCAATAGCTGATTTGAACTCTTTTAACACCCTAATTAGCTTATCTTCTTCATTTGGGGTGAGGTCAGAAGCTATGATAACTGGAAGAGTTTCAAATTCAGCTAGATATGCATATTTTAGATGTGGTGGAAGTGGTTTAAGTTCAAGTTTTGGTGCCTTAACAGTGGAAGGGGTTAGATGTGACATCGATGATTCTAAAGGCTCTAAAAGAGGTGAAACATTCAAAGGATACAGTGCCAATGCTTCCAAGGCAGCTACCTCTTCCATGAGTGCATCCTCTTCATCAAACTCGTCTTGAGATTGACTCAAAACAGATTGTAATGGTTCATTAGATTGTGCCTGCAAGAACTTAGAGAAAACAAGCGAATCAAGCACATCAATGGCATAACAATCAAGAGATGAGGAAGGATGAGAAAGAGACTCAAACACTTTGAATTGAACAGCCTCTCCTAGCACTGTCATAGTGAGGAGTCCATTTTGCACATCAATGATGGTCTTGGCCGTGGCCATAAAAGGTCTCCCAAGCAAAATAGGCAACTCTCGGTCATGTATAGGAGCTTCTTCCATGTCCAACACAACAAAATCCGCAGGAAAGATTAGTTTATCAACTTGAACTAGAATATCCTCTACTATACCTCTTGGATATTTCACGGATCTGTCCGCAAGTTGTAATGAGATGGTGGTGGCCTTTAAATCCCCCAAACCTAGTTGAAGGTACACGGAATAAGGCATTAAGTTGATGCTAGCACCCAAGTCAAGCATCGCCTTCTCTACTTTCTTGTCCCCTATGGTGATGTTGATAGAAAAACTTCCTGGATCCTTGAGCTTTGGTGGAAGTTTTCTTTGCAACACGGCACTTACATTCTCGGACACCACTACCTTCTCAAGTGGTCCTGATAGGAGCATATTCATGCGACTTAATTAGCTTGTTCTCGTGCATTTATGTTGTGTTTACTTATCTATTTCAGTGTTTAAGGCCACTTTTGTGTATTTTCAGATTATAAGGCCAAAGTGTGCAAGAAGATGCAAATTGGAGTCTTTTGGAGCGAAAGAGGAATGAATGAGTTGAAGACTTGAAGAAACGACGAATTCCTACGCCAACGATGAATTCTTACCAAAACGAAGAATCCTACTCAAACAAGGCTTCCTATTTTAGGAAAGTTGACCCTAAGTTTCCCGTTTTGGTAACCTTTCCTAATCTTAAACGTCCGCAATTTTTAGCCACTTTGAAGTCCTTGTAGGCGCTTTAGGACACAAAACGAAGGCCATAGGGCCCTTAAAACCCTTTGCCGTGGGCTTTAAACCAACTCCCTTTCCTTGCCGTGCAAGGGGGGGTATTTCTGGCCCATTTCATGCATTAAACCCTAATTCTAAACCCTAGCCTTATTCCTTGCAGCCGCACCTCTCCTTCCATATTCATTCAGCCACTTATTCCCATTCCTTCCCATAATCCATTTAACCTAATTCACATTTCCAAGCCGTGCACTCCCATTCCCCTCTCATTCATTCACAAATTCACTCCCCATTCATTCTTAAAACCGTATCATCCCATCAACCTAATCCCTTGCAGCCGCAAGCCACCATCCATATTTCACCCTAAAGCTTTCTAAATCCATCTCAGCCACACCCTTTAATTCACCCTAAAATCTCATCCATTCATTCCATATACAATCAGCCCCCTTCACACATATTAATTCCCAAGCCGTGCATTCCATTGAACCCCAACACTAATCAGCCACCATCCACACTGATTCTCTCCCAATTTCTCCCATTGCCGCAGCCACCTCTCCATCTTCCCCTTCCATTCCAGCCGCCTTCTCCACCATACCACCACCATACAACCCTTCCTCCATCACTCCACCACCTTGCCGCACCACCAAACAACCCTAAACCTATCTATAATCCAGAAATTCACCCAAAATCATCCTAAAACCAATCTGCCGCAAAAGGAGAAGAGGAAAGAGGAGCTTCGACGCGCACCAATTCACGTGGATTCGTTGGGCGTTCTAGGTGTAATCATTCCTTTGTGCTTTATGTTTAAATTCAATTGTAATTCTCTTTTTGTGAACATGAGAGGCTAAATCCCCCTAGTTAGCTAGGGGGTGATTCGAAACCATGGTTATACTTGCAATATGAATTGATTACTTTTGGTTGGAATTTCATGAATGTTGGATTCAATTCATTTAACTGTTTGATTGATAACTTGTTTCTGTATGTTTATTGAGAGTGCACGCTTAATGTTCATGCATGAATTTGACGCTAGAGTATAAGTGAGTTTCACCTAATAGTTATGAACTTATATTCACAAGTAGTGGAGGTTGCTTATAAACAATCGCGTTAATTGAATTCCTGGCAAGAGTATCATGCTTTTCATAGTTACAATTGCCTTGTCGATGCTTATAATTTCCAAAGAACGTAATGATTCTAACTTGTATCTTTATCATGCTGTTCATATAGAGAACTTGTTAGGAATAATTTGTTTGCGATGCATATTCATCCAATTCAATGATTCTAGGGAAATTTGAAGGTTAATTTAAGCGGACCTAATTAACTTGGAGTGTCGAGTTCCATAATTCATTGAAAGACCAACTGAAAATCAAAGTGTATACAAGTGTGACATGTGTGGAGAAGAACCTTCTAGCTAGCATTCATCCATAATTTCATTTAATTCATTACAATCTGCCTTTAAACTACAATCTGTGCATTTTAATTAATTTCGTCAAAAACTCAATCCCCCCTTACTTTTGTGTCCAATTTAGTTAGAAAGTATCTTAGTTTGTGTTTTTAAGCATTTTGATTCATTCTATTACCCAATTTCGTCCAAAGTTACCAAAGTGCTCAAAACTGCCCAGAAAGTGATTTTAAGGCAGTTTTGAGTGTTTTGGGGCTGTTTTGAGTCTTTTGATTTGTTTTTGTGTTTCATTGTTTAGTTTTGCATTCTTTGAGTCTAATTTAGTGTTTCAAACTTTATTTTACGTTTTTGAGTTAGTTTCCAAGTGATTTTGCAATCCCTCCTAATCCCCGGTTAAGAACGATCCCTACTTATTCATATACTACAATTGTCACAAGAGGGTTTTAATTTGTGTGCTTACTTAGTTCGCATCAAATTTTTGGGTCCATACTTCCTTTTGTAGTTGTTTAACTCCTTGAAGAACTTCCCATAAGCCGGCATGTTCCTAATGACATCAAGCAAAGGTAAGTTAACATTCACTTTACTTAGAATATCAAAAATTTCCTTAAATGACTTATCCTGCTTGCTCTTGGCAAGTCTTCCAGGGAATGGTATTGGTAGAGTGTAAGGTTTCTCGGCCTTGTGAAGATTTGGTGCTTCAAATGAGGAAGTAGCATGGCTTGGTTCCTCATTTGGTTTCTCATTTTCTCCTTGAGTGATGATAGGAGCATATTCATGCGACTTAAATGGCTTGTTCTCGTGCATTTACGTTATGTTTCTTTAGTTATTTTAGTACTTTAAGCTATTTTCGTGTATTTGTAGGTCCAAAGGGCTAAAGGAGCAAAAAGATGCATTTTGGAGACTTTTGGAGCACTTTTGGGCTAAGGATGGATAGCTTATGCTTGGAGCCAAAGTGTTGGACGAAATTGAAGACCTAATTGAAGACCAAAGTGTTGGAACCTTGTTCCCTTTAGTTTTAGGACATTTAAACCTTTCCTATATCCTTAGCCGTGCATAACATTCCAACATTCCACTCCTTCATTTCAGCCACACTCCCACATATCATTACTTATCATCACCACTTATCACTTATCATAATCACATATCATTACTTATCATCACCACTTATCACTTATCAAACCATTCACTTATCACTTATCATAACCATTCACTCATCACTTATCAAACCATTCACTTATCACTTATCATCAACATTCACTTATCACTTATCATAACCATAACCATACCTTCCTCCTTGCAATTCCACATGCATTCATCACCAACACAATCATCAACAAATCCACCCATCCCATTCATCATTGCCGTGCATAACCCACCATCATTTCCAACCCATCACTCCCATTCTTTAATCCAATTCAGCCATTTAATCATTCACCTTGCATTTCCAGATGATAGGAGCATATTCATGCGACTTAAAAGGCTTGTTCTCGTGCATTTACGTTATGTTTCTCTAGTTATTTTAGTCCTTTATGCTTCTTTTGTGTGTTTTCAGGTTCTAAGGGCAAGGTATGCAAAAGGATGCCTTTTGGAGCATTTTGGAGCAAAATCGGACTTGGATTGGATAGCTTATATTTGGAGCAAAAGGAATGGACGAAATTAAAGACCAAACTATCATAACCACCTATCATTACTTATCATCACTTAACATATCATTCATTTATCACTTAACATATCATTCATTTATCACTTAGCATATCATTCATTTATCAATTATCAAACCATTCACTTATCACTCACCACATATCATTCATTTATTACTTAACATATCATTCATTTATCATATCATTCATTTATCACCACATATCATTCATTTATCACTTATCATAACCATACACTTATCACTTATCATACTCATAATCATCTACACATTTCAACCATTTAAAACATTCCACATGCTTTCACAACTTAATTCACATGCACATTCATCCACCTTTCTCCAAAGAACATCTCACATGCATTTCCACCTTCCTACTTCATCATTTCACCACCTTCTCCATCTTTATTCCACATGCATTTATCATAATTCACCCTAGCTACCACCATTCACACACACATGCACTTATTCTTTCATCATTGAACCACCAATTCAACACATGCATTCACACACCCTTTAATCATCCCCCCTTTAAGTTATGATTTTATTTCCTAACCCTACATGCATTATTTATTAACTCTTCATCATGCATCCACATTCATTCCAACACAAAACACACACATGCACTTATTCTTTCATCATTGCACCACCAATTCACCCACATGCATTTCCAACCATTCACACCCCTTTAATCATTCTCCTAGCTATCATTCACATGCTCTCCCATCCATTCTCTCCCTATATAAACCACACACACTTCATTCATTTGCATCATTCAATTCATCCCACACTTCCATTTCATTCAATTCCATCTCTCCATTCTCACACCACAAATAAACACTTCCCCTTAGAATCCAAAAACCATCTTCCATTTCCATCACTCCCCACTCCATTCCACACTTCCATCCCCCCAACCAACTATCCCTAGACCTTATGCTACAATAAAGAGGAAGATAAGAGGGCCTAAACGTTCATACAATTCAAGTTTGAGTTGTTGGAATGTTTAGGTGTTTCTTTGATTTCAATGTTTAAATTCAATTCTCTTTGTTTTGTACGTATGAGGAATGGAAGAGAAGAGTGCCTAAACGTTCATACAATTCAAGTTTGAGTTGTTGGAATGTTTAGGTGTTTCTTTGATTTCAAGGTTATGAAGAACTAAACCCCCTTTAGCTAGGGGGTGATTCGAAACTATGTTTATATTTGCAATATGAATTGATTAACTTTCGTTGGAATTTCATAAGTTGTGGATTCAATTTGTTTAACTGTTTGATTGATAACTTATTTATGTATGTTTATTAAGAATGCGCGCTTAATTTTCATGCATGAATTTGACGCTAGAATATAAGTGAATTTCACCTAATCGTTATGAACTTATATTCACAAGTAGTGGAGGTTGCTTATAAACAATCGCGTTAAACAAATTCTTGGCATAAGTTTCATGCAATCATAGTAACGAATGCCTCGTCAACACTTATAGTTTTCATGATGCTTAATGATTCTTGCTTGTATCTCTATTATGCAATTCATGTAGGGAACTTGTGAGGAATGCTTTGGGTTGTCGAATGATGTCATCCAATTCAATAACATTAGGAAAACTTGACGGTTAATTTAAGCGGACCTAATTAACCCGGGGTGTTGAGTTTCATAATTTATCGAAAGACCAACTGAGAATCAATTTTGTATGCAAGTATAACATGTGTGGAGATGAACCCCTTGGCTATTCCATCATCCATATTTTCATCTCATTCATATTTACGTTTTGCCTTTAATTACAATTTGTCCATTTAATTTAATCTCGTCCAAACACAATCCCCCCTTTACTTTATTGTCAAATTAGTTAGAAATCAATTTAGTTTGTGTTTTTAAAGAATTTTGAGTCTTTTGGTTTGTCTTAATGTTTTAACGTTTAGTTTCACATTCTTTGAGTCTAGTTTAGTGTTTTATATTGTTTTTACGTTTTTGAGTCAAAATCCAAGTGATTAACAAGCCCTCCTAATCCCCAGTCTAGAACGATCCCTCACTTATCCATTCTACTACAATTGTCAAACGAGGGTTTAATTTGAGTGTCAAGTAATTCTCACATCACCAGATTATTCCTTTCTCCACACCAAAACCGTGCACATGCATTCCCTTTGTGAAATTCCAGCTTTCCACAACCAACCTAGCTGTCATTGCACATGCATTCATCATCATTCCCCCTTGCATTTCAGCCACATTCACTCCCCCTTACCTTGTGCCGTGACTTCCCCTTCTTTCCAACATAATTCACATGCATTTCAGATTGCATTCCCATTCTTTAATTCAACCAACAAAATCATTCATTCCACATGCATTTCCAACCACACTCACCCACACAATCTGCCATCATTCACACAAACACCATCATTGCCGTGCATCCCATTCCATCTCCCATTTCAGATTGCATTCCATTCATTCCACCCTTTAATCACATGCATTCCCCTTTGAAATTCCAGCTTTCCACCTAGCTTTCCACCTCACAACCACCAGAAAACATCCCATGCCGTGTATTCCCTTTCATTTCTGTCAAAGCACATGCAATCCCACCCTTTAATCACATGCATAAATCAGCCACATGCATCTCCCATCACCATTCCAGATTTCCACTAAGTTCCTAGCTGTCATGTTCCCCCCATTTCGCCTATAAATAAGCATCCATTACACCTAAATTGACATTCATGCTTCCATACACATTTCAGTCACAAACACCAACCATTCCCTTGTGCCGTGCTCTCTCCCTAATAATCCAAACACCACACCAGAAATCATCCCATTGCCGTGGCCTCCTCCTTCCATTTTCACCACTCCCCAAACCATTCACACCATCAAACTATCCTTAGACCTTGTGCTACAACGAAGAGGAAGATAAGAGGGCCTAAACGTTCATACAATTCAAGTTTGAGTTGTTGGAATGTTTAGGTGTTTCTTTGATTTCAATGTTTAATTTCAATACTCTTTGTTTTGTACGAATGAGGAATGGAAGAGAAGAGGGCCTAAACGTTCATACAATTCAAGTTTGAGTTGTTGGAATGTTTAGGTGTTTCTTTGATTCTCTTTGTTTTGTATCATGAGGAACTAAACCCCCCCCTGGTTAGGGGGGGATTCGAAATATATGTTTATGCTTGCATTTTGATTTGATTACTTCTAATTGCGTTTCATAAGTTGTGGATTCAATTTGTTTAACTATTTGATTGATAACTTATTTATGTATGTTTATTGAGAGTGCACACTTAATTTTCATGCATGAATATGACGCTAGAATATAAGTGAGTTTCACCTAATAGTTACGAACTTATATTCACAAGTAGTGGAGGTTGCTTATAAACAATCGCGTTAAATGAATTCTTGGCATAAGTTTCATGCAATCATAGTAACGAATGCCTCGTCAACACTTATAATTTTCATAGAGCGTAATGATTCTTGCTTGTGTCTCTATTATGCAATCATGTAGGGGACTTGTGGGGAATGTTTTGGGTTGTCGTATGCAATCATCCAATTCAATAACGTTAGGAAGATTTGAAGGTTAATTAGTGCATCACGGTTAACTTGGGGTGTTGAGAATTAATGGTTTATTGAAACGAAATTGGAAATCGTTTTATTATGCAAGTGTAACATGTGTGGAGATGAACCCCTTAGCTAGCCATCCCATCCATTCAATTCCATCACATTCATCTTTACAATCTGTGCATTTTAGTTAATTTCGTCAAAAACTCAATCCCCCTTTACTTTAGTGTCCATTATAGTTAGAAAGTGTCTTAGTTTGTGTTTCTAAGTGTTTTGATTCAAGTTATTACCCAAATTCGTCCAAAGTACTCAAAATGCTCAAAACTGCCTAGAAAGTGTTTTTAAGGCAGTTTTGAGTGTTTTGGTGCTGTTTTGAGTATTTTGGTTTGTTTTGGTGTTTTAAAGTTTAGTTTTGCATTCTTTGAGTCTAGTATAGTGTTTTATATTGTGTTTTTACGTTTTTGAGTCAAATCCAAGTGATTTTGCAATCCCTCCTAATCCCCGGCCTAGAACGATCCCTACTTATACTTATACTACAATTGACAAAAAGAGGGTTTAATTTGTGTGCGTATAATTCACGCATCAAGTGACCCCTGCATTCACATGATCAGATTCATTAGTAACTTCATTGCCAACTCTATTATTGATAACCTTACCACTTCTAAGTGTAGTAATTGCTTTGGCTTGCTCTTGGTTCCTTTGAAGTATCACGGGTTGGCTTGGAAACTTTCCAACCTCTCTTTGGTTCAAGGCATCTGCAATCTGCTCCAATTGTGTCTCCATTTTGGTTAGAGCCACCGAATGTTGTTGGAGAGTGCTATTTGTGGTTTGTTGGAATTGCAAGGTATTTTGGGCTAACAACTTAACCGTATCCTCAAGTGTAGTGGCAGGTTTTGGTTGGAAGTTTTGGAATTGATTGTTGTTCTTCCATGAAAGGTTGGGATGATCTCTCCAACTTGAGTTATATGTATTGGAATACACATCATTCCTTGGCCTTTGATTGTAAGAATTCATGAGGTTCACTTGCTCTTGGACAAACTCGGGATAAGCCTCCCTAGATGGACATTGATGAGTAGGGTGGCTTGGAATGTTGCAAATGGCACACACTTCATTTGCTTTTGGCACCATGTTGAGCACAGATTCAAACTTCTTTTCTAGGTTAGCTACCTGCAAAGAAAGATCATGATTAGAACTTGTTTCATATACTCCAACTCTCTTACCCCTTAAATCTTTGTGTTGAGCATTAGATCCCAACATCTCATAAATGTTATATGACTCTTGAGCATTCTTTTTCTTCAAAGCTCCACCTGCTGCATTATCAACAGTTGATTGACATGTTTGGGTTAGTCCATCATAGAAAATTTGCATTTGTAAGTAAAGAGGTAACCCATGGTGTGGACATTGCAGCAAAAGGCCTTTAAAGCGCTCCCAACACTCATTGAAAGGTTCTCCATCATCTTGTTTGAAGTTGAATATTTGTCCCCTTAATGTGGCTGTCTTTTGAGTGGAAAAGAACTTCTCCAAAAACTTCTTAGCCACGGCATCCCACGTGGTGAGGGAACCAGGTGCTAAAGTCATCAACCAACCCTTGGCCCTATCTTTCAAGGTGTAAGGAAACACTCTCATCCTCAGATTTGCTTCACTTACTCCCTGCAAAGGTAAACCACTCACAACATTGTAAAATTCTTTAATATGAGCTAAAGGATCTTCATTAGGTAAGCCATAAAAAGAAGGAAGCATATGGAAATGTGAAGATTTAAGATCATAGTTTCTAGCTTCTGTGGGCAGCAAGATGCATGAAGGTGAATTTGGTATGATTGGTTGAGCATAGTCCTCCAAAGCTCGAAGATCATCCTGGTTGCCCGCCATCTCTTCTTCTCTTTCCCAATTAAAGTGCTCAGATCCTTCACTTGTTGAACTAGACGAATTCTCTTCCTCTTCTTCACGGACAATGGAGGAACTTGTTGGAACAAAGCTTTCCAAAGTGTTGCCCTTTAACCGTTCAAGTCTTTGGCCTAATTCAGCAAGTCTATTGGACATATACTACCTGAAACAAGATAAAACAAGTTTGAATAAAAATCAGAAATCTACTTAAAATGAAAAGAACAAGGTTTAAAACCAAAACAAGCAATTATAAGGGACTGAAATCAGTCCCCGGCAACGGCGCCAGTTTTTGTTGTTATGTTCCTTCCTAATGCTAAAATATGTTTAGTATAATGGCACAAGTAAGGGTGTCGAATCCACAGGGACTAATTGGACCTATACAACCACTTGTTCTGCAAGAACCCTATTAGAAAATAAAACTAATCAATTTAGACAGATTTGTTGTTGTAACTTGAAAGCACAAGAAAATGAAGTAAACACAAGAAAATGAATCAACAAATAATAAAATGGGGTCGCACCAATGGAGATGAAGCTAGGGATTCGATTTCACCATTGCTAAACCAAGTCCATGTTTGTTAAGTCAGTTTATACTCAGCCATCTACCTATTTCTTGAGTTTGTTTCACTTAGATATGATCAACCATATGATGTGTGGATTTGATCAAATGTTCCTAATCTTGAACCTAATTGTGATGTGCAACTTCGGTTCCTAATCAAGAATGTGTCACGCACAAGAAACTTTCATAAAACCAAAGGAAACACTCGGCAGGTTGTTTGCAAAACATTCCCTTCATTCATTCACATATCCACCAAGAATATGCATGATGTGTGCTCTAATCTTGGCTAAACAACCTGTGGTTAATTCAAATGGTGATCAAACATTAAAATCAACACACAAAGTCACAATTAAATCAGAGAATGAAACAAGAAATAGATGGGTCAACTGAGCGTTCTAACTTAACTACATGGCAATCTTGCAAGGCTACATCGAATCCCTAGAAAGAGATTAGTTACACTTCATGTTTACAGGATGTTTGACATAAAAATATACAACATGAGTGAACATAGAATTAAGGAGAGGGAACCCTTGAAGCAAAACTGATATCGAAATCCCTTAAGGGTGGCCTTCGGCGTTGGCTCTCCTAGTGTGTTGTAAATGAAGGTGGAGAGGCTAGGGTTGAATGGTTTCTGCAAATGGGAGAGAAAATGGACAGAGGTGGAGCGGCTAGGGTGTGGGAATAATGGAATGAAGCCAGGAAGAAGTTGTGTCTGAAATGCCTAATTCGCTTGGTTTAAAATATGGCTGAGAGGATGACAAACAAGGAAAGTGTTTAAGGTGAGTTAAATGGCTCAAATTTCATGTAAATGGTATTTCCACATATGGCATGTGTTTTGAGCGTTTTTTCCTTGTTTTCACAATTTGCAAATCAGGTTTACACATTCTTGCCTTGTGTGGAACCACCAAATCTGACTCCAGCGTTTTTGCCTTGTTTAGAACCACCCAATATGGCCGAATTGCACCACTTTCCTTCCACATCTTTTCCTGAAATTCCAGCAGCCAAATTAGTCCTAGATTCCTCATTTGGACTCCAAATTAACTCCCCAGAATCCTCTCCACGTTTGGAATAATGCTCAGCTACCAAAAGGAGTGTTTTTACTTCATTTGCCTTCCAATTGATCCTATTACACACTTGGCTGCACGCTAACACCAAATAATGTAAAATGCAACCAGTTTAATTCAAAAACGTCACAAAGAAGCCAAATATGGAAGATATAAATGCATGCAATATGTGAGTTATCAAGTGTGACCTGAACTTGTTTAGGCAGATTGTGGAGGTGCTTGTGTGGGTGCGTATGGTTTGTTGTAGAAGCCTGGGGGTTGTTGCCTAAAGCCTCCTTGTGATTGGGGTTGTGGCTCCCTCCACTTGAAGTTTAGGTGATCTGTCCAACTGGGATTGTAGGTGTTGGAATATGGATCGTTCCTTGGTTGATTTTGGCTTTGAAATCCAATTGCATTCGCGCTCTCCATCCCCCATTCTCAATAAGTTGAGGACACATGTCAGAAACATGTCCTTGGATAGAACATACTCCACACACCATTGGTCCTTGGATCTTCATACCTTCGGCCATCTGAGACACAATAGAAGTAAGATTAGCTAATTGAGATTGAATATCGGATGAAGAGCTTACCTCATTAACTTGTGGCCGTGGGTTATCCCTTTGTCCCATGCCTTCGTATTGTTGTGCATATAATGCACGGTTTGCAATGAGTGTCTTGGCTGCCATGGGTGTTTTATCTACCAAAGCTCCTCCCGCCGAGGCATCTAGCATTTGACGTTCGATTGGTAGAAGGCCTTCATAGAAATATTGAAGGAGCAACTCTTCCTTCATTTGATGTTGTGGACAAGAAGCAACAAGTGATTTAAAACGTTCATAATAAGTAGGAAAGGATTCACCTTGCTTTTGTTGTATGCCACTTATTTGTTTCCTCAGGAGAATGATTCTTGAAGTGGGAAAAAACTTCTCCAAGAATGCTCGTTTCATACTTTCCCAAGATGTCACTGTCCCCGGTGCTAGCTCATATAACCAATCTTTAGCTTTGTCCATTAGAGAGAATGGAAAAGCCTTCATCTTTAAGATGCTACCATCGACATTGACAGGGGTCATGCTCGAACAAACCACTTCAAATTCCTTCAAGTGCATGTTAGGGTCTTCCATGGACAGCCCATGGAACTTTGGGATGTGGTGCAACAAGTTAGACTCCAATTCAAACTCCTCGGTCTTGCCTTGAGCTGCCTCGGGATATTGAATACATAAAGGTGCGGCATTGCCCATTCTCGAAGCCGAAAGCTCCTTGATTGTTCGATTGTCGGCTGCCATGATGGGTGCTTCCTCAAAAGTCTCTGCCGTGCCCCTTTCTTCCACTTCTAAAACTTGTTCTTCAAGGTCAGGTTCAGGGCTAGGTGTGTTAGACTCTTGCTGGTTCTTTTTTCTTCTCAAAGTCCTCTCAAAATCGTCGTCAAAGTCCAAAATATTCTTATCAACAGGTTGGGAACTTCGAGTCATAAACTAGTACCTAAAAACAATGAAACAAACAAAAAATAAATAAAAAGAAATAACGAGGGATTAGCAAAGTTGCTAATCCCCGGCAACGGCGCCATAATTTGATATGAAAATTACTTAACACACAAATTAAACCCTCTTGTTGACAATTGTAGTAGATATGTAAGTAAGGATCGTTCTTAAACCGGGGATTAGGAGGGATTGCTAAACACTCTAAACTGACTCAAAATCGTAAAAACAAAGTTTATACACTAAACTAGACTCAAAGAATGCAAAACTAAACTATAGAACACTAAAACAAACCAAAAGACTCAAAACAGCAAACAAACACTCAAAACTGCCTTAAAAACACTTTATGGGCAGTTTTGAACACTTAACTCAAATCTGGATGAAATTAAGTTATCACTTGACTCAAAACACTTAAAAACATTAACTAAATTGATTTCTAACTAATCTAACACTTTAAATTAATGGGGGAATTGGTTTTGACGAAAATTAAGTAAATTAAGACAAGGACAAAGAAAACAGATTCTTTAGACGAAATTAGGTGAATTGATGAATGATGAGCTAACTAGAGGGTTCTTCTCCACACATGACACACTTGCATTCAAATTGATTTCCAATTGCTTCTTTCAATAAATCATGAAACTCAATACCCCAAATTAACCGTGAACAGCACTTTTTTAACTTTCAAAAACTCAAAACATTCTCTAAAAGTCCCTTACGTGAAAAGGACAATAAAGGTACAATCAAAGATCATTAAGTTTCATGAAAACTATAAGTATTGACGAGGCAATTGTTAATATGAAAAGCGTGAAACTTTTGCCAAGAATTCACTTAACGCGATCATCGATAAACGACCTCCACTACTAGCAAATATAAGGTTATAACTATTAGGTGAAATTCCCTTATATTTTAGCTTCAAATCCCTGCATGAAAAACTAAGTGGCCACCTTAATCAACACACAAGAATGAGTTATCAATCAAACAGTTAAGCAAATTGAATTCACAACTTATGAAATAACAATTGGATGTAATCAATTCATCTTACAAGCACAATCATGGTATTGAATAGCCCCCTAGCCAAAAGGCTTAGTTCCTCATGTTCATAAAACAAAGGAAAACAGATTTATACATTGTAAATATAAGAAAGAGGACACCTAAATACTCCAACGATCCAATGTTGAATAGCTAGAATCTTCAAGCAATCTTCTTCCTCTCCTTCGCTACGGCACAAGAGGTTCTGGTGAGTTTAGGGGTTTATGGATGATGTAGAATGATGGATTTGGGTTTGGGATGGATGTAGGGGACGGCAAGGGTTGGTTTTGGGCAGAAATTATGGAGAATGGTGAAGTATCGATGTGTTAGAGGGATGGGATGATTTTCTGGCGTGAATGGTGAATGAATCCATCTTTGTGGCTGCAACAAGGATGTTTATTTATAGTATTTCAGGAGTTAAAACCCTAGGTTATTTAGGTAAACAGAAATTAAGTCAAAAGCTTCTAACAATAGGAAATCAAATCAGAAATTTAAAGGAAACTAACTAAAAGTTGCGGCAATGGCATAAAACACAAAAGGAATGTGTTTTAATGCAAGGAAATAAGAAAGAACCATCTCCCTTGCACGGCAAGGAAGAGGAAAGGTTAAGGGAGGTGCGGATGTGATAAGGAAAGGTTTAAATGTCCTAAAACTAAAGGAAACAAGGTTCCCTTGCACGGCAAGGGATGATGATAAAGGGGAAGTTGACATGGTGACGGCAAGGGAAGGAAAAGATGCAAGAGACCTTTGTTTTGTGTCCTAGAATGCATATGAAGTCTTCAAAGTGTTTGGGACATAAGGACAATTAGAATTTAGGAAATGTCAAACCAAGATAGGAAACCCTGGGCTTAACTTTCCTACTTCAAGTAGGAATCCTTGTGTGATTAGGAATCCTCAGCTAACTAGGAATCCTCATGTGAGTGGGAAACCTCCTTCAATTTGGAAACCTTCTCGTGATAGGAATCCTTGTCGACTTCAAGTCTTCAATTATGTCCGATCCTTGTGCTCCAAGCATGTGATGATCATTCCAAGTCCAATTTTGCTCCAAAAGGCACCAAAATGGATCTTTTCACCAACTCCATCATATGAACCTGAAAACACACAAAAGAAGCATAAAGGACTAAAATAACTAAGGAAGCACAACGTAAATGCACTAGAACAAGCCAATTAAGTCGCATAAATATGCTCCTATCAGAGAGCATGAAGAGGGCGTTTCTTGAAAAGTTCTTTCCTACTTCAAGAGTCATTCTTTTGAGAAAGAAGATTAGCGGAATCCAACAAAGTCAAGGGGAGTCTTTTCCAACATACTACGAGCGTTTTAAAGCCCTTGTTGCATCATGTCCTCAACATCAAATGAAGGAGGAGCTTCTACTTCAATACTTCTATGAAGGTCTTCTTCCTATTGAAAGGCAAATGCTTGATGCTTCGGCGGGAGGTGCGTTGGTGGATAAAACTCCCATGGCAGCCAAGAATCTCATTGCGAACCGGGCTCTCAATGCACAACAATACGAAGGCATTGGGCAAAGGGACCCCCCACGGCAACAAGTGAATGAGGTAAGTTCTCAATCCGACATTCAAACTCAATTAGCTAATCTTACTTCTCTTGTGTCTCAGATGGCCGAAGGAATGAAGATCCAAGGTCCAATTGTATGTGGTGTATGTTCTATTTAAGGTCATCCTTCGGAAAAATGCCCTCAATTGATTGAGAATGGGGGATGGGAGAGTGCAAACGCCGTTGGATTTCCAAGCCAAAATCAGCCAAGGAATGATCCATATTCCAATACATACAATCCGGGTTGGAGAGACCATCCTAACTTCAAGTGGAGGGAGCCTCAACAACCTTACCAACAAGGAGGCTTTAGGCAGCAACCCCTGGGGTTTTACACCAAAACCCATGGCCAAGACCAAAACCAACCCCAATCTGCCCAAAACCATCAAGGTACGTCCCTAGAAAATGCTGCAATTCTTAAGTTACTTACCAATTTGTCTCAGGGGCAAGAAAATCAAATCAAAAGGGTGGACCAATTAGAGAAGCAAATGGGGCAGATTGCGGAGTTTGTAGGGCAATTCCGAGACCAAGGCAAGCTCCCAAGCTCAACCATTGTCAATCCAAAGGGAGGGTTCGAATCTGCCAAAGCAATCACTTTGAGGAGTGGAAAAGAGGTTGGCATTACATCCACACCACCCAAAACAAGTCCTAACGAAGAAGAAATATTGCAACATGAAGAGGAGGCTGAAGGGAAGCCCACGGCAAGGACACAACTTCCATTGCCGCAAGCCCAAAAGGACCAAAACTCATCCATGTCACCCAATTCGGCCACCAAAGGTAAGTTGGGTTCAAATTCGATTAATTCTAACCCCATTCCACCCAATGTTCCTTTTCCTCATAGATTTTTGCAAACAAAGAAGGAGGAGCATGAGAAGGACATTCTTGAAACATTTAGGAAAGTTCAAGTCAATATCCCGCTCCTAGATGCCATAAAAGCAAGTGCCCAAATACTCTAAGTTCTTGAAGGAATTGTGCACTACAAGGAAGAGGGCGTCACATAAAGAGGTACTAAGGGTAAGTGAAAACGTTTCCGCTGTTTTACAAAGGAAGTTACCACCAAAGTGCAAAGATCCAGGTAGCTTTACAATTCCTTGTATTATTGGTCAAACTAAGTTCGAACATGCTATGTTAGACTTAGGAGCTTCAATTAATGTCATGCCATACTCTATTTATGCATCCATGAACCTTGGTGAATTGATAAATCATGGCGTGATTATTCAATTGGCCAATCGATCTAATGCCTATCCAAAGGGAGTTTTGGAAGATGTTTTAGTGCAGGTGAATAACTTGATATTCCCAGCGGATTTTTATGTGCTTGAAATGGACGACTCGGTTCATTCTCCACCCTTGCCACTCCTACTTGGAAGACCGTTCATGAAAACAGCCCAAACAAAGATTGATGTGGCCAAAGGAGCACTAACAATGGAGTTTGGTGGTGATATAATTAAATTCAATGTCTATGACTCTATTAAGAATCCTAATGATTGTCATTCTTGTTTTGCCATAGATGTGCATAAGGATATAGGGCCGAAAGGATCCACACCTATCAAGAAGGATGTATCAAGAACCACAATTGGAGAGGAACTTGGAGTGATTGCCCTACAACCACCCAATATGGCCGAAAGTAGCCATAGTGACATTGTTGATAGGGCTGCCGATTTTGAGCCTTCACCACAATATGTTTGTAAGTCTTCAATCCCAATTTCAATTCCCATTTCAACTAATAGGTTGTTACCTTCTTTGGTGCAGGTGCCCAACCGATTTCAAGGTGGTGGGAGCATTTACATGGACTTTCGGAACCAAAACACCACCATTAGGGAGGATCACTATCCCCTCCCATTCATTGAGCCATATTACGAAAGTGTTGAAAGGCAGGTTGTGGAGGACGTCACCCTCCATGCCGTGGGCTCTAATTGAGGACAAGAAGAATGTTCGTCCGGCTGCACGACGTTAAAGCAAGCGCTTCTTGGGAGGCAACCCATGCATTCAACTCGAGAGGATATGGGCAATTCACCAATTCATGCTACAAAATCAGATTTGCGTTCCTTAATCTCTATCTCTTTACTGTTTTTATTCCATCATGTTAGTTCGTTTATAATGTTGGTTTGAATGTGAGTCTTTGTTTGAAACATTGAGGACAATGTTTAATTTAAGTGTGGGGGGGGGGGGGGGTAAATGATGCGAGAATTATAAGCACACAAATTAAACCCTCTTTTTATCAATTGTAGTAAGTATGTAAGTAGGGATCGTTCTTAACCGGGGATTAGGAGGGATTGCAAATCACTTGGAAACTGACTCAAAAACGTAAAATAAAGTTTAAAACACTAAACTAGACTCAAAGAATGCGAGACTAAACGCTTAAAACACTAAAACAAACCAAAAGACTCAAACATCACCCAAAACACTCAAAACTGCCTTAAAAACACTTTCTGGGCAGTTTTGAGCACCTTGGTGAATTTGGACGAATTTGTGCAACAAATTGAATCAAAACACTTATAAACACAAACTAAGACACTTTCTAACTAATTTGGACAATACAAAGACTCAAGGGACTCAAAACAAGTTCAAAAGACTCAAAACTGCCTAAAAACACTAACTAGGCAGATTCTAAGCACTAAAGAACAAGAAAGTAAAGGGGGGGTTTTGATTTGACGAAAATTGAAATAACAAAACAAGTTAATAAACTAGGCAGAATTGTAAAACGAATTCCTTGAAAACAAGATAATGGATGGATTAGTTAGAGGTCCATTCTCCACACAAGACACATTTGTATATGAATCGATTCTCCAATTGCTTTTCATTAACTATGATGCTCAACACCCCAAGTTAACCGTGATGCACTAATTAACTCTCAAATTTTCCTTATGTTATTGAATTGGATGATGCATGCGACAATTCAAATCATTCTCCAATGGTTCTCAACATGAATGCATAGAAGAGATACAATGAGAGATCATTATGCTCTATGAAAATTATAAGTGTTGACGAGGCAATTGTAACTATGAATGCATGATACTCTTGCCAAGAATTCAATTAACACGGTTGTGACTAGCAACCTTCACTACTCATGTTTATAAACTTGTGACGATTAGGTGAAACTCGTTTATAAACTAGCATCGAGTTTAAGCATGAAGACTAAGTATGCATCCCTAATCAACATACAAAAACAAGTTTTTAATGAACAGATAATTGAATTGCAATCACAACTTAACAAATCACAATTGGAAGAAATCAATTCATATTTCAAACATGTTCATGGCTTCAAACTTTCCCCTAACTAATTAGGGGTTTAGCCACTCATGATTACAACAAACTTAGAGAGTAATAACAAAGTAAACATTGAAAACAAGAATCGAAGTACACCTAAAAATTCCAACAACTCAATCTTGAATTGTATGAACGTTTAAGCCTCTTCTCCTCTAGTTGCTGCGGCACAAGGGGTTTTGGTGAGTTTTGGGGGTTATGGATGATGTAGAATGATGTGTTTAGGGTAGGGATGGATGTAGGGGAAGGCAAGGAGTGTTTTTGGGCAGAAAATATGAAGAATGGTGAAGTATGGCTGTGTTAGAGAGAGGGAATGAATTTCTGGCGTGAATGAATGTGTATGAGAGGTGGTGATCTGATCTAGGGGTTAATATGAGTATATATAGGCACTTAGGACCCTAGGGAAATCAGATATGGACTTGAATTAATTAATGGGAGAGCATGGGAGTGACAGCTAGGGTGAATGATTAAAGGCAAAGTGCATGTGGCTGATTTGTGGTGCAATGATGAAAGGCAAAGTGCATGTGGCTGATTTGTGGTGCAATGATGAAAGGATGGAAGTGCATGTGGCTGCAATGGATTAAAGGATGGGAGTGCATGTGGCTGCAATGGATTAAAGGATGGAGTGCATGTGGCTGCAATGTAGCCTTCTAGAAATCATGTTTTTAGGCCCCCTTGCAACTCCCTAACTGAATTCAAGCCTTTCAAATTCGTCCATCCTCATGCCTCCATGCTTGCACTATCCAATCTTGGCCCAAAAATGCTCTAGAATGCTCCAAATTGCTTCTTTTTGCATACTTTGACACTAAAACCTGAAATTGCACGAAAATAACTTTAAACACTATAGTTAACATAGTTTAGCTAATTAAATGCAAGAAAACAAGCTAACTAAGTCGTATAAATATGCTCCTATCAAATTCCCCCACACTTAGCTTTTGCTAGTCCTCGAGCAAAACAAAACAATCAAAACATAACGAAACGAAACAAAACAAACAAAAGACAATCTAAACCTTCCAACGTTGCCTCTGGGATTTCCAATGCACATGACATGTTAAAATTCGTTATCTCCACAGATTTTAGTCATCTTCACACTTAAGTACATTCTTACTCAAAGTCACCACATACTAGTTCACAATTAGGCATTTAAAACCATGTTTTGAATGTAGTAACATGCTTTTAGAGAATTTGCTCAATTCCTTACAAGATATGCACTCAATTTTCACTCAGATTTTCTAACTACACACCCTAATCTAGTTATATGTGAGAAGATTGATGTAAACATGGAAACGAATACTCACATATATGTATCACAAAGGAAGCAATTTCTGGAGTTAATAAGCAGATATGATCTCATGAATGGAATGCTACTACTTAGATGCGAGAACCAGTGATACCATATGCTCATACCAAGTTCAAACTCCACAAATTGAAACACATAACACTCAAGATTGAAGTCACGGGTTGTAGCGGGGCTTGGGGTGTTTGGCTAACAAAGAAGTGATATGGAAAACAAAGGTTCTTAAAGAAATAGTGAGCAAAGCATTTAAATCAACTTAGAATTCACTTTTGAATGCACACTCAACTTTTGAACAAAAGGGGAGAATTTAGACATTTTAGGGCCAGATTTGGTGTTTTGGACCCTTTCTTCAACATTCAACACTTAATCACTTATTCTTTCATCTTTTCAATCTCTTTTTCCTTTCTTTCTTTCTTTTCTTTTCTGTTTTTCTTTTTCATACGTTTTTCACACTTTTTCTTTTCTTTTGAATCTCAAAACATACATATTAACTTAAGAACAAACATTCCTTCCCCCCACACTCATTTTCTTGCATAATGTAACTCAAAAGGAATTCATTTAAGTTATGCTCACTATCTTTTAAGAACAAGGGTGTGGACTGTCCTAAACTAGGCTAGGTGAGGATAATGTGGGTTAACAAAGAATAAAGGCTAAACAAGGCTCAACGGGGTTGACTTAGACATGTAATGAAGTAGGATGCACGGCAATTTGGCTTTGGTGGTGGTCACTACACAACTTCTTCTTGAATATGTGTTATGCAAATCAATAACATGCTTTGAATGAAATGGGCATGAGTTCTAGCATTTGGAACTATATGATGAAACGCCTTCTAAGTAGCAACCAAGCAAAGAATAATGAGACCATGCAACGACTTTAGAAAACAATAATGCACAGATTTTAACTCTCCAAATAACGTTTAGGCTCAAGTCTCACAAGGTTGTAGCGTTTGTTTGAGTTCCTTCCTTCAAGCATGTTACAAAAACGAATTTTTTTCTTTTATGATTGCATGTGAAGTCATACATTATAACCATAACCAAGCATATACCAAGAGTAAATCAAACTTTTCTCCATGTTTATAACTCTTTTTAACAGTCATGCAATTACAAACCAAATCCTCATCATTGTGTTGGAAGGTACCCTAAGACACAAACACACAAAAACAACTCAAAACACTCTTTTTAGGCTTTTCAAAACATCTTTTTCAAATTTTTATGTGATTTTCGGAGTTATGAGACAAATCACACTAAAACACTCTAAAACAGCTTAAAAACACTTTAAAACAGCAAGGAACAACACTTGAAGTTATGGGTGATAAAATCCCACGAATTTGCATCAAATATCCTTAGTTACCCCCCCACACTTAAATCAAACATTGTCCTCAATGTTTTAAACATAACTTCACACAAAACACCATTAAACACACAAACAGCAACCAAACAACATAATAGGGCAGATGAGAAACAATAACAAAGAGACGGGTTTTAGAAACGCAAATCTGGAATTTGGGGGATTCCTTGAGCTTCCTTTGTTGAATAGATGGGTTGCCTCCCATATAGCGCTTGCTTTAACGTCGTGCAGCCGGACGAACACCTCCATCAAGCTTCAGGGGAGGCCATGGCATGGAGGGGTGTTTCCTCCACAACTTGCTCCTCAAACAAAGTGTAATACGGCTTCAACCTATGCCCATTGACCTTGAACTCTTGGCCACTCTTTAAGCTTTGGACTTGGACTGCACCATGAGGAAAAACATTAGTAACAACAAGAGGTCCAATCCACTTAGAACGTAACTTACCAGGGAATAACCGAAGTCTTGAATCAAAAAGCAACACTTTCTGCCCCTTGGAGAATGTTTTGGTACGAAGCATCTTATCATGATAAGCCTTTGTCTTGTCCTTGTAGATTCGAGCATTCTCGTAAGCCTCGTTCCTAATCTCCTCAAGTTCATCTAATTGGAGCTTCCTATGAACTCCAGCAGCGTCTATGTCCATATTGAAGGTTTTCACAGCCCAATGCGCCTTGTGCTCTAGCTCAACGGGCAAATGACATGGCTTACCATATATAAGCCGAAAAGGTGACATGCCAAGGGGAGTTTTGTAAGCCGTACGATAGGCCCACAATGCATCGTCTAAGCGCAAACTCCAATCTCTTCTTGAGGGTCCCACGGTTTTCTCTAGGACTTGTTTGATCTCCCTATTTGAAACCTCCGCTTGCCCATTGGTTTGAGGGTGATAAGGTGTTGAAACCTTATGCGTAACGTTGTACTTCTTGAGCAAAGCTTCAATGGTACGGTTGCAAAAGTGAGAACCCCCATCACTGATTAAAACTCGTGGCATCCCAAACCTAGCAAAAATATTAGATTTCACAAAATCTGCAACAACCTTAGAATCGTTAGTACGGGTGGCTTTGGCCTCCACCCATTTGGAAACATAATCGACAGCTAGCAAGATGTAAGTGAAACCAAAAGAGGGAGGAAAGGGGCCCATGAAATCGATACCCCAAACATCAAAAATTTCCACAAATGAGAGAGATTGCTGCGGCATTTGGTCCTTAGGCCCTATGTTACCCGTTCTTTGACACTTATCACATGTTAAACAAAACATTTTAGCATCTTTAAAGAGATTAGGCCAATAAAATCCAGATTGTAACACCTTTAGGGCTGTCCTTTGGGTGCCAAAATGTCCCCCACATGCATAAGTATGGCAGAATGTAAGAATGGAATTAAAATCAGATTCGGGCACACATCTACGCACAATCTGATCTGGGCAGAATTTCCATAAATATGGATCATCCCAAACATAAAAACGTGCATCATGAACAAGTTTATCACGTTGGAATTTGTTTAGGGTACTAGGAACTTGCTTAGACACCAAGAAATTGACCAAATCGGCATACCAAGGGGTTCTTACCTCAATGGACAGAAGTTGTTCATCCGGGAATGTCTCTACGATAGGAACGGGCTCTTCCTCACGCACCATTCTACTTAGGTGGTCAGCCACTACGTTTTCACACCCTTTCTTGTCTCGAATTTCAAGATCGAACTCTTGAAGTAGGAGCATCCATCGAATGAGTCTTGGCTTGGCCTCCTTTTTTGTGAAAAGATACCTCAAGGCTGCATGGTCAGTGAAAACAATGACTTTAGTACCAAGAAGATATGATCTAAACTTATCTAATGCAAATACAATAGCCAAGAGTTCTTTTTCGGTTGTAGAATAATTTAGTTGTGCATCATTCAACGTCCGTGAGGCATAGTAGATGACATGCGGCCTTTTGTCTTTCCTTTGCCCTAAAACAGCCCCTAGAGCATAATCAGAGGCGTCACACATCAATTCAAAAGGGAGACTCCAATCAGGGGGAGCAATGATTGGTGCCGTGGTCAACAACTCCTTGAGTTGATTGAATGAAGCCGTGCACTCCTTGGTGAATTCAAACGCCACGTCTTTTTGTAGGAGACAGCAAAGAGGTTGTGCAACTTTTGAGAAGTCCTTTATAAACCTACGATAGAATCCTGCATGGCCAAGAAAAGAACGAACCTCTCTAACCGAAGTTGGAGAGGGTAAGTGACGTACAAGATCTATTTTAGATTTGTCTACTTCAATGCCGTTTTCAGAGATAATGTGCCCTAAAACTATGCCTTGTTTAACCATGAAATGACACTTTTCCCAATTAAGAACAAGGTTAGTTTCAACACAACGTTTTAGAATCAAACTCAGATTATGCTAAAATCATCCATAAAAACTTCAAAGCAACCATCAAAAGAATTACCAAAGACGCTAAAATCATCCATAAAAACTTCAATGATTTTCTCAACATAATCAGAAAATATACTCATCATGCATCTTTGAAACGTAGCAGGTGCATTACATAAACCAAAAGGCATGCGACGATATGCAAATGTACCAAAAGGGCATGTGAAAGTGGTTTTTTCTTGGTCCTCGGGTGCTATGACAATTTGATTATAACCAGAGTAACCATCAAGAAAACAATAGAAAGCATATCCCGCTAACCTTTCGAGCATTTGGTCAATGAACGGCAATGGGAAGTGGTCCTTCCTTGTGGTGGCGTTTAACTTCCTATAGTCGATGCACACCCTCCAACCAGTTTGAATGCGCGTAGGAACAATCTCATTCTCGGCGTTTTCAACCACAGTTACTCCGGATTTTTTTGGAACGCATTGCACGGGCGAAACCCACCTGCTATCAGAAATAGGATAAATCACTCCACAATCAAGCAATTTGATTACCTCTTTCTTCACTACTTCCATCATCGGAGGGTTAAGACGGCGTTGAGCCTCTCGAGATGTTTTGGACCCCTCCTCTAGAAGAATGCGATGCATGCACATAGTAGGGCTGATTCCCTTTATGTCGGCCAAAGTCCATCCAATTGCCGTCTTGTACTCTTTAAGCACTCGCACTAATTTGCTCTCCTCTTGTGCCGTGAGTGAGGATGAAATAATGACGGGCAATGTCTCATCCTCTCCCAAGAACACGTACTTCAAGTGACTCGGCAACGGCTTAAGTTCAAGTGTAGGTGGCTGCACAACTGAGGGAAGCATTTTATTAGTCGAAACAGAACTTAAAATAGGGTCCAAAAACTTACCTGAATGGGATGGCAATGACTCGAGTGCAGCCACCATCTCCATCATATCCTCACTAGGGGGCACGGCCAAGGACTCCTCATGCATGCCGTGGGGTTCCTTGGTGGTTGTCTCAATGTTCTGCACGTCCCTTCCTTGTGCAATGATGCGAGAATTATACGCGCACAAATTAAACCCTCTTTTTGACAATTGTAGTATAGAATGTAAGTAGGGATCGTTCAGGACCGGGGATTAGGAGGGATTGTTAATCACTTGGATTTGACTCAAAAACGTAAAAACACAATATAAAACACTATACTAGACTCAAAGAATGCAAAACTAAACTTTAAAACACCAAAACAAACCAAAAGACTCAAAACAGCACCAAAACACTCAAAACTGCCTTAAAAACACTTTCTGGGCAGTTTTGAGCACTTTGAGTACTTTGGACGAATTTGGGTAATAACTTGAATCAAAACACTTAGAAACACAAACTAAGACACTTTAACACTAAACTAGACTCAAAGAATGCAAAACTAAACTTTAAAACACTAAAACAAACCAAAAGACTCAAACATCACCCAAAACACTCAAAACAGCCTTAAAAACACTTTCTGGGCAGTTTTGAGCACTTTGGTGAATTTGGACGAATTTGTATAACAAATTGAATCAAAACACTTATAAACACAACCTAAAACACTTTCTAACTAATTTGGACATTAAAGTAAAGGGGGATTGAGTTTTTGACGAAATTAACTAAAATGCACAGATTGTATTTAAAAACAGATTGTAAAGATGAATGTGATGGAATTGAATGAATGAATGCTAGCCAAGGGGTTCATCTCCATACATGTTATACTTGCATATAAAACGAATCTAATTGCTTCTCAATAAACCATGAATTCTCAACACCCCGGGTTAATTAGGTCCGCTTAAATTAACCGTCAAATTTTCCTTAAGTTAATGAATTGGATGATTGCATACGACAACCCAAAGCATTCCTCACAAGTTCCCTACATGAATTGCATAATAGAGATACAAGCAAGAATCATTAAGCATCATGAAAACTATAAGTGTTGACGAGGCATTCGTTACTATGATTGCATGAAACTTATGCCAAGAATTCGTTTAACGCGATTGTTTATAAGCAACCTCCACTACTTGTGAATATAAGTTCGTAACTATTAGGTGAAACTCACTTATATTCTAGCGTCATATTCATGCATGAAAATTAAGCGTACACTCTCAATAAACATACATAAATAGGTTATCAATCAAATAGTTAAACAAATTGAATCCACAACTTATGAAACGCAATTAGAAGTAATCAAATCAAAATGCAAGCATAAACATATATTTCGAATCCCCCCCTAGCCAAGGGGGGGTTTAGTTCCTCATACGTACAAAACAAAGAGAATTGAAATTAAACATTGGAATCGAGGAAAAGAAACACCTAAACATTCCAACAACTCAAACTTGAATTGTATGAACGTTTAGGCACTCTTCTCCTCCTCTTCGTTGTAGCACAAGGTCTAAGGATAGGTTTGGAGGGATGGGGAGTTATGGATGGTGTAGAATGATGTGTTTAGGATAGGGATGGATGTAGGGGACCTCAAGGCTTCTTTTTGGGCAGAAAATATGAAGAATGGTGAAGTATGGATGTGTTATAGAGAGGGGATGAATTTCTGGCGTGAATGGTGAATGAATTGTGTATGAATGGGAATGAATGAATTGTGGCTGCAATGGATGCTTATTTATAGGTGAAAAGGAGGGAATATGACAGCTAGGAACTTGGTGGAAATCTGAAATGGTGATGGGAGATGCATGTGGCTGATTTATGCATGTGATTAAAGGGTAATGACAGCTAGGTTATGATGATGAATGCATGTGCAAAGTTGGATGAATGATTATGGGTGCATGTGGCTGATTTATGGTGCAATGATGAAAGGCAAAGTGCATGTGGCTGATTTGTGAAGGGAATGCATGTGGAATGAATGTGTGAATGATGGCAGATTGTGTATGTGAATGATTAGGGTGAATGTGCATGTGCTTTGACAGCTAGGTTGAATAAATTAAAGGGAGTGCATGTGGCTTGGCTGGAATGATTGGAATGCAATCTGAAATGGGATGTGTTGGTGTGAATTTCTGGTACAAAGGGCCTCCTTTGGTCTTCAATTTCGTCCATCTACTTGGCTTCAAGTATATCCAATCCATTTAACGCCCCAAACTACTCCAAAATGCACCAAAATGCACCATTTTGCATACTTTGCCCTTAGAACCTGAAAACACACAAAAGAAGCATAAAGGACTAAAATAACTAATGAAACATAACGTAAATGCACGAGAACAAGCCATTTAAGTCGCATGAATATGCTCCTATCAAATACCCCCACACTTATCTTTTGCTAGTCCTCGAGCAAAACAGAAAGAAAAACAAAACAAAACGAAACGAAACAAAACAAGTAAAACACAACCTAAACCTTCCAACAATCGTCTCAGGGATTTCCAATGCACATGACATGTTAAAAATCATCATTCTCACAGATTTTAGTCATCTTCACACTTAAGTACATTCTTAATCATAGTCACCACATACTATTTCACAATTAAGCATTTAAAACCATGTTTTGAATGTAGTAACATGCCTTAGAGAATTTGCTCAATTCCTTACAAGATATGCACTCGATTTTCACTCAGATTTTCTAACTACACACCCTAATCTAGTCATTTGTGAGAAGATTAATGAAAACGAACACTCACATATATATATCACAAAGAGAGCAATTTCTGGAGTTAATAAGCATGTTTAGATATGATCTCATGAATGGAATGCTACTACTTAGACGCGAGAACCAGTGACTCCATAAGCTCATATCAATTCCAAACTCCACATTTTGAAACACATAACACTCAAGATAGAAGTCAAAGGGTTGTAACGGGGCTAGGGTATTGGCTAACAATGAAAGGTGAAGGATAAACAAACATTCTTAAAGCAATAGTGAGCAAAGTATTGAATTAGGCACTTAGAATTCCCTTAAGAACGCAGAAGTCAACTTTGAACACCCAAGGGAAAATCACACAAAACTTAGGGCCATATTCAACTTTTTGGACCCTTTCTTCAACCATCAACGCTCGTGAGTTCATTCTAACTTATTTTCACTCTTTTTTTTTTTTTTTTTTTTTTTTTTTTCTTCTTCTTTTCTTTTTTTTTTTTTTTTTTGAATCTCAAAACATACATATAAACGTAAGAACAAACTTTTACTCCCCCACACTCATTTTCTTGCATAATGTAACTCAAAAGGAATTCATTTAAGTCATGCTCACTATACTTTAAGAACAAGGGTATAGGAAAGTCCTACTCTAGGCTAGGTGAGGAAAATGTGGGTAAACAAAGAATAAAGGCTAAACAAGGCTCAACGGGGTTAAAACTTACAACATATATGAAATATGGGAAGTAAGGCTATTTGGCTATGGTGGTGGTTACACAACTTCATCTTGATATGTGTTATGCAATTCAATGTCATGCTTTGAATGAAACGGATATAAGTTCTAGCATTTAGTTCTATCATGATATAATTGCATTCTAAGTAGCAACCAAGCAAGGAATAATGAGATCATGCAACAACTTTAGAAAACAAAGAATCACAGATTATAACTCTCCAAAGAAGGTAATGGCTCGAGTCTCACAGGGTTGTAGCGTTTGTTTGAGTTCCTTCCTTCAAGCATGTTACAAAAACGAATTTTTCTTTTATGATTGCATGTGAAGTCATACATTATAACCATAACCAAGCATATACCAAGAGTAAATCAAACTTTTCTCTATGTTTATAACTCTTTTTAACAGTCATGCAATTACAAACCAAATCCTTATCATTGTGTTGGAAGGTATCCTAAGACACAAACACACAAAAACGACTTAAAACACTCTTTTTAGGCTTTTCAAAACATGTTTTTCAAATTTTTATGTGATTTTCGGAGTTATAAAACAAAACATACTAAAACACTCTAAAACATCTTAAAAACACCTTAAAACAGCAAGGAACAACATTTGAAGTTATGGGTGATAAAATCCCACGAATTTGCATCAAATATACTTAGTTACCCCCCCACACTTAAATCAAACATTGTCCTCAATGTTTTAAGCATAGATTCACACAAAACATAAGTGAACACACAAAAAGCAACTAAACATACTAAACATGGCAGAATGTAGTTAACAAAGAGAAGAGTTTAGAGACGCAAATCTGGTTATATAGTGTAAATTCCATCTTCTCCTTGGTAATTGCATTGAGGCTTGGATCTTTGTGATTCCACAGGCTTACTCTTGAACTGCGCTGCTCCCATCGTTGATTTTCCTTTGTGCTACTCTTGAACTGGGCAGCAGGCTTCCTTTGGTCTCCCCCGAAGGTCTGAGCTTCATTCTCTTATCTGTTTCTTTGTTCAATCTCTCCAATTCGTATTGAAGAGGGTTAGAGGATAGCTCAGCAAAGCTAGGTAAGCAACCAGGGAATAGAGTCTAGATAGACTCCAAGTGCCGGCTGATTGCTTCTTTCACTTTGCCATGCAAGTAATAACAAAGACAAAGGAAAAGACAGGGAAAGAGCATGATATGAGATACCTTTGCTTTTGACCTTGATGATATGAGATACCTTTGCTTTTGAAGAAGCGGTGAATGAATCAGCACATGTATTTGTTGTGCTGCTTCCTCCTGGGTCATCTGTACTCCAGGCATCTGGTATCATCTTTGGGGAAGAAGAAAGAATTGAGTGTTTCGAAAGGCTTTGCTGGGAGTGCGCCCTCAGAGGTGAGGAAGAGTCGGGCATTTTCTTCAGGTTTGCCTTGCCATAAAAGATGAAAGTCGACAAATATAGGGATTTCCCAATAGCAAGTGGTGGTACTGTTCTTTTACCCTTGTCGACAAACGTTTTGATCCCGCAAATCCAGCTTTTTGAAATAGTGACGACTCTTCGATCTTTGAAGACGCCTCTTCGATTTCTGAGCAGGCGCTTTCTGAAAAGCAGAGAAAGCGTCGCCAAACTTTGCGCTTGTCGGCTAAAGACGTGTAGTTGTGATGGTGGCCTCCACGTGTCGAACGCGTTTTCTGAAAAAGCCGAGGGAGCGTCGCCGAACTTTACGCCTCAAATTCCGGCTTTTTGAATCGGTGGACGCGTTGCCTTGGCTTTTTATAGAGCTATCGATCACTGCCAACTTACACACTCTGAAGATTTCCCATTCTTGATACTCGTCTCCGGCCCTTTTGAAAATTTACTCCGTCCACCCCTTCTCTTTGAACACTTTTGAAAAATGGCAAACCCATCGAACCTTAGCTTAGAATTGAGTCTCCGCAGTGATACGGGCGTGCCGCGTCAAGGTAACGTATGGCGCCCTTCTTTCTTATCTTCTAACGGTCCTCTTACAGGTGAAGACTCCGTGATGCAGGACGCCACAACAGCTACGATAGTAGCTCGGAACCTCCTCACTCCCAGAGATAGTCAGCTGCTTTCAGGACGGTCCGATGAGTTGGCCGTTCAAGAGTCCCTGGCTCTCAGCGTTCAGTGCGCAGGCTCTGTGTCCAACATGGGCCAACGCCTCCTTGCTCGCTCCCGTCAGGTTGAATCTTTGATGGCGGAGGTGGAGAACCTGAAACAAGAGATCAAACAACTTAAGTACGAGAATAGAACTTTGCATGTGCTTGCCAATAACTATTCTTCGGGCATGAAGAGGAAGCTTGATGAGATGCAAGAATCTCAAGGTCGGATGCAAAGTGACCGTCAACGGCTTGCGTCTTTCTTCCAGGGGCACCTTTTTCCTGGGTCATCCAGCGTTCCGCCAAGTATTGGGGCCTGGAATGCTCTATATCCGATGCCTCCCGCTCCTATGCCTCTCGCTCCGATGCCTCTTGCTCCGATGCCTCCTACTTCGATGCCTCCTGCTTCGATGACTTCCGCTTCTAGAGTTTTGCCTCGTGGTGGGTCTTCACGCAAACAAAAACAAAAACAACCTTTGTGAAGCTCCATTTGTTAGATACATTTGTAATTTCTCGAAAATTAATGAAAAAGCTTTGTTTTATTCACTGTATTGGGTTGCCTCCCAAGTAGCGCTTTCTTTAACGTCTTGCAGCCGGACGAAGAACACAATCATGCCTTAATGGAACCCACGGCATGGAGTTGATCATTGAATGGATGATGATACTTGAAATGTTCCGGCAATGGTTGAATTTCAAGAGTGGGTGCTCTAATCATTGACATCAACAACATATTAGTCAAAAACGACTTTGGATTTTGAGTTGGTGGCTTACCTACATGCTCCAATAAGAACTTAAGTACATCCTCCACGAAATGCTTCTCAAAACATTCAAGAATTGGATCTTTGTATGGAGTGGAATAGAGATCTGTCCTAAGATCCATGTAAACTCTTTCACCAAATTGGATTTGAGTAGGTGCCTGCAATGAAGAATGTAACACACGATTAATTGAAGTGGGAATTGGAATTTGAGTTGGTGGCTTACCTATGGGCTGCAATATTGGCTCTAAAGTCGCAGCACATTCAACAAATGCACAAGGGATGTTTTCATTCAGATTGGACATTCTGAAGGTTGTGGCTGTGTGATCCACTCCAATTTCCTCCTTGATGAATTCAAGATGCTCCTCAACCACTTTTTCCTCGTGAATTGTTGGAAAGGTGTCCAAGATGTCTTTCTTCCCCTCATCTTTCATGGATTGCATGATCCTGCCAGGGAAGGGTGCATTTGGGGGAACAAAGTTAGAAATAATTAAATTTGGAACAACCTTACTTGAATGGGGTGGTGTAGGAATATTGGGAGGTTGCGGCAAGGGTTGTTCTTCCCTTGCCGTGCCTTGTGCATCCTCCTCCTCTTCGAGCAGTAGCAATTCATCCATGGGCTCATCTTCAACCATTTGTTCTTGAATTTGTTCCATGCATTCTGCATTCTGCCTAAATTGACTGTTCCACTCAGCCAACTTTTTTGCTTGATAGAAATCCTCAATTGGTCGCCAAAATGCGTCTTGTTGAAATGGTTGAGCTTCCCTGCCCTGCTCCACAGAATTCAGTTGTTGAATAACTTCCTTATAATAATTTGATATACCTGAATTTGGATGTGAAGATTGAGGGGAAGGCTGTGGTGGTGCATATGAATCCTCATATGGTTGCCAATATGTTTCTTGGTGAGTCTCCTTAGCTTGATTTTGTGAACCCTGCACCAAAGAGTTTAATTCATTAAGAATTTGATTATAATCTATTGACGAATTTGAGTTTGGTTGGGCATATTGAATATGAGGTGGCTCCCAATATCTTTCTTGTTGAATATTTTGAGGTTCCCACCACATTGAAGTTGAATGATCACTCCAATCCGAATTGTAAGTATTGGAAAACACGTTATTCCTTGATTGAAGATCAACTATATCAACGTTTTGCATTTGGGACCTTTCCATGAGCTGTGACAAAAGATAAGCATTATCAAGTGCCATGTTGTGCTTCTAAAATCAACAAAATAAAACTAAAAATATATACACACAAACGAAAATAAAACAATCCAAGAGATTAGCAAAGTTGCTAATCCCCGGCAACGGCGCCAAAATTTGATGCGAGAATTATACGCGCACAAATTAAACCCTCTTTTTGACAATTGTAGTATAGAATGTAAGTAGGGATCGTTCAGGACCGGGGATTAGGAGGGATTGTTAATCACTTGGATTTGACTCAAAAACGTAAAAACACAATATAAAACACTATACTAGACTCAAAGAATGCAAAACTAAACTTTAAAACACCAAAACAAACCAAAAGACTCAAAACAGCACCAAAACACTCAAAACTGCCTTAAAAACACTTTCTGGGCAGTTTTGAGCACTTTGAGTACTTTGGACGAATTTGGGTAATAACTTGAATCAAAACACTTAGAAACACAAACTAAGACACTTTAACACTAAACTAGACTCAAAGAATGCAAAACTAAACTTTAAAACACTAAAACAAACCAAAAGACTCAAACATCACCCAAAACACTCAAAACAGCCTTAAAAACACTTTCTGGGCAGTTTTGAGCACTTTGGTGAATTTGGACGAATTTGTATAACAAATTGAATCAAAACACTTATAAACACAACCTAAAACACTTTCTAACTAATTTGGACATTAAAGTAAAGGGGGATTGAGTTTTTGACGAAATTAACTAAAATGCACAGATTGTATTTAAAAACAGATTGTAAAGATGAATGTGATGGAATTGAATGAATGAATGCTAGCCAAGGGGTTCATCTCCATACATGTTATACTTGCATATAAAACGAATCTAATTGCTTCTCAATAAACCATGAATTCTCAACACCCCGGGTTAATTAGGTCCGCTTAAATTAACCGTCAAATTTTCCTTAAGTTAATGAATTGGATGATTGCATACGACAACCCAAAGCATTCCTCACAAGTTCCCTACATGAATTGCATAATAGAGATACAAGCAAGAATCATTAAGCATCATGAAAACTATAAGTGTTGACGAGGCATTCGTTACTATGATTGCATGAAACTTATGCCAAGAATTCGTTTAACGCGATTGTTTATAAGCAACCTCCACTACTTGTGAATATAAGTTCGTAACTATTAGGTGAAACTCACTTATATTCTAGCGTCATATTCATGCATGAAAATTAAGCGTACACTCTCAATAAACATACATAAATAGGTTATCAATCAAATAGTTAAACAAATTGAATCCACAACTTATGAAACGCAATTAGAAGTAATCAAATCAAAATGCAAGCATAAACATATATTTCGAATCCCCCCCTAGCCAAGGGGGGGTTTAGTTCCTCATACGTACAAAACAAAGAGAATTGAAATTAAACATTGGAATCGAGGAAAAGAAACACCTAAACATTCCAACAACTCAAACTTGAATTGTATGAACGTTTAGGCACTCTTCTCCTCCTCTTCGTTGTAGCACAAGGTCTAAGGATAGGTTTGGAGGGATGGGGAGTTATGGATGGTGTAGAATGATGTGTTTAGGATAGGGATGGATGTAGGGGACCTCAAGGCTTCTTTTTGGGCAGAAAATATGAAGAATGGTGAAGTATGGATGTGTTATAGAGAGGGGATGAATTTCTGGCGTGAATGGTGAATGAATTGTGTATGAATGGGAATGAATGAATTGTGGCTGCAATGGATGCTTATTTATAGGTGAAAAGGAGGGAATATGACAGCTAGGAACTTGGTGGAAATCTGAAATGGTGATGGGAGATGCATGTGGCTGATTTATGCATGTGATTAAAGGGTAATGACAGCTAGGTTATGATGATGAATGCATGTGCAAAGTTGGATGAATGATTATGGGTGCATGTGGCTGATTTATGGTGCAATGATGAAAGGCAAAGTGCATGTGGCTGATTTGTGAAGGGAATGCATGTGGAATGAATGTGTGAATGATGGCAGATTGTGTATGTGAATGATTAGGGTGAATGTGCATGTGCTTTGACAGCTAGGTTGAATAAATTAAAGGGAGTGCATGTGGCTTGGCTGGAATGATTGGAATGCAATCTGAAATGGGATGTGTTGGTGTGAATTTCTGGTACAAAGGGCCTCCTTTGGTCTTCAATTTCGTCCATCTACTTGGCTTCAAGTATATCCAATCCATTTAACGCCCCAAACTACTCCAAAATGCACCAAAATGCACCATTTTGCATACTTTGCCCTTAGAACCTGAAAACACACAAAAGAAGCATAAAGGACTAAAATAACTAATGAAACATAACGTAAATGCACGAGAACAAGCCATTTAAGTCGCATGAATATGCTCCTATCATGCAATGACCAATTCAAGTGCATCGTCCTTCAAATTGTCCAAATGGTCCTGCGCCAGAGAATCAATTATATCAATAGCAAAACACGAATGATTCTCACTAGGGTACTTCATAGAATCAGAAAGATTGAACTTAATAACTTCCCCATCAAATTCCATTGTCAAATTGCCATTATATACGTCAATCTTTGTACGAGCAGTTTTCATGAATGGCCTTCCAAGGAGGATGGGCAATGAAGGGGCATGGTCGGACTCATCCATTTCAAGCACATAGAAATCCGCCGGAAAGATTAAATGATTGACCTGTACTAAAACATCTTCCAAAACTCCCTTTGGATAGGCATTAGATCTATCGGCCAATTGTATAATAACACCATCATTTTTCAATGCTCCTAGATTCATAGATGCATAAATTGAATATGGCATGACATTTATTGATGCACCTAAATCTAACATGGCAGATTCGAAACGAGTATTACCAATAACACATGGAATTGTAAAACTACCCGGATCCTTGCATTTAGGGGGTGATAGGAGCATATTCATGCGACTTAAATGGCTTGTTCTCGTGCATTTACGTTATGTTTCTTTAGTTATTTTAGTACTTTAAGCTATTTTCGTGTGTTTGTAGGTCCAAAGGGCTAAAGGAGCAAAAAGATGCATTTTGGAGACTTTTGGAGCACTTTTGGGCTAAGGATGGATAGCTTATGCTTGGAGCCAAAGTGTTGGACGAAATTGAAGACCTAATTGAAGACCAAAGTGTTGGAACCTTGTTCCCTTTAGTTCTAGGACATTTAAACCTTTCCTATAACCATTGCACATGCACTCCCTTTAATCACATGCATAAATCAGCCACATGCATCTCCCATCATCATTCCACTTTAACCCACATGCATTTCCACCCACATGCTCTCCCATTTCAGATTATTCCTTCATCATTGCACCCTCACATGTCCCTTTAATCATTCAAACATGCACTCCCTTTAATCACATGCATAAATCAGCCACATGCATCTCCCATCATCATTCCACTTTAACCCACATGCATTTCCACCCACATGCTCTCCCATTTCAGATTATTCCTTCATCATTGCACCCTCACATGTCCCTTTAATCATTCAAACATGCAGCCACATTCCCTCCTAGCTGTCATGTTCCCCCCCCCATTTCGCCTATAAATAAGCATTCATTCCCACTCATTCTCATCTCATTCCCATTCATACACAATTCATTCACCATTCACGCCAGAAATTCATCCCCTCTCTATAACACATCCATACTTCACCATTCTTCATATTTTCTGCCCAAAAAGAAGCCTTGAGGTCCCCTACATCCATCCCTATCCTAAACACATCATTCTACACCATCCATAACTCCCCATCCCTCCAAACCTATCCTTAGACCTTGTGCTACAACGAAGAGGAGGAGAAGAGTGCCTAAACGTTCATACAATTCAAGTTTGAGTTGTTGGAATGTTTAGGTGTTTCTTTTCCTCGATTCCAATGTTTAATTTCAATTCTCTTTGTTTTGTACGTATGAGGAACTAAACCCCCCCCTTGGCTAGGGGGGGATTCGAAATATATGTTTATGCTTGCATTTTGATTTGATTACTTCTAATTGCGTTTCATAAGTTGTGGATTCAATTTGTTTAAATGTTTGATTGATAACTTATTTATGTATGTTTATTGAGAGTACACGCTTAATTTTCATGCATGAATTTGACGCTAGAATATAAGTGAGTTTCATGTAATAGTTATGAACTTATATTCACAAGTAGTGGAGGTTGCTTATAAACAATCGCGTTAAACATATTCTTGGCATAAGTTTCATGCAATCATAGTAACGAATGCCTCGTCAACACTTATAGTTTTCATGTTGCTTAATGATTCTTGCTTGTATCTCTATTATGCAATTCATGTAGGGAACTTGTGAGGAATGCTTTGGGTTGTCGTATGCAATCATCCAATTCATTAACTTAAGGAAAACTTGACGGTTAATTTAAGCGGACCTAATTAACCCGGGGCGTTGAGAATTCATGGTTTATTGAAATGCAATTGGAAATCTTTTTATTATGCAAGTGTAACATGTGTGGAGATGAACCCCTTAGCTAGTCATCCCATCCATTCAAATCCATCACATTCATATTTACATTCTGTTTTTAATTAGAATCTGTGCAATTAGTGTAATTTCGTCCAAAACTCAATCCCCCCTTACTTTAATGTCCAAATTAGTTAGAAATCAATTTAGTTTGTGTTTTTAAGAGTCTTGAGTCAAGTTACAACTTAATTTCGTCCAAATTTGGGTTTAAGGTCAGAAACTGCCTAGTTAGTGTTTTTAGGCAGTTTTGAGTCTTTTGAACTTGTTTTGAGTCCTTTGAGTCTTTGTATTGTTCAAATTAGTTAGAAAGTGTTTTGGTTTGTGTTTATAAGTGTTTTGATTCAATTTGTTACCCAAATTCGTCCAAAGTACTCAAAGTGCTCAAAACTGCCCAGAAAGTGTTTTTAAGGCAGTTTTGAGTGTTTTGGGTGCTGTTTGAGTCTTTTGGTTTGTTTTGGTGTTTTAAAGTTTAGTTTTGCATTCTTTGAGTCTAGTATAGTGTTTTATATTGTGTTTTTACGTTTTTGAGTCAAATCCAAGTGATTAACAATCCCTCCTAATCCCCGGTCCAGAACGATCCCTACTTACGTACTTACTACAATTGATAAAAAGAGGGTTTAATTTGTGTGCGTATAATTCTCGCATCAAATTTTGGCGCCGTTGCCGGGGATTAGCAACTTTGCTAATCTCTTGGATTGTTTTATTATCGTTTGTGTGTATATATTTTTAGTTTTATTTTGTTGATTTTAGAAGCAAGACATGGCACTTGATAGTGCTTCTCTTTTGTCACAGCTTATGGAAGAGTACCAAACGCAAAGAGTTGGTACATTTGATCATAATCAATCAAGGAACGACGTGTTTTCCAATACTTACAATTCAGATTGGAGTGATCATTCAAACTCTATGTGGTGGGAACCTCAACATATTCAACAAGAAGGATATTGGCAACCATATGAGGAGTTCTATACAACACCTATGCAGCCACCACAACCTGCCCAAACAAATTCAAGTGAGTCTTTGTATAATGATACGGTTAGTAAGTTACTCACCAATTTGTCTCAGGGGCAAGAAGATCTAAACAAAGCAAGGCAAAATCAAGACAAAAGGTTGGACTACTTGGAAAAGCAAATTGGGCAGATCGCGGAGTTCGTAGGACAATTTCAAGACCAAGGCAAACTCCTTATTTCAACCCTTGCAAATCCGAAGGAAGGATTTGAAACTGCCTTGAGAAGTAGCAAGGAGGTTGGAACGGACCCTCAACCATCAAAATCAAATCACAAGGAAGAGGAATACACCCAACCCACGGCAAGAGTGGAAACACCTTTGCCGGAGGCACCTATTGCTCCTACGCCATCTAATTCAAGTAAGGTTGTTCCAAATTTAATTAGTTCTAACCCCATTCCACCTAATATCCCTATTCCTTGCAGGTTCATGAATTCCAAGGAAGAAGAAAGTGAAAAAGACACCTTGGAAGCCCTTCCAAAGGTGAAAAGTAGGGAATATCATGAATTCATCAAAGAGGACGTTCTTGAGATAAACAACCCCAAAGAAGTTGAATTTTATGACACAAGACAAGGACCAATCCTCACATCAAATCTAACCAAGTGCAAAGTCCCTGAAACGTTCAAGGAAGGGGTGTTTATTCTTGAGTTCTTATTGGATCACATAAGTAAGCCACCTCCTCCAATTTCAATTTTCTTTTATACTAACATGTTGTTAATGATTCAGGCATCCAATCTTGAATTTAAACCATTACCGGATCATTTCAAGTATCACCTTCCATTCAAAGATCAATTCCATGCCGTTTGATTCAAATAGAAAAAAAAAAAAAAAGAAAGAAAAATAAAAGAATGTAGCCTTCACAAAGGTAGTTTACGTGAAGACCCACTACATGGCGAAACTCTCGGAGCGGGAGGCGTCGGAGCAGAAGGCATCGGAGCGGAAGGCATCGGAGCGGAAGGCATCGGAGCGGGAGGCATCGGAGCTAGAGCATTCCAGGCCTCAATACTGGGTGGAACGCTAGATGATCCAGGAAAAAGGTGCCTCTGGAAGAAAGACGCAAGCCTTTGACGGTCACTTTGAACGCGACCTTGAGATTCTTGTAGCTCATCAAGCTTCCTCTTCATGCCCGACGAATAGTTATTTGCAAGCACATGCAAACTTCTATTCTCGTACTTAAGCTGTTTGATCTCCTGCTTAAGATTTTCCACCTCTGCCATCAATGATTCCACTTGACGGGACCGAGCAAGCAGGCGTTGGCCCATGTTGGACACAGAGCTCGCACACTGAACACTAAGTGAGAGGGATTCTTGAACGGCCAACTCATCGGACCGTCCTGAAAGCAGCTGACTATCTTTGGGAGTGAGGAGGTTCCTAGCTACTATTGTAGCTGTTGTGGCATCCTGCATCACGGAGTCTTCACCTGTAAGAGGACCGTTAGAAGATAAGAAAGAAGGGCGCCATACGTTACCTTGACGCGGCGCGCCCGTATCACTGCTGAGACTCAATTCCAAGCTAAGGTTCGATGGGTTTGCCATTTTTCAAAGGTGTTTAAGAGAAGGGGTGGATGGAGTTAAATTTCAAAGGGCCGGAGACAATTTTCAAAAATGGGCAGTCTTCAGAGTGTGTATGTTTGAGGTGATCGGTAGCTCTATAAAAAGCCAAGGCGACGCGTCCACCAATTCAAAAAGCCGGAATTTCCTGCGCAAAGTTCGGCGACGATCTCTCGGCTTTTCAGAAAACGCGTTCATTTTGTCAAAAGATCTCTGACAAAGTGAAAACACGTGGAGGCCATCATCGCAACTACACATCTTTAGCCGACAAACGCAAAGTTCGACGACGCTTTCTCTACTTTTCAGAAAACGGATGCAGCTTTGTCAAAAGAGCCGCATCCGCACTACTACGTGTCGTTCACAAAGCGAAGGGGCGTCGCTCAGAAATCGAAGGGGCGCCTGCTCAGAAATCGAAGAGGCGTCGTTCAGAAATCGAAAAGGCGTCACTATTTCAAAAAGCCGGATTTGCGGGATCAAAACGTTTGTCGACAAGGGTAAAAGAACAATACCACTACTTGCTATTGGGAAATCCCTATATATGTCGACCTTCATCTTTTATGGCAAGGCAAACCTGAAGAAAATGCCCAACTCTTCCTCACCTCTGAGGGCGCACTCCCAGCAAAGCCTTTCGAAATACTCCATTCTTTCTTCTTCCCCAAAGATGATACCAGATGCCTGGAGTACAGATGACCCAGGAGGAAACGGTAGATGGAAGCATGTGCTGATTCATTCACCGCTTCTTCAAAAGCAAAGGTATCTCATATCATCAAGGTCAAAAGCAAAAGTATCTCATATCATGCTCTTTCCCTGTCCTTTTCTTTGTCCTTGTTCTTACTCGCATGGCAAAGTGAAAGAAGCAATCAGCCGGCACTTGGAGTCAGTCTTCCGATCTGGAACCAACTGCCTGGAATCCCTTCCCTGATTGCTTACCTAGCGTTGCTCTCGAGTAGTCATCTTCAACGGTTGATACACTTCCAGAGAAGGGACCACTTCTGCAAAGGGGAGCAAGTAAGGCAAGTGAAAATGATACATTGAAGCATGTGGAGACAAGCTACAACTGCGTATGCTGAGCTATCCTCTAACCCTCTTCAATACGAATTGGAGAGATTGAACAAAGAAACAGAAAAAAGGGAGGAAGCTCAGACCTTCGGGGGAGACCAAAAGAATCCTGCTGCTCAGTTCAAGAGTAGCACAAAGGAAAATCAACGTGTGGAGGAGACCAAAAAGAATCCTCCAGCCCAGTTCAAGAGTAAGCCTGTGGAATCACCAAGATCAATCCATGCATTCAACAAAGGAAGACCGAGAAAGCACTCCAATTCCAGATTTGCGTCCCTAAACTCTTCTCTTTGTTAGTTACATTCTGCCATGTTTAGTATGTTTAGTTGCTGTTTGTGTGTTTACTTATGTTTTATGTAAATCTATGCTTAAAACATTGAGGACAATGTGTGATTTAAGTGTGGGGGGGTAACTAAGTATATTTGATGCAAATTCGTGGGGTTTTATCACCCATAACTTCAAATGTTGTTCCTTGCTGTTTTAAGGTGTTTTTAAGATGTTTTAGAGTGTTTTAATATGTTTTGTTTTTATAACTCCGAAAATCACATAAAAATTTGAAAAACATGTTTTGAAAAGCCTAAAAAGAGTGTTTTGAGTCGTTTTTGTGTGTTTGTGTCTTAGGGTACCTTCCAACACAATGATAAGGATTTGGTTTGTAATTGCATGACTGTTAAAAAGAGTTATGAACATAGAGAAAAGTTTGATTTACTCTTGGTATATGCTTGGTTATGGTTATAGTGTATGACTTCACATGCAATCATAAAAGAAAAAAATTGTTTTTGTAACATGCTTGAAGGAAGGAACTCAAACAAACGCTTCAACCTTGTGAGACTTGAGCCTAAATGTTCTTTGGAGAGTTATTTTCTGTGATTCTTTGTTTTCTAAAGTTGTTGCATGATCTCATTATTCCTTGCTTGGTTGCTACTTAGAATGCAATTGTATCATGATAGAACTAAATGCTAGAACTTATATCCATTTCATTCAAAGCATGTTATTGATTTGCATAACACACATTCAAGATGAAGTTGTGTAGTGACCACCACCTTAGCCAAAAAGCCGTGTGCCCTGTGTCATTATGTTTTGTAGGTTTTTAACCCCATTGAGCCTTGTTAGCCGTCATTATTTGTTAACGCATGTTTTCCTCACCTAGCCTAGATTAGGACTATCCACACCCTTGTTCTTGAAGCATAGCAAAGCATGATTCAAATTGAAGTCCTTTTGATTTATGTTGGCAGAAAACAAGTGTGGGGGAAGTGTTTTTCATGAGGAATTGTGTGCTATAGGCACGAAAAAAAAAAAAAAAAAAAAAAAAAAAAAATTCGTGGAAAAAGAAAAAAAAAATGAATGAAGAAAAAGTTGAAAAGTTGAGAAAAAGAGTTCCAAAGTATTGTTTGTTGAAGTAAGGGTCCAAAACAATGAATTCGGCCCTAAGGAGTTGTCTAAATCTTTCCCTTGTGTTTTAAAGTTAATTTCTGCAATCTAAGTGAATTCTAAGTCTCAATTTCATTGCTTTGCTTACTATTGCTTGAAGAACGTTTGTTTTCCCTATCCTTTCCTTGTTAACCAACACCCCAAGCCCCATTACAACCCTTAACTTCTATCTTGAGTGTTATGTGTTTCAATTTGTGGAGTTTGAATTTGGTATGAGCATATGGTGTCACTGGTTCTCGCATCTAAGTAGTAGCATTCCATTCATGAGATCATATCTAAACATGCTTATTAACTCCGGAAATTGCTCTCTTTGTGATATATATATGTGAGTGTTCGTTTTCATTAATCTTCACACATATGACTAGATTAGGGTGTGTAGTTAGAAAATCTGAGTGAAAATCGAGTGCATATCTTGTAAGGAATTGAGCAAATTCTCTAAGGCATGTTACTACATTCAAAACATGGTTTTAAATGCTTAATTGTGAAATAGTATGTGGTGACTATGATTAAGAATGTACTTAAGTGTGAAGATGACTAAAATCTGTGAGAATGATGATTTTTAACATGTCATGTGCATTGGAAATCCTTAAGACGGTTGTTGGAAGGTTTAGGTTGTGTTTTACGTGTTTAGTGTCGTTTTGTTTATTTGTTTTTGTTTTGTTTTGCTCGAGGACTAGCAAAAGATAAGTGTGGGGGTATTTGATAGGAGCATATTCATGCGACTTAAATGGCTTGTTCTCGTGCATTTACGTTATGTTTCTTTAGTTATTTTAGTACTTTAAGCTATTTTCGTGTGTTTGTAGGTCCAAAGGGCTAAAGGAGCAAAAAGATGCATTTTGGAGACTTTTGGAGCACTTTTGGGCTAAGGATGGATAGCTTATGCTTGGAGCCAAAGTGTTGGACGAAATTGAAGACCTAATTGAAGACCAAAGTGTTGGAACCTTGTTCCCTTTAGTTCTAGGACATTTAAACCTTTCCTATAACCATTGCACATGCACTCCCTTTAATCACATGCATAAATCAGCCACATGCATCTCCCATCATCATTCCACTTTAACCCACATGCATTTCCACCCACATGCTCTCCCATTTCAGATTATTCCTTCATCATTGCACCCTCACATGTCCCTTTAATCATTCAAACATGCACTCCCTTTAATCACATGCATAAATCAGCCACATGCATCTCCCATCATCATTCCACTTTAACCCACATGCATTTCCACCCACATGCTCTCCCATTTCAGATTATTCCTTCATCATTGCACCCTCACATGTCCCTTTAATCATTCAAACATGCAGCCACATTCCCTCCTAGCTGTCATGTTCCCCCCCCCATTTCGCCTATAAATAAGCATTCATTCCCACTCATTCTCATCTCATTCCCATTCATACACAATTCATTCACCATTCACGCCAGAAATTCATCCCCTCTCTATAACACATCCATACTTCACCATTCTTCATATTTTCTGCCCAAAAAGAAGCCTTGAGGTCCCCTACATCCATCCCTATCCTAAACACATCATTCTACACCATCCATAACTCCCCATCCCTCCAAACCTATCCTTAGACCTTGTGCTACAACGAAGAGGAGGAGAAGAGTGCCTAAACGTTCATACAATTCAAGTTTGAGTTGTTGGAATGTTTAGGTGTTTCTTTTCCTCGATTCCAATGTTTAATTTCAATTCTCTTTGTTTTGTACGTATGAGGAACTAAACCCCCCCCTTGGCTAGGGGGGGATTCGAAATATATGTTTATGCTTGCATTTTGATTTGATTACTTCTAATTGCGTTTCATAAGTTGTGGATTCAATTTGTTTAAATGTTTGATTGATAACTTATTTATGTATGTTTATTGAGAGTACACGCTTAATTTTCATGCATGAATTTGACGCTAGAATATAAGTGAGTTTCATGTAATAGTTATGAACTTATATTCACAAGTAGTGGAGGTTGCTTATAAACAATCGCGTTAAACATATTCTTGGCATAAGTTTCATGCAATCATAGTAACGAATGCCTCGTCAACACTTATAGTTTTCATGTTGCTTAATGATTCTTGCTTGTATCTCTATTATGCAATTCATGTAGGGAACTTGTGAGGAATGCTTTGGGTTGTCGTATGCAATCATCCAATTCATTAACTTAAGGAAAACTTGACGGTTAATTTAAGCGGACCTAATTAACCCGGGGCGTTGAGAATTCATGGTTTATTGAAATGCAATTGGAAATCTTTTTATTATGCAAGTGTAACATGTGTGGAGATGAACCCCTTAGCTAGTCATCCCATCCATTCAAATCCATCACATTCATATTTACATTCTGTTTTTAATTAGAATCTGTGCAATTAGTGTAATTTCGTCCAAAACTCAATCCCCCCTTACTTTAATGTCCAAATTAGTTAGAAATCAATTTAGTTTGTGTTTTTAAGAGTCTTGAGTCAAGTTACAACTTAATTTCGTCCAAATTTGGGTTTAAGGTCAGAAACTGCCTAGTTAGTGTTTTTAGGCAGTTTTGAGTCTTTTGAACTTGTTTTGAGTCCTTTGAGTCTTTGTATTGTTCAAATTAGTTAGAAAGTGTTTTGGTTTGTGTTTATAAGTGTTTTGATTCAATTTGTTACCCAAATTCGTCCAAAGTACTCAAAGTGCTCAAAACTGCCCAGAAAGTGTTTTTAAGGCAGTTTTGAGTGTTTTGGGTGCTGTTTGAGTCTTTTGGTTTGTTTTGGTGTTTTAAAGTTTAGTTTTGCATTCTTTGAGTCTAGTATAGTGTTTTATATTGTGTTTTTACGTTTTTGAGTCAAATCCAAGTGATTAACAATCCCTCCTAATCCCCGGTCCAGAACGATCCCTACTTACGTACTTACTACAATTGATAAAAAGAGGGTTTAATTTGTGTGCGTATAATTCTCGCATCAGGGGGCAGTTTTCTTTGCAAGATGGCGGAGACATTTTCACCCACTTTGACAACCTCCTTGGTCGAAATCTTCCTTTTATTAGTGCAAAGCTCCTTCAAAAACTTGGCGTACCGCGGGACTTGCTTGATTGCATCCAAAAGAGGGATATTGACTTGAACTTTCCGAAATGTTTCGAGAATGTCTTTTTCGGCTTCCTCTCTCTTTGTTTGCATGAACCTACTGGGAAAAGGCACATTCGAAGGAAAAATATTAGTAGGAACTGAACTTAACACGTTTTTACCTTTATTGGACAGATTGGGTGGTTTAGAGCCACTAGAAGCTTGCGGCAAAGGGAGTTCCACCCTTGCCGTGGGTTTGGTTACTTCCCCCTCTTCAAAATGCAGTTTTTCATCCTCTTTGTGACATGTTTTTGATGAAGAACCTGCCCCAACTTCTTTTCCGCTTCTCAACACTATGGCTTTGGCAGATTCGAATCCACCTTTCGGATTCACTTGCGTTGAACTTGGTAACTTACCTTGTTCTCTACTAAATTGCCCCATGAATTCCGCCATTTGTCCCACTTGTCTCTTCAAATCCGTCACCTCTCGAGCTTGATTTTGTACCTCATTGGCGTAATTTTGCATGTCTTTGGCTTGTTTTTCTTGCCCCTGCGCCAATGTAGTTAGTAATTGAATAACTTGAGAATTATCAAAAGACGAACCTGAGTTGTTTTGGGACGATGGTGGTTGGGTTGCTTGGTATGGCCGTGGGAACCCAGGGGGGTTTTGTTGAAATCCCCTTTGTGGTGCAGATTGTTGGGACTCCCTCCACTTGAAATTGGGGTGATCTCTCCATCCGGGGTTGTAGGTGTTGGAGTATGGATCATGTTTGGGTTGGTTTTGGCCTTGGAAACCAATGGTATTGGCAGATTCCCATCCTCCATTCTCTATCAACTGAGGGCATGTCTCGGATGGATGCCCTTGCATTGAACACACGCCACACACTTGGTTGTCTTGTGGTTTTGATCCCTTGACAACCTGAGACACAAGAGAAGTAAGATTAGCCAATTGTGATTGAATATCAGAAATTGCACTTACCTCATTCACACTTTGTTGCCGTGGCCCCTCTCTTTGTCCAACACCTTCATATTGTTGAGCGTTATGTGCTCGGTTGGCAATTAGAGCTTTGGCATCCACTAGAGTCTTGTCCACTAATGCACCACCCGCCGAAGCATCTAGCATTTGACGTTCCATAGGAAGGAGTCCCTCGTAGAAATATTGAATGAGCAGCTCCTCCTTCATTTGGTGCTGTGGACATGAAGCAACAAGTGATTTAAAACGTTCATAATAAGATGGAAACGACTCACCTTGATTTTGTTGGATGCCACTAATTCGTTTCCTCAAGAGAATGATCTTGGCAGTGGGAAAGAATTTCTCTAAGAATGCACGTTTCATACTTTCCCAAGAGTTGACAGTTCCAGGGGACAATTCAAACAACCAATCTTTGGCCTTGTCCATAAGTGAGAATGGAAAGGCCTTCATCTTCAAAATACTCCCATCCACGTTGATGGGTGTCATACTTGAGCAAACTACTTCAAATTCCTTAAGATGTTTGTTAGGATCTTCCATGGACAACCCATGGAATTTAGGAATATGATGTAATAAACTAGACTTAAGTTCAAATTCTTCTGTCTTACCTTCAGCTGCCGTAGGGTATTGTATGCATAAAGGAACGGCATTGCCCATACCTGAGGCAGAGAGCTCTTTGATGGTACGATTGTCCACGGCCATGGTTGGTACTTCCTCCACAAATTGTGCCGTGGGCTCTCTTTCCTCCACAAACTCGGATGTAGAGCTAGAAGACGGTGGGGTAGGGTTTTGTTGATTCTTTTGCTTCCTCAACGTCCGCTCAAAATCGTCGTCAAAGTCTAAAATATGTTCGTGAACCGGATTAGAACTCCGAGTCATAAACAAGTACCTAGAACAAGAAACAAAATAACATAAGAATCTGATCTAATAAGAAAACGAAAATAACAATCCAAAGGATTAGCAAAGTTGCTAATCCCCGGCAACGGCGCCAAAATTTGATGCGAGAATTATAAGCACACAAATTAAACCCTCTTTTTATCAATTGTAGTAAGTATGTAAGTAGGGATCGTTCTTAACCGGGGATTAGGAGGGATTGCAAATCACTTGGAAACTGACTCAAAAACGTAAAATAAAGTTTAAAACACTAAACTAGACTCAAAGAATGCGAGACTAAACGCTTAAAACACTAAAACAAACCAAAAGACTCAAACATCACCCAAAACACTCAAAACTGCCTTAAAAACACTTTCTGGGCAGTTTTGAGCACCTTGGTGAATTTGGACGAATTTGTGCAACAAATTGAATCAAAACACTTATAAACACAAACTAAGACACTTTCTAACTAATTTGGACAATACAAAGACTCAAGGGACTCAAAACAAGTTCAAAAGACTCAAAACTGCCTAAAAACACTAACTAGGCAGATTCTAAGCACTAAAGAACAAGAAAGTAAAGGGGGGGTTTTGATTTGACGAAAATTGAAATAACAAAACAAGTTAATAAACTAGGCAGAATTGTAAAACGAATTCCTTGAAAACAAGATAATGGATGGATTAGTTAGAGGTCCATTCTCCACACAAGACACATTTGTATATGAATCGATTCTCCAATTGCTTTTCATTAACTATGATGCTCAACACCCCAAGTTAACCGTGATGCACTAATTAACTCTCAAATTTTCCTTATGTTATTGAATTGGATGATGCATGCGACAATTCAAATCATTCTCCAATGGTTCTCAACATGAATGCATAGAAGAGATACAATGAGAGATCATTATGCTCTATGAAAATTATAAGTGTTGACGAGGCAATTGTAACTATGAATGCATGATACTCTTGCCAAGAATTCAATTAACACGGTTGTGACTAGCAACCTTCACTACTCATGTTTATAAACTTGTGACGATTAGGTGAAACTCGTTTATAAACTAGCATCGAGTTTAAGCATGAAGACTAAGTATGCATCCCTAATCAACATACAAAAACAAGTTTTTAATGAACAGATAATTGAATTGCAATCACAACTTAACAAATCACAATTGGAAGAAATCAATTCATATTTCAAACATGTTCATGGCTTCAAACTTTCCCCTAACTAATTAGGGGTTTAGCCACTCATGATTACAACAAACTTAGAGAGTAATAACAAAGTAAACATTGAAAACAAGAATCGAAGTACACCTAAAAATTCCAACAACTCAATCTTGAATTGTATGAACGTTTAAGCCTCTTCTCCTCTAGTTGCTGCGGCACAAGGGGTTTTGGTGAGTTTTGGGGGTTATGGATGATGTAGAATGATGTGTTTAGGGTAGGGATGGATGTAGGGGAAGGCAAGGAGTGTTTTTGGGCAGAAAATATGAAGAATGGTGAAGTATGGCTGTGTTAGAGAGAGGGAATGAATTTCTGGCGTGAATGAATGTGTATGAGAGGTGGTGATCTGATCTAGGGGTTAATATGAGTATATATAGGCACTTAGGACCCTAGGGAAATCAGATATGGACTTGAATTAATTAATGGGAGAGCATGGGAGTGACAGCTAGGGTGAATGATTAAAGGCAAAGTGCATGTGGCTGATTTGTGGTGCAATGATGAAAGGCAAAGTGCATGTGGCTGATTTGTGGTGCAATGATGAAAGGATGGAAGTGCATGTGGCTGCAATGGATTAAAGGATGGGAGTGCATGTGGCTGCAATGGATTAAAGGATGGAAGTGCATGTGGCTGCAATGTAGCCTTCTAGAAATCATGTTTTTAGGCCCCCTTGCAACTCCCTAACTGAATTCAAGCCTTTCAAATTCGTCCATCCTCATGCCTCCATGCTTGCACTATCCAATCTTGGCCCAAAAATGCTCTAGAATGCTCCAAATTGCTTCTTTTTGCATACTTTGACACTAAAACCTGAAATTGCACGAAAATAACTTTAAACACTATAGTTAACATAGTTTAGCTAATTAAATGCAAGAAAACAAGCTAACTAAGTCGTATAAATATGCTCCTATCAGTAAACAAGTGCTTTTGCATGATTTTACATGATTTTCGTCGGATTTTATCACCTATCACTTATAATGTTGTTTCTCACTGTTTTTAAGTGTTTTTAGAGTGTTTTGAAGTGTTTCATATCTTGTGTTCAGAAAATCCGAAAATTTACAAAAAAATTATAAAACAGTTTTGAAAAACCCAAAAAGAGTTGTTTTAAAGTTGTCTTTGTGTGTTTGTTTGTGTCTTAGGTTACCTTCCAACACAATGATGAGGATTTGGTTTTTAATTGCATGACTATTAAAGAATGTTGTAAACATGGCTGGAAGTTGATTTATGCTTTGGTTTATGTTTGGTTATGGTTATAGCTTATGAATTCACATGTAATTACAAAGAGAAAATCAGTTTTTGTAACATGCTTGAAGGAAGGAACTCAAACTAAAGCTACATCCTTGTGAGACTTGAGCCTATAACGTTCTTTAGAGAGTAGAATCTGTGATTTCTTGTTTTCTAAAGTCGTTGCATGATCTCATCATTCTTTGCTTGGTTGCTACTTAGAATGCATTTCATTATAGTTCCAAATACTAGAACTTAAGGCCATTTCATTCAAAGCATGATATTGATTGCATAACATACAATAAGATGAAGTTGTTGGTCAAGCCAAAGCCAAAAAGCCTATCCCTTCTCATATGTATTATAGGATTACACCCTTTTGAGCATTTTCAAGCCTATTTTCTTTGTTAGCCCCATTATCCTTACCTAGCCTAGATTAGGACTTTCCATACCTTTGTTCTTGAAGGATAGTGAAGCATGACTTAGATTGAACTCCTATGGATTAATGTATGGCAGAAAATGAGTGTGGGGGAAGATGCTAGGGCACGGCAGAGAGGAAAATAAAAGAAAAAAAATTTCGTGGAAAAATAAAAAGAAAATAGAAAAGTGGTGAAAAGAAAGAAAAAGAGTTGAAAAATAAGTGAGAATGATCTCACAAGTGTTGGTTGTTGAAGTTAAGGTCCAAAAGTTCGAAATTTGACCCTAAATATTGCATGAGTCCTCCCTTGTGTTTAAAAGTTGATTTCTGCCATTAAAAGTGAGTTTAAGTGTCAATTTCATTACTTTGCTTCCTCTTGCTTTAAGAACCCTTGTTTTTCATTACCTTTCTTTGTTAACCAATACCTTTAGCCTCGTTCCAACCCTCAACTTCTATCTTGATGTTATGTGTTCAATATGTGGAGTTTGAATTTGGTATGAGCATATGGAATCACTGGTTCTCATTCTAAGTAGTAGCATTCCATTCATGAGATCATATTCATGTTATCGATGTCAATCCAGGAAATGCTTTCTTTGATATAACATATGTGAGTGTTAGACTTCATATTTAAATCACTCTTCTCACATATACCTAGTGTAGGGTGTGGAGTTAGAAAATCTGTGTGAAAATTGAGTGCATTCTAGTAAGGAATTGAGGGAATTCTCTAAGGCATGTTACTACATTCAAAATGTTGTTTTAATTGATTAAATGTGAACTAATAAGTGGTAACTATGATTAAGTGTTTGTTGAAGTGTAAAGAAATCTAAAAACCGTGGGAATGATGTTCTTTATTGTGTCATGTTCGTTTGAAATCCCTGAGATACATGTTGGAAGGTTTAGAATGTGTTTTGTTGTGTTTTTGGTTTCTTTTGTTTTGTTTTGCTCGAGGACTAGCAAAAGCTAAGTGTGGGGGAATTTGATAGGAGCATATTTAGGCGACTTACTTAGCTTGTTCTCGTGCATTTATGTTGTGTTTCCTTAGTTATTTTAGTGTTTAAAGTCACTTTTGTGTATTTTCAGATTATAAGGCCAAAGTGTGCAAGAAGATGCAAATTGGAGCCTTTTGGAGCAAAAGAGGAATGAATGAGTTGAAGACTTGAAGAAACGATGAATTCCTACTCCAACGATGAATTCTTACTCCAACGATGAAGTCCTACCAAAACGAGGATTCCTACTCAAACAAGGATTCCTACTTGAAGTAGGAAAGTTAACCCTAGGTTTGCCGTTTTGGTAACCTTTCCTAATCTTAAACGTTCGTATTTTCTAGCCACTTTGAAGGCCTTGTATGCACTTTAGGACACAAAACAAAGGCCCTAGCCCATTTTCCACATCATGCCGTGGGCTTTTCCCTTCTCCCCTTCCCTTGCCGTGCAAGGGGGCGCATTTTTGTCCCCTTTTATGCACCTAAACCCTAACCCTTTTTCCTTGCAGCCACTCTCCCTTTTATTTCTGAAACTTAAACCTATTTCCCTTTCAAATAAACCCTAGCCGCACCCTTTAATCATTCCCTCTTTAATTTCTGATTTTATTTCCTAATTCTAGAAGCCTTTGAATTTATTTTAGTTAATAAAAATAAGCTAGGGTTAATTTCTGGAACCATACATATTTCAAACCTTAGCTGCATCCTATTCTATTCATTCACACTTTTCATTCATTCACCAATATATCAGCCGCAAGTCCCCATCCATTCACCCTAAGCCTTCTAACTCCCATCTCAGCCGCACCCTTTTAGACACCCTAGGTCATTCTCCATTCATTCACTTCTCATTCTCTCATTCAGCCACCATCACCCAAATTCTTCTCTGCCACAGCCTTCCCCCTCCATTCCAGCCTTCCCCCATCCTTGCCGCAGCCACCATAACCCTTCCAGCCACCATCCACACCTCCATACACCTTCCCATCACATTGCCGCACCACCAAACCTCCCTAAATCCATCCCCAACCCAAAATAACATCCAAATCATCCATACAACCTCTCTGCCGCTGATGCGAAAATTAACTTCACACACAAATTAACCCTCTTTTGACAATTGTAGCATATAAATAAGTAGGGATCGTTCTTACAACGGGGATTAGGAGGGCTTGCTAAACACTCTAAACTGACTCAAATAACTAAAATTAACCTTTCAAACACTTAAACTCACGTAAAAAGACTCAACTACATTCACAAGACTCAAAATAGGCTAAAAACACTCAAAACTGCCTTCAAAACACAATCTGGGCAGTTTTGAGCCTAAACACAAACTTGGACGAAAATTGGTTCTAACTTGACTCAAAACTCTTAAAAACACAATCTAAAACATATTTGGACCAATTAGACACTCTAAGACAATTGGGGATTTGGTTTTGGACGAAAATAAACAAAACAAAACAAATATGTAAACTAGGAAGATTTGGACGAATTTGATGGAATTAAGTGGATGGTCAGATGGCTAGGAGGTTTTTCTCCACACATGGCATACTTGCACATAATACAATTTCCAGTTGCTTAATCAATGAATTCATGAACCTCAACACCCAAGTTAATTAGGTACGCTTAAAGTAACTCTCAGATTTCCCTTAGGTCATTGAATTGAATGGAAATAGCGCATGGCAATCAAATTATTCCTTAAAAGTTTTCTATATGAAAGCGCATAAAAGAAAGACAATCAAAGATCATTAGATTCTATGGAAATCATAGGTGTTGACGAGGCATTCGTAACTATGAAAGCGCATGATACTTATGCCAAGAATTCACTTATCATAATTGTGACCAACAATCTTAACTACTCATGAATATAAGTTCCCAACGATTAGGTGAAGTTCCCTCATACCCTAGCATCATGTTTATGCATGCAAATCAAGCGTGCACTCTCAATTCATATACATAAGCAAGTTTTAATTAAAATAGATAAGCAAATTGAATTCATCATTCATGAAATCACAACTGAAAGTAATCAAATCATCATGCAAATACAACCATGGTTTCGAAATTCCCCCCTAGCCAAAGGGGGGATTAGTTCCTCATGCTTGCACAACAAAAAGTATTGAATTTAAACATTGAAATCATAAGAAAGATTACACCTAAATGCTCAGCAATTCCAAGATGGATTCGATGCACAGATTGGCTCCTCTTCCTCCTCCTTGCTGCGGCACAAAGTGGGGGTGCTGGAATTGGTGGTTTTGGATGGTGTTTCCTTGTTTAGAGGGATGGATGATGGTTGATTATGGTGGGGAAGGTGCAGCAGAGGTGTATGGATGTGTAGGGAGGTGTATGGATGTCAAGAATGGAGAGTGGAGGTGCGGCACAAGGGTTTTCTGTCTAGCATAGGGTGTGGTACGAATTTTTGGCTGAAAGTATGCTTATATAGTCCTAGGGTTAAGTAGATTAGGGTTAGGCTTAACAGATTGATAGGAGCATATTTATACGACTTAGTTAGCTTGTTTTCTTGCATTTAATTAGCTAAACTATGTTAATTATAGTGTTTAAAGTTACTTTCGTGCAATTTCAGGTTTTAGTGTCAAAGTATGCAAAAAGAAGCAATTTGGAGCATTCTAGAGCATTTTTGGGCCAAGATTGGATAGTGCAAGCATGGAGGCATGAGGATGGACGAATTTGAAGGCTTGAATTCAGTTAGGGAGCTGCAAGGGGGCCTAAAAACCTTATTTCTAGAAGGCTTTATCTATTCACACATGGTGCCTAATTTCTGTATTGGAAGAACTAGCCGTCCTACCTTGTCTCCAAGCCGTCCTAGCTTGTCACTAGCCGTCCTACCGTGTCTCCTAGCCGTCCTACCTTGTCTCCTACCTTGTCCAAGCCGTCCTAGCTTGTCACAAGCCGTCCTACCTTGTCTCCTACCTTGTCCAAGTCGTCCTAGCTTGTCTCCAAGCCGTCCTAGCTTGTCACAAGCCGTCCTACCTTGTCTCCTAGCCGTCCTACCTTGTCTCCTACCTTGTCCAAGCCGTCCTACCTTGCCTCCTAGTCGTCCTAGCTTGTCTCCAAGCCGTCCTAGCTTGTCTCCAAGCCGTCCTACCTTGTCTCCTAGCCGTCCTACCATGTCCAAGCTACACACTTGTATCCCTTAAGTGTTTCATGTATATATATCCTTGTAATCTTGTAGAGAAAGGGGAAGGAGAAAAAGCATTCTCTTCCATATTTTCCACATAAACCTTTCCTAGCCCTGTAAATAAGGCTTTGCAGCAAGGCACTAGGGGGGATCACTCATTCACCCAATTTTCGTCCATTTATCTAGCCACACCACTCTACACATCCTAAAATCCTAGAAACACAATTCCAGCCACTTTTACCACTTTTGCCGTAACCTTCCATCCAAGCAACCATTCAACCACCATAACCACCTTGTGCCGCCACCATTGAAGGAGAGGAGAAGTAGTGTCGTGCAGTCCAAAGGAAGGAAGAAACCTTGCACATGCAATCTGCAACTATTGGAGTGTTTGGAGTTCTTTCTTCTTTTGGTTCTGTTTTCATGTTTAATTTAACTTGCTGTTCAATTATGTTAAACATGTGGAACTAATTTCTTTTTAGTTAGAGGCAAATTTGAAGCCATGGACATATGTTGGTTATGATTTGATTTACTCCAGTTATGAATTCATGAACTTTAGATGTGGTTTACTTTTCTGTTTTGATTAAGAACTTGTTTATGTATGTGGGTTGAGGGTCGACACTTAATTTGCATGCCTAAACTTGATGCTAGGATATAAGGGAATTTCACCTAATCGTTATGAACTTATATTCATGAGTAGTAAAGATCGCTAGTCACGATTGTGTTTAAGTAAACCCTAGGCTGGATTAACATGCGTATTCCATAGTTATGAATGCCTAGTCGATGTTTATGATTTCCGTTGAACTTAATGATCTTTGTTGAATGTCTCTATCATGCGTATTCCATAGTTAGGAACTTTGATGAGGAATAATTTGGTTGTAATGCGTATTCCATTCAATCCAATGAATCTAGGGAAATCTGAAAGTTAATTTAAGCGGACCTAATTAACTTGGAGCATTGTCATTCATCGTTTGTTGAAGTCATAACTGGGAATCAAATTATATGCATATGTTCATGTGTGGATAAGGAACCCTCTAACTAGTTTCTCATCATTCTATTTCATCACAATCTGTTTTGTTTGAAGTTTGTTTACAAGTCTCTGTTTTAAATTCAATTTCGTCAAAAATCAATCCCCCATTTATTTTGAAATGTTAGAATAGTTAGAAATCAAGTTAATTTGTGTTTTTAAGTGTCTTGAGTCAAGTGACAACATGTTTTCGTCCAAACTAGTGTTTGTGCTCAAAACTGCCCAGAAAGTGATTTTAAGGCAGTTTTGAGTGCTTCTGTGTTGTTTTGAGTCTTTTGGTTTGTTTAAGTGTTTTAAACTCTAGTTTTACATTCTTTGAGTCTAGTTTAGTGTTCTACATTACGTTTTTGAGTCAGTTTCACATTGATTAGCATCCCTAGTTAATCCCCGGTCTAGAACGATCCCTACTTGCATCATTACTACAATTGTCATCAATAGGGTTTAATTTGTGTGTCAAGTAATTCTCACATCAAATTTTGGCGCCGTTGCCGGGGATTAGCAAAATTGCTAATCCCTCTGTTTGTTTGCTTATTTTTCTTTTGATATTTGATTTAGTTTTATTTCTTTGATTTCTGATGCGAAATATATTAAGCACACAAATTAAACCCTCTTCTGACAATTGTAGCAAAGTATGTAAGTAGGGATCGTTCAAAACCGGGGATTAGGAGGGATTGCTAAACTCTTGAAAACTGACCTAAGAACTCCAAAACAAAGTTAAAAACACTAATTTGGACTCAAAGAATGAAAAACCAAAGTTAAAACACTAAAACAAAACAAAAACTCAAAACAGCAACTAGAAGACTCAAAACTGCCTAAAAACCACTTTCTGGGCAGTTTTGAGCACCTACACTAATTTGGACGAAATTGGTTGAAAACTTGACTCAAAACACTTAAAAACATGAACCAAAACAATTTCTAACTAAATTGAGACTTCAAAGTAAAGGGGGATTTGATTTGGACGAAATTAAAGTTGAGAAAACAGATTGCAAAGTAAAACTGATTTTGAAACGTTTTTGGGGTTTTTAATGGATGATGGACTAGTTAGGGGTTCTTTCTCCACACATGACAAGTATGCAAATGACTCGATTTCCAGTTATTCCTTCATAGAATTATGAATGACAATGCCCCAAATTAACCGTGACATCACTAGTTAATTCTCAAGTTTTCCTTGTGTTATTGAATTGGATGACATCATACGACAACCCAAAGCATTCTTCAAAAGTTCCTTACATGACATCATAATAAAGATACAATCAAAGATCATTACGTTCAATGAAAACTATAAGCATTGACAAAGCACTTGTGACTATGACATCATGACACTTATGCTAGGAATTGAACTTAACGCGATTGTGACTAGCAACCTTCACTACTTGTGAATATAAGTGTGTGACAATTATGTGAAACAAACTTATATTCTAGCATCATATTCATGCAAGCCAATTAAGTGTCGACCCCTAATTAACAATGATGCGAACTAAGTAAGCACACAAATTAAAACCCTCTTGTGACAATTGTAGTATATGAATAAGTAGGGATCGTTCTTAACCGGGGATTAGGAGGGATTGCAAAATCACTTGGATACTGACTCAAAAATGTAAAATGAAGTTTGAAACACTAAACTAGACTCAAAGAATGCAAAACTAAACAATAAAAACACTAAAACAAATCAAAAGACTCAAAACAGCCCCAAAACACTCAAAACTGCTTTAAAATCACTTTCTGGGCAGTTTTGAGCACTTTGGTAACTTTGGACGAAATTGGGTAATAGAATGAATCAAAATGCTTAAAAACACAAACTAAGACACTTTCTAACTAAATTGGACACAAAAGTAAGGGGGGATTGAGTTTTTGACGAAATTAATTAAAATGCACACATTGTCAATTAGGGCAGATTCTAAATATGAATGTAATGAAAATATGGATGAATGCTAGCTAGAAGGTTCTTCTCCACACATGTCACACTTGCATACACTTTGATTTTCAGTTGGTCTTACGATGAATTATGAAACTCAACACTCCACGTGAATTGGTGCGCGTCGAAGCTCCTCTTTCCTCTTCTCCTTTCTGCGGCAGATTGGTGGTGGGTGGTTTTTGGTTGATTTTCTGGTTTAGGGATGGATTTATGGTGATAAGGTGGTGCGGCAAGGTGGTAGGGTGATGTAGGGATGATGAATGAATCAATGGGGAATGGAAGTGACGGCTACAAAGTTGTAGTTTAGGGTTTATGAGTGAATGGTTGAGATGATTTTGAATGAATGAATCAGATGCTAGAGTGAATTAAAGGGTGCGGCTAGGTTGAAATAAAAGGGTTAAAATCTGAATGATCTAGGGTGAAAAGAGAATAGGTGCGGCTGCAAGGTAATTAAGGTTATTAGGGTTTAGGGTTTAATGCATGAAATGAGACAAAACTACCCCCCCCTTGCACGGCATAGGAAGGGAAATAGGGCTAGGGCCTTGGTTTTGTGTCCTAAAGTGCCTACAAGGACTTCAAAGTGGCTAGAAAATATGGACGTTTAAGATTAGGAAAGATTACCAAAACGGGAAACTTTGGGTTAACTTTCCTAAAATAGGAAACCTTGTTTGAGTAGGATTCCTCGTTTTGGTAAGAATTCATCGTTGGAGTAGGAATTCGTCGTTTCTTCACGTCTTCAACTCATTCATTCCTCTTTCGCTCCAAAAGGCTTCAATTTGCATCTTCTTGCACACTTTGGCCTTATAATCTGAAAATACACAAAAGTGGCCTTAAACACTAAAACAACTAAGTAAACACAACGTAAATGCACGAGAACAAGCTAATTAAGTCACATGATTATGCTCCTATCAAATTCCCCCACACTTAACTTTTGCTAGTGCTCGAGCAAAACAAAACAACTAAAGTAAACAAAACGCAACAAAACAAACAAAACATTACCTAAACCTTCCAACATTTGCCTCAGGGATTTCCAATGAAACATGACATGTCAAAGATCATTACACACATAGCTTTTAGTCCTCCTTCCCCTCGAGCACATACTTAATTATAGTCACCATTCACTAGTTCGCATTTAATCAATTAAAACACATTTTGAATGTAGTAACATGCCTTAGAGAATTCCCTCAATTCCTCACTAAGTATGCACTCAATTTTCACTCAGATTTTCTGACTACACACCTTACACTAGTTATATGTGAGAAGATTGATGTAAACATGAAAGACTAGTACTCACATACGTTATAACAAAGAATGCAATTTCTAGAGTAATTAAACGTGTTTGGATATGATCTCATGAATGGAATGCTACTACTTAGATGCGAGAACCAGTGACACCATATGCTCATACCAAATTCAAACTCCACAATTGAAATGCACAACACTCAAGATAGAAGTCAAGGGTTGTAACGGGGCTTGGGGTATTGGCTAACAAGGAAAGGTAGGGATACACAAAAGTTCTTTAAGCAATAGTAAGTAAAGTAATGAAATTAAGACCTAGAATTCCCTTAGAATGCAGAAATCAACTTTTAGACAAACAGGGGAGATTTAAACAACTCTTAGGGCCTAATTCATTGTTTTGGGCCCTTACTTCAACAACCAATACTTTGGAACTCTTTTTCACTTCTTTTCAACTCTTTTTCACTTTTTTCTTTTCTTTTCTTTTTTTTTTTTCTTTTTTTTTTCTTTTTCTAACCGTGCCTATGGCACAAAAACTCACATCCATAATCCTTCCCCCACACTTATTTTCTGCAACACATTAATCAAAAGGAATTCATTGCTTACTATGCTTCAAGAACAAGGGTAAGGATGGTCCTAATCTAGGCTAGGTGAGGATAATGTGGGTTAACAAAGGAAGTAGGCTACACAAGGCTCAACGGGGTTAAATCCTACAAAACAAATGAAAAGGGAAATATGGCAATTTGGCTATGGTGTTCACTACACAACTTCATCTTGAATATGTGTTATGCAAATCAATGACATGCTTTGAATGAAATGGGCATGAGTTCTAGCATTTGGAACTAAGTGATGAAACGCCTTCTAAGTAGTAACCAAGCAATGAATAATGAGATCATGCAACGACTTAGAAAACAATGATGAACAGATTACAACTCTCCAAATAACGTTTAGGCTCAAGTCTCACAGGGATGTAGCATTAGTTTGAGTTCATTCCTTCAAGCATGTTACAAAAACTAATTTTTATCATTTGTGATTACATGTGAATTCGTAAACTATAACTACAAACAAGCATAAACCAAAGAGTATATCAAACGTCCAACCATGTTTGTAACTTTCTTTAACCATCATGCAATTAAAAACCAAATCCTCATCATTGTGTTGGAAGGTACCCTACGACACAAACAAACACACAAAAACAACTCTTTTTGGGTTTTTCAAAACAATTTTTCAAATTTTTATGTTATTTTCGGATTTTTAAGTCAACACACACTAAAACACTCTAAAATAGCTTAAAAACACTTAAAAACAGTGGGAAACCAGTTTAGACATGTTAGGTGGTAATACCCTACGAATTTCATGCAAAACTATATCAAAACAGAATGTTACCCCCCCCCACACTTAAACTAAATATTGTCCTCAATGTTTTAGACACAATTAAAAACATTACACAAAACATAAAGTAAGCAACAAAGGAAAGGGTTTAGGGACGCAAATCTGAGTGTGGAGCGATTCCCAAGTTCTTCCTTTGTTGATTGCATGGGTTGCCTCCCACGAAGCGCTTGCTTTAACGTCTTCCAGCCGGACGATGCTCCCTTGAAGGTTTATGGAACCCCACGGCATAGAGGGGTGCAACTACAATCTGTCCGACGAACCACTTCATGCTTTGGGTCCTTGAATGGAGTGGGATAATGATCCTTTCTTATTGTCGTGTTTTTCTTTTCTACATCAACATGAATTCTCCCATGACGTTTAATTCGATTAGGTACCTGCACGACACGAGGTAACCACCTCTTAGTTGAAATGGAAATCGAATTTGGAATAGGTGGCTTACCTTTGTTCGGCAAAGAAGTGGTAGCACAATGGACGGATGCACAAGGGTTGCTCATGGCCAATTGTGGTCCTTTCAAGATTGGAGCCGTGCACTCCTTGTTCTCTACTCCAAGTTCCTTCTCAGTGGTAGTTCGAGAAACATCCTTCTTGATCTTAGTTGAATACTCCGTCCCTATGTGTTCAATTACATTAATGGCACAATAAGAACGAACATCATTAGTATTCTCAATCGATTCAGGAATCTTAAAGTTAATCATATCACCACCAAAGGCCATAGTGACTGCTCCCTTGGCCACATCAATCTTGGTTTGAGCTGTTTTCATGAAAGGTCGTCCAAGTAAGAGTGGTGATGATGGAGAATGTGCCGAATCTTCCATGTCAAGCACATAGAAATCTGCAGGAAAAATCAAATGGTCTACCTGCACCAAAACATCCTCCAAAACTCCTTTCGGGTATGCATTAGATCTATCAGGTAATTGAATAATAACACCATCCTTTTTAAGCTCTCCTAGATTCATAGATGCATAAACAGAATATGGCATGACATTAATTGAAGCACCTAAATCTAGCATGGCATGTTCGAACTTTGTATTTCCAATTACACAAGGGATAGTGAAACTACCTGGATCTTTGCATTTGGGAGGTAGTTTGCGTTGCAAGATGGCAGAGACATTCTCACTTACATGAACCATCTCTTTTTCCTGAATCCATTTCCTTGTTGTACAAAGCTTTTTCAAGAACTTCGCATACTTCGGGATTTGCTTGATTGCATCCAAAAGGGGTATGTTGACTTGAACTTTCCTAAATGTCTCTAGAACATCTTTTTCCTCCTCTTCTTTCGTGGATTGCAAAAACCTGCCAGGAAAAGGAACATTGGGTGGAACAAAGTTAGAATTAATCAATTTTGACCCCAACTTACCTTTGGTGGCCGGATGAGATGAGTTGGGTGCATTAATGTCCCTAGGTAGTTGCGGCAAGGGTGTTTGTACCCTTGCCGTGGGCTTGCTTGCTTCCTCCTCTTCATGTTGCAGCTTTTCATCCTCTTCTTCGCTTGATTTTGGTGGTTGTGGGGTGGTTCCAACTTCCTTGCCACTTCTCAAGGTAATTGCGTTGGCGGTCTCAAAGCCTCCCTTCGGATTTGGAATGGTTGAGCTAGGGAGCTGTCCGGGATCTCGAAACTTACCTACAAACTCGGCAATCTGCCCAATTTGTTTCTCAAGTTGATCCACCCTCTTATCTTGGTTTTGCATAGCCTTCGCTTGATCTTCCTGCCCATTAGACAACTTAGTTAGTATCTTAAGAAGTGCATCATTGTCAAGAGACGTACCTGAGGCACTTGGGCCGGATTGGGCTTGATTTTGGGGTGGGCCGTAGGTTTTGGGAAAGAACCCCGGGGGTTGTTGCCTAAAGCCTCCTTGGTTCTGAGGTTGCTGGGAATCCCTCCACTTGAAATTTGGGTGGTCTCGCCACCTCGGATTATACGTGTTGGAGTATGGATCATGTCTTGACTGATTTTGGCTTTGAAACCCAATGGTATTCGCATTCTCCCATCCGCCATTCTCGATGAGTTGAGGACACTTTTCGGAGGCATGTCCTTGGATAGAACATACGCCACATACCACAGGTCCTTGCATCCTCATGCCTTCGGCCATCTGAGACACAATGGAGGTAAGATTAGCTAATTGTGAATGAATATCGGGTGTAGAACTTACCTCATGCACTTGCTGCCGTGGGGGTCCTCTTTGGCCTACTCCCTCATATTGTTGAGCGTTCAACGCTCGGTTCGCGATCAAGACCTTGGCATCCCTGGGCGTCTTGTCCACCAATGCTCCACCCGCCGATGCGTCAAGCATTTGTCGTTCAATTGGCAGGAGCCCCTCGTAGAAGTATTGCAGAAGCAACTCCTCCTTCATCTGGTGCTGTGGACAAGAAGCAACAAGAGATTTAAAACGTTCATAGTACGTAGGAAACGACTCACCATCTTCTTGTTGGATTCCACTTATCCTTTTTCGTAAAAGGATGATTCAAGAAGTTGGGAAAAACTTCTCCAGAAAGGCCCTCTTCATGTGACGGTTCCGGGAGCTAAATCGTACAACCAATCCTTGGCTTTGTCCATCAAAGAAAATGGAAAAGCCTTCATCTTCAATATACTTCCTTCAATGTTGACGGGAGTCATGCTTGAGCACACCACCTCAAATTCCTTTAGATGCTTGTTCGGATCCTCCATGGACAACCCATGGGACTTCGGAATATGGTGGAGCAAGCTTGACTTCAACTCGAACTCCTCGGTCTTCCCTTCAGCAGGTGAGGGATATTGGATGCACAAGGGTGCTGCATTAGCCAATCCCGAAGCGGAAAGCTCCTTAAGTGTCCGGTTGTCTACGGCCATAACTTGTGGCTCTTCAAATGCCCTAGCCGTGGGTTCCTCAAAGATCCCTGCCGTGGCCTCTTCTTCCTCTTCTAGGCCTTGTTCGTCAAGCTCAGGTTCCGGGCTTGGCGGATTTGATTCGTAATGCTTCTTCCTTCGTCTCAAAGTCCTCTCAAAGTCACTGTCAAAGTCCAAGATGTCCTCACGAATCGGTTGAGAACTCCGAGTCATGCACTAGTACCTAAAACAAGAAGAACAAAATTAGGTCAGAAACTTAACAAAAATAAAATAAACAGAAAATACAATCCAAGGGATTAGCAAAGTTGCTAATCCCCGGCAACGGCGCCAAAAATTTGATGCGAACTAAGTAAGCACACAAATTAAAACCCTCTTGTGACAATTGTAGTATATGAATAAGTAGGGATCGTTCTTAACCGGGGATTAGGAGGGATTGCAAAATCACTTGGATACTGACTCAAAAATGTAAAATGAAGTTTGAAACACTAAACTAGACTCAAAGAATGCAAAACTAAACAATAAAAACACTAAAACAAATCAAAAGACTCAAAACAGCCCCAAAACACTCAAAACTGCCTTAAAATCACTTTCTGGGCAGTTTTGAGCACTTTGGTAACTTTGGACGAAATTGGGTAATAGAATGAATCAAAATGCTTAAAAACACAAACTAAGACACTTTCTAACTAAATTGGACACAAAAGTAAGGGGGGATTGAGTTTTTGACGAAATTAATTAAAATGCACAGATTGTCAATTAGGGCAGATTCTAAATATGAATGTAATGAAAATATGGATGAATGCTAGCTAGAAGGTTCTTCTCCACACATGTCACACTTGCATACACTTTGATTTTCAGTTGGTCTTACGATGAATTATGAAACTCAACACTCCGGGTTAATTAGGTCCGCTTAAATTAACCGTCAAGTTTTCCTTAAGTTAATGAATTGGATGGGTTAGCGCAATGCAATTCACAACATTCTCTAAAAGTCCTTTACGTGAAAAGCTGCATGCGTTTTCTGAAAAGTAGAGAAAGCGTCGTCGAACTTTGCGTTTGTCGGCTAAAGATGTGTAGTTGCGATGATGGCCTCCACGTGTTTTCACTTTGTCAGAGATCTTTTGACAAAGTGAACGCGTTTTCTGAAAAGCCGAGAGATCGTCGCCGAACTTTGCGCAGGAAATTCCGGCTTTTTGAATTGGTGGACGCGTCGCCTTGGCTTTTTATAGAGCTACCGATCACCGCAAACATACACACTCTGAAGACTGCCCATTTTTTAAAATTGTCTCCGGCCCTTTGAAATTTAACTCCATCCACCCTTTCTCTTGAACACCTTTGAAAAATGGCAAACCCATCGAACCTTAGCTTGGAATTGAGTCTCAGCAGTGATACGGGCGCGCCGCGTCAAGGTAACGTATGGCGCCCTTCTTTCTTATCTTCTAACGGTCCTCTTACAGGTGAAGACTCCGTGATGCAGGATGCCACAACAGCTACAATAGTAGCTAGGAACCTCCTCACTCCCAAAGATAGTCAGCTGCTTTCAGGACGATCCGATGAGTTGGCCGTTCAAGAATCCCTCGCACTTAGTGTTCAGTGTGCGAGCTCTGTGTCCAACATGGGCCAACGCCTGCTTGCTCGGTCCTGTCAAGTGGAATCATTGATGGCAGAGGTGGAAAATCTTAAGCAGGAGATCAAACAGCTTAAGTACGAGAATAGAAGTTTGCATGTGCTTGCAAATAACTATTCGTCGGGCATGAAGAGGAAGCTTGATGAGCTGCAAGAATCTCAAGGTCGCGTTCAAAGTGACCGTCAAAGGCTTGCGTCTTTCTTCCAAAGGCACCTCTTTCCTGGGTCATCCAGCGTTCCACCAAGGTTTGGGGCCTTGAATGATCTATCTTCGGTGCCTCCCGCTCCTATGCCTTCTACTCCGATGCCTCCTGCTCCGATGCCTCCTGCTCCGATGCCTTCCGCTCCGATGCCTTCTGCTCCGAGAGTTTCGCCACGTAGTGGGTCTTCACGTAAACTACCTTTGTGAAGGCTACATTCTTTTATTTTTCTTTCTTTCTTTTTTTTTTTTTTTTTTTTTTTTTTTTTTTTTTTTCTATTTGAATCAAACGGCATGGAATTGATCTTTGAATGGAAGGTGATACTTGAAATGATCCGGTAATGGTTTAAATTCAAGATTGGATGCCTGAATCATTAACAACATGTTAGTATAAAAGAAAATTGAAATTGGAGGAGGTGGCTTACTTATGTGATCCAATAAGAACTCAAGAATAAACACCCCTTCTTTGAACGTTTCAGGGACTTTGCACTTGGTTAGATTTGATGTGAGGATTGGTCCTTGTCTTGTGTCATAAAATTCAACTTCTTTGGGGTTGTTTATCTCAAGAACGTCCTCTTTGATGAATTCATGATATTCCCTACTTTTCACCTTTGGAAGGGCTTCCAAGGTGTCTTTTTCACTTTCTTCTTCCTTGGAATTCATGAACCTGCAAGGAATAGGGATATTAGGTGGAATGGGGTTAGAACTAATTAAATTTGGAACAACCTTACTTGAATTAGATGGCGTAGGAGCAATAGGTGCCTCCGGCAAAGGTGTTTCCACTCTTGCTGTGGGTTGGGTGTATTCCTCTTCCTTGTGATTTGATTTTGATGGTTGAGGGTCCGTTCCAACCTCCTTGCTACTTCTCAAGGCAGTTTCAAATCCTTCCTTCGGATTTGCAAGGGTTGAAATAAGGAGTTTGCCTTGGTCTTGAAATTGTCCTACGAACTCCGCGATCTGCCCAATTTGCTTTTCCAAGTAGTCCAACCTTTTGTCTTGATTTTGCCTTGCTTTGTTTAGATCTTCTTGCCCCTGAGACAAATTGGTGAGTAACTTACTAACTGTATCATTATACAAAGACTCACTTGAATTTGTTTGGGCAGGTTGTGGTGGCTGCATAGGTGTTGTATAGAACTCCTCATATGGTTGCCAATATCCTTCTTGTTGAATATGTTGAGGTTCCCACCACATAGAGTTTGAATGATCACTCCAATCCGAATTGTAAGTATTGGAAAACACGTAGTTCCTTGATTGATTATGATCAAATGTACCAACTCTTTGCGTTTGGTACTCTTCCATAAGCTGTGACAAAAGAGAAGCACTATCAAGTGCCATGTCTTGCTTCTAAAATCAACAAAATAAAACTAAAAATATATAAACACAAACGAAAATAAAACAATCCAAGAGATTAGCAAAGTTGCTAATCCCCGGCAACGGCGCCAAAATTTGATGCGAGAATTATACGCACACAAATTAAACCCTCTTTTTATCAATTGTAGTATAAGTATAAGTAGGGATCGTTCTTAACCGGGGATTAGGAGGGATTGCAAAATCACTTGGAAACTGACTCAAAAACGTAAAATAAAGTTTAAAACACTAAACTAGACTCAAAGAATGCAAAACTAAACATTTAAAACACTAAAACAAACCAAAGGACTCAAAACAGCCCCAAAACACTCAAAACTGCCTTAAAAACACAATCTGGGCAGTTTTGAGCACTTTGGTGAATTTGGACGAATGTGTGTAATAAATTGAATCAAAACACTTATAAACACAAACTAAGACACTTTAACACTAAACTAGACTCAAAGAATGCAAAACTAAACACTTAAAACACTAAAACAAACCAAAAGACTCAAACAGCACCCAAAACACTCAAAACTGCCTTAAAAACACTTTCTGGGCAGTTTTGAGCACTTTGACTACTTTGGACGAAATTGGGTAATAAAATGAATCAAAACACTTAGAAGCACAAACTAAGACACTTTCTAACTAAGTTGGACACTAAAGCAAGGGGGGATTGAGTTTTGGACGAAATTAAACTAATTGCACAGATTCTAATTAAAACAGATTGTAAGTATGAATGTGATGGATTGCTAGCTAAGGGGTTCATCTCCACACATGTTACACTTGCATAATAAAAAGATTTCCAATTGCATTTCAATAAACCATGAATTCTCAACGCCCCGGGTTAATTAGGTCCGCATAAATTAACCGTCAAGTTTTCCTTAAGTTAATGAATTGGATGATTGCATACGACAACCCAAAGCATTCCTCACAAGTTCCCTACATGAATTGCATAATAGAGATACAAGCAAGAATCATTAAGCAACATGAAAACTATAAGTATTGACGAGGCATTCGTTACTATGATTGCATGAAACTTATGCCAAGAATATGTTTAACGCGATTGTTTATAAGCAACCTCCACTACTTGTGAATATAAGTTCGTAACTATTAGGTGAAACTCACTTATATTCTAGCGTCATATTCATGCATGAAAATTAAGCGTATACTCTCAATAAACATACATAAATAAGTTATCAATCAAACAGTTAAACAAATTGAATCCACAACTTATGAAACGCAATTAGAAGTAATCAAATCAAAATGCAAGCATAAACATATATTTCGAATCCCCCCTAGCCAAGGGGGGGGTTTAGTTCCTCATACGTACAAAACAAAGAGAATTGAAATTAAACATTGGAATCGAGGAAAAGAAACACCTAAACATTCCAACAACTCATACTTGAATTGTATGAACGTTTAGGCACTCTTCTCCTCCTCTTCGTTGTAGCACAAGGTCTAAGGATAGGTTTGGAGGGTTGGGGAGTTATGGATGGTGTAGAATGATGTGTTTAGGATAGGGATGGATGTAGGGGACCTCAAGGCTTCTTTTTGGGCAGAAAATATGAAGAATGGTGAAGTATGGATGTGTTATAGAGAAGGGATGAATTTCTGGCGTGAATGAATTGTGTATGAATGGGAATGCATGGTTTTATAGGGAGAGAAGGGATGGGAGAACATGTGAATGGCAGCTAGGAATGATTAAAGAAGGGAATGCATGTGTAATGACAACTAGATTGGTTGGTGGAAATCTGAAAATGGATGGGAGAGGGAACATGACAGCTAGGTAAAGTGAATGTGGCTGCATGTTTGAATGATTAAATGATGCATGTGGGTTGGAAATGCATGTGCAATGATTCTTTGGTGCTGAAAATGCATGTGTAAGCATGTGTTGGCTGAATTAAAGAATGTGAGGGAATGATGAAAGGGGAAACATGACAGCTGGGTTGAATTATGAAGAGTGAATGCATGTGGCTGATTTATGTGAATGATTATGGGTGATTATGATAAGTGATAAGTGGTGATGATAAGTGTATGATATGTGATTATGATAAGTGATAAGTGGTGATGATAAGTAATGATTTATGATAAGTGATAAGTGGTGATGATAAGTAATGATATGTGATTATGATAAGTGATAAGTGGTGATGATAAGTAATGATATGTGGGAGTGTGGCTAAAATGAAGGAGTGGAATGTTGGAATGTTATGCACGGCTAAGGATATAGGAAAGGTTTAAATGTCCTAAAACTAAAGGGAACAAGGTTCCAACACTTTGGTCTTCAATTAGGTCTTCAATTTCGTCCAACACTTTGGCTCAAAGCATAGGCTATCCATCCTTAGCCCAAAAGTGCCCCAAAAGTCTCCAAAATGCATCTTTTTGCTCCTTTAGCCCTTTGGACCTACAAACACACGAAAATAGCTTAAAGTACTAAAATAACTAAAGAAACATAACGTAAATGCACGAGAACAAGCCATTTAAGTCGCATGAATATGCTCCTATCAGATATGCACGGGTTTGAATGGGTTTTTTTTGGTGATGGTGGATGCGGCTAGTTGAGAGAATGGGAGTGAATGGTGGCTGCGGATTGTGTATGGAATGAATTTAGGGTTAATGAATGGGGGTCACGGATTGAAGGAGTGAGAAGAATGGCATTTGCGGATGGAATGGAATGGTGTTATGGAGGCTACGGCTTAGGTCAGTGAATGTGTATGATGGTGGCTGAATAGAATCAATGAGAAGTCTCTAGGGTTAACTAAAGGGTACGGCTGAGATGGGATGATGAATGAATCAATGGGGAATGGAAGTTTCGGCTACAAAGTTGTAGTTTAGGGTTTATGAGTGAATGGTTGAGATGATTTTGAATGAATGAATCAGATGCTAGAGTGAATTAAAGGGTGCGGCTAGGTTGAAATAAAAGGGTTAAAATCTGAATGATCTAGGGTGAAAAGAGAATAGGTGCGGCTGCAAGGTAATTAGGGTTATTAGGGTTTAGGGTTTAATGCATGAAATGAGACAAAACTACCCCCCCTTGCACGGCAAGGGAAGGGAAATGGGCTAAAGGCACGGCATAGGAAGGGAAATAGGGCTAGGGCCTTGGTTTTGTGTCCTAAAGTGCCTACAAGGACTTCAAAGTGGCTAGAAAATATGGACGTTTAAGATTAGGAAAGATTACCAAAACGGGAAACTTTGGGTTAACTTTCCTAAAATAGGAAACCTTGTTTGAGTAGGATTCCTCGTTTTGGTAAGAATTCATCGTTGGAGTAGGAATTCGTCGTTTCTTCACGTCTTCAACTCATTCATTCCTCTTTCGCTCCAAAAGGCTCCAATTTGCATCTGCTTGCACACTTTGGCCTTATAATCTGAAAATACACAAAAGTGGCCTTAAACACTAAAACAACTAAGTAAACACAACGTAAATGCACGAGAACAAGCTAATTAAGTCGCATGAATATGCTCCTATCAAACAAACACAAATACGTTATTACTCGCACAGTTAAGCCAATTGCATTCACGATTCAAGAACTCATAACTGGAATTTATCAAATCAACTTGCACACATAGTTATGGCTTCGAAATCACCCCTAACCAATAGGGGTTTAGCCACTCATGTTCATAGCAAAATGAAAGGAAAATAAATTAAACATTGAAATCATAAAACGAATTACACCTAGAATGCACCAACGACGAAGCTTGAGCATCCAAGAGTCCTTCCTTCTTTCTCCTTGCTACGGCACAAAGGTGGATGGGATGGTTGGGATGTGTTTTAGGATCAGGGATTATGGAATTGGATGGAGGATAGGCACGGCAAGGTGTAGTGTTTGGCTGGAATTGTGTTTCTAGGATTTTAGGATGTGTAGAGTGGTGTGGCTAGATGAATGGACGAAAATTGGGTGAATGAGTGATCCCCCTAGTGCCTTGCTGCAAAGCCTTATTTATAGGGCTAGGAAAGGTTTAGAACTTAGTTGAAACCAAAAGGTTTTGTACCAGAAATTCTATACATGAAACACTTAAAGGATATATGTGTGGAGCTTGGACAAGGTAGGACGGCTTGGACAAGGTAGGAGACAAGATAGGACGGCTAGGAGACAAGGTAGGACGGCTAGTGACGGCTAGGAGACAAGGTAGGACGGCTAGGAGACAAGGTAGGACGGCTAGGAGACAAGCTAGGACGGCTAGTGACAAGCTAGGATGGCTTGTTCTTCCAATACAGAAATTAGGCACCATGTGTGAATAGATAAAGTCTTCTAGAAATAAGGTTTTTAGGCCCCCTTGCAGCTCCCTAACTGAATTCAAGCCTTCAAATTCGTCCATCCTCATGCCTCCATGCTTGCACTATCCAATCTTGGCCCAAAAATGCTCTAGAATGCTCCAAATTGCTTCTTTTTGCATACTTTGACACTAAAACCTGAAATTGCACGAAAATGACTTTAAACACTAAACTAACTAAGGAAAAACAACATAAATGCATGAGAACAAGCCAATTAAGTCGCATAAAAATGCTCCTATCAAATTCCCCCACACTTAGCTTTTGCTAGTCCTCGAGCAAAACAAAGAAATAAAACAAGACAAAACAAACAAACATAATCTAAACCTTCCAACGTTTGCCTCAGGGATTTCCAATGCACATGACATGTTAAAGATTATCATTCCCACAGATTTGAGTCAATTTAACACTTAAGCACATGCTTAATCATAGTCACTACTTACTAGTTCACAATTAACCAATTAAAACAATGTTTTGAATGTAGTAACATGCCTTAGAGAATTCCCTCAATCCTTAATAGATTTGCACTCTATTTTCACTCAGATTTTCTAACTACACACCCTATACTAGTTATATGTGAGAGAATTGATGTAGATATAAAACCGAATGCTCACATATATGTATCACAAAGAACGCAATTTCCGGAGTTAATAGGCATGTTTAGATATGATCTCATGAATGGAATGCTACTACTTAGATGTGAGAACCAGTGACACCATATGCTCATACCAAATTCAAACTCAACAAATTGAAACACATAACACTCAAGATAGAAGTTTAAGGGTTGCAACGGGGCTTGGGGTATTGGTTAACAAAGAAAGGATAGGGAAAACAAACGTTCTTCAAGCATTAGTAAGCAAAGTAATGAAATTAAGACTTAGAATTCACTTAGTTTGCAGAAATTAACTTATAAACACAAGGGGAAGACTTTAAACAACTTCTTGGGGCCAAATTCAACTTTTTGGACCCTTTCTTCAACAAACAACACCTTGGAACTCTTTTTCTCATGTTGTTCAACTCTTTTCATACTTTTTTTTTTCATTTTTTTTTTCTTTTTTTTTTTCACGAATTTTTCTTTTCTTTTCTTTCTACCCGTGCTTATGGCACATAATTCTCAAAATAAAAACTTCCCCCACACTTGGTTTCTGCCATAAAGGAATTCCATTTGAATCATGCTTACTATACTTTAAGAACGAGGGTATGGATAGTCCTAATCTAGGCTAGGTGAGGGTAATGTGGGTTAACAAAGAAAAGGCTAAACAAGGCTCAATGGGGTTAACACCTAAACATATAATGGAGTAGGGCACACGGCTTTTTGGCTAAAGTGGTGGTCACTACACAACTTCATCTTGAATATGTGTTATGCTAATCAATACCATGCTTTGAATGAAATGGGCATGACTTCTAGTGTTTGGAACTAAATGATGAAACACCTTCTAAGTAGCAACCAAGCAAAGAATAATGAGATCATGCAACGATTTTAGAAAACAAAGAATGCACAGATTTTAACTCTCCAAATAAACGTTTAGGCTCAAGTCTCACAAGGTTGTAGCGTTAATTTGAGTTCCTTCCTTCAAGCATGTTACAAAAACTGATTTTTTTTTTTTATGATTGCATGTGAATTCATAAGTTATAACCAGAACCAAGCATAAACATAGAGTAAATCAAACTGTCATCCATGTTAATCACTCTCTTTAACAGCCATGTATTTAAAAACCAAATCCTCATCATTGTGTTGGAAAGTACCCTAAGACACAAACAAACACACAAAAACAACTCTTTTTTGGGTTTTTTTTTAAAACAAATTTTTCAAATTTTTCTTTGATTTTCGGATTTTTACTTCAAAACATACTAAAACACACCAAAACTGCTTAAAAACACTTAAAAACAGCAAGGAACAAGTTTTGAAATAATGGGTGATAAAATCCCACGAATTTGCATGAAAAACACTTAGTTACCCCCCCACACTTAAATCAAACATTTTCCTCAATGTTTTAAGCATAGAATCACACAAAGAAACACACAAACAGCAAGTAAAACAACTAAATAGGCAGATTAGAAAGAATCAACAAAGAGAAGGGTTTAGGAACGCAAATCTGGAATTGGAGTGCTTTCTAGGTCTTCCTTTGTTGAATGGCATGGGTTGCCTCCTGATAGGAGCATATTCATGCGACTTAAATGGCTTGTTCTCGTGCATTTACGTTATGTTTCTTTAGTTATTTTAGTCCTTTATGCTTCTTTTGTGTGTTTTCAGGTTCTAAGGGCAATGTATGCAAAAGGATGCATTTTGGAGCCTTTTGGAGCAAATTAGAGATTGGAATGAATATCATATGCTTAAAGCCATGTAGATGGACGAAATTGAAGACCAAAGGAGGCTAGGAATAAATAAAGAGATGAAGAAATGAAAATGAAGAACAAAGAATTCCCATTCACCACAGAAAATTCCTTTTGTGCCGTGCCTAATTCTAGCATTCCACTCCTTCATTTCAGCCACACTCCCACATGCATTCATCATCATTCACCCTAACTTTAATTCACATGCTTTCCCAACAAATAAAACAGCCATTCCACATGCATTTCCAACCCACATGCACCCTTTAATCATTTAATCTAGCTGTCATTGCACATGCATTCCACTTTAATCCACATGCATTCCCTTCATAAATCAGCCACATGCACTCATAATCATTCAACCAACTTTGCACATGCATTCATCATCATAACCTAGCTGTCATATTCCCTCTTTTTCACCTATAAATAAGCATCCATTGCAGCCACAATTCACACACTCTTCCATTTCAGAAAATCATCCATACACACCAACTTGTGCCGTGAGTTCCCTATTAATCCAAACACCACCAGAAATTCAGCCATTCACCACTCCCTATCCTACCACCCCACTCCATTCTACATCATCCATAATCCCCAAAACTCACCTTAGACCTTGTGCTACAACAAAGAGGAAGAGAAGCGGGCCTAAACGTTCATACAATTCAAGTTTGAGTTGTTGGAATGTTTAGGTGTTTCTTTTCCTTTGAATTCAATGTTTAATTTCAATTCTCTTTGTTTTGTACGTATGAGGAACTAAACCCCCCTTGGCTAGGGGGGGTTTCGAAATATATGTTTATGCTTGCATTTTGATTTGATTACTTCTAATTGCGTTTCATAAGTTGTGGATTCAATTTGTTTAACTGTTTGATTGATAACTTATTTATGTATGTTTATTAAGAGTAGACGCTTAATTTTCATGCATGAATATGACGCTAGAATATAAGTGAGTTTCACCTAATAGTTACGAACTTATATTCACAAGTAGTGGAGGTTGCTTATAAACAATCGCGTTAAACAAATTCTTGGCATAAGTTTCATGCAATCATAGTAACGAATGCCTCGTCAACACTTATAATTTTCATAGAGCGTAATGATTCTTGCTTGTATCTCTATTATGCAATCATGTAGGGGACTTGTGGGGAATGTTTTGGGTTGTCGTATGCAATCATCCAATTCAATAACGTTAGGAAGATTTGAAGGTTAATTAGTGCATCACGGTTAACTTGGGGTGTTGAGAATTCATGGTTTATTGAAATGCAATTGGAAATCTTTTTATTATGCAAGTGTAACATGTGTGGAGATGAACCCCTTGGCTAGCATCCATTCATTCCATTTCATCAATTTCATATTTACATTCTGTTTTAATTGCAATTTGTTCATTTAGTTTAATTTCGTCAAAACTCAATCCCCCTTTACTTTATTGTCCAATTTAGTTAGAAAGTGTCTTAGTTTGTGTTTATAAGTGTTTTGATTCAAGTTATTACACAAATTCGTCCAAATTCACCAAAGTGCTCAAAACTGCCCAGAAAGTGTTTTTAAGGCAGTTTTGAGTGTTTTGGGTGATGTTTGAGTCTTTTGGTTTGTTTTAGTGTTTTAAGCGTTTAGTTTCGCATTCTTTGAGTCTAGTTTAGTGTTTTAAACTTTATTTTACGTTTTTGAGTCAGTTTCCAAGTGATTTGCAATCCCTCCTAATCCCCGGTTAAGAACGATCCCTACTTATACTTATACTACAATTGTCAAAAAGAGGGTTTAATTTGTGTGCGTATAATTTTCGCATCACCTCCCAAGTAGCGCTTTCTTTAACGTCTTGCAGCCGGACGAAGAACACGTTCAGGCACCATTGGTGCCCACGGCATAGAGTGAGATCTCCTCCACAACCTGCCCCACGGCATTCTCATAGTATGGCTTCAATCTATGTCCGTTGACCTTGAATTCCACCCCATTCCTTAAGCTTTGGACTTGAACTGCACCATGTGGAAAAACATTAGTAACAACAAAAGGTCCAATCCATTTAGAACGTAACTTTCCGGGAAATAAACGTAAACGAGAATTAAAAAGTAAAACTTTCTGCCCAATTGTGAAGGTTTTGCCCCTAATCATCTTGTCATGAAACGCCTTCGTCTTTTCCTTGTAAATGCGGGCATTCTCGTAGGCTTCATTCCTTAGTTCCTCAAGCTCATTCAATTGGAGCTTCCGATGCATTCCAGCAGCATCTAAGTCCAAATTGAACGTTTTGATGGCCCAATGTGCCTTATGCTCTAGCTCCACGGGTAAGTGACAAGGTTTTCCATAAACTAGCCGAAATGGAGACATCCCTAGGGGTGTTTTGCAGGCAGTGCGATATGCCCATAGTGCATCGTCTAAACGCATGCTCCAATCCTTCCGGTTAGGCCCCACGGTCTTCTCCAAGATTTGCTTGACCTCTCTATTTGATACTTCGGCTTGGCCACTTGTTTGTGGGTGATAAGGTGTTGAAACCTTATGCTTGACATTGTACTTCTTGAAGAGTGCCTCAATGGTCCTATTGCAGAAATGTGAACCTCCATCACTTATAAATACCCGCGGCATCCCAAATCTAGAGAAAATGTTAGTCTTGATGAAATCTGAAACCACTCTAGAATCGTTAGTACGGGTAGCTTTTGCTTCTACCCATTTAGAAACATAATCAACCGCAAGCAAAATATAAGTGAAACCAAATGAAGAAGGAAAAGGACCCATGAAATCAATACCCCAAACATCAAAGATTTCAACATTGAAGATGGGTGTTTGCGGCATTTGGTCTTTTGCACCAATAGAACCTGTTCTTTGACATCTATCACATGTTAAGCAAAACATTCTAGCATCTTTGAACAATGTAGGCCAATAAAAACCAGATTCTAACACTTTACGAGCTGTCCTTTGGGTACCAAAATGGCCTCCACATGCATAAGAATGACAAAATGCTAGAATTGAGTTAAAATCAGAAGTTGGCACACATCTTCTAATAATCTGATCTGGGCAATATTTCCATAGATATGGATCATCCCACACATAAAATCTTGCATCATGTATCAATTTATCACGTTGGACCTGAAGGAAAATTTGTGAAAAACATGTTCATTTAAGCAACATCAATAGCATGCAATTAACAATTAAAGGCGGAATCATGCTTGTATGCACTTAAAACAAAACATTTACCCATGAAATTCAAAGCCTAGTAGATAGGTGAATCAAGACTCAACTCAAAACAAAGTGAGTTGAGAAATCAATACCTTTGTAGATTCCTCTTTGCATAAGCAAAGGCTAATCACCCAAAGAGAGGGCCTTCATTCCTTGCATCTTGGATCCATGGATTTGGATGGATGAAAAGGTTTCTCCAAGTTCCCAAAATTGAGAACCTCTAAGTCTCCACACCAAGGTATATTGAAGAAGAAATGAGTGACCTAGAGGAAGTAAGATTGCTAGATTTTCCCCTCTAGATTGGCCAAAATTTTAGAGAGAAAGGAGAGCTTGTGTTCTCATCCTTTCCCCCAAAAATAACCCTTAGTAAATTTTAGGCTATAAAGTCCTTTATATAGTCCCTTCAAATAAGTGACCTAATGGACCAAAAGCCCTATTCTTTTACACATGGCTAGCCTATAGGTTTATTGGGCTTTCAAGCCCTTTGTTTTATTCAAGTTGTCATACAACTTGAGTTAATGGGCTTGACATTCAAATCCCATTGGGCCTTGCGGCCCAAAACTAACCCGAGGTCTTTAACGAACTTATTCGTTTGATTAATTAACATATTAATTAATCCTAGCCTTAGATAAATAATTAAACCATTTAATTATTCTTACTCATCTCCGTTGAATCTTCAAACTCTACCTTACACGGTGTACGATCCATTAGGTTCCTTTTAGCGAGGCAGTGGGCGATTCAAACTCTTTCAAATCGATTGTGAATTGAAACTTACTTTCAATTCTCCCGTTAGTGATAATACACTTTTAGGGCTTCCACAAACCATGAGTGACACCTAGCAGCATATCATGGTTACCCAAGCTAATCAGAAGAGGTGGAGAACCTATTCAGTTTAGGATTACAAATGCAATACGGTCTTTCTCTAATACAATACTCTTGACCACATTGTTTGGTTTGATAGTTTATTCATGTCTACTATCCAATGTGAATCTTGTGCTTATATGATTACCTTGAATGTGATCTGGAACGCATTCCAACATTTCATTCATACTCTGGCCAGAGATTCCAAATCATATCATAGAGTATTCTCCCTCAAACAGTTTGAAGGTTAGAGATCCCTTGTTGCGCATTCACTTGCCTCCATGGCTAAGTGGCTTAACCCCGACGATGCCGTGGACACCCTGATAGAGTGACTTTGACATAATCAAAGATTAAGGACCTAACCACAAGACAACTGTGATGCCTCAGGTCAAAAGACTAATTTGCATTATCCCAACCATGAGTTCTCATGTGACATGAATATGAGAACTCTTCGTTGATCGTGTTCAGTGAACTCATTCTCTATTGAGCACCTACGTACTTGTCTTGATGTCACACACACCAATGACTCGAGACTAGTCACTCTCCCTGAGAGAAGACATAGCACGTACTGATCTTAACGGACTGTTAATGCCCAATTGACAATCCTATGATCAGGAACGTTTAGGATGTGTCAACGAAAGAATGGTCTCATGAATCTAACTTCTTTAGATCGCATTCTTCCAATCACATATTCCTTGGACTTATCGTTTAAGCATATAACATTTATATGAGACGGCTCAAACAATAATGTTTGCCCTTTAAACTACATTAGTTTGAAATGTCCGTAAAGTATCATCATATGATTGGTTTTAGGGCACATTTCCAACAATCTCCCACTTGCACTAGAGCCAATCAGCTTAGTCATCATTGATGATACCTCTTCTGTAATTCATTTCATAAATGGCTGAGTAGTAGGCCTAGACAATGGATATCTATATGTTATCCATAGAAGCAACCTTGAGAATAACGACGTCACCATTATACATGATTCTCAATCATGTGGTTCAGTCTCTCATTTGAGTTCGGACCTTGATGAGACCTTGATTCCCTGGCTTGAGCTATCGCCCCATTAGTGTCATACACTTTCTGGTTGGAACCGAATGAAGAGTTCATGAATGAACTTTCCCATCCAAACAACAATGTTGTAAGCTTCTATATGGCAATATATTTTGCATACATGATGGAACACATTAAAGTCATTTACTTTTAACGTTTCTACCCAAATATCTCTTTAGTCATAATAAAGAGATATCTCATTATCACTTCATTCATAATGAAGAGATATTCTATGATGGATTAGATTCATAATCTAATACATTTACGCTTCCATTACGTTACTCTAATTCTTCCTCATTCTTGAGGAATCCATCCTTAGTATTTCTTAAATACCTAAGGATTCACTTGACAGTTGCCATGGTTCTGATCCTGGGCTTGCACTGATATCATCTTGTACCGTTCTAGGTACGACTTATATCAATGTTTTCATACAATATGAAATACATAAATCACCTTTCTGCGTATGCATAAAGGATTCTATTTACGTATTATTTCTTTGGGAGTCAAAGGGTACATTCCCTTTGAGAAGAACAACTTCCTAGTCTCACTAGAATTGTCATTCTAATTGAAGTTTATCATCATATGAGAAACTTCCTAGCATCTCTTGTCTATTTTAGGGATTGATATAATCCAATTATATCTTGAAATCTATCATTATAGATTTCCATCCCATGTATATAGACTATGTCTCCCATATACATTCTATCATTATAGAATGTTTAAAGTCATAACTTTAACGATGAAGAATTCCTTTCATTTTCAAAATTAATATATATCATGTATATATATATTCTAATTTAGGAATATGATCAACTCCCACTAATCTTTTGTAAACCTAGTAAACAAAAGATTCATTTACATCTTTATGAGAAATCAAACAATTGATCTTTTCTCATAAGACGCTTATAGCTCCCACTAGCTTGCTAAGATCCATGATGGATGGATCTTCTTACAACTAACATGTCTTAGAAGTATATATCATATATATATGGGTAATTGATAATGTCCAACGAACTAAATCTTATTTATGTTCATTCTCTTCCTAATGGAGAAATTCATTATCTTATGATGCTACTTTCCTTGATATTTTTCAAGGAAATTAATCTAAAGTGTTACTTTTTCCTTGGATCAAATCTAAGGAGGTAAATACTTTAGACGTCTTACTCATCTACTTACATTTCTTGAATTCTTTGAAACCTTTTGCAAAGTATTCGGACTTATGTTTATTCAAAATAAACTATAGTCCAACCGAGAGTGATCTTCGGTGAATGTCATACAACATAAGTAGTATTATGTTGTGGACAAGTGCCACTAACATCTAAGTGAATCAACCTCAACAACTTTGTGATTCTTTCTTCTTTCCAAAAGAATAAAGATTCGAACATTTCGCCTCTATACAATTTTAACAAGAAGGTATTGGATCCGGATCTAACGATCCAAAGCATCCATCTATGACCAACTCGTAACTTATGTTTTAGAGGTATCACAACTCAGTTGGGATTAGTCACTACCTTGCAACCTTTTGGGTTTTAAGCATCATCGTATTCTAAACAGTTAAACTACCACATCATCTCTACTATAGAGATAACCAATTAAATTACAATAATCTAATTATTGATTAATAAAGAACAATGTTTTGTCAAACAAAACATTCATACATCTCTACTATAGTGACGGATTTAAGTTCCTTAAAATTGGAATGTAAAGACAATCTTTAGTATTTTCCAATATCTTTGGTAGTTCATATGAGGAAGTAAGTACAATCCGCTTTCGCAGAGATCTATATTTTATTCACTTTCCGAATGTGAAGTACTTTCTCTTCTCTCATTTAATCTTCTACTTCTTATTAGCACACTTTTACAACAATTGTAAAACATAGTTACTAATACGGAATCAAGCATTCAAGTAGAAGAACCAACTGTTTTGAACTATTTCAAGAACATATTACAACACCTTCGAAAGGTGTGTTCTTGACACTTGCAAGACATTTCTTGCAAATACCCCTTCCAATGTCCATCCTTTCATAAAGAAAGTTTGTTCCTTTGGAGTTATTTTGCCTTCTTCATTTGACTTCCCTTTTGATTACAATAGTCATGGTCCCTAAACTCCCACTATCTCTCTTGAAACTTATTTCAAATGTGTTATACACATCAAACGATTTGGAGAGCGTGCGGTTATTGTTCACTATATAGTTTACAATAAACTTAGTGAACCATTAGGATAGGGACACAAAGGTGAAGTCCTTGCCTAGTTTCCATCTCGTTAAGTGGTTTAACACTTCAACACTCAATGATTCAAAATCATCATAAGTCCATATAAATGGACTATTTTTGTCAACCAACCATTATGTTCTAAACATAATAACAAACTCTTAAGAGTTGTTCAAGGCAACTCTCATTTCTTCATACAACAATTTGTAAGTGAAGAATCATGGCACATAAAGTGTCCATGCCCTTGTGCTTACTTCTCAAGTTCCTTGTTCGTGTAACAAAGAGACAAGCACTAGAGTTTGCATTGTCCTCTTCATGGTAGACTTATCTAACATGTTCTTCTATTGATACATTATCAATAGGAAGATTGTGAGGACGAGACTACTTAGGTACTTTTACAATCCATTCAAGACAATCTATGGGATTGTGGTACCAAGTTCGGAAACTAAAGCGTTCGGTTTTTCTTTGTCAAGTTTTGGATAGCGTTTGCAAATATATTGGTAAACAAATACATAACGAATATAAATTGATTGATTTTAAGCTATTTGATCCGGGTCTTTAAATCAAATAGCACCACCCACTATTTTTGGCAAATTCCATATCCCTCATCGGAATTCGAGAGTTTTGGAGGAAACTCTTAGTAGGGTATGGGAGGCTCACTATTACCAAGCCCACCTCACGATGATACGATGTTGGTTAGCAAAAATAATGATGAGAGAATAACGCTTTACTCATTTACAACGTTTGTAATTACCCATCTTGTTTGGCCTCTAGAGAATGTTGCCTCACGATGATACGATGTTGGCACTATTGCACTTAGTTAAGTTATTCCCACCATGCTTAGTTCATGAAGGGGTTCAAGAATAGCCTCACAATGATATGATGTTGGCCATCCTCGTTGCCTACACTCACCTCATCATATGCGTATAGACTCCTCCTGAATGTAAGCATGCACTTTGTACTCCCCCATGATAGGGTGAAGCCGGTGTACAAGTCACAAACGATTGGAGCCTACCACGGTGGAAGGCCACGAAGAGATATTCAAAGCATCTCTCGCTTATCAACTTAATATTGATTTGGTTGAGGGTTTTTAGGTCTCATCACATATAAACATACATTTTAATCCAATTAAAACATTTTGGTCCTATTACAACTATTGGTCCATTTGATTGATTTAGTTGTATATAATACTCCCACTAAGCTTTTAAAACGGTTTTTAAAGCAAGAGTATATGATACTACTAACATAAGGTTTGCATTCATTGATGGACTATATAGTTGCCTTAGGGCCTTAGGATGACTATGAACCTTTGATTCGATTCAAACACGAGCCTAGTGTTGAATCTCGGTCTAGGGATGGTGATTGATTTTAGTTACGCGTTTAATCACATTAAGGCGTGTTGTCTTATTGGGCGTTGGACCCAACTACTCCAATTTCATGCATATCGAATAAAACAAGAAAGGAGTACTTCAAAGTAAATAAGAGCTTATGCTTTTTTACAACAATTGATCAAATCAAATTACTTTAAAGTAAAGAAGAGCTTATGCTCTTTTACAACAATTGATCATATCAAATTACAACCAAAATTTAATCTACACATTCCCATGGTTCAAACAAATTTGAAACGGCCTTTCACATAGCTCAATTATCGTAGGCTAAGGTTCATAATCACCCTTTCTTTAATTAATTAACGCTTTAACTAATTAAACTTGAATGCAACATTTTCATTTGGTTTTTGTATCCATAGAATTGATTTAAATGGAGCTAAATGAAATGAAAATCCAATTCTCATTTAAAGAAACAAAACAATTTTGTTCTCTACCTAATTTGGGCCAAAATGCTATGACCTCAACTTGTTTGGGCCATAGTGCAATTAACCTCAACTTTTGGGCTATTTTGCAAAAACTTAAACTTTTGGGGTCACTTTGTAAAAACACAAAAGTCCACTACTTCATGTAATTACAACTAGAACCCAAAATTTTCAACAAAAAATAAAACTTCATTAAAGGAGCAAAACAATTTGTCCTTTTAGTGATTTTGGACCTTTACGTAAAAACGTAAACTTTTGGGTCAAAATGCAAATACACAAAAGTATCAAAACTTTATATAATTGCATGAAAGCCCCACAAGGACCCTAATTGATTAGGGTGGCTGATTTTGAAGCAAAGTAATAAAAAAAAATTTCAAAGTTTTTGTAAGTGGGGTGTGTGTAATGGAATAAATCATTACACACCAAACCCACTATAATTTCTTTAATTTTTCAAAATAAATATCTAATATATTTAAACATAAGAAATATTTCAAAACAAAAACTTTATGAAATAAATCAAAACTTTGAATCAAAACACCAAACCTTTTGTTCTTGGCAAGAACATATCAAGAACAATGAAGAACATTCATGAAAACCCATAAGAGCTCCATGAACATTCTTCACCCAAAAACATACCAAAACCACTCAAACTTAAGGGAAATAACATACAACCATACTAGGGTACATAGGGGTTCCAAAAGTCACTTTAAAACAATTTTAACAAGTCAAACAAGAACCCAAAATTCCACCCTTTGGATTTGGCCGAATTTCCCAAAAAACATGGCACCAAATTTTAGCTCCAAAATTCATGCTCATATGAACTACATCTACAACATTTGAGATGGCAAATTTTCTAACAAAATTTACATTCAAAGAAGCAAGAATAAAGCTTGTAACAATTACAACATTCAAATCACAAACTATGAACTACAAAACCCAAAAGGATTCACCAACTACTAGACTTAGGCTCTTGATACCACTTGAAGGAAAATTTGTGAAAAACATGTTCATTTAAGCAACATCAATAGCATGCAATTAACAATTAAAGGCGGAATCATGCTTGTATGCACTTAAAACAAAACATTTACCCATGAAATTCAAAGCCTAGTAGATAGGTGAATCAAGACTCAACTCAAAACAAAGTGAGTTGAGAAATCAATACCTTTGTAGATTCCTCTTTGCATAAGCAAAGGCTAATCACCCAAAGAGAGGGCCTTCATTCCTTGCATCTTGGATCCATGGATTTGGATGGATGAAAAGGTTTCTCCAAGTTCCCAAAATTGAGAACCTCTAAGTCTCCACACCAAGGTATATTGAAGAAGAAATGAGTGACCTAGAGGAAGTAAGATTGCTAGATTTTCCCCTCTAGATTGGCCAAAATTTTAGAGAGAAAGGAGAGCTTGTGTTCTCATCCTTTCCCCCAAAAATAACCCTTAGTAAATTTTAGGCTATAAAGTCCTTTATATAGTCCCTTCAAATAAGTGACCTAATGGACCAAAAGCCCTATTCTTTTACACATGGCTAGCCTATAGGTTTATTGGGCTTTCAAGCCCTTTGTTTTATTCAAGTTGTCATACAACTTGAGTTAATGGGCTTGACATTCAAATCCCATTGGGCCTTGCGGCCCAAAACTAACCCGAGGTCTTTAACGAACTTATTCGTTTGATTAATTAACATATTAATTAATCCTAGCCTTAGATAAATAATTAAACCATTTAATTATTCTTACTCATCTCCGTTGAATCTTCAAACTCTACCTTACACGGTGTACGATCCATTAGGTTCCTTTTAGCGAGGCAGTGGGCGATTCAAACTCTTTCAAATCGATTGTGAATTGAAACTTACTTTCAATTCTCCCGTTAGTGATAATACACTTTTAGGGCTTCCACAAACCATGAGTGACACCTAGCAGCATATCATGGTTACCCAAGCTAATCAGAAGAGGTGGAGAACCTATTCAGTTTAGGATTACAAATGCAATACGGTCTTTCTCTAATACAATACTCTTGACCACATTGTTTGGTTTGATAGTTTATTCATGTCTACTATCCAATGTGAATCTTGTGCTTATATGATTACCTTGAATGTGATCTGGAACGCATTCCAACATTTCATTCATACTCTGGCCAGAGATTCCAAATCATATCATAGAGTATTCTCCCTCAAACAGTTTGAAGGTTAGAGATCCCTTGTTGCGCATTCACTTGCCTCCATGGCTAAGTGGCTTAACCCCGACGATGCCGTGGACACCCTGATAGAGTGACTTTGACATAATCAAAGATTAAGGACCTAACCACAAGACAACTGTGATGCCTCAGGTCAAAAGACTAATTTGCATTATCCCAACCATGAGTTCTCATGTGACATGAATATGAGAACTCTTCGTTGATCGTGTTCAGTGAACTCATTCTCTATTGAGCACCTACGTACTTGTCTTGATGTCACACACACCAATGACTCGAGACTAGTCACTCTCCCTGAGAGAAGACATAGCACGTACTGATCTTAACGGACTGTTAATGCCCAATTGACAATCCTATGATCAGGAACGTTTAGGATGTGTCAACGAAAGAATGGTCTCATGAATCTAACTTCTTTAGATCGCATTCTTCCAATCACATATTCCTTGGACTTATCGTTTAAGCATATAACATTTATATGAGACGGCTCAAACAATAATGTTTGCCCTTTAAACTACATTAGTTTGAAATGTCCGTAAAGTATCATCATATGATTGGTTTTAGGGCACATTTCCAACAGGACCTTGCTTAGGGTGTTAGGAACTTGCTTAGTCACCAAGAAATTGACCAAATCGGCATACCAAGGGGTACTTACCTCAATGGACAGAAGTTGTTCATCCGGAAACGTCTCAGAAATGGGGAGGGACTCTTCTTCACGCACCAATCTACTCAAGTGGTCAGCCACCACGTTTTCACAACCTTTCTTGTCCCTAATTTCAATATCGAACTCTTGAAGTAGGAGCATCCAACGAATGAGCCTTGGTTTGGCCTCCTTTTTGGTGAAAAGATACTTCAAGGCTGCATGGTCAGTGAAAACAATTACTTTAGTGCCAATAAGATATGATCTAAACTTATCTAAAGCAAATACAACCGCCAAGAGTTCTTTTTCGGTTGTAGAATAATTCAATTGAGCATCATTTAAAGTGCGGGAAGCATAATAAATAACATGTGACTGTTTATTTTTCCTTTGACCCAAAACAGCCCCAAGTGCATAATCCGAGGCATCACACATCAATTCAAATGGAATGGACCAATCCGGGGGAGTTATGATGGGTGCCGTGGTTAGGAGCTCTTTGAGATGCTTGAATGACTTCTCGCATGCCTCGTTGAACTCAAAAGACACATCTTTTTGGAGGAGGCGGCATAGGGGTTGTGCAATCTTGGAAAAGTCCTTGATAAATCGTCTATAGAATCCTGCATGACCAAGAAAAGAACGAACCTCTCTAACCGAAGTAGGAGAGGGTAAGTAGCGTACAAGATCTACTTTAGACTTATCAACTTCAATTCCTTTTTCAGAGATTATATGACCCAAAACAATACCTTGTTTAACCATAAAATGGCATTTTTCCCAATTTAAAACAAGGTTTGTTTCAACACAACGTTTCAAGATTAAAGTGAGATTATCCAAGCATTTATCAAAAGAATCACCAAAAACACTAAAGTCATCCATGAATATCTCAATAATCCTTTCAACATAATCAGAAAATATGCTTACCATACACCTTTGAAACGTGGCAGGGGCATTGCACAAACCAAATGGTGGTGCGAGAATTATACGCACACAAATTAAACCCTCTTGTTGTCAAATTGTAGTAAGGATGCAAGTAGGGATCGTTCTAGACCGGGGATTAGGAGGGCTTGCTAAAACCTCTAAATTGACTCAAAAACATAAAAACAAAGTTAAAAACGGTCACAAAGACTCAAAGGACTCAAAACAGGTTCAAAAGACCCAAAACTGCCTAAAAACACTAACTAGGCAGTTTCTGACCTTAAACACAAATTTGGACGAATTTAAGATTATAGGTTGATTCAAAACACTTTAAAACACAAATTAAGACACTTTAACACTAAACTAGACTCAAAGAATGCAAAACTAAACACTTAAAACACTAAAACAAACCAAAAGACTCAAACATCATCCAAAACACTCAAAACTGCCTTAAAAACACTTTCTGGGCAGTTTTGAGCACCTTGGTGAATTTGGACGAAATTAAGTTGTAACTTGACTCAAGACTCTTAAAAACACAAACTAAATTGATTTCTAACTAATTTGACAATAAAGTAAAGGGGGATTTAGGGTTTGACGAAATTAAACTAAATGAACAAATTACAATTAAAACAGAATGTAAATATGAAATGGATGAAATGGAATGAATGGATGCTAGCCAAGGGGTTCATCTCCACACATGTTACACTTGCATATAAAACGATTTCCAATTGCATTTCAATAAATTATGAAACTCATCACCCCGGGTTAATTAGGTCCGCTTAAATTAACCTTCAAATCTTCCTAACGTTATTGAATTGGATGATTGCATACGACAACACAAAACATTCCCCACAAGTCCCCTACATGATTGCATAATAGAGATACAAGCAAGAATCATTACGCTCTATGAAGATTATAAGTGTTGACGAGGCATTCGTTACTATGATTGCATGAAACTTATGCCAAGAATTCGTTTAACGCGATTGTTTATAAGCAACCTCCACTACTTGTGAATATAAGTTCGTAACTATTAGGTGAAACTCACTTATATTCTAGCGTCATATTCATGCATGAAAATTAAGTGTGCACTCTCAATAAACATACATAAATAAGTTATCAATCAAATAGTTAAACAAATTGAATCCACAACTTATGAAACGCAATTAGAAGTAATCAAATCAAAATGCAAGCATAAACATATATTTCGAATCCCCCCCTAGCCAAGGGGGGGTTTAGTTCCTCATACGTACAAAACAAAGAGAATTGAAATTAAACATTGTAATCGAGGAAAAGAAACACCTAAACATTCCAACAACTCAAACTTGAATTGTATGAACGTTTAGGCACTCTTCTCCTCCTCTTCGTTGTAGCACAAGGTCTAAGGATAGTTTGATGGTGTGGATGTGTGTTTGAATGAATGAATTTCTGAAATGGAAGAGTGTATGAGAATGAGTGGGAATGAATGCTTATTTATAGGCGAAATGGGGGGGAACATGACAGCTAGGAGGGAATGTGGCTGCATGTTTGAATGATTAAAGGATGCATGTGGGTTGGAAATGCATGTGCAAGCATGTGTTGGCTGAATTAAAGAATGTGAGGGAATGATGAAAGGGGAAACATGACAGCTAGGTTGGTTGGTGTGTGGAATGGCTGAATGTGGTGCAATGATAATGTCTTGTGGCTGAATGGATTAAAGAATGGGAGTGCATGTGTTGAATGATTGCACGGCATGGGTATTTTCTGGAATGTTGAATGTGCATGTGAAGTGGCTGATAGGTATGAATGATTATGGGTGCATGTGGGTTGGAAATGATTAAAGAGTGAGGGTATGCACGGCAATGATGAAGATGCATGTGCAATGAAGTGGAATGGATGTGGTTGCAAGGTTTTGTGTTAGGTGATAAGTGGTGATGATAAGTAATGATATGTGATTATGATAAGTGATAAGTGGTGATGATAAGTAATGATATGTGGGAGTGTGGCTGAAATGAAGGAGTGGAATGTTGGAATGTTATGCACGGCTAAGGATATAGGAAAGGTTTAAATGTCCTAAAACTAAAGGGAACAAGGTTCCAACACTTTGGTCTTCAATTAGGTCTTCAATTTCGTCCAACACTTTGGCTCCAAGCATAGGCTATCCATCCTTAGCCCAAAAGTGCTCCAAAAGTCTCCAAAATGCATCTTTTTGCTCCTTTAGCCCTTTGGACCTACAAACACACGAAAATAGCTTAAAATACTAAAATAACTAAAGAAACATAACGTAAATGCACGAGAACAAGCCATTTAAGTCGCATGAATATGCTCCTATCACTTAGTTGTGGTTATAACTTATGAATTCACATGCAATCATAAAGAAAAAAAAAAAAAATCAGTTTTTGTAACATGCTCGAAGGAAGGAACTCAAACTAACGCTACAACCTTGTGAGACCTGAGCCTAAACGTTTATTTGGAGAGTTAAAATCTGTGCATTCTTTGTTTTCTAAAGTCGTTGCATGATCTCATTATTCTTTGCTTGGTTGCTACTTAGAAGGCGTTTCATCATTTAGTTCCAAATGCTAGAACTCATGCCCATTTCATTCAAAGCATGTTATTGATTTGCATAACACACATTCAAGATGAAGTTGTGTAGTGACCACCACCTTAGCCAAAAAGCCGTGTGCCCTATGTCATTATGTTTTGTAGGTTTTTAACCCCATTGAGCCTTGTTAGCCTTCATTATTTGTTAACTCATGTTTTCCTCACCTAGCCTAGATTAGGACTATCCATACCCTTGTTCTTGAAGCATAGCAAAGCATGATTCAAATTGAAGTCCTTTTGATTTATGTTGGCAGAAAACAAGTGTGGGGGAAGTGTTTTTCATGAGGAATTGTGTGCTATAGGCACGGGAAAAAAAAAAAAAAAGAGAAAGAAAAAAAAAAAAAAAAAAAAAAAAATTCGTGGAAAAAGAAAAAAAATGAAGAAAAAGTTGAAAAGTTGAGAAAAAGAGTTCCAAAGTATTGTTTGTTGAAGTAAGGGTCCAAAACAATGAATTCGGCCCTAAAGAGTTGTCTAAATCTTTCCCTTGTGTTTTAAAGTTAATTTCTGCAATCTAAGTGAATTCTAAGTCTCAATTTCATTGCTTTGCTTACTATTGCTTGAAGAACGTTTGTTTTCCCTATCCTTTCCTTGTTAACCAACACCCCAAGCCCCATTACAACCCTTAACTTCTATCTTGAGTGTTATGTGTTTCAATTTGTGGAGTTTGAATTTGGTATGAGCATATGGTGTCACTGGTTCTCGCATCTAAGTAGTAGCATTCCATTCATGAGATCATATCTAAACATGCTTCTTAACTCTAGAAATTGCATTCGTTGTGAAACATATATGTGAGCTTTCGTTTTCATATCTACATCAATCTTCTCACATATGACTAGTATAGGGTGTGGAGTTAGAAAATCTGAGTGAAAATAGAGTGTATATCTTGTAAGGAATTGAGGGAATTCTCTAAGGCATGTTACTACATTCAAAGCATTGTTTTAATTGATTACTTGTGAACAAGTGAGTAGTGGCTTTAATTAAGTATGTGCTTGTGTAAAGAGGACTCAAATCTGTGGGGATAATGATCTTTAACATGTCATGTGCATTGGAAATCCCTGAGGCAAACGTTGGAAGGTTTAGGTTTTGTTTTGGTTAGTTTGTTTCGTTTTGTTTTCTTTCTTTTGTTTGTTTTGCTCGAGGACTAGCAAAAGCTAAGTGTGGGGGAATTTGATAGGAGCATATTTATGCGCCTTAGTTAGCTAGTTCTTATGCATTTTTGTTATGTTTTCTTCATTAAAGTAGTCTTTTAAGCTACTTTCATGTGTTTTCAGGTTTAAAGGACATATTACATGAAATGATGCAATTTGGAGCTTTTGGAGCAAAACTGAGCTGGAATGTGGTGTATGCAAATGGAGCACGAGGAATGGACGTGGTTGAAGGTCAAAGGAGCTTAAGAAATGAAGAAATGAAAGTGAAGAGCAAAGAAGTCGGAATTGGCAACCAAAGTTTCTAAAGTTGGAAGTTTCTATTCTTGGAGGTTTCCATTGTCGTGAGTTTCTATTCTTGGCTTTGGGCTTTTAGATGACCTAAACCCTAACTCCTTGTGGACCCTAAGCCTATGCCGCACCTAAACCCTAATCTTAGCCCACTTAATCAGCCGCACCCTAGGGCCTAATCATTTAATTTCTGCCAAGTTAAACCCTAATCCATCTACCCTAAGCCCATGCCGCACCTAATGTTCTAGTTTTAATCTCAGCCATTCACCCTAATAACCCTAGATTTACAACCTAGCCGCACCCTATTCTACATATATTCAGAAATTCAGCCACAAAACCTAATTCCCTTTCTAAGCCGTGCCTTCCCATTAATCATTCACATTTTAACCCTAAGCCTTTTAATCCATCTCAGCCGCACCCTTTAATTCACCCTAGAATCTCACCCATTCATTCACTAGCCGTCACACCCCATTCATTCTCCCAATCCGTGCATTTTCCATTGACCCTAATTTCATTCAGCCACCATTCTCCCCAAAAACCCGTGCATCACATATCTCCCATACATTCAAGCCGCAGCCACCAACCCATTCTCCACCCTTCAATCCGTGCAACCCTCTACCATTCCCTCCATTCTCTCCCATTCTACAAACACTAATCAGCCACCATCACCCTCTCCACAAATCAGAAATTCGTCAAAATACATTCAGCCCCCTTGCCGCAGCCTTCCTCCACCAATCTGCCATATTTTCAGACTTTGCCGCAACCCCCATGTCCCCTAAACACTACCATATCATTCCTTACCTACTCATCCATCTAAATAACCCCTAGAACCTGTCCTAGTTCTTGTGCCGCAGACAAGAGGAGGAGAAAAAGCTTGGGACGTTCATGCCATTCAATTGAGGATTGCTGGAGCGTTTTAGGTGTTGTCTTTCCGTTGAATTCCATGTTTAATTTTGATATTCTTTGTGTTGTGAGTATGAGGAACTAAACCCCCTTGGTTAGGGGGGAATTCGAAACCATGTACATGCTTGCAATATGATTTGATTACATTCAGTTGTTATTTCATAAGTTGTGGATTCAATTCGTTCATCTATTTGATTGATAACTTATTTGTGTATGTTGATTGAGAGTGCACGCTTAGTTTTCATGCATGAATATGATGCTAGATTATGAGGGAGTTTCACCTAATAGTTACAATTTTATAATCACAAGTAGTGAAGGTCGCTTGAAAACGATCGCGTTGAATGAATTCTTAGCATAAGTTTCATGCAATTCATAGTAACGAATGCTTCGTCAATGCTTATGTTTTTCATAGAACTTAATGATTCTTGCTTGTATCTCTATTATGCAATTCATGTAGGGAACTTGTAGGGAATGTTTTGGGTTGTCGTATGCAATCATCCAACTTAATAACTTGTGGAAAAACTGAGGGTTAATTAGTGCAATTCACGGTTAATTTGGGGCGTTGAGTATTTATAATTTATTGGAAGAACAACTGAAAATCGTTTTGTTTGCAAGTGTGACATGTGTGGAGAAGAACCTCCTAACTAGCCTTTTATCCATCCTCTTTATCCAAAAACATTCTACAATCTGTTTAGTTTAAAGTTTCTGTTTTATGTTAAATTTTCGTCCAAAACAAATCCCCCTTTAATTTGAAGTCTTAGATTAGTTAGAAAGTGTTTTGATTTGTGTTTCTAAGTATTTGATTCAAGTTTTCATCCAATTTCGTCCAAATTAGTGTAGGTGCTCAAAACTGCCCAGAAAGTGGTTTTTAGGCAGTTTTGAGTCTTCTAGTTGCTGTTTTGGGTTTTAGGTTTGTTTAAGTGTTTTAACTTTTAGTTTTGCATTCTTTGAGTCGAGTTTAGTGTTTTAAACTTTGTTTTTGAGTTTTTAAGTCAGTTTCCAAGTGTTTAGCAATCCCTCCTAATCCCCGGTCTAGAACGATCCCTACTTACATCTTTACTACAATTTGACAAAAAGAGGGTTTAATTTGTGTGCTTATCTATTTCGCATCAACAACCCCAAAGAAGTTGAATTTTATGACACAGGACAAGGACCAATCCTCACACCAAATCTGGCCGAGTGCAAAGTCCTTGAAACATTCAAAGAAGATGTGTTTATCCTTGAGTTCTTATTGAAGCACATAGGTAAACCACCTCCTCCAATTTCAATTTCGTTTTATACTAACAGGTTGTTAATGATTCAGGCACCCAATCTTGAATTTAAACCATTACCGGATCATTTCAAGTATCACCTTCCATTCAAAGATCAATTCCATGCCATGGGACCTAATGAAGCTTAGCAAGGCATATTCGTCCGGCTGGAAGACGTTAAAGCAAGCGCTTATTGGGAGGCAACCCATGCATTCAACAAGGAGAAGATGGAACTTCCACCCCAAGACATGATAAGGTTTGGATAGGATAAGATGAGATAAGGTTTGGATTATAATCAAACTCTTAATGAATTAATTTTTTTGGTGCAAGGCTCACAAAATCAAGCCAAGGAGGCTCAACAAGGAGAATATTGGCAACCAAATGAGGAGTTTTATACAACACCTATGCAGCCACCAAAATCTGCCCAAACAAATTCAGGTACGTCTTTGTATAATGATATGCTTATTAAGTTACTCACCAATTTGTCTCAGGGGCAAGAGAATCAAAACAAAGTGATGCAAAATCAACAAAAACCAATGCAAAATCAAGACAAAAGGTTGGACCACTTGGAAAAGCAAATTGGGCAGATAGCGGAGTTCGTAGGACAATTTCGATACCAGGGCAAACTCCCTTGTTCAACCATTGCAAATCCGAAGGGAGGATTTGAAACTGCAAAGGAAATCATCTTGAAAAGTGGCAAGGAGGTTGGAACAGACCCTAAACCATCAAAATCAAATTACAAGGAAGATGAAAGATTGCAATTTGAGGAAGAGGAACACACCCAACCCACGGCAAGGGTGGAAACACCTTTGCCGCAGGCACTTATTGCTCCTACGCCATCCAATTCAGGTAAGGTTGTTCCAAATTTAATTATTTCTAACCCTGTTCCACCAAATGTCCCTATTCCTTGCAGGTTCATGAATTCCAAGGAAGAAGAAAGTAAAAAAGACATCTTGGAAGCCCTTCCAAAGGTGCAAAGTATGGAATATCAAGAATTCGTCAAAGAGGATGTTCTTAAGGCAAACAACCCCAAAGAAGTTGAATTTTATGACACAGGACAAGGACCAATCTTCCCATCAAATCTGACCGAGAGCAAAGTTCCTGAAACGTCCAAAGAAGATGTGTTTATCCTTGAATTCTTGTCAGAGCACACAGGTAAGCCACCTCCCCGAATTTCAATTTTGTTTTATACTAATATGTTGTTAATGATTCAGGCACCCACTCTAGAATTTAAACCATTACCGGATCATTTCAAGTATCACCTCCCATTCAAAGATCACCTCCATGCCGTGGGCACTAGGGGAGTTTAAAAGGAGGTATCGTCCGGCTAGAAGACGTTAAAGCAAGCGCTTCTTGGGAGGCAACCCATGCATTTAAATAAAGAAGACCCAGGAATCTCCGGCTCCCACAACAAGATTTGCGTTCCTAAACCCTACTCTTTATTGCTTTTACTTTGCCATGTTAGTTGTGTTATTTGGTTGTTTGTTTGTGAGTCTATGCTTAAAACATTGAGGACAATGTTTGGTTTAAGTGTGGGGGGGTAAACAAAGTGTTTTTCATGCAAATTCGTGGGATTTTATCACCTATCACTTCTAAAGTTGTTTCTCACTGTTTTTAAGTGTTTTTCGTGTGTTTTGAAGTGTTTTTATGTGTCTTAAACTGAAAATCCGAAAATTTGAAAAAAAATCGAAAAAGAGTGTTTTAAAAACCCAAAAAGAGTTGTTTTGAGAGTCGTTTTTGTTTGTGTCTTAGGATACCTTCCAACACAATGATGAGGATTTGGTTTTTAATTGCATGACTATTGAAGAAAGTTACAAACATGGATGGAAGTTTGATATGCTCTTTGGTTTATGCTTAGTTGTAGTTGACATTTACGAATTCACATGTAATCACAAAGGAAAAAAATCAGTTTTTGTAACATGCTTGAAGGAAGAAACTCAAACTAACGCTACAACCCTGAGAGACTTGAGCCTAAACATTCTTTGGAGAGTTATTAATCTTGATGTTCTTGTTTTCTAAGTCGTTGCATGATCTCATTATTCTTTGCTTGGTTGCTACTTAGAATGCGTTTCATCACTATAGTTCCAAATACTCGAACTCATGCCATTTCATTCAAAGCATAAAATTGAGTGCATAACATATAACAAGATGAAGTTGTTTAGTTAAAACCAAAGCCAAAAAGCCTTACCCTTTGCATATGTATTGTATGTTAACCCCTTTGAGCCTTTGCTAACTATTGTCTTTGTTAGCCCACAATATCCTTACCTAGCCTAGATTAGGACTATCCATACCCTTGTTCTTAAAGTGTAGTACAGCATGACTTAGAGGGAATTCCTTTTGTTCTACAGTTTGCAGAAAAACAAGTGTGGGGAAAGGATTTTCGTGGGAACCTAGGGGGATGGATGATTTATGTGCCAAAGAAAAGAATAGGGCACGGAAAAAAAAAAAAAAACGTGAAAAACAAGGAAAAGAAAGAAAAAGGAGTTGAAAATAAGTGAGAATGAACTCACAAGTGTTGATTATTGAAGAAAGGGTCCAAAAGTTTGAATTTGACCCTAAGTTTTGTGTGAAGTCTCCCTTGGTGTTCAAAGTTGATTTCTGCATTCAAAAGTGAATTCTAAGTGTTTATTTCATTATTTTGTTTACTATTGCTTTAAGAACTTTTGTTTATCCTTACCCTTCTTTGTTAGCCAATACCTTAGCCCCATTACAACCCTTTGACTTCGATCTTGATTGTTATGTGTTTCAATATGTGGAGTTTAAAATAAATTGGTTTGAGCATATGGTATCCCTAGTTCTCGCGTCTAAGTAGTGGCATTCTATTCATGAGATCATATACATGTTAATAATTCCAGAAAGTGCCTTCTTTGATTATATATATGTGAGTATTAGTCTACATGTTTACATCAATCTTCTCACATATACCTAGTGTAGGGAGTGTAGTTAGAAAATCTATGTGAAAATAGAGAGTATATCCAGTGAGGAATTGAGGAATTCTCTAAGGCATGTTACTACATTCAAAATGTTGTTTTAATTGATTAAATGGGAGCTAGTGTGTGGTAACTATGGTTAAGTATATGCTTGATGCGAAAATTAACTTAACACACAAATTAACCCTCTTTTGACAATTGTAGCATATAAATAAGTAGGGATCGTTCTTACACCGGGGATTAGGAGGGCTTGCTAAACACTCTAAACTGACTCAAATAACTAAAATTAACCTTTCAAACACTTAAACTCACGTAAAAAGACTCAAACACGTTCACAAGACTCAAAATAGGCTAAAAACACTCAAAACTGCCTTAAAAACACAATCTGGGCAGTTTTGAGCCTAAACACAAACTTGGACGAAATTGGTTCTAACTTGACTCAAAACTCTTAAAAACACAATCTAAAACATATTTGGACCAATTGGACACTCTAAGACAATTGGGGATTTGGTTTTGGGCGAAAATAAACAAAACAAAACAAGAAAGTAAACTAGGCAGATTTGGACGAATTTGATGGAATTAAGTGGATGGTGAGATGGCTAGGAGGTTTTTCTCCACACATGGCATACTTGCACATAATACAATTTCCAGTTGCTTAATCAATGAATTCATGAACCTCAACACCCCAAGTTAATTAGGTACGCTTAAATTAACTCTCAGATTTCCCTTAGGTCATTGAATTGAATGGAAATAGCGCATTGCAATCAAATTATTCCTTAAAAGTTTTCTATATGAAAGCGCATAAAAGAAAGACAATCAAAGATCATTATATTCTATGGAAATCATAGGTGTTGACGAGGCATTCGTAACTATGAAAGCGCATGATACTTATGCCAAGAATTCACTTATCATAATTGTGACCAACAATCTTAACTACTCATGAATATAAGTTCCCAATGATTAGGTGAAGGTCCCTCATACCCTAGCATCATGTTTATGCATGCAAATCAAGCGTGCACTCTCAATTCATATACATAAGCAAGTTTTAATTAAAATTGATAGGTAAATTGAATTCATCATTCATGAAATCACAACTGAAAGTAATCAAATCATCATGCAAATACAACCATGGTTTCGAAATTCCCCCCTAGCCAAGGGGGGGATTAGTTCCTCATGCTTGCACAACAAAAAGTATTGAATTTAAACATTGAAATCATAAGAAAGAGTACACCTAAATGCTCAGCAATTCCAAGATGGATTCGATGCACAGATTGGCTCATCTTCCTCCTCCTTGCTGCGGCACAAAGTGTAGGTGCTGGAATTGGTGGTTTTGGATGGTTTTTCCTTGTTTAGAGGGATGGAGGATGGTTGATTATGGTGGGGAATGGTGCGGCAAAAGTGTATGGATGTGTAGGGAGGTGTATGGAGGCTTAGAATGGAGAATGGAGGTGCGGCACAAGGGTTTCTGAATAGCATAACGGGGTGGTACGAATTTTTGGCTGAAAGTATGCTTATATAGTCCTAGGGTTAAGTAGATTAGGGTTGGACTTAACAGATTTTATGGATTAGGGCCCTAGAATTCGGCCATGGGTTGTCAAATCCACTTAGGAAGAGGTTTTTGGCCCACATAGTTTTATAAAAGGATTTGTATACCCAAATCCACAAGGATTAGGCCTTGGAAATCTGAATCCCAAAGGGATTGGGCCTAGGGAGGTGCGGCTGATTTAGGGGAGAGGTTTGCTTGGCTTGCAAGGCAAGGCAAAGCCTTCTAGAAAGGTTTGGGGCGCCACTTTTCTAGGGCTTATAGAAAGAATGGGTTTTGTGGCTGATTTGGGCCTTCTAGACTAGGATTCTTCTAGAAATAGGTTCTAGAATTATCCATTTAGGTCCCCATGCAATTAGGATAAAGACATGATAAGGTTTGGATAGGATAAGATGAGATAAGGTTTGGATAATGTTTTGGATAATGTTGGATAAGGTTAGATAAGGTTTTGGATAATGTTTCCTCTTTTGAGCTCCTACCTTATCCACTTTGTCCCAAGCTTATTCCTTCCTCTTCTTATCACATTTCTAGCCTCTTGAAGTCAAAATTCGTCCATCCATGTTAGCCCAAATGTAAGCTATCCACATAGTGTCCAAAATTGCTCCAAAATTTACCAAAATGCCCTTTCTTGATACTTTACCCCATAGGTCCTACAAACACACGAAATTGAGTTGTAATGCGACATTAACTAAGAAATAATAGCATAAATGCACAAGAATAAGCTAGTTAAGTCGCCTAAATATGCTCCTATCAAATTCCCCGACACTTATCTTTTGCTAGTCCTCGAGCAAAACAAATAAACAAAAGAAACAAAACATAACTCTAAACCTTCCAACGTTCGTCTCAGGGATTTCCAATGAAACATGACATGTCAAAGATCACCACTCACATAGACTTAAGCAATCCTTACCCTCGAGCATACTTAATCATAGTCACAATTCACTAGCTCGCATTTAATCAATTAAAACAACATTTTGAACGTAGTAACATGCCTTAGAGAATTCCCTCAATTCCTCACCGGATATACTCTCTGTTTTCACTCAGATTTTCTAACTACACTCCCTACACTAGGTATATGTGAGGAGATTGATTTAAACATGTAGACGAACACTCACATATGTTATAACAAGGAAAGCATTTTCTGGAATTATGACAATGACATGTATATGATCTCATGAATGGAATGCTACTACTTAGACGCGAGAACCAGGGATACCATATGCTCAAACCAATTCTAAACTCCACATATTAAAACACATAACAATCAAGACGGAAGTCACAGGGTTGTAACAAGGCTAGGGCATTGGCTAACAACGAAAGGTAAAGGATAAACAAACATTCTTAAAGCAATAGTGATCAAAGTATTGAATTAGGCACTTAGAATTCCCTTTAGAATGCAGAAAACTACCTTTTAACACCCAAGGGGAAATCACACAACTTAGGGCCATATTCAAACTTTTTGGACCCTTTCTTCAACAATCAACATTGTGAGTTCATTCTCACTTATTTTCACTCCTTTTCTTTCTTTTCTTCTTCTTTTTCTTCTTTTTTCGTTTTCTTTCTTTCTTTCTTTTTTTTTTTTTTTTTTTTTTTTTTTTCTTTTTCCCGTGCCCCTTTTAAGATTTTGGCACACACACACTCACAAAATCCCTTCCCCCACACTTGTTTCCTGCACAAATGTCACTCAAAAGGAATTCCTTCTAAGTTATGATCCACTATACTTCAAGAACAAGGGTATGGAAAGTCCTATTCTAGGCTAGGTAAGGATGATGTGGTTAACAAGAAAATAGGCTAACTAAGGCTCAAAGGGGTTTAAACCTACAATCCAATTGACAAGGGTGGATTTGGCTATTGGGCTGTGGTGGTGACTACTACACAACTTCATCTTGTTATTTGTTATGCTAATCAATTTCATGCTTTGAATAAAACGGGTATGAGTTCTAGTATTTGGAACTATAGTGATGAAACGCATTCTAAGTAGCAACCAAGCAAAGAATAATGAGATCATGCAACGACTTTAGAAAACAAGAATGCACAGATTAATACTCTCCAAATAAACGTTTAGGCTCAAGTCTCTCAGGGATGTAGCGTTAGTTTGAGTTCATTCCTTCAAGCATGTTACAAAAACTAATTTTTTTCTTTGTGATTACATGTGAATTCGTAAACTATAACTACAACTAAGCATAAACCAAAGAGTATATCAAACTTCCATCCATGTTTGTAACTCTCTTTAACAGTCATGCATTAAAAACCAAATCCTCATCATTGTGTTGGAAGGTACCCTAAGACACAAACAAACACACAAAAACAACTCTTTTTGGCTTTTTCTAAACACTTTTTTTTCAATTTTTTTTTTCAAATTTTCGGATTTTTACTTCTACACACACACCAAAACAGCTTAAAACGCACTAAAAACACTTAAAAACAGTGAGAAACAACATTAGAAGTGATAGGTGATAGAATCCCACGAATTTTGCATAAAAACACTTGTTTACCCCCCCCACACTTAAATCAAACATTGTCCTCAATGTTTCACACAAAAACTCACATAAAAGCAAACAAATCACAAACAACTAAGCATGATAAAATAAACAGCAAGGAGAAGGGTTTAGAAACGAAAATCTGGGTTTGGAGTGGAAGTTCCATCTTCTCCTTGTCGAATGCATGGGTTGCCTCCCAAGAAGCGCTTGCTTTAACGTCTTCCAGCCGGACGAATACGCCGTTTAATATTCCATAAAGCTCACGGCATGGAGGGGTCTGTCCTCCACGGCATGCTTCTCAAAGTGTTCATAGCATGGCTCAGTGAATGGAAGGGGATAGTGATCCTCCCTGATTGTGGTGTTTTGGTTCCTAAAGTCCATGTAAATGCTCCCACCACCTTGAAATCGATTGGGTACCTGCACCAAAGAAGGTAACAACCTATTAGTGGAAATGGGAATTGGAATTGGGGTTGGAGACTTACAAACATATTGTGATGGAGGCTCAAAAGTGGCAGCCCTATCAACAAAGTCACTATGGCTACTCTCGGCCAGATTGGATGGTTTTAGGGCAACCACTCCAATTCCCTCTTCAATGGTGGTTTTTGATGCATCCTTCTTGATAGGTGTGGATTGTTCCTGCCCTATATCCTTATGCACATCAATGGCAAAACAAGAACGAACATCATTAGGCTTCTTAATAGAGTCATAAACATTGAATTTAATTATATCACCACCAAACTCCATTGTTAATACTCCCTTGGCCACATCAATCTTTGTTTGAGCTGTTTTCATGAATGGTCTTCCAAGTAGGAGTGGCAAGGGTGGAGAATGAACCGAGTCTTCCATTTCAAGTACATAAAAATCAGCCGGAAAGATTAAATCATTGACCTGCACTAAAACATCTTCCAAAACACCCTTTGGATAGGCATTAGATCTATCGGCCAATTGAATAACCACACCATCATTTTTTAACTCACCTAGGTTCATAGATGCATAAATTGAGTAAGGCATAACATTAATAGATGTGATGTGAGAATTATACGCACACAAATTAAAACCCTCTTGTGACAATTGTAGTATAAGTATAAGTAGGGATCGTTCTTAACCGGGGATTAGGAGGGATTACAAAATCACTTGGAAACTGACTCAAAAACGTAAAATAAAGTTTAAAACACTAAACTAGACTCAAAGAATGCAAAACTAAACACTTAAAACACTAAAACAAACCAAAAGACTCAAACAGCACCCAAAACACTCAAAACAGCCTTAAAAACACTTTCTGGGCAGTTTTGAGCACTTTGACTACTTTGGACGAAATTGGGTAATAAAATGAATCAAAACACTTAAAAACACAAACTAAGACACTTTCTAACTAAGTTGGACACTAAAGCAAAGGGGGATTGAGTTTTTGACGAAATTAAATAAAATGCACAGAATGTATTGTAAAGATGAATTTGATGAAAATATGGATGAAATGCTAGCTAGAGGGTTCTTCTCCACACATGTCACACTTGCACACAAAACGATTTCTAATTGCTTTTCAATAAACCATGAATTCTCAACGCCCCAGATTAACCGTGAATTGCACTAATTAACCCTTAGATTTTCCTAATGTTATTGAATTGGATGATTGCATACGACAACCCAAAACATTCCCCACAAGTCCCCTACATGATTGCATCATAGTGATACAAGCAAGAATCATTAAGTTCTATGAAAACCATAAGCATTGACGAAGCACTTGTTACTATGATTGCATGAAACTTATGCCAAGAATTTACTTAACGCGATTGAGATCATCAACCTTTACTACTTGTGAATATAATTCCATAACGATTAGGTGAAATTTCCTTATATCCTAGCATCCAATTTATGCATGATAATTAAGCGTGCACTGATGCGAACTAATTAAGCACACAAATTAAAACCCTCTTGTGACAATTGTAGTATATGAATAAGTAGGGATCGTTCTTAACCGGTGATAGGAGCATATTCATGCGACTTAATTAGCTTGTTCTCGTGCATTTACGTTGTGTTTACTTAGTTGTTTTAGTGTTTAAGGCCACTTTTGTGTATTTTCAGATTATAAGGCTAAAGTGTGCAAGAAGGTGCAAATTGGAGCCTTTTGGAGCCTTTTGGAGCGAAAGAGGAATGAATGAGTTGAAGACGTGAAGAAACGACGAATTCCTACTCCAACGATGAATTCTTACCAAAACGAGGAATCCTACTCAAACAAGGTTTCCTATTTTAGGAAAGTTAACCCAAAGTTTCCCGTTTTGGTAACCTTTCCTAATCTTAAACGTCCATATTTTCTAGCCACTTTGAAGTCCTTGTAGGCGCTTTAGGACACAAAACGAAGACCCTAGGCTCCTTATCCATCCTTGCCGTGCCCTTTTATTTTCTTCCCTTCCCTTGCCGTGCAAGGGAGCGCAATTTTGTCTTAGGGTTGCACTTAAAACACATGCTTTTAAACCCTAGCCGCACCTTTATATTTCTGTTTTAATTTCCTATTTTCGTAAGCCTTTGATTTAATTTGAAATAAGCTAGGGTTAGTTTTCTGAAATCATACATTTTCCTAACCCTAGCCGCACCCTTCCACAATCTCCCTTGAATCCGTGGCCTTTGATTCATCCAAAATCCATCTCAGCCATTCACCCAAATAAACCCTAGTTCTACAACCTTGCAGCCGCACCTCTCCTTCCAAATTCATTCAGGCCGTAGCATCCATAACCCTAAAACCCCCTCTAAAACCCCCTTTGATTCATTGAGTGTTTTTATTGTTTAGTTTTGCATTCTTTGAGTTTAGTTTAGTGTTTCAAACTTTATTTTACGTTTTTGAGTCAGTTTCCAAGTGATTTTGCAATCCCTCCTAATCCCCGGTTAAGAACGATCCCTACTTATTTATATACTACAATTGTCACAAGAGGGTTTTAATTTGTGTGCTTACTTAGTTCGCATCAACCGGGGATTAGGAGGGATTGCAAAATCACTTGGAAACTAACTCAAAAACGTAAAATAAAGTTTGAAACACTAAACTAGACTCAAAGAATGCAAAACTAAACAATAAAACACAAAAACAAATCAAAAGACTCAAAACAGCCCCAAAACACTCAAAACTGCCTTAAAATCACTTTCTGGGCAGTTTTGAGCACTTTGGTAACTTTGGACGAAATTGGGTAATAGAATGAATCAAAATGCTTAAAAACACAAACTAAGACACTTTCTAACTAAATTGGACACAAAAGTAAGGGGGGATTGAGTTTTTGACGAAATTAATTAAAATGCACAGATTGTCAATTAGGGCAGATTCTAAATATGAATGTAATGAAAATATGGATGAATGCTAGCTAGAAGGTTCTTCTCCACAATGTTACACTTGCATACACTTTGATTTTCAGTTGGTCTTTCGATAAATTATGAAACTCAACACCCCGGGTTAATTAGGTCCGCTTAAATTAACCGTCAAGTTTTCCTTAAGTTAATGAATTGGATGATTGCATGCGACAACCCAAAGCATTCCCCACAAGTTCCCTACATGAATTGCATAATAGAGAAACAAGCAAGAATCATTAAGCATCATGAAAACTATAAGTGTTGACGAGGCATTCGTTACTATGATTGCATGAAACTTATGCCAAGAATTTATTTAACGCGATTGTTTATAAGCAACCTCCACTACTTGTGAAAATAAGTTCATAACTATTAGGTGAAATTGATGCGAGAAATATACGCACACAAATTAAACCCTCTTTTTGACAATTGTAGTAAGTATGTAAGTAGGGATCGTTCTGGACCGGGGATTAGGAGGGATTGTTAATCACTTGGATTTCACTCAAAAACGTAAAAACACAATATAAAACACTATACTAGACTCAAAGAATGCAAAACTAAACTTTAAAACACCAAAACAAACCAAAAGACTCAAAACAGCACCAAAACACTCAAAACTGCCTTAAAAACACTTTCTGGGCAGTTTTGAGCACTTTGAGTACTTTGGACGAATTTGGGTAATAACTTGAATCAAAACACTTAGAAACACAAACTAAGACACTTTCTAACTATATTGGACACTAAAGTAAAGGGGGATTGAGTTTTTGACGAAATTAACTAAAATGCACAGATTGTAATTAAAAACAGATTGTAAAGATGAATGTGATGGAATTGAATGGATGGGATGGCTAGCTAAGGGGTTCATCTCCACACGTTACACTTGCATATAAAACGATTTCTAATTGCTTTTCAATAAACCATGAATTCTCAACGCCCCAGGTTAACCGTGATTGCACTAATTAACCCTCAGATTTTCCTAATGTTATTGAATTGGATGATTGCATACGACAACCCAAAACATTTCCCACAAGTCCCCTACATGATTGCATAATAGAGATACAAGCAAGAATCATTAAGTTCTTTGAAAACCATAAGCATTGACGAAGCACTTGTTACTATGATTGCATGAAACTTATGCCAAGAATTCATTTAACGCGATTGTTTATAAGCAACCTCCACTACTTGTGAATATAAGTTCATAACTATTAGGTGAAACTCACTTATATTCTAGCGTCATATTCATGCATGAAAATTAAGCGTGCAATCTCAATAAACATACATAAATAAGTTATCAATCAAACAGTTAAACAAATTGAATTCACAACTTATGAAACGTAATTAGAAGTAATCAAATCATATTGCAAGCATAAACATATATTTCGAATCCCCCCCTAGCCAAGGGGGGGTTTAGTTCCTCATACGTACAAAACAAAGAGAATTGAAATTAAACATTGTAATCGAGGAAAAGAAACACCTAAACATTCCAACAACTCAAACTTGAATTGTATGAACGTTTAGGCACTCTTCTCCTCCTCTTCGTTGTAGCACAAGGTCTAAGGATAGTTTGATGGTGTGGATGTGTGTTTGAATGAATGAATTTCTGAAATGGAAGAGTGAATGAGAATGAATGGGAATGAATGAATTGTGGCTGCAATGGATGCTTATTTATAGGTGAAAAGGAGGGAATATGACAGCTAGGAACTTGGTGGAAATCTGGAATGGTGATGGGAGATGCATGTGGCTGATTTATGCATGTGATTAAAGGGTAATGACAGCTAGGTTATGATGATGAATGCATGTGCAAAGTTGGTTGAATGATTATGGGTGCATGTGGCTGATTTATATGAAAGGAATGCATGTGAAGTGGTTGGAACAAAGGGGGAAGCATGGCACAAAGGTGGAATGACAGCTAGGTTATGATGATGAATGCATAAAGGTGGAATGACAGCTAGGTTATGATGATGAATGCATGTGGAATGGCTTAAAGGATGGAAGTGCATGTGTCTCTAATGTAGCCTTCTAGAAATCAGGTTTTTAGGCCCTCTTGCAACTCCCTAACTGAATTCAAGCCTTTCAAATTCGTCCATCCTCACGCCTCCATGCTTGCACTATCCAATCTTGGCCCAAAAATGCTCTAGAATGCTCCAAATTGCTTCTTTTTGCATACTTTAACACTAAAACCTGAAATTGCACGAAAATAACTTTAAACACTATAATTAACATAGTTTTGCTAATTAAATGCAAGAAAACAAGCTAACTAAGTCGTATAAATATGCTCCTATCAGAAATTCACTTATATTCTAGCGTCATATTCATGCATGAAAATTAAGCGTGCACTCTCAATAAACATACACAAATAAGTTATCAATCAAACAGTTAAACGAATTGAATCCATCATTCATGAAATTCCAACCAAAAGTAATCAATTCATATTGCAAGCATAAACATGGTTTCGAATCACCCCCTAGCTAACTAGGGGGATTTAGCCTCTCATGTTCACAAAAAGAGAATTACAAATGAATTTAAACATAAAGCACAAAGGATTGATTACGCCTAAAACGCCCAACGAATCCACGTGAATTGGTGCGCGTCGAAGCTCCTCTTTCCTCTTCTCCTTGCTGCGGCAGATTGGTTATGGGTGGTTTTTGGATTTGTTTCTGGTTTGGGAATGGATTTAGGGAGGTTTTGTGGTGCGGCAATGGTGGTGGAAGGTGTAGGATGGTGTGGAATGGTGTGGGAAGTGGTGGAGATTGGCTGGAATGGAAGGGGGAATGCACGGGCAGAGATGGTTTTGGGTGATGGTTGCTGCGGCTATAGGGAGAGAATGGAGGGAATGGTGGCTGATTAGTGTTAGGGTGAATGTGTAGAAATTAGGGTGAATGAATGGGGGTCACGGATTGAAGGAGTGAGAAGAATGGCATTTGCGGATGGAATGGAATGGTGTTATGGAGGCTACGGCTTAGGTTAGTGAATGTGTATGATGGTGGCTGAATAGAATCAATGAGAAGTCTCTAGGGTTAACTAAAGGGTACGGCTGAGATGGGATGATGAATGAATCAATGGGGAATGGAAGTGACGGCTGCAAAGTTGTAGTTTAGGGTTTATGAGTGAATGGTTGAGATGATTTTGAATGAATGAATCAGATGCTAGAGTGAATTAAAGGGTGCGGCTAGGTTGAAATAAAAGGGTTAAAATCTGAATGATCAAGGGTGAAAAGAGAATAGGTGCGGCTGCAAGGTAATTAGGGTGATTAAGGTTTAGGGTTTAATGCATGAAATGAGACAAAGTAGTAAGTAATTGAAAAATCTTATCATTATCACTTGAATTACCTACATTGCTTTGGGCAGGTTGTGGTGGCTGCATAGGTGTTGTATAGAACTCCTCATATGGTTGCCAATATTCTCCTTGTTGAGCCTCCTCGACTTGGTTTTGGGAGCCCTGCACCAAAGAAATTAATTCATTAAGAACTTTATCATAATCTATTGACAAACCTGAGTTTGGTTGGGCATATTGTATATGAGGTTGTGGTGGATGCATAGACGTTGAATAGAACTCCTCATATGGCTGCCAATAACCTTCTTGTTGAACATGTTGAGGTTCCCACCACATAGAGTTTGAATGATCACTCCAATCCGAATTGTAAGTATTGGAAAACACGTCGTTCCTTGATTGATTATGATCAAATGTACCAACTCTTTGCGTTTGTGACAAAAGAGAAGTAAGATTTGTTATTTGAGCTTGAATATTGGCAAGTGCCATGTCTTGCTTCTCTAGTACCTAAAATCAACAAAACAAAACAAAACACAAATAAAAAAAAACTCTAACAAAATAAAACTAAACAGAAAATAACAATCCAAGGGATTAGCAACTTTGCTAATCCCCGGCAACGGCGCCAAAATTTGATGTGAGAATTATACGCACACAAATTAAAACCCTCTTGTGACAATTGTAGTATAAGTATAAGTAGGGATCGTTCTTAACCGGGGATTAGGAGGGATTGCAAAATCACTTGGAAACTGACTCAAAAACGTAAAATAAAGTTTAAAACACTAAACTAGACTCAAAGAATGCAAAACTAAACACTTAAAACACTGAAACAAACCAAAAGACTTAAACAGCACCCAAAACACTCAAAACAGCCTTAAAAACACTTTCTGGGCAGTTTTGAGCACTTTGACTACTTTGGACGAAATTGGGTAATAAAATGAATCAAAACACTTAAAAACACAAACTAAGACACTTTCTAACTAAGTTGGACACTAAAGCAAAGGGGGATTGAGTTTTTGACGAAATTAAATAAAATGCACAGAATGTAATTCAAACAGATTGTAAAGATGAATTTGATGAAAATATGGATGAAATGCTAGCTAGAGGGTTCTTCTCCACACATGTCACACTTGCACACAAAACGATTTCTAATTGCTTTTCAATAAACCATGAATTCTCAACGCCCCAGATTAACCGTGAATTGCACTAATTAACCCTAAGATTTTCCTAACGTTATTGAATTGGATGATTGCATACGACAACCCAAAACATTCCCCACAAGTCCCCTACATGATTGCATCATAGAGATACAAGCAAGAATCATTAAGTTCTATGAAAACCATAAGCATTGACGAAGCGCTTGTTACTATGATTGCATGAAACTTATGCCAAGAATTTACTTAACGCGATTGAGATCATCAACCTTTACTACTTGTGAATATAATTCCATAACGATTAGGTGAAATTTCCTTATATCCTAGCATCCAATTTATGCATGATAATTAAGCGTGCACTCTCAACCAACACACACAAATCAATGTAACTCACATAGATAAGTAAATTGAATTCACAACTTATGAAACGCAATTGGAAGTAATCAAATCATATTGCAAACATAAACATGTATTTCGAATCCCCCCCTAGCCAAGGGGGGTTTAGTTCCTCATACGTACAAGACAAAGATAAGTAATTTTAACCATTGAAATCAAGGAGAGGAAAGCACCTAAAAATTCCTACAACTCAAACTTGAATTGTATGAACGTTTAAGCCCTCTTCTCCTCCTCTTTGTTGCGGCACAAGGGTTTGTTGTTTGTTGTGAATTTTGGGGGTTATGGATGGTGTAGAATGATGTGTTTAGGATAGGGATGGATGTAGGGGATGGCAAGGCTTATTTTTGGGCAGAAATATGAAGAACGGTGAAGTATGGATGTGTTATAGAGAGGGGATGAATTTCTGGCGTGAATTGGTGAATGAATGGTTGTTTTGTGGCTGCAATGGATGTTTATTTATAGGTGGATGAATGATTAAAGAGGGAATATGACAGCTAGGTGATAGGAGCATATTCATGCGACTTAAATGGCTTGTTCTCGTGCATTTACGTTATGTTTCTTTAGTTATTTTAGTACTTTAAGCTATTTTCGTGTGTTTGTAGGTCCAAAGGGCTAAAGGAGCAAAAAGATGCATTTTGGAGACTTTTGGAGCACTTTTGGGCTAAGGATGGATAGCTTATGCTTGGAGCCAAAGTGTTGGACGAAATTGAAGACCTAATTGAAGACCAAAGTGTTGGAACCTTGTTCCCTTTAGTTCTAGGACATTTAAACCTTTCCTTTAACCATTGCACATGCATTCCATCCTTTAATTCACCCACATGCACTCATAATCATTCACACCTTGCATTCACATGCATTTCCAACCTAATCACTCACCCACACAATCTGCCATCATTCACACAAACACCATCATTGCCGTGAGTTTCATACACTTTCCAGCCATTCCACATGCCATTGTCATTCCACTTCATTTCACCTTGCATTTTCAGATTATTCCTTCATCATTGCACCCTCACATGTCCCTTTAATCATTCAAACATGCACTCCCTTTAATCACATGCATAAATCAGCCACATGCATCTCCCATCATCATTCCACTTTAACCCACATGCATTTCCACCCACATGCTCTCCCATTTCAGATTATTCCTTTCTCCACACCAAAACATGCAGCCACATTCCCTCCTAGCTGTCATTTCCCCCCCCCCCCCATTTCGCCTATAAATAAGCATTCATTCCCATTCATACACATCTCATTCTTCCATACACATTTCAGTCACAAACACCAACCATTCCCTTGTGCCATGCTCTCTCCCTAATAATCCAAACACCACACCAGAAATCATCCCATTGCCGTGGCCTCCTCCTTCCATTTTCACCACTCCCCAAACCATTCACACCATCAAACTATCCATTAGACCTTGTGCTACAACGAAGAGGAAGATAAGAGGGCCTAAACGTTCATAAAATTCAAGTTTGAGTTGTTGGAATGTTTAGGTGTTTCTTTGATTTCAATGTTTAATTTCAATACTCTTTGTTTTGTACGAATGAGGAATGGAAGAGAAGAGGGCCTAAACGTTCATACAATTCAAGTTTGAGTTGTTGGAATGTTTAGGTGTTTCTTTGATTCTCTTTGTTTTGTATCATGAGGAACTAAACCCCCCCTTGGCTAGGGGGGGATTCGAAATATATGTTTATGCTTGCGTTTTGATTTGATTACTTCTAATTGCATTTCATAAGTCGTGGATTCAATTTGTTTAACTGTTTGATTGATAACTTATTTATGTATGTTTATTGAGAGTGCACGCTTAATTTTCATGCATGAATATGACGCTAGAATATAAGTGAGTTTCACCTAATAGTTACGAACTTATATTCACAAGTAGTGGAGGTTGCTTATAAACAATCGCGTTAAACGAATTCTTGGCATAAGTTTCATGCAATCATAGTAACGAATGCCTCGTCAACACTTATAATTTTCATAGAGCGTAATGATTCTTGCTTGTATCTCTATTATGCAATCATGTAGGGGACTCGTGGGAAATGTTTTGGGTTGTCGTATGCAATCATCCAATTCAATAACGTTAGGAAGATTTGAAGGTTAATTTAAGCGGACCTAATTAACCCGGGGTGATGAGTTTCATAATTTATTGAAATGCAATTGGAAATCTTTTTATTATGCAAGTGTAACATGTGTGGAGATGAACCCCTTGGCTAGCATCCATTCATTCCATTTCATCAATTTCATATTTACATTCTGTCTAGTTTATTAACTTGTTTCGTTATTTCAATTTTCCTCCAAAACAAATCCCCCTTTAATTTGAAGTCTTAGATTAGTTAGAAAGTGTTTTGATTTGTGTTTCTAAGTATTTTGATTCAAGTTTTCATCCAATTTCGTCCAAATTAGTGTAGGTGCTCAAAACTGCCCAGAAAGTGGTTTTTAGGCAGTTTTGAGTCTTCTAGTTGCTGTTTTGGGTTTTAGGTTTGTTTAAGTGTTTTAACTTTTAGTTTTGCATTCTTTGAGTCGAGTTTAGTGTTTTAAACTTTGTTTTTGAGTTTTTAAGTCAGTTTCCAAGTGTTTAGCAATCCCTCCTAATCCCCGGTTAAGAACGATCCCTACTTACATCTATACTACAATTGTCAAAAAGAGGGTTTAATTTGTGCGCGTATAATTCTCGCATCACTAGGTTGGTTGGTGGCTGCCATCATGAACAGTGCATGGATGTGGCTGAATGGGTTAAAGAGGGAATGATGATGGGAGAGCATGTGGGTGACAGCTAGGTTGGTTGGTGGCTGCAATGGAGGTGTGGAATGATGATGGGAGAGCATGTGAGTGAATTATGAAGAGTGAATGCATGTAGGGTGCTGCTATGGTGGGAAATATTGGGCAGAAAATATCCTAAGGCTTTATTACTTAGTTTAGGAAAGGATGTAACTCCAAATCCTCCTTTAGGTCTTCAATTTCGCCCATTCCTTTTGCTCCAAGCATATGCTATCCATTCCAAGCCCAATTTTGCTCCAAAATGCATCCTTTTGCATACTTTGCCCTTAAATCCTGAAAATACATAAAACTAGCTTAAAAGACTACTTTACTAAGGAAAAACACTTTAAATGCACAAGACAAGCTAAACTAAGGTGCATAAATATGCTCCTATCAAATTCCCCCACACTTAGCTTTTGCTAGTCCTCGAGCAAAACAAAACGATAACAAACAAACAAAACGACACTAAACAAGTAAAACACAACCTAAACCTTCCAACAATCGTCTTAGGGATTTCCAATGCACATGACATGTTAAAAATCATTATTCCCACAGATTTTAGCCATCTTTACACTCGAGCACATGCTTAATCATAGTCACTACTTACTAGTTCACAAATAACCACTTAAAACGATGTTTTGAATGTAGTAACATGCCTTAGAGAATTTGCTCAATTCCTTACAAGATATGCACTCAATTTTCACTCAGATTTTCTACTACACACCTTAATCTAGTTATATGTCAGAAGATTAATGAAAACGAGCACTCACATATATATATATATCACAAAGAAAGCAATTTCTGGAGTTAATAAGCATGTTTAGATATGATCTCATGAATGGAATGCTACGACTTAGATGCGAGAACCAGTGACACCATATGCTTATACCAACTTCAAACTCCACAAATTGAAATGCACAACACTCAAAATAGAAGTCAAGGGTTGTAATGGGGCTTGGGGTATTGGTTAACACTGGAAGGATAAAGGAAAACAAAGGTTCTTAAAGCAATAGCAAGCGAAGTAATGAAATTGAGACTTAGAACTCACTTTAAAACACAGAAATCAACTTTTAACACAAAGGGAAGATCTAAGCAACACTCAGGGCCATATTCAACATTTTGGACCCTTTCTTCAACTACCACAAACATGTGAACTTATTTTCATTTATTTCATACTCTTTTTTCTTTCTTTTCACAACTTTTTCTTTTCTTTTTCTTTTTCCACGAAATTCTTTTTTTATTTTTTTATTTTATTTTATTTTATTTTTTTATTTTCTTCTTCTTTTTTTTTCTTTTCCACCCGTGCCTATGGCACACTAACTCACATGAAAACTACTTCCCCCACACTTGTTTTCTGCCATACATTAATCAAAAGGAGTTCAATTCAAATCATGCTTTGCTATGCTTCAAGAATAAGGGTGTGGATGGTCCTAATCTAGGCTAGGTGAGGATAGTGTGGGTTAACAAAGAACGTAAGCTTAACAAGGCTCACTGGGGTTAACTTAAACATATAATGAAGTAGGATACACGGCAATTTGGCTTTGGTGGTGGTCACTACACAACTTCTTCTTGAATATGTGTTATGCAAATCAATAACATGCTTTGAATGAAATGGGCATGAGTTCTAGCATTTGGAACTATATGATGAAACGCCTTCTAAGTAGTAACCAAGCAAAGAATAATGAGATCATGCAACGACTTTAGAGAACAAATGCACAGATTTTAACTCTCCAAATAACGTTTAGGCTCAAGTCTCACAAGGTTGTAGCGTTTGTTTGAGTTCCTTCCTTCAAGCATGTTACAAAAACCAATTTTTCTTTTGTGATTGCATGTGAAGTCATACATTATAACCATAACCAAGCATATACCAAGAGTAAATCAAACTTTTCTCCATGTTAATAACTCTTTTTAACAGTCATGCAATTAAAAACCAAATCCTCATCATTGTGTTGGAAGGTACCCTAAGACACAAAAACACAAAAACGACTCAAAACACTCTTTTTAGGCTTTTCAAAACATGTTTTTCAAATTTTTATGTGATTTTCGGAGTTATAAAATAAAACATACTAAAACACTCCAAATCAACTTAAAAACATTTTAAAACAGCAAGGAACAACACTTGAAGTTATGGGTGATAAAATCCAACGAATTTGCATCAACATACTTAGTTACCCCCCCCCCCCACACTTCAATCAAACATTGTCCTCAATGTTTTAAGCTTAAAACCACACTAAACACAAGCAAACACATAAACAGCGACTAAACTCATTAAACATGGCAGAATGTAAATAACAAAGAGAAGAGTTTAGGGACGCAAATCTGGTTATGGAGTGTAAATTCCATCTTCTCCTTGGTGATTGCATTGAGGCTTGATCTTGAGTTTTTCCACAGGCTGGAGGATTCTGACACATGGCAGGCAAGCACGAGGTGGAGGTGATGACCTGTTTCTTTGTTCAATCTTTCCAATTCGTATTGAAGAGGGTTAGAGGATAACTCAGCATATGCAGTTGTTGCGTTTGCTGACTATCCACAAGATTCTGTGATGACGGATGCAACAACAGCTACGATAGTAGCTCGGAACCTCCTCACTCCTAAAGATAGTCAGCTGCTTTCAGGACGGTCTGATGAGTTGGCCGTTCAAGAGTCCCTAGCTCTCAGTGTTCAGTGCGCGGGCTCTGTGTCCAACATGGGCCAACGCCTACTTGCTCGCTCCCGTCAGGTTGAATCATTGATGGCGGAGGTCGAAAGTCTTAAGCAAGAGATCAAACAGCTTAAGTACGAGAATAGAACTTTGCACGTGCTTGCCAATAATTATTCGACAGGCATGAAGAGGAAGCTTGATGAGCTGCAAGAATCTGAAGGTCGAATTCAAAGTGACCGTCAAAGGCTTGCGGCTTTCTTTCAGAGGCACCTCTTTCCTGCGTCATCTAGCGTTCCACCAAGTATTGGGGCCTCGAATGATCTATCTTTGATGCCTCCTGCTCCGATGCCTTCCGCTCCTATGCCTCCTGCTCCGATGCCTCCCGCTCCCAGAGTTTTGCCACATAGTGGGGCTTCACGTAAACAAAAGCAACCTTTGTGAAGGCTCCATCTTTCTGCCATGTTTTTTTTTTTTTTTTTTTTTGCATATTTTGTTTTATTCAGTGTATTGGGTTGCCTCCCAAGTAGCGCTTTCTTTTACGTCTTGCAGCCGGACGAAGAACCCAATCACTCCAGGATATGTTCACGAATCGGATGAGAACTCCGAGTCATAAACCAGTACCTAAAACAAGAAACAAAACAAGATTAAGAATCTGGAATAAAATAAAATCAAACGAAAATAAAACAATCCAAGGGATTAGCAAAGTTTGCTAATCCCCGGCAACGGTGCCAAAATTTGATGCGTGAATTATACGCACACAAATTAAACCCTCTTTTTATCAATTGTAGTAAATATGTAAGTAGGGATCGTTCTTAACCGGGGATTAGGAGGGATTGCAAATCACTTGGAAATTGACTCAAAAACGTAAAATAAAGTTTAAAACACTAAACTAGACTCAAAGAATGCGAAACTAAACGCTTAAAACACTAAAACAAACCAAAAGACTCAAACATCACCCAAAACACTCAAAACTGCCTTAAAAACACTTTCTGGGCAGTTTTGAGCACCTTGGTGAATTTGGACGAATTTGTGCAACAAATTGAATCAAAACACTTATAAACACAAACTAAGACACTTTCTAACTAATTTGGACAATAAAGTAAAGGGGGATTGGTTTTGGATGAATTTGAAATTAAAACAGAAACTTGGAAACAAAACAGATTGTAAAACGAATTTGATGGAATAGAATGGATGGGATGGCTAGCTAAGGAGTTCATCTCCACACATGTTACACTTGCATATAAAATGATTTCCAATTGCTTTTCAATAAACCATGATGCTCAACACCCCAAGTTAACCGTGATGCACTAATTAACACTCAAATTTTCCTTATGTTATTAAATTGGATGATGCATGCGACAATTCAAATCATTCTCAAATGGTTCTCAACATGAATGCATAGAAGAGATACAATGAGAGATCATTATGCTCTATGAAAATTATAAGTGTTGACGAGGCAATTGTAACTATGAATGCATGATACTCTTGCCAAGAATTCATTTAACGCGATTGTTTATAAGCAACCTCCACTACTTGTGAATATAAGTTCATAACTATTAGGTGAAACTCACTTATATTCTAGCGTCATATTCATGCATGAAAATTAAGCGTGCACTCTCAATAAACATACATAAATAAGTTATCAATCAAACAGTTAAACAAATTGAATTCACAACTTATGAAACGTAATTAGAAGTAATCAAATCATATTGCAAGCATAAACATATATTTCGAATCCCCCCCTAGCCAAGGGGGGGTTTAGTTCCTCATACGTACAAAACAAAGAGATTTGAAATTAAACATTGAAATCAAAGGAAAAGAAACACCTAAACATTCCAACAACTCAAACTTGAATTGTATGAACGTTTAGGCCCTCTTCTCTTCCTCTTTGTTGCTCCACAAGGTCTAAGGAATGGTTGTGTGATGGTGTGAAGTGTGTATGAATTTCTGGAATGGTGGAAATGGGCACGGCCAAAGGGGGATGTTTTTTATGGTGTTTGGATTAGTAGGGAATGGTGCCTCAAGGCACGGCACCAAGGGTTCTTTTTGGTGAATTTCTGAATATGGAAGAGTGAATGAGAAATCCTCTTTGTGGCTGCAATGGATGCTTATTTATAGGTAGATGAATGATTAAACAAGGGAACATGACAGCTAGGTTGAATGATTAAAGGGTGCTGCTAGGTTGGAAAGGTGTGTGGATTGGCTGGAATGAAGGGAGTAATGCACGGCAAAGGGTGAATGGGTTATGGGATGCACGGCTTTGGGAGAGAATGGGAGTGCATGTGGCTGATTTGTGGTGCAATGATGAAAGGCAAAGTGCATGTGGCTGATTTGTGGTGCAATGACGAAAGGCAAAGTGCATGTGGCTGATTCTAAATAAAGGGGGATTGAGTTTTTTTACGAAATTAATTAAAATGCACAGATTGTAAATTAGGGCAGATTCTAAATATGAATGTAATGAAAATATGGATGAATGCTAGCTAGAAGGTTCTTCTCCACACATGTCACACTTGCATACACTTTGATTTTCAGTTGGTCTTTCGATGAATTATGAAACTCAACACCCCGGGTTAATTAGGTCCGCTTAAATTAACCGTCAAGTTCTCCTTAAGTTAATGAATTGGATGGGTTAGCGCAACGCAATTCAAAACATTCTCCAAAAGTCCTTTACGTGAAAAACACAATAAAGATACAATCAAAGATCATTAAGCATCATGAAAACTATAAGTGTTGACGAGGCATTCGTTACTATGATGAGCATGAAACTAGTGCCAAGAATTCATTTAACGCGATTGTTTATAAGCAACCTCCACTACTTGTGAATATAAATTCATAACTATTAGGTGAAACTCACTTATATTCTAGCGTCATATTCATGCATGAAAATTAAGCGTGCACTCTCAATAAACATACACAAATAAGTTGTCAATCAAACAGTTAAACGAATTGAATCCACCATTCATGAAATTCCAACCAAAAGTAATCAATTCATATTGCAAGCATAAACATGGTTTCGAATCACCCCCTAGCTAACTAGGGGGATTTAGCCTCTCATATTCACAAAAAGAGAAATACAATTGACTTTAAACATAGAGCACAAAGGGTTGATTACACCTAGAACGCCCAATGAATCCACTTGAATTTCTACGCGTTTCAAGCCCTCTTTCTTCTTCTCCTTGCTGCGGCAGAGAGGTGTATGGTGTGTTTTGGATGTTTTTCTGGTTTGGGGATGGTTTTATGGAGGTTTGGTGGTGCGGCAATGGTGGTGGAAGGTGTAGGAAGGTGTGTAAGGTGGTGGAGAGTGGTGGAATGGCAGCGGCAGTGATCGGGGAAGGCTGGAATGGGTGGTTGAAGGCTGCGGCTGATGGTTTTGGGTAATGGTTGCTGCGGCACAAAAGGGAGAGAATGGAATGTATGTATGGCTGAATAGAATTAGGGTTAATGGAATGCACGGCTTGGGGAAATTAGGGTGAATGATGCTACGGATGGAAGGATGAATTTTGGGTGAATGGGAGTGCACGGATTGGGGAGTTTTGGGTGTGAAAAATGGCTGAATGAAAATAGGAGTGACGGCTAGGGCTTTTTGTGTGTGAAGGTGGCTGATTAATATGAATGAACGGATGAGATTCTAGGGTGAATTAAGGGGTGTGGCTGAGATGGATTTAGAAAGCTTAGGGTGAAATATGGATGGGGACTTGCGGCTGCAAAGGAATTAAGTTAAATGGCTGATGGAATGCACGGTTTAGGGTTTAGTTTAGGGTTTATGAATGAATGGCTGAGATGGTTTGATGCATGAATGGATGGTGGACGGTTTATGGTGAATTAGGTCGGCTAGGGTAAAATAAAAGGGTTAAAATCTGAATGATAGAATCTAGGGTGAAAAGAGAATAGGTGCGGCTGCAAGGTTAAAGGGCTAGGGTTTAGAAGCATGGATTTGGGCCTAAAATGCCCCCCCTTGCACGGCAAGGGAAAGGAATTGGGCTAAAGCCCACGGCAAAGGGTTTTAAGGGCCCTAGGGCCTTCGTTTTGTGTCCTAAAGCGCCTACAAGGACTTCAAAGTGGCTAGAAAATACGTACGTTTAAGATTAGGAAAGGTTACCAAAACGGGAAACTTAGGGTTAACTTTCCTAAAATAGGAAACCTTGTTTGAGTAGGATTCCTCGTTTTGGTAAGAATTCATCGTTGGAGTAGGATTTCGTCGTTTCTTCAAGTCTTCAACCCATTCGTTCCTCTTTCGCTCCAAAAGACTCCAATTTGCATCTTCTTGCACACTTTGGCCTTATAATCTGAAAATACACAAAAGTGGCCTTAAACACTAAAACAACTAAGTAAACACAACATAAAGGCACGAGAACAAGCTAATAAAGTCCCATGAATATGCTCCTATCAGCATGGTGTTTTCTACCCTTGCCGTGGCTTGTTCTTGCTCCCCCTCCTCAAATTGCAACTTTTCGTCCTCCGTTGGGGCAGATTTAGGGGGTTGTGAGGCCGTTCCAACTTGTTTTCCACTTCGCAACATGATTGCTTTGGCAGATTCGAATCCTCCTTTCGGGTTGACAACGGTTGAACTAGGCAACTTGCCTTGCTCTCTAAATTGGCCCATGAACTCAGCCATTTGTCCCACTTGTCTCTTCAATTCAGTCACCTCTCGAGCTTGATTTTGCACTTCATTGGCGTAATTGTGCATGTCCTTTGCTTGTTTTTCTTGCCCCTGCACCAATTGAGTTAGTAATTGAATAACTTGAGAATTATCAAAAGACGAACCTGAGTTGTTTTGGGACAATGGTGGTTGGTTGGGAAAGGTTACCAAAACGGGAAACTTAGGGTTAACTTTCCTAAAATAGGAAACCTTGTTTGAGTAGGATTCCTCGTTTTGGTAAGAATTCATCGTTGGAGTAGGATTTCGTCGTTTCTTCAAGTCTTCAACCCATTCGTTCCTCTTTCGCTCCAAAAGACTCCAATTTGCATCTTCTTGCACACTTTGGCCTTATAATCTGAAAATACACAAAAGTGGCCTTAAACACTAAAACAACTAAGTAAACACAATATAAAGGCACGAGAACAAGCTAATTAAGTCGCATGAATATGCTCCTATCAAATTCCCCCACACTTAACTTTTGCTAGTCCTCGAGCAAAACAAAACAACTAAAGTAAACAAAACGCAACAAAACAAACAAAACATAACCTAAACCTTCCAACGTTTGCCTCAGGGATTTCCAATGAAACATGACATGTCAAAGATCATTACTCACATAGCTTTTAGTCTTCCTTCCCCTCAAGCACATACTTAATCATAGTCACCATTCACTAGTTCGCATTTAATCAATTAAAACATATTTTGAATGTAGTAACATGCCTTAGAGAATTCCCTCAATTCCTCACTAGTTATGCACTCAATTTTCACTCAGATTTTCTGACTACACACCCTACACTAGTTATATGTGAGAAGATTGATGTAAACATGAAAGACTAGTACTCACATATGTTATAACAAAGAACGCAATTTCTGGATTAATTAAACGTGTTTAGATATGATCTCATAAATGGAATGCTACTACTTAGATGCGAGAACCAGTGACACCATATGCTCATACCAAATTTAAACTCCACAATTGAAATGCACAACACTCAAGATAGAAGTCAAGGGTTGTAACGGGGCTTAGGGTATTGGCTAACAAGGAAAGGTAGGGATAAACAAAAGTTCTTTAAGCAATAGCAAGTAAAGCAATGAAATTAAGACCTAGAATTCCCTTAGAATGCAAAAATCAACTTTTAGACAAATAGGGGAAACTTAAACAACTCTTAGGGCCTAATTCATTGTTTTGGGCCCTTACTTCAACAACCAATACTTTTCAATTTTTTTTTTCATTTTTTTTTTCTTTTCTTTCTTTCTTCTTTTCTCTTTTTTTTCTTTTTCTTTTTTTTTCTAACCGTGCCTATGGCACAAAAACTCACATCCATAATCCTTCCCCCACACTTATTTTCTGCAACACATTAATCAAAAGGAATTCATTGCTTACTATGCTTCAAGAACAAGGGTAAGGATGGTCCTAATCTAGGCTAGGTGAGGATAATGTGGGTTAACAAAGAAAGTAGGCTACACAAGGCTCAACGGGGTTAAATCCTACAAAACAAATGAAAAGGGAAATATGGCAATTTGGCTATGGTGTTCACTACACCACTTCATCTTGAATATGTGTTATGCAAATCAATAACATGCTTTGAATGAAATGGGCATGAGTTCTAGCATTCGGAACTAAGTGATGAAACGCCTTCTAAGTAATAACCAAGCAAAGAATAATGAGATCATGCAACGACTTTAGAAAACATTAATGCACAGATTTTAACTCTCCAAATAACGTTTAAGCTCAAGTCTCACAGGGATGTAGCGTTTGTTTAAGTTCCTTCCTTCAAGCATGTTACAAAAACTGATTTTTATCATTTGTGATTACATGTGAATTCGTAAACTATAACTACGAACAAGCATAAACCAAAGAGTAAATCAAACGTCCATCTATGTTTGTAACTTTCTTTAACCATCATGCAATTAAAAACCAAATCCTCATCATTGTGTTGGAAGGTGACCTACGACACAAACAAACACACAAAAACAACTCTTTTTGGGTTTTTCAACATAATTTTTCAAATTTTTATGGGAATTTTCGGATTTTTAAGTCAACACACTCTAAAACACTCTAAAATAGCTTAAAAACATTTAAAAACAGTGGGAAACAAGTTTAAACATGTTAGGTGGTAATACCCTACGAATTTCATGCACAAATATCTCAAAACAGAATGTTACCCCCCCACACTTAAACTAAACATTGTCCTCAATGTTTCAAGCTTAAAATCACAACAAACAAAAGTAAACACACAAACAACAACTAAACTCACTAAACATGGCAGAATGTAAATAACAAAGAGAAGAGGTTAGGGACGCAAATCTGGTTATGGAGTGTAAATTCCATCTTCTCCTTGTTGAATGCATGGGTTGCCTCCCAAGAAGCGCTTGCTTTAACGTCTTCCAGCCGGACGAGACCTTCTTTTACTCTTCACTCTGGCTCACGGAATGGAGGGTTATGTCCTCCACGGTATACTCCTTGAAATTTCTCGTAGTATGGCTCAATGAATGGGAGGGGATAGGGGATAGTGATCCTCCCTAATGGTGGTGTTTCGGTTCCGACACTCCATGTACATGCTCCCACCACCTTTAAATTGGTTGTTCACCTGCACCACAGAAGGTAACAACCTATTAGTTGAAATGGGAATCGGAATTGGGATTGAAGACTTACTAGGATGTTGTGGCAATGCCCTTAGGGCAGCCACCATCTCGCCAATTTTAGCACAAGGCACGGCCATATTGGATTTTTTTAGGGTAGTGGCGTGCTCGTTGTGCTCCAATCCAATTCCTTCCTCAATGGTGATTCTAGATGCATCCTTCTTGGTTGGTGCGGATCCTTTCGGCTCTATGTCCTTATGCACATTTATAACACAACAAGAATGAACATCATTAGTATTCTTAATGGATTCAGAAACTTTAAAGTTAATTGTATCACCACCAAACTCCATAGTTAAGGCTCCCTTGTCCACATCAATCTTGGTGTGGGCTGTTTTCATGAAAGGTCGTCCAAGTAAGAGTGGCGATGGTGGAGAGTGGGTTGAATCCTCCATGTCAAGCACATAGAAGTCTGCAGAAAAATCAAGTGGTCTACCTACACCAAAACATCTTCCAAGACTCCTCTCGGGTATGCATTAGATCGATCAGCTAATTGTATAATAACACCATCATTTTTAAGCTCTCCTAGATTCATAGATGCATAAACAGAGTATGGCATGACATTAATTGATGCACCTAAATCTAGCATAGCATGTTCGAACTTTGTATTACCAATTACACAAGGGATAGTGAAACTACCTGGATCTTTGCATTTAGGTGGCAGCTTTCTTTGCAATATGGCAGAGACATTCTCACTTACATGTACCACCTCTTTTTCCCGAATCCGTTTCCTTGTTGTACAAATCTTCTTCAAAAACTTCGCGTACTTTGGAATTTGTTTTATTGCATCAAGGAGCGGGATATTGACATGCACCTTCCTAAACGTCTCCAGAATGTCTTTTTCATCCTCCTCTGTCTTGGCTTGCATAAACCTGCTAGGAAAGGGAGCATCGGGTGGAACAAAGTTAGAATTAATCAATTTTGAACCCAACTTACCTTTGGTGGCCGAATGAGATGAGTTGGGTGCATTAATGTCCCTTGGTAGTTGCGGCAAGGGTGTTTGTACCCTTGCCGTGGGCTTGCTTGCTTCCTCCTCTTCATGTTGCAGCTTTTCATCCTCTTCTTCGCTTGATTTTGGTGGTTGTGGGGTGGTTCCAACTTCCTTGCCACTTCTCAAGGTAATTACGTTGGCGGTTTCAAAGCCTCCCATCGGGTTTGGAATGGTTGAGCTGGGGAGCTTGCCTTGATCTCGGAATTGCCCTACAAACTCCGCAATCTGCCCAATTTGCTTCTCCAATTGATCTACCCTCTTATCTTGATTTTGCATCGCTTTAGCCTGATTCTCTTGCCCCTGAGACAAATTCGTTAGTAACTTAAGAAGTGTATCATTGTCTAAAGTGTTACCTGAACTTGTTTGGGCAGATTGTGGAGGTGCTTGTGTGGGTGCAAATGGCTTGGTGAAGAAGCCCGGAGGTTGTTGCCTAAAGCCTCCTTGTTGTGGTGGTTGTTGAGGCTCCCTCCATTTGAAGTTCGGGTGGTCTCTCCAACCTGGATTATAAGTATTTGAGTAAGGATCGTTCCGTGGCTGGTTTTGGCCCTGAAATCCAATGGCGTTGGCGCTTTTCCATCCACCATTTTCTATGAGCTGTGGGCACTTCTCAGACGCATGTCCTTGGATAGAACACACCCCACATACAACTGGTCCTTGCATCCTCATGCCTTCGGCCATCTGAGACACAATGAAAGTAAGATTAGCTAACTGTGAATGAATATCAGGTGCGGAACTTACCTCATGAACCTGCTGCCGTGGGGGTCCTCTTTGGCCTACTCCCTCATACTGTTGAGCGTTCAATGCTCGGTTAGCGATCAAGACCTTGGCATCCCTGGGCGTCTTGTCCACCAATGCTCCACCCGCCGATGCGTCGAGCATTTGTCGTTCAATTGGCAGGAGCCCCTCGTAGAAGTATTGCAGAAGCAACTCCTCCTTCATCTGATGCTGTGGACAAGAAGCAACAAGAGATTTAAAACGTTCATAGTATGTAGGAAAAGACTCACCATCTTCTTGCTGGATTCCACTTATCCTTTTTCGTAAAAGGATGATTCGAGAAGTTGGGAAGAACTTCTCCAGAAAGGCCCTCTTCATGCTCTCCCACGATGTAACGGTTCCGGGAGCTAAATCGTACAACCAATCCTTGGCTTTGTCCATTAAAGAGAATGGAAAAGCCTTCATCTTCAGAATACTTCCGTCGACGTTGACGGGAGTCATGCTTGAACACACCACCTCGAATTCCTTCAGGTGCTTGTTCGGATCCTCCATGGACAACCCATGGTACTTCGGAATATGGTGGAGCAAGCTTGACTTCAACTCGAACTCATCAGTCTTGCCTTCGGCCGGTGGGGGATATTGGAGACACAGGGGTGCTGCATTAGCCAATCCCGAAGCAGAAAGCTCCTTGAGTGTCCGGGTGTCTACGGCCATGCCTTGTGGTTCTTCAACAACCCTCACCGTGGGTTCCTCCTCCTCTTCTAGGACTTGTTCTTCAAGCTCAGGTTCCGGGCTTGGCGGATTTGATTCGTGATGCTTCTTCCTTCTTCTCAAAGTTCTCTCAAAGTCACTGTCAAAGTCCAAGATGTCCTCACGAATCGGTTGAGAACTCCGAGTCATGCACTAGTACCTAAAACAAAAAAAACAAAATGAGGTCAGATTCTTTAACAAAAATAAAATAAACAGAAAATACAATCCAAGGGATTAGCAAAGTTGTTAATCCCCGGCAACGGCGCCAAAAATTTGATGCGAACTAAGTAAGCACACAAATTAAAACCCTCTTGTGACAATTGTAGTATAAAAATAAGTAGGGATCGTTCTTAACCGGGGATTAGGAGGGATTGCAAAATCACTTGGAAACTGACTCAAAAACGTAAAATGAAGTTTGAAACACTAAACTAAACTCAATGAATGCAAAACTAAACAATAAAAACACTAAAACAAATCAAAAGACTCAAAACAGCCCCAAAACACTCAAAACTGCCTTAAAAACACTTTCTGGGCAGTTTTGAGCACTTTGGTTAATTTGGACGAATTTGGGTAATAAAATGAATCAAAACACTTATAAACACAAACTAAGACACTTTCTAACTAAATTGGACACAAAAATAAAGGGGGATTGAGTTTTTTTACGAAATTAATTAAAATGCACAGATTGTAAATTAGGGCAGATTCTAAATATGAATGTAATGAAAATATGGATGAATGCTAGCTAGAAGGTTCTTCTCCACACATGTCACACTTGCATACACTTTGATTTTCAGTTGGTCTTTCGATGAATTATGAAACTCAACACCCCGGGTTAATTAGGTCCGCTTAAATTAACCGTCAAGTTCTCCTTAAGTTAATGAATTGGATGGGTTAGCGCAACCTAATTCAAAACATTCTCCAAAAGTCCTTTACGTGAAAAGCACAATAAAGATACAATCAAAGATCATTAAGCATCATGAAAACTATAAGTGTTGACGAGGCATTCGTTACTATGATGAGCATGAAACTAGTGCCAAGAATTCATTTAACGCGATTGTTTATAAGCAACCTCCACTACTTGTGAATATAAATTCATAACTATTAGGTGAAACTCACTTATATTCTAGCGTCATATTCATGCATGAAAATTAAGCGTGCACTCTCAATAAACATACACAAATAAGTTGTCAATCAAACAGTTAAACGAATTGAATCCACCATTCATGAAATTCCAACCAAAAGTAATCAATTCATATTGCAAGCATAAACATGGTTTCGAATCACCCCCTAGCTAACTAGGGGGATTTAGCCTCTCATATTCACAAAAAGAGAAATACAATTGAATTTAAACATAAAGCACAAAGGGTTGATTACACCTAGAACGCCCAATGAATCCACTTGAATTTCTACGCGTTTCAAGCCCTCTTTCTTCTTCTCCTTGCTGCGGCAGAGAGGTGTATGGTGTGTTTTGGATGTTTTTCTGGTTTGGGGATGGTTTTATGGAGGTTTGGTGGTGCGGCAATGGTGGTGGAAGGTGTAGGAAGGTGTGTAAGGTGGTGGAGAGTGGTGGAATGGCAGCGGCAGTGATGGGGGAAGGCTGGAATGGGTGGTTGAAGGCTGCGGCTGATGGTTTTGGGTAAGGGTTGCTGCGGCACAAAAGGGAGAGAATGGAATGTGTGTATGGCTGAATAGAATTAGGGTTAATGGAATGCACGGCTTGGGGAAATTAGGGTGAATGATGCTACGGATGGAAGGATGAATTTTGGGTGAATGGGAGTGCACGGATTGGGGAGTTTTGGGTGTGAAAAATGGCTGAATGAAAATGGGAGTGACGGCTAGGGCTTTTTGTGTGTGAAGGTGGCTGATTAATATGAATGAACGGATGAGATTCTAGGGTGAATTAAAGGGTGTGGCTGAGATGGATTTAGAAAGCTTAGGGTGAAATATGGATGGGGACTTGCGGCTGCAAAGGAATTAAGTTAAATGGCTGATGGAATGCACGGTTTAGGGTTTAGTTTAGGGTTTATGAATGAATGGCTGAGATGGTTTGATGCATGAATGGATGGTGGACGGTTTATGGTGAATTAGGTCGGCTAGGGTAAAATAAAAGGGTTAAAATCTGAATGATAGAATCTAGGGTGAAAAGAGAATAGGTGCGGCTGCAAGGTTAAAGGGCTAGGGTTTAGAAGCATGGATTTGGGCCTAAAATGCCCCCCCTTGCACGGCAAGGGAAAGGAATTGGGCTAAAGCCCACGGCAAAGGGTTTTAAGGGCCCTAGGGCCTTCGTTTTGTGTCCTAAAGCGCCTACAAGGACTTCAAAGTGGCTAGAAAATACGGACGTTTAAGATTAGGAAAGGTTACCAAAACGGGAAACTTAGGGTTAACTTTCCTAAAATAGGAAACCTTGTTTGAGTAGGATTCCTCGTTTTGGTAAGAATTCATCGTTGGAGTAGGATTTCGTCGTTTCTTCAAGTCTTCAACCCATTCGTTCCTCTTTCGCTCCAAAAGACTCCAATTTGCATCTTCTTGCACACTTTGGCCTTATAATCTGAAAATACACAAAAGTGGCCTTAAACACTAAAACAACTAAGTAAACACAACATAAAGGCACGAGAACAAGCTAATAAAGTCCCATGAATATGCTCGTATCAGCATGGTGTTTTCTACCCTTGCCGTGGCTTGTTCTTGCTCCCCCTCCTCAAATTGCAACTTTTCGTCCTCCGTTGGGGCAGATTTAGGGGGTTGTGAGGCCGTTCCAACTTGTTTTCCACTTCGCAACATGATTGCTTTGGCAGATTCGAATCCTCCTTTCGGGTTGACAACGGTTGAACTAGGTAACTTGCCTTGCTCTCTAAATTGGCCCATGAACTCAGCCATTTGTCCCACTTGTCTCTTCAATTCAGTCACCTCTCGAGCTTGATTTTGCACTTCATTGGCGTAATTGTGCATGTCCTTTGCTTGTTTTTCTTGCCCCTGCACCAATTGAGTTAGTAATTGAATAACTTGAGAATTATCAAAAGACGAACCTGAGTTGTTTTGGGACAATGGTAGTTGGTTGGATTGGTATGGCCGTGGGAACCCAGGGGGGTTTTGTTGAAATCCCCTTTGTGGTGCAGATTGTTGGGACTCTCTCCACTTGAAATTAGGGTGATCTCTCCATCCGGGGTTGTAGGTGTTGGAGTACGGATCATATGTGGGTTGGTTTTGGCCTTGGAAACCAATGGCATTGGCAGATTCCCATCCTCCATTCTCTATCAATTGAGGGCATGTCTCGGATGGATGCCCTTGCATTGAGCATACGCCACACACTTGGTTTTCTTGTGGTTTTGACCCCTTGACAACCTGAGACACAAGAGAAGTAAGATTAGCCAATTGTGATTGAATGTCAGAAATTGCACTTACCTCATTTACACTTTGTTGCTGAGACTCAAAATGTTGTTTTAATTGATTAAATGGGAGCTAGTGTGTGGTAACTATGGTTAAGTATATGCTTGATGCGAAAATTAACTTAACACACAAATTAACCCTCTTTTGACGATTGTAGCATATAAATAAGTAGGGATCGTTCTTACACCGGGGATTAGGAGGGCTTGCTAAACACTCTAAACTGACTCAAATAACTAAAATTAACCTTTCAAACACTTAAACTCACGTAAAAAGACTCAAACACGTTCACAAGACTCAAAATAGGCTAAAAACACTCAAAACTGCCTTAAAAACACAATCTGGGCAGTTTTGAGCCTAAACACAAACTTGGACGAAAATTGGTTCTAACTTGACTCAAAACTCTTAAAAACACAATCTAAAACATATTTGGACCAATTAGACACTCTAAGACAATTGGGGATTTGGTTTTGGGCGAAAATAAACAAAACAAAACAAGAAAGTAAACTAGGCAGATTTGGACGAATTTGATGGAATTAAGTGGATGGTGAGATGGCTAGGAGGTTTTTCTCCACACATGGCATACTTGCACATAATACAATTTCCCGTTGCTTAATCAATGAATTCATGAACCTCAACTCCCCAAGTTAATTAGTTACGCTTAAATTAACTCTCAGATTTCCCTTAGGTCATTGAATTGAATGGAAATAGTGCATTGCAATCAAATTATTCCCTAAAAGTTTTCTATATGAAAGCGCATAAAAGAAAGACAATCAAAGATCATTATATTCTATGGAAATCATAGGTGTTGACGAGGCATTCGTAACTATGAAAGCGCATGATACTTATGCCAAGAATTCACTTATCATAATTGTGACCAACAATCTTAACTACTCATGAATATAAGTTCCCAACGATTAGGTGAAGTTCCCTCATACCCTAGCATCATGTTTATACATGCAAATCAAGCGTGCACTCTCAATTCATATACATAAGCAAGTTTTAATTAAAATAGATAGGTAAATTGAATTCATCATTCATGAAATCACAACTGAAAGTAATCAAATCATCATGCAAATACAACCATGGTTTCGAAATTCCCCCCTAGCCAAGGGGGGGATTAGTTCCTCATGCTTGCACAACAAAAAGTATTGAATTTAAACATTGAAATCATAAGAAAGAGTACACCTAAATGCTCAGCAATTCCAAGATGGATTCGATGCACAGATTGGCTCCTCTTCCTCCTCCTTGCTGCGGCACAAAGTGTAGGTGCTGGAATTGGTGGTTTTGGATGGTTTTTCCTTGTTTAGAGGGATGGAGGATGGTTGATTATGGTGGGGAATGGTGCGGCAGAAGTGTATGGATGTGTAGGGAGGTGTATGGAGGCTTAGAATGGAGAATGGAGGTGCGGCACAAGGGTTTCTGAATAGCATAAGGGGGTGGTACGAATTTTTGGCTGAAAGTATGCTTATCCACCCTAGAATTCGGCCATGGGTTGTCAAATCCACTTAGGAAGAGGTTTTTGGCCCACATAGTTTTATAAAAGGATTTGTATACCCAAATCCACAAGGATTAGGCCTTGGAAATCTGAATCCCAAAGGGATTGGGCCTAGGGAGGTGCGGCTGATTTAGGGGAGAGGTTTGCTTGGCTTGCAAGGCAAGGCAAAGCCTTCTAGAAAGGTTTGGGGCGCCACTTTTCTAGGGCTTATAGAAAGAATGGGTTTTGTGGCTGATTTGGGCCTTCTAGACTAGGATTCTTCTAGAAATAGGTTCTAGAATTATCCATTTAGGTCCCCATGCAATTGATAGGAGCATATTTATGCGCCTTAGTTAGCTAGTTCTTATGCATTTTTGTTATGTTTTCTTCGTTAAAGTAGTCTTGTAAGCTACTTTCATGTGTTTTCAGGTTTAAAGGACATATTACATGAAATGATGCAATTTGGAGCTTTTGGAGCAAAACTGAGCTGGAATGTGGTGTATGCAAATGGAGCACGAGGAATGGACGTGGTTGAAGGTCAAAGGAGTTCAAGAAATGAACAAATGAAAGTGAAGAGCAAAGAAGTCGGAATTGGCAACCAAAGTTTCTAAAGTTGGAAGTTTCTATTCTTGGAGGTTTCCATTGTCGTGAGTTTCTATTCTTGGCTTTGGGCTTTTAGATGACCTAAACCCTAACTCCTTGTGGACCCTAAGCCTATGCCGCACCTAAACCCTAATCTTAGCCCACTTAATCAGCCGCCCTAGGGCCTAATCCTTTAATTTCTGCCAAGTTAAACCTTAATCCATCTACCCTAAGCCCATGCCGCACCTAATGTTCTAGTTTTAATCTCAGCCATTCATCCTAATAACCCTAGATGTACAACCTAGCCGTCACACCCTAATACTCCTTCAATCCGTGCAACTTAAATCATTCATTCCATTCTCCCTAATTCATTTCATTCACCTTTCATTCCATAAACATTTCAGCCGCACCTTCTTCATAAACCCAAAAACTAAACCCTAAGCCGTGAACCCCCCTCTCCTTCATTCTAAAAACTAATCAGCCACCTTCACACCCATTTTCCTCCCTAAAATCGTGCATTCCATCAGCCCTTTAACCTAATTCCCTTGCAGCCGCAAGCCCCCATCCATATTTCACCCTAAAGCTTTCTAAATCCATCTCAGCCACACCCTTTAATTAACCCTAGAATCTCATCCATTCATTGATATTTTTCAGCCACCATCATACACATTTTTAACCCATTCCCATTCATTCAGCCGTCACTCCCATTTTATTCTTGAATCCGCAGCCACCCTCTATCATTCTCTCCATTCTCCCTCATTCATTCTTAAAAAACCGTATCATCCCATCACCCTAATCTCCTCCATCCGCAGCCACCATCATACATTCAGCCACCATTCTCCCCAAAACCGTGCAACCACTTCCACATATTTCCCAACCTGCCGCAGCCATCTCCACCACTCACACAATTCCACACCATCCCCCACCTTCTACCACCATTGCCGCACCCCTAAACCACCCTAAACCCATCTATAACCCAGAAATTCACCCAAAACCATCCAAAACCATCTCTGCCGCAGCAAGGAGAAGAGGAAAGAGGAGCTTCGACGCGCACCAATTCACGTGGATTCGTTGGGCGTTCTAGGTGTAATCAATCCTTTATGCTTTATGTTTAAATTCATTTGTAATTCTCTTTTTGTGAACATGAGAGGCTAAATCCCCCTAGTTAGCTAGGGGGTGATTCGAAACCATGCACATGCTTGCACTATGATTTGATTACATTCAGTTGTTATTTCATAAGTTGTGGATTCAATTCGTTCATCTATTTGATTGATAACTTATTTGTGTATGTTGATTGAGAGTGCACGCTTAGTTTTCATGCATGAATATGATGCTAGATTATGAGGGAGTTTCACCTAATAGTTACAATCTTATAATCACAAGTAGTGAAGGTCGCTTGAAAACGATCGCGTTGAATGAATTCTTAGCATAAGTTTCATGCAATTCATAGTAACGAATGCTTCGTCAATGCTTATGTTTTTCATAGAACTTAATGATTCTTGCTTGTATCTCTATTATGCAATTCATGTAGGGAACTTGTAGGGAATGTTTTGGGTTGTCGTATGCAATCATCCAACTTAATAACTTGTGGAAAAACTGAGGGTTAATTAGTGCAATTCACGGTTAATTTGGGGCGTTGAGTATTTATAATTTATTGGAAGAACAACTGAAAATCAAAGTGTATGCAAGTGTGACATGTGTGGAGAAAAACCCCTTAGCTATTCCATCATCCATATTTCATCAAATTTATATTTAGAATCTGCCTTAAACTACAATCTGTGCATTTTAATTAATTTCGTCAAAAACTCAATCCCCCTTTACTTTAATGTCCAATTTAGTTAGAAAGTGTCTTAGTTTGTGTTTTTAAGCATTTTGATTCATTTTATTACCCAAATTCGTCCAAAGTTGTCAAAGTGCTCAAAACTGCCCAGAAAGTGATTTTAAGGCAGTTTTGAGTGTTTTGGGGCTGTTTTGAGTCTTTTGATTTGTTTTAGTGTTTTTATTGTTTAGTTTTGCATTCATTGAGTTTAGTTTAGTGTTTCAAACTTCATTTTACGTTTTTGAGTCAGTTTCCAAGTGATTTTGCAATCCCTCCTAATCCCCGGTTAAGAACGATCCCTACTTATTTATATACTACAATTGTCACAAGAGGGTTTTAATTTGTGTGCTTACTTAGTTCGCATCAAATTTTTGGCGCCGTTGCCGGGGATTAGCAACTTTGCTAATCCCTTGGATTGTATTTTCTGTTTATTTTATTTTTGTTGAGTTTCTGACCTAATTTTGTTCTTCTTGGTTTAGGTACTAGTGCATGACTCGGAGTTCTCAACCGATTCGTGAGGACATCTTGGACTTTGACAGTGACTTTGAGAGGACTTTGAGACGAAGGAAGAAGCATCACGAATCAAATCCACCAAGCCCGGAACCTGAGCTTGATGAACAAGGCCTAGAAGAGGAAGAAGAGGCCACGGCAGGGATCTTTGAGGAACCCACGGCAATGGCATTTGAAGAGCCACAAGACATGGCCGTAGACACCCGGACACTTTAGGAGCTTTCCGCCTCAGGTTTGGATAATGCCGCACCCTTGTGCATTCAATACCCCCCGGCTGCCCAAGGTAAGACAGATGAGTTTGAATTAAAGTCAAGTTTGCTTCATCATATTCCTAAATACCATGGCTTGTCCATGGAAGATCCTAACAAACATTTGAAAGAATTTGAAGTAGTTTGCTCTAGTATGACTCCCGTCACTGTTGACGGAAAGATCTTGAAGATGAAGGCTTTTCCATTCTCTTTGATAGACAAAGCCAAGGATTGGTTATACGACTTAGCTCCCGGAACTGTTACATCGTGGGAGAGTATGAAGAGGGCCTTTCTGGAGAAGTTTTTCCCAACTTCTCGAATCATCCTTTTACGAAAAAGGATAAGTGGAATCCAGCAAGAAGATGGTGAGTCTTTTCCTACGTACTATGAACGTTTTAAATCTCTTGTTGCTTCTTGTCCACAGCACCAGATGAAGGAGGAGTTACTTCTGCAATATTTCTACGAGGGTCTCCTACCTCTAGAACGTCAAATGCTTGACGCATCGGCGGGTGGAGCATTGGTGGACAAAACGCCCAGGGATGCCAAGGTCTTGATCGCTAACCGAGCATTAAACGCTCAACAGTATGAGGGAGTAGGCCAAAGAGGACCTCCACGGCATCAAGTACATGAGGTAAGTTCAACGTCCGATCTTCATTCACAATTGGCTAATCTTACTTCTATTGTTTCACAGATGGCCGAGGGAATGAAGATGCAAGGACCTGTGGTATGTGGCGTATGTTCTATCCAAGGACATGCCTCCGAAAAGTGTCCTCAACTCATCGAGAATGGCGGATGGGAGAGTGCGAATGCCATTGGGTTTCAAAGCCAAAATCAGTCAAGACATGATCCATACTCCAACACGTATAATCCGGGGTGGCGAGACCACCCAAATTTCAAGTGGAGGGATTCCCAGCAACCTCAGAACCAAGGAGGCTTTAGGCAACAACCCCCGGGGTTCTTTCCCAAAACCTACAGCCCACCCCAAAATCAAGCCCAATCCGGCCCAAGTGCCTCAGGTACGTCTTTTGACAATGATGCACTTCTTAAGATACTAACTAAGTTGTCTAATGGGCAGGATGATCAAGCGAAGGCTATGCAAAACCAAGATAAGAGGGTGGATCAACTTGAGAAACAAATTGGGCAAATTGCCGAGTTTGTAGGTAAGTTTCGAGATCCCGGGCAACTCCCTAGTTCCACCATTCCAAATCCGAAGGGAGGCTTCGAAAGCGCAAAGGCCATACTATTGAGAAGTGGAAAAGAAGTCGGGGCAGGTCCTACACCATCACCATCAAGCCCCGAAGAGGATGAAAAACGAAGAATCGAAGAGGAGGAATCAAGGCAACCCACGGCAAAGGTGATTCCACCTTTGCCGCAAGTCCCTATGGCCCCAAATCTGCCCAATTCGGTCAATAAAGGTAAAAATGTGTTAACTTCAGTTCCTACTAATGTTTTCCCTTCAAATGTTCCTTTTCCTAGTAGGTTCAGGCAAACGAAGAAAGAAGAAGCCGAAAAGGACATCCTTGAGACGTTTCGGAAAATGCAAGTTAACATACCTTTGTTGGATGCAATCAAGCAAGTTCCGAGGTATGCTAAGTTCTTGAAGGAGTTGTGTACCACTAGGAAGAGGATGTCGACTAAGGAAGTGGTAAAGGTAGGTGAGAATGTATCCGCCATCTTGCAACGCAAACTACCGCCCAAATGCAAGGATCCAGGTAGCTTTACCATTCCTTGTGTCATTGGGAATACTAGATTTGAATCTGCCATGCTTGATTTAGGTGCTTCTATAAATGTTATGCCATATTCCATTTATGCATCTATGAACTTAGGAGCATTGAAAAATGATGGGGTAATAATACAATTGGCCGATAGATCTAACGCCTATCCAAAGGGAGTTTTGGAAGATGTTCTTGTGCAGGTTAATCATTTGGTCTTCCCGGCGGATTTCTATGTCCTCGAAATGGATGAATCGGACCATGCTCCTTCGCTGCCCATTCTACTTGGAAGGCCATTCATGAAGACGGCCCGGACGAAGATTGACGTGTATAGTGGAACTTTGTCCATGGAATTCGATGGGGAAGTTCTTAATTTTAATCTTTCTGATTCCATTAAATACCCTAGTGAGGACCATTCATGCTTTTCTATTGATATAATTGACTCTTTGGCGCAGGGATATCTCGACGATTTGAATGACGATGCGCTTGAAAAAGTCATTACACGAGGCATGGAACTCAAAACAAAGGGGGCAGATTGCATGCATGCCCACGGCACACACTCTCTACTCCATGCCGTGCCCCCTAGTGAGGAATTACTTGAAGTTGTGGCTGCCCTTGAGTCCTCACCTAAGCTTGATGGTAAGTATACTAACCGTGAGTCCATTCCCATTTCGACTAACAAATTGCTTCCATCTATAATTCAGGCACCTACCCTTGATCTCAAACCATTACCGGGCCATTTGAAGTACATTTTCTTGGGGGAAGAGGAGACATTACCGGCCATCATTTCTTCATCACTCACGGCACAAGAAGAGGAGAAACTAGTGCGTGTTTTGAAGGAGTTCAAATCTGCCTTAGGTTGGACGTTGGCCGGTATCAAAGGTATTAGTCCCGCTACATGTATGCATCACATATTTCTTGAGGAGGGGGCCAAACCAACTAGAGAGGCTCAACGCCGTCTTAACCCTCCGATGATGGAAGTTGTGAAGAAGGAGATAATCAAGCTGTTAGATTGTGGAGTTATTTATCCTATCTCGGATAGTAAGTGGGTTTCGCCTATCCAATGCGTGCCGAAGAAATCTGGAGTGACGGTTGTGGAGAACGCAGAGAATGAGCTAGTGCCCACCCGAATCCAAACCGGTTGGCGCGTATGCACGGACTATAGGAAGATAAATGCTACCACGAGGAAGGACCACTTCCCATTGCCGTTCTTAGATCAAATGTTGGAAAGGTTAGCGGGTCATTCATTTTATTGTTTTCTTGATGGATATTCTGGTTATAATCAAATTGTTATTGACCCGGATGATCAAGAAAAGACTACTTTTACATGCCCCTTTGGTACATTTGCTTATCGTCGCATGCCATTTGGTTTATGTAATGCACCTGCTACATTTCAAAGATGCATGATGAGCATATTTTCAGATTATGTTGAGAAAATTATTGAGGTTTTTATGGATGATTTCAGTGTTTTTGGCAATTCATTTGATGGTTGTTTGAGTAATCTTAGTTTGATTTTGAACCGTTGTGTTGAAACAAATCTTGTGCTTAATTGGGAAAAATGTCACTTCATGGTTAAACAAGGTATTGTTCTAGGCCATATTATTTCTGAAAAAGGCATTGAAGTAGATAAATCTAAGGTAGACCTTGTTCGTCACTTACCCTCTCCAACTTCGGTTAGAGAGGTTTGTTCGTTTCTTGGTCATGCAGGTTTTTATAGGCGGTTCATAAAGGATTTCTCAAAGATTGCACAGCCACTATGTCGATTGCTGCAAAAGGAGGTGGCGTTTGAGTTTGATGATGCATGCTCCACGGCTTTCAAGCACCTCAAGGAGGCTCTCACTTCGGCTCCCATTATCACACCTCCAGATTGGAGCCTTCCATTCGAGTTGATGTGCGATGCTTCGGACTATGCGATTGGTGCTGTTTTGGGGCAGCGAAAGGACAAACAACCTCATGTTATTTATTATGCATCTAGAACATTAAATGATGCTCAATTAAATTACTCAACCACTGAAAAAGAATTACTTGCTGTGGTATTTGCATTAGATAAGTTTCGGTCATACTTACTTGGGACTAAAGTTATTATTTTTACTGATCATGTAGCTCTCAAGTATTTGCTCACGAAGAAGGAGGCCAAGCCTAGACTAATTCGATGGCTTTTGCTCTTACAAGAGTTTGACATTGAGATTCGGGATAAGAAGGGCGTGGAGAATGTGGTGGCTGACCACCTAAGCCGAATGGTGCATAATGAGGAGTCCATACCCATTGCAGAGACATTTCCCGATGAACAATTGCTGTCCATAAAGGTTAGTACACCTTGGTATGCCGATATAGTTAATTTTTTGGTGTCAAAACGTATTCCAAGTGAGTTCAATAGGCACCAACGTGACAAACTTAGGCATGATGCACGGTTTTATGTGTGGGATGATCCATACTTATGGAAATTTTGTCCCGATCAGATTATACGTCGTTGTGTGCATGATTCTGAATGTCATTCAATCTTGAGTTTTTGTCATACATATGCATGTGGAGGGCACTTTGGCACACAACGCACGGCCCTCAAAGTGTTACAATGTGGATTTTATTGGCCTAGTATTTTTAAGGATGCTAGAACGTTTTGCTTAACATGTGATAAATGCCAAAGAATGGGTGGCATTAGTGCAAAGGACCAAATGCCGTAGGTTTCTATCCTAAATGTTGAAATTTTTGATGTTTGGGGTATTGATTTTATGGGTCCTTTTCCTTCATCGTATGGTTTCATGTATATTTTGCTTGCAGTTGATTATGTGTCAAAATGGGTGGAAGCCAAGGCCACCCGGACTAATGATTCTAAAGTGGTTGCAGAGTTTATTAGAACTAACATTTTTGTAAGGTTTGGAATGCCACGAGTGATCATTAGTGATGGAGGGTCACACTTTTGCAATCGGACCATTGAAGCGTTATTAAGGAAATACCATGTCACCCATAAGGTTTCTACACCTTACCATCCTCAAACGAATGGCCAAGCCGAGGTTTCCAACCGAGAGATCAAGCAAATACTTGAGAAGACTGTGGGGCCAACAAGGAAGGATTGGAGCTTACGGTTAGATGATGCACTTTGGGCGTATCGTACGGCGTACAAAACTCCCATTGGGATGTCCCCCTTTCGACTTGTCTATGGCAAGGCGTGCCATCTTCCCGTTGAATTGGAGCACAAAGCACTTTGGGCCATCAAGAAGTTTAACATGAACCTCGATGAAGCAGGAAGTCAAAGGAGATGGCAATTAAATGAGCTTGATGAGATAAGGCACGAGGCGTGTTGATGTATATTTCCTTCCTAATGCTAGAATATATTTAGTATAATGGCACAAGCAAGGGTGTCGAATCCACAGGGACTAATTGGACCTATGTAATTACTTGTTTTGCAAGAACTCTATGAAATGAATTAACTAGTCTAAATAGGCAGATTTGAATCAACTAATCAAACTAGGCATATTTGTTGTTGTAACTTGAAAGCATAAGAAAATGAAGTAAACACAAATCAATGAATCAATAACTAATATAATAGGATAGTATCAATGGAAATGAAACTAGGGACTCGATTTCACCATTGCTCAATTAAATCCATGTTTGTTAAGTTAGTTTGTACTCATTCATCTACCTATTTCTTGAGTTTGTTTCACTTGGATATGATCAACCATATGATGTGTGGATTTGATCAAATGTCTCTAATCTTGAACCTAATTGTGATGTGCAACTTTGGTTCATAATCTAGAGTATGTAATGCACAAGAAACGTTCACTAAACCAAAGGGAACACTCGGCAGGATGTTTGCCAAGCTTTCCCTTCATTCATTCACAAATCCACCAAAATTAGACATGATGTATGCTTTAATCTTGGCTAAATAACTTGTGGTTAACTCAAATGGAGATCAATCATACAAATCAACTCACAAATTCACAATTATAACAGAGAATGAAGCAAGAACTAGATAGACAAACTGAGCATTCTAACTTAATTACATGGCAAACTTTGCAAGGTTACATCGAATCCCTAGAGGAAGCTTAGTTACAATTCATGTTTACAAGAGATTTGACATAAAAATATAAAACATGAATGAACATAGAATTGATAAGAATGAACCCTTGAAGCAAATCTGATGTTGAAGTCCTTGAAGAGTTCCTTGGTGTTGCTTCTCCAAATGTGGTGCGGATGAAGGTAGAATGGCTTGGTTTGAGTGGTTTCTGCCCTTGGGACAGAAATGGACCTAGAATGGAGTGAAATGGGCAGAGAATGGAGGGGAAATGGGGTGGCTATCTGTGTGTATATGGACTGAATGAAGAATGAAACTTGCGGAACCACCTTGGGACAGAAAATGAGACTTGTTTTATGGAAAAGAATGTGTCCCCAACATTGAGATTGGATCTGGGATTTGTTTAACTCAGATGGCAGTGCATTGTTGATGTAATGAGTGTGTTTCTGAGGTAGTGGACGCCTCACATGGACAAGGTCTGCAAGGAAGTGTTAATGTATTCAAAGAAGCATGTGCCCTTGCTGCCACAAGTGAGTGGAACTGATGCGAGTTTTATACGCGCACAAATTAAACCCTCTTTTTGTCAATTGTAGTATAAGTATAAGTAGGGATCGTTCTGGACCGGGGATTAGGAGGGATTGTTAATCACTTGGATTTTTGACTCAAAAACGTAAAAAAACAATATAAAACACTAAACTAGACTCAAAGAATGTGAAACTAAACGTTAAATCATTAAGACAAACCAAAAGACTCAAAATTCTATAAAAACACAAACTAAATTGATTTCTAACTAATTTGACAATAAAGTAAAGGGGGGATTGTGTTTGGACGATATTAAATTAAATGGACAAATTGTAATTAAAGGAAAAACGTAAATATGAATGAGATGAAAATATGGATGATGGAATAGCCAAGGGGTTCATCTCCACACATGTTATACTTGCATACAAAATTGATTCTCAGTTGGTCTTTCGATAAATTATGGAACTCGACACTCCAAGTTAATTAGGTCCGCTTAAATTAACCTTCAAATTTCCCTAGAATCATTGAATTGGATGAATATGCATCGCAAACAAATTATTCCTAACAAGTTCTCTATATGAACAGCATGATAAAGATACAAGTTAGAATCATTACGTTCTTTGGAAATTATAAGCATCGACAAGGCATTTGTAACTATGAAAAGCATGATACTCGTGCCAAGAATTCATTTAACGCGATTGTTTATAAGCAACCTCCACTACTTGTGAATATAAGTTCATAACGATTAGGTGAAATTCACTTATATTCTAGCGTCATATTTATGCATGAAAATTAAGCGCGCATTCTTAATAAACATTCATAAATAAGTTATCAATCAAACGGTTAAACAAATTGAATCCAACATTCATGAAATCCCAATCAAAAGTAATCAATTCATATTGCAAGTATAAACATGGTTTCGAATCACCCCCTAGCTAACTAGGGGGATTTAGCCTCTCATATTCACAACAAGAAAAATAAAATTGGATTTAAACATAAAGAACAAAGGATGGATTACACCTAGAACGCCCAACGAATCCACTTGAATTTCTGTGCGTCTAGGTCCTCTTCCTCCTTTCTTCTTGCTGCGGCAGAGAAGGTTTATTGTGTTTTTGGGTGATTTTCTGGTTTAGGAATGGGTTTAGGGAAGTGTGGTGGTGGATTGATGGAGGATGGTGTGGAATGGTGTGAAAGGTTGGAGGAATGGCTGCGGCAATGGGAGAAATTGGGAGATAATACTACGGACTTCTTGTGAAAATATCTGGGAGATCAGAATTATGGAATATGGTTTTTTAGTCTCGCCTCTTGAAATGCACGGTTTAGGGTAAATATATGGGATAATGGGAAGTGGATGATTATAAATGGAATAATGGGCTAGTGCGGATGGTGGGATGGTGGGTATAATAATTAGAGTGGTGGGTGATGGTGCTACGGATGAAATAATAGGTTGAATGTGCTGCAAAGAATAATGGTTTAATGGATAATTAGTGGGATATGGCACGGCAATATGGAAGGAAAATGGGAAGTGGTGGATTTAAAAATGGGAAGTGGACGGTTTGTGAATGGGATATAGTGGTGTAGGTGGAATGGTGGGGGGGATATTAGATTAGAAAAAAGGCATGGTGGAGGTAATGCACGGATTGGTATAGGATAATGGGAAGTGGTGGTTACCTATGGATGAATAAATTAGGGACTATTATGTTGATGGGATGATGAGTGTGTATGATGATAGAATAAAGAAAATGATATGGTGCTAATTAAAAATGGAATGAATGGCATAAATGGGATATAATGTAAATGGTGGCTGCGGCATAGGCTTAGGAGGAAGATTGTGTGATGCATTGTTTTGGACGTCCATTCCTCGTGCTCTATTTGCATACACCACATTCCAGCTCAGTTTTGCTCCAAATTGCATCATTTCATGTAATATGTCCTTTAAACCTGAAAACACATGAACGTAGCTTAAAAGACTACTTTAACGAAGAAAACATAACAAAAATGCATAAGAACTAGCTAACTAAGGCGCATAAATATCCTCCTATCAAATTCCCCCACACTTAGCTTTTGCTAGTCCTCGAGCAAAACAAACAAAAGAAAAAAAAAACAAAACGAAACAAACTAACCAAAACCAAAAACTAAACCTTCCAACGTTCGCCTCAGGGATTTCCAATGAAACATGACATGTCAAAATTCATTACTCATATGGCTTTTAGTCTTCCTTTCCCTCAAGCACATACTTAATCATAGCCACCATTCACTAGTTCGCATTTAATCAATTAAAACATATTTTGAATGTAGTAACATGCCTTAGAGAATTCCCTCAATTCCTCACTCGTTATGCACTCAATTTTCACTCAAATTTTCTGACTACACACCCTACACTAGTTATATGTGAGAAGATTGATGTAAACATGAAAGACTAGTACTCACTTACGTTATACAAAGAAAGCAATTTCGGGAGTAATTAAACGTGTATGGATATGATCTCATGAATGGGATGCTACTACTTAGATGCGAGAACCAGTGACACCATATGCTCATACCAAATTCAAACTCCACAATTGAAATGCACAACACTCAAGATAGAAGTCAAGGGTTGTAACGGGGCTTGGGGTGTTGGCTAACAAGGAAAGGTAAGGAATAACAAACGTTCTTTAAGCAATAATAAGTAAAGTAATGAAAATAAGACCTAGAATTCCCTTAGAATGCAGAAATCAACTTTTAAACAAATAGGGGAGATTCAAACAACTCTTAGGGCCTAATTCATTGTTTTGGGCCCTTACTTCAACAACCAATACTTTAGAACTCTTTTTCACTTCTTTTCAACTCTTTTTCATTTTTTTTTTTTTTTTTTTAACCGTGCCTATGGCACAAAAACTCACATCCATAATCCTTCCCCCACACTTATTTTCTGCAACACATTAATCAAAAGGAATTCATTGCTTACTATGCTTCAAGAACAAGGGTACGGAAGGTCCTAATCTAGGCTAGGTAAGGATAATGTGGGTTAACAAAGAACATGGGCTAACATGGCTCAATGGGGTTAAACGTAAACACAAAATGAGTTAAGGACACATGGCTATTTGGCTTTTGGTGGTCACTACACAACTTCATCTTGAATACGTGTTATGCAAATCAATGACATGCTTTGAATGAAATTGGCATGAGTTCTAGCATTTGGAACTAAGTGATGAAACGCCTTCTAAGTAGTAACCAAGCAAAGAATAATGAGATCATGCAACAACTTTAGAAAACAATGACGCACAAATTTTAACTCTCCAAATAACGTTTAGGCTCAAGTCTCACCGGGATGTAGCGTTTGTTTAAGTTCCTTCCTTCAAGCATGTTACAAAAACTAATTTTTTTCTTTTGTGATTACATGTGAATTCGTAAACTATAACTACAACCAAGCATAAACCAAAGAGTATATCAAACGTCCATCCATGTTTGTAACTTTCTTTAACCATCATGCAATTAAAAACCAAATCCTCATCATTGTGTTGGAAGGTAACCTACGACACAAACACACAAAAAAAAAACAACTTTAAAACAACTCTTTTTTGGGTTTTTCAAAACAATTTTTCAAATTTTTATGGGATTTTCGAATTTTTAAGTCAAAACACACTAAAACAGTTTAAAAACATTTTAAAACAGCAAGGAACAACACTTGAAGTTATGGGTGATAAAATCCAACAAATTTTGCATCAACATACTTAGTTACCCCCCCACACTTAAATCAAACATTGTCCTCAATGTTTTAAGCTTAAAACACACCAAACAAAAGAATACATATAAAACAGCAACTAAACATACTAAACATGGCAGAATGTATCTAACAAAGAGAAGAGTTTTAGAGATGCAAATCTGGTTATGGAGTGTAAATTCCATCTTCTCCTTGGTGATTGCAGTGAGGCTCCATCTTGAGTGATTCCACAGGCTTACTCTTGAAATGCGCTGCTCCCATCGTTGATTTTCCTTTGTGCTACTCTTGAACTGGGTAGCAGGCTTCCTTTGGTCTCCCTCGAAGGTCTGAGCTTCCTCCTTTTATCTGTTTCTTTGTTCAATCTCTCCAATTCGTATTGAAGAGGGTTAGAGGATAGCTCGGCAAAGCTAGGTAAGCAACCAGGGAATAGAGTCCAGATAGACTCCAAGTGTCGGCTGATTGCTTCTTTCACTTTGCCATGCAAGTAATAACAAGGACAAAGAAAAGGACAGGGAAAGAGCATGATATGAGATACTTTTGCTTTTGACCTTGATGATATGAGATACCTTTGCTTTTGAAGAAGCGGTGAATGAATCAGCACATGTATTTGTGGTGCTGTTTCCTCCTGGGTCATCTGTACTCCAGGCATCTGGTATCATCTTTGGGGAAGAAGAAAGAATGGAGTATTTTGAAAGGCTTTGCTGGGAGTGCACCCTCAGAGGTGAGAAAGAGTTGGGCTTTTTCTTCAGTTCTGCTTTGCCAAAAAATGAAGGTCGACATATATAGGGAATTCAATAGCAAGTGGTGGTACTGTTCTTTTACCATTGTCGACAAACGTTTTGATCCCGCAAATCCGGCTTTTTGAAATAGTGACGACTCTTCGATCTTTGAATTTGCCTCTTCGATTTCTGAGCAGTCGCCCCTTCGATTTCTGAACGATGCCCTTCGCTTTCTGAACGACACGTAGTAGCGCGGATGCGGCTCTGTCTGAGATCTTTTGACAAGTGGCACGCGTTTTCTGCAAAGCCGGGAGTTTTCGACAAATATGCACACGCTTTCTGGAAAGCCAGGAGCTTTCGGCTTTGTCTCCCACATTTGTTGGCTAAAGTGTGCAGCTGATTTCTCGCCTTCCACGCGTCTTCTGAAAAGCTGGGATTGCGTCTGACGAGCTGGCGATCTTTACGCCGGATATTCCGGTTTTGAAGAGTGGTGTCTCTTCATTCTGAATTGGTGAACTCCTCTCCTTTAATAGAGGTGATTGATCACCTCTAGCATGCACACTTGAAAATTGCCCAGAAATCGTCTCCGGCCCGTTTGAAAATCTACTCCGTCCACCCCTTTTCTTTTAACTTCGTGAACAATGGCTAGCTCATCCAACCCATCGAACCTTTGCTTAGATTTGAGTCTAAGCAGTGATCCGGTCGCGTCTCGTCAGGGTAAGGTATGGTGCCCGTCTTTCTTATCTTCCCATGGCCCTCTTACAGATGAGGACTCTGTGATGACGGATCCCACAACGGCTACGATAGTGGCTCGGAACCTCCTCACTTCCAAAGACAGTCAGCTGCTTTCTGGACGGTCCGATGAGTTGGCCGTTCAAGAGTCCTTGGCTCTTAGCGTTCAGTGCGCTGGCTCTGTGTCCAACATGGGCCAACGCCTTCTTGCTCGCTCCCGTCAGGTTGAATCCTTGATGGCGGAGGTGGAGAACCTGAAGCAAGAGATCAAACAACTTAAGTACGAGAATAGAACTTTGCATGTGCTTGCCAATAACTATTCGTCGGGCATGAAGAAGAAGCTTGATGAGATGCAAGAATCTCAAGGTCGAATGCAAAATGACCGTCAACGGCTTGCGTCTTTCTTCCAGGGGCACCTTTTTCCTGGGTCATCCAGCGTTCCGCCAAGTATTGGGGCCTGGAATGCTCTATCTCCGATACCTATCGCTCCTATGCCTCTCGCTCCGATGCCTCTTACTCCGATGCCTCTTGCTCCGATGCCTTCCGCTCCGATGCCTTCCGCTTCTAGAGTTTTGACTCGTGGTGGGTCTTCACGCAAACAAAAACAAAAACAACCTTTGTGAAGCTCTATTTGTTAGATACATTTGTAATTTCTCGAAAATTAATGAAAAAACTTTGTTTTATTCACTGTATTGGGTTGCCTCCCAAGTAGCGCTTTCTTTTACGTCTTGCAGCCGGACGAAGAACTTCTTTTCTCACTTAGGACCCCCGGCATGGAATTTATCTTTGAATGGGGGGTGATACTTGAGATGATCCGGTAATGGTTCAAATTCTAAAGTGGGCGCCTGGATCATTAACAACATATTAGTATAAAAGAAAATTGAAATTCGGGGAGGCGGCTTACCTGTGTGCTCCAATAAGAACTTAAGTACATCCTCCACGAAATGCTTCTCAAAACATTCAAGAATTGGATCTTTGTATGGAGTGGAATAGAGATCTGTCCTAAGATCCATGTAAACTCTTTCACCAAATTGGATTTGAGTAGGTGGCTTACATATGGGCTGCAATATTGGCTCTAAAGTCGCAGCACATTCAACAAATGCACAAGGGATGTTTTCATTCAGATTGGACATTTTGAAGGTTGTGGCTGTGTGATCCACTCCAATTTCCTCCTTGATGAATTCAAGATGCTCCTCAACCACTTTTTCCTCGTGAATTGTTGGAAAGGTGTCCAAGATGTCTTTCTTCCCCTCATCTTTCATGGATTGTATGAACCTGCCAGGGAAGGGTGCATTTGGGGGAACAAAGTTAGAAATAATTAAATTTGGAACAACCTTACTTGAATGGGGTGGTGTAGGAATATTGGGAGGTTGCGGCAAGGGTTGTTCTTCCCTTGCCGTGCCTTGTGCATCCTCCTCCTCTTCGAGCAGTAGCAATTCATCCATGGGCTCATCTTCAACCATTTGTTCTTGAATTTGTTCCATGCATTCTGCATTCTGCCTAAATTGACTGTTCCACTCAGCCAACTCTTTTGCTTGATAGAAATCCTCAATTGGTCGCCAAAATGCGTCTTGTTGAAATGGTTGAGCTTCCCTGCCCTGCTCCACAGAATTCAGTTGTTGAATAACTTCCTTATAACAATTTGATATACCTGAATTTGGATGTGAAGATTGAGGGGAAGGCTGTGGTGGTGCATATGAATCCTCATATGGTTGCCAATATGTTTCTTGGTGAGTCTCCTTAGCTTGATTTTGTGAACCCTGCACCAAAGAGTTTAATTCATTAAGAATTTGATTATAATCTATTGACGAACCTGAGTTTGATTGAGCATATTGCATATAAGGTTGTGGCGGCTGCATAGGTCTTGAACAGAACTCCTCATATGGCTGCCAATATGCTTCATGTTGAACTTGTTGAGCTTCCCACCACATAGAGTTTGAATGATCACTCCAATCGCTTTGTGGATATTGATTGGCTTGGTATCCTTGCCTATAAGACACACTAAATGTAGGGACATTTTGTATTGTGGTCCTTTCACCAATCTGCGACAATTGAGAAGTAAGATTTGCCAATTGAGCTTGAATGCTAGCAAAATCCATGTCTTACTTCTCAAGCACCTAAAATCAAAGAAAAAGAACTAAAGCAAATATCAAAAGTAACATCAAACAAAGAAAATAAAACTAAGTTAGAAACTAAAACGAAAACAAACTAAACAAAAATAAAAGAACCAAGGGATTAGCAAAGTTGCTAATCCCCGGCAACGGCGCCAAAATTTGATGCGAGTTTTATACGCGCACAAATTAAACCCTCTTTTTGTCAATTGTAGTATAAGTATAAGTAGGGATCGTTCTGGACCGGGGATTAGGAGGGATTGTTAATCACTTGGATTTTTGACTCAAAAACGTAAAAAAACAATATAAAACACTAAACTAGACTCAAAGAATGTGAAACTAAACGTTAAATCATTAAGACAAACCAAAAGACTCAAAATTCTATAAAAACACAAACTAAATTGATTTCTAACTAATTTGACAATAAAGTAAAGGGGGGATTGTGTTTGGACGATATTAAATTAAATGGACAAATTGTAATTAAAGGAAAAACGTAAATATGAATGAGATGAAAATATGGATGATGGAATAGCCAAGGGGTTCATCTCCACACATGTTATACTTGCATACAAAATTGATTCTCAGTTGGTCTTTCGATAAATTATGGAACTCGACACTCCAAGTTAATTAGGTCCGCTTAAATTAACCTTCAAATTTCCCTAGAATCATTGAATTGGATGAATATGCATCGCAAACAAATTATTCCTAACAAGTTCTCTATATGAACAGCATGATAAAGATACAAGTTAGAATCATTACGTTCTTTGGAAATTATAAGCATCGACAAGGCATTTGTAACTATGAAAAGCATGATACTCGTGCCAAGAATTCATTTAACGCGATTGTTTATAAGCAACCTCCACTACTTGTGAATATAAGTTCATAACGATTAGGTGAAATTCACTTATATTCTAGCGTCATATTTATGCATGAAAATTAAGCGCGCATTCTTAATAAACATTCATAAATAAGTTATCAATCAAACGGTTAAACAAATTGAATCCAACATTCATGAAATCCCAATCAAAAGTAATCAATTCATATTGCAAGTATAAACATGGTTTCGAATCACCCCCTAGCTAACTAGGGGGATTTAGCCTCTCATATTCACAACAAGAAAAATAAAATTGGATTTAAACATAAAGAACAAAGGATGGATTACACCTAGAACGCCCAACGAATCCACTTGAATTTCTGTGCGTCTAGGTCCTCTTCCTCCTTTCTTCTTGCTGCGGCAGAGAAGGTTTATTGTGTTTTTGGGTGATTTTCTGGTTTAGGAATGGGTTTAGGGAAGTGTGGTGGTGGATTGATGGAGGATGGTGTGGAATGGTGTGAAAGGTTGGAGGAATGGCTGCGGCAATGGGAGAAATTGGGAGATAATACTACGGACTTCTTGTGAAAATATCTGGGAGATCAGAATTATGGAATATGGTTTTTTAGTCTCGCCTCTTGAAATGCACGGTTTAGGGTAAATATATGGGATAATGGGAAGTGGATGATTATAAATGGAATAATGGGCTAGTGCGGATGGTGGGATGGTGGGTATAATAATTAGAGTGGTGGGTGATGGTGCTACGGATGAAATAATAGGTTGAATGTGCTGCAAAGAATAATGGTTTAATGGATAATTAGTGGGATATGGCACGGCAATATGGAAGGAAAATGGGAAGTGGTGGATTTAAAAATGGGAAGTGGTGGATTTAAAAATGGGAAGTGGACGGTTTTTGAATGGGATATAGTGGTGTAGGTGGAATGGTGGGGGGGATATTAGATTAGAAAAAAGGCATGGTGGAGGTAATGCACGGATTGGTATAGGATAATGGGAAGTGGTGGTTACCTATGGATGAATAAATTAGGGACTATTATGTTGATGGGATGATGAGTGTGTATGATGATAGAATAAAGAAAATGATATGGTGCTAATTAAAAATGGAATGAATGGCATAAATGGGATATAATGTAAATGGTGGCTGCGGCATAGGCTTAGGAGGAAGATTGTGTGATGCATTGTTTTGGACGTCCATTCCTCGTGCTCTATTTGCATACACCACATTCCAGCTCAGTTTTGCTCCAAATTGCATCATTTCATGTAATATGTCCTTTAAACCTGAAAACACATGAACGTAGCTTAAAAGACTACTTTAACGAAGAAAACATAACAAAAATGCATAAGAACTAGCTAACTAAGGCGCATAAATATGCTCCTATCAGGAACCTGCAAAGGTGACTTGGACCACCAGAAAATGTTTTGTAAAAATCTGGAAAGGAGAAGGGATCACACGGCATTGACTAAGAATGATTGATTTTCTGGAATAATGGGTGAATAACAAAAGGGGAATGTGAAAACATGTGGATTTCTGCAAAGATGAACCATGAGAAAGGTAATGGAATGCACGGGATGAATGTTAGCATGCATGTGACTGCATGTTTGGTGTTTAGAAGTGTATAATCTGACATGCCAACATATGGGAGAGCACGGCCAGATTGTGATCATGGTAAAAATGTGGCTGATTAGATTAAGTAATGGAAGTGGATGGTTTTGGCGCACAAGGGGGATGGAATGGATGTGGTTTGCACGGCACAAAGTTGCAAACATGCATGTGAATGCATGTTTGGGTGTTGAATCTGATTTGGTACCATAAGTGCATAAAATGATGGGTTGACAAGGGAATGCACGGCTAAAGTTGTGAACTTGCATGTGAATGCATGTTTTGATGTTGGAACCACATAGCCGACTTCCATGTTTTTGCTTTGTTTAGAATCACCCAACATGGCTGAATTGCATCTCTTAACACTTCACATCTTCTCTGGAATGTTTTTACTTCATATGTCTTCCCATTAATCCAATTTCACAAAGACTGCACACTAACACCAAATAATGTAAAATGCAACTAGTTTAATCCAAAACAATCACAAAGACACCAAATAATGAAGATATAAATGTATACAAAATGTGACTTATCAAGGCGTATGATAATGCAAGCATTTACAAGCAAAAGACCAAAGCTTTCCATGACAACATGATCCGTGGGAAATCATTCTCAATTGGGCAGAAAGTGCTATTGTTCAATTCCCGTTTACATTTGTTTCCTGGTAAGTTACGTTCTAAGTGGATTGGACCATTTGTTATTACTAATGTTTTTGTTCATGGTGCAGTCCAAATCCAAAGCTTGAAAACGGGACATGAATTCAAGGTGAACGGGCATCGTTTGAAGCCCTATTATGACACCTTTGTGGAGCATGCCGTGGATGACATACCCTTGGAAGCCGTGGGCCCTAGTAAGGAGTGAATAAGGTCTCGTCCGGCTGGAAGACGTTAAAGCAAGCGCTTCTTGGGAGGCAACCCATGCAATCAACAAAGGAAGAACTTGGGAATCGCTCCACACTCAGATTTGCGTCCCTAAACCCTTTCCTTTGTTGCTTACTTTATGTTTTGTGTAATGTTTTTATTTGTGTCTAAAACATTGAGGACAATGTTTAGTTTAAGTGTGGGGGGGGGGGGGGGTAACATTCTGTTTTGAGATATTTTTGCATGAAATTCGTAGGTATTACCACCTAACATGTCTAAACTTGTTTCCCACTGTTTTTAACTGTTTTTAAGCTATTTTAGAGTGTTTTAGAGTGTGTTGACTTAAAAATCCGAAAATACCATAAAAATTTGAAAAATTGTTTTGAAAAACCCAAAAAGAGTTGTTTTTGTGTGTTTGTTTGTGTCGTAGGTCACCTTCCAACACAATGATGAGGATTTGGTTTTTAATTGCATGATGGTTAAAGAAAGTTACAAACATGGTTCGACGTTTGATATACTCTTTGGTTTATGCTTAGTTGTAGTTATAGTTTACGAATTCATATGTAATCACAAATGATAAAAATCAGTTTTTGTAACATGCTTGAAGGAAGGAACTTAAACAAACGCTACATCCCTGTGAGACTTGAGCCTAAACGTTATTTGGAGAGTTATAATCTTTGCATCATTGTTTTCTAAGTCGTTGCATGATCTCATTATTCTTTGCTTGGTTACTACTTAGAAGGCGTTTCATCACTTAGTTCCAAATGCTAGAACTCATGCCCATTTCATTCAAAGCATGTCATTGATTTGCATAACACGTATTCAAGATGAAGTTGTGTAGTGAACACCATAGCCAAATTGCCATATTTCCCTTTTCATTTGTTTTGTAGGATTTAACCCCGTTGAGCCTTGTGTAGCCTACTTTCTTTGTTAACCCACATTATCTTCACCTAGCCTAGATTAGGACCATCCGTACCCTTGTTCTTGAAGCATAGTAAGCATGAATGAATTCCCTTTGATTAATGTGTGCAGAAAATAAGTGTGGGGGAAAGTGTATTCATGTGAGTTTTTGTGCCATAGGCACGGTTAGAAAAAAAAAAAAAAAAAGAGAAAAAAAGAAAGAAAGAAAGAAAAAGAAAAGAAAAAAAGTGGAAAAAGAGTTGAAAATAGTTGAAAAGTATTGGTTGTTGAAGTAAGGGCCCAAAACAATGAATTAGGCCCTAAGAGTTGTTTGAATCTCCCTTATTTGTTTAAAAGTTGATTTCTGCATTCTAAGGGAATTCTAGGTCTTAATTTCATTACTTTACTTACTATTGCTTAAAGAACTTTTGTTTATCCCTACCTTTCCTTGTGAGCCAATACCCCAAGCCCCGTTACAACCCTTGACTTTTATCTTGAGTGTTGTGCATTTCAATTGTGGAGTTTGAATTTGGTATGAGCATATGGTGTCACTGGTTCTCGCATCTAAGTAGTAGCATTCCATTCATGAGATCATATCCAAACACGTTTAATTATTCTAGAAATTGCTTTCTTGGTTATAACATATGTGAGTACTAGTCTTTCATGTTTACATCAATCTTCTCACATATAACTAGTGTAGGGTGTGTAGTCAGAAAATCTGAGTGAAAATTGAGTGCATAACTAGTGAGGAATTGAGGGAATTCTCTAAGGCATGTTACTACATTCAAAATGTGTTTTAATTGATTAAATGAGAACTAGTGAATGGTGACTATGATTAAGTATGTGCTTGAGGGGAAGGAAGACTAAAAGCTATGTGAGTAATGATCTTTGACATGTCATGTTTCATTGGAAATCCCTGAGGCAAACGTTGGAAGGTTTAGGTTATGTTTTGTTTGTTTTGTTGCATTTTGTTTACTTTAGTTGTTTTGTTTTGCTCGAGGACTAGCAAAAGTTAAGTGTGGGGGAATTTGATAGGAGCATATTTATGCGCCTTAGTTAGCTAGTTCTTATGCATTTTTGTTATGTTTTCTTCGTTAAAGTAGTCTTGTAAGCTACTTTCATGTGTTTTCAGGTTTAAAGGACATATTACATGAAATGATGCAATTTGGAGCTTTTGGAGCAAAACTGAGCTGGAATGTGGTGTATGCAAATGGAGCACGAGGAATGGACGTGGTTGAAGGTCAAAGGAGTTCAAGAAATGAAGAAATGAAAGTGAAGAGCAAAGAAGTCGGAATTGGCAACCAAAGTTTCTAAAGTTGGAAGTTTCTATTCTTGGAGGTTTCCATTGTCGTGAGTTTCTATTCTTGGCTTTGGGCTTTTAGATGACCTAAAACCTAACTCCTTGTGGACCCTAAGCCTATGCCGCACCTAAACCCTAATCTTAGCCCACTTAATCAGCCGCCCTAGGGCCTAATCCTTTAATTTCTGCCAAGTTAAACCTTAATCCATCTACCCTAAGCCCATGCCGCACCTAATGTTCTAGTTTTAATCTCAGCCATTCATCCTAATAACCCTAGATGTACAACCTAGCCGTCACACCCTAATACTCCTTCAATCCGTGCAACTTAAACCATTCATTCCATTCTCCCTAATTCATTTCATTCACCTTTCATTCCATAAACATTTCAGCCGCACCTTCTTCATAAACCCAAAAACTAAACCCTAAGCCGTGAACCCCCCTCTCCTACATTCTAAAAACTAATCAGCCACCTTCACACCCATTTTCCTCCCTAAAACCGTGCATTCCATCAGCCCTTTAACCTAATTCCCTTGCAGCCGCAAGCCCCCATCCATATTTCACCCTAAAGCTTTCTAAATCCATCTCAGCCACACCCTTTAATTAACCCTAGAATCTCATCCATTCATTGATATTTTTCAGCCACCATCATACACATTTTTAACCCATTCCCATTCATTCAGCCGTCACTCCCATTTTATTCTTGAATCCGCAGCCACCCTCTATCATTCTCTCCATTCTCCCTCATTCATTCTTAAAAAACCGTATCATCCCATCACCCTAATCTCCTCCATCCGCAGCCACCATCATACATTCAGCCACCATTCTCCCCAAAACCGTGCAACCACTTCCACATATTTCCCAACCTGCCGCAGCCATCTCCACCACTCCTCACACAATTCCACACCATCCCCCACCTTCTACCACCATTGCCGCACCCCTAAACCACCCTAAACCCATCTATAACCCAGAAATTCACCCAAAACCATCCAAAACCATCTCTGCCGCAGCAAGGAGAAGAGGAAAGAGGAGCTTCGACGCGCACCAATTCACGTGGATTCGTTGGGCGTTCTAGGTGTAATCAATCCTTTATGCTTTATGTTTAAATTCATTTGTAATTCTCTTTTTGTGAACATGAGAGGCTAAATCCCCCTAGTTAGCTAGGGGGTGATTCGAAACCATGCACATGCTTGCACTATGATTTGATTACATTCAGTTGTTATTTCATAAGTTGTGGATTCAATTCGTTCATCTATTTGATTGATAACTTATTTGTGTATGTTGATTGAGAGTGCACGCTTAGTTTTCATGCATGAATATGATGCTAGATTATGAGGGAGTTTCACCTAATAGTTACAATCTTATAATCACAAGTAGTGAAGGTCGCTTGAAAACGATCGCGTTGAATGAATTCTTAGCATAAGTTTCATGCAATTCATAGTAACGAATTCTTCGTCAATGCTTATGTTTTTCATAGAACTTAATGATTCTTGCTTGTATCTCTATTATGCAATTCATGTAGGGAACTTGTGATGCGAACTAAGTAAGCACACAAATTAAAACCCTCTTGTGACAATTGTAGTATATAAATAAGTAGGGATCGTTCTTAACCGGGGATTAGGAGGGATTGCAAAATCACTTGGAAACTAACTCAAAAACGTAAAATAAAGTTTGAAACACTAAACTAGACTCAAAGAATGCAAAACTAAACAATAAAACACAAAAACAAATCAAAAGACTCAAAACAGCCCCAAAACACTCAAAACTGCCTTAAAATCACTTTCTGGGCAGTTTTGAGCACTTTGGTAACTTTGGACGAAATTGGGTAATAGAATGAATCAAAATGCTTAAAAACACAAACTAAGACACTTTCTAATTAAATTGGACACAAAAGTAAGGGGGGATTGAGTTTTTGACGAAATTAATTAAAATGCACAGATTGTCAATTAGGGCAGATTCTAAATATGAATGTAATGAAAATATGGATGAATGCTAGCTAGAAGGTTCTTCTCCACACATGTCACACTTGCATACACTTTGATTTTCAGTTGGTCTTTCGATAAATTATGAAACTCAACACTCCGGGTTAACCGTGAATTGCACTAATTAACCCTCAGTTTTTCCACAAGTTATTAAGTTGGATGATTGCATACGACAACCCAAAACATTCCCTACAAGTTCCCTACATGAATTGCATAATAGAGATACAAGCAAGAATCATTAAGTTCTATGAAAAACATAAGCATTGACGAAGCATTCGTTACTATGATTGCATGAAACTTATGCTAAGAATTCATTCAACGCGATCGTTTTCAAGCGACCTTCACTACTTGTGATTATAAGATTGTAACTATTAGGTGAAACTCCCTCATAATCTAGCATCATATTCATGCATGAAAACTAAGCGTGCACTCTCAATCAACATACACAAATAAGTTATCAATCAAATAGATGAACAAATTGAATCCACAACTTATGAAATAACAACTGAATGTAATCAAATCATAGTGCAAGCATGTACATGGTTTCGAATCACCCCCTAGCTAACTAGGGGGATTTAGCCTCTCATAGTCACAAAAAGAGAAATACAATTGAATTCAAACATAAAGCACAAAGGATTGATTACACCTAGAACGCACGATGAATCCACTTGAATTTCCACGCGTCGAAGCTCCTCTTTCCTCTTCTCCTTGCTGCGGCAGAGAGGTTTTCTTGTGTTTTTGGATGGTTTTCTGGGTTATAGATGGGTTTAGGGTGGTTTAGGGGTGCGGCAATGGTGGTAGAAGGTGGGGGATGGTGTGGAATTGTGTGAGGAGTGGTGGAGATGGCTGCGGCAGGTTGGGAAATATGTGGAATGGTGGCTATATGTTGCGGCTGTTAGAGAAGAATTAGGGTTATGGAATGCACGGCTTGGGGAAATTGGTGGCTGAATGAAAAAATAGCGTCAATTAGGTTATGGTGGCTGATTAAAAATGGCATGAATGGGATCCCACGGCTGGAATGAATTATGGGATAATTAGGTTGTGAATGGATGCACGGATTGATGGGAAGGAATGGGAAAAAGTGGCTGAATAAAAAATGGAATGAATGGATGCACGGTTTTGGGGGGAATTGAGGGAATGGCTTGCGGCTTACGGAATAAGAATTAAATGGGATGGTGGCTGCAAGGTTTTGTGTGTGAAGGCCGAATAGAATGAATGGGAGAATAGAGAATAATGTGCGGCTAGGTTGTAAAAATGTGTAGGGTTTTAGAAAATAAACCCTAGCTTATTAAAATTAAATTAAAGTTAATTCAAAGGCTGCTAGGATTAGGGAATTAAATCAGAAATTAAAGGGGATGGCTTAATAGGTGCAGCTAGGGTTTAGAAGCATGGATTTGGGCCTAAATGCCCCCCCTTGCACGGCAAGGATAGGGAATTGGGTTAAGGCCCATGGCATTGGTTGGAATTTGGGCTAGGGCATTCGTTTTGTGTCCTAAAGCGCCTACAAGGACTTCAAAGTGGCTAGAAAATACGGACATTTAAGATTAGGAAAGGTTACCAAAACGGGAAACTTAGGGTTAACTTTCCTAAAATAGGAAACCTTGTTTGAGTAGGATTCCTAGTTTTGGTAAGAATTCATCGTTGGCGTCGGAATTCGTCGTTTCTTCACGTCTTCAACTCATTCATTCCTCTTTCGCTCCAAAAGGCTCCAATTTGCATCTTCTTGCACACTTTGGCCTTATAATCTGAAAATACACAAAAGTGGCCTTAAACACTAAAATAGATAAGTAAACACAACATAAATGCACGAGAACAAGCTAATTAAGTCGCATGAATATGCTCCTTTCAAATTCCCCCACACTTAACTTTTGCTAGTCCTCGAGCAAAACAAAACAACTAAAGTAAACAATACGAAACAAAACAAACAAAACATAATTTAAACCTTCCAACGTTTGCCTCAGGGATTTCCAATCAAACATGACATGTCAAAGATCATTACTCACATAGCTTTTAGTCTTCCTTCCCCTCAAGCACATACTTAATCATAGTCACCATTCACTAGTTCGCATTTAATCAAATAAAACACATTTTGAATGTAGTAACATGCCTTAGAGAATTCCCTCAATTCCTCACTCGTTATGCACTCAATTTTCACTCAAATTTTCTGACTACACACCCTACACTAGTTATATGTGAGAAGATTGATGTAAACATGAAAGACTAGTACTCACATACGTTATACAAAGAAAGCAATTTCGGGAGTAATTAAACGTGTGTGGATATGATCTCATGAATGGAATGCTACTACTTAGATGCGAGAACCAGTGACACCATATGCTCATACCAAATTCAAACTCCACAATTGAAATGCACAACACTCAAGATAGAAGTAGAGGGTTGTAACGGGGCTTGGGGTGCTGGCTAACAAGGAAAGGTAGGGATAAACAAAAGTTCTTTAAGCATTAGCAAGTAAAGTAATGAAATTAAGACTTAGAATTCCCTTAGAATGCAGAAATCCACTTTTAAACAACTCTTAGGGCCTAATTCATTGTTTTGGGCCCTTACTTCAACAACCAATACTTTTCAACTCTTTTTTCATTTTTTTTTTTTTTTTCTTTTTTCTTTTCTAACCGTGCCTATGGCACAAAAACTCACATCCATAATCCTTCCCCCACACTTATTTTCTGCAACACATTAATCAAAAGGGAATTCAATCATGCTTACTATGCTTCAAGAACACGGGTACGGATGGACCTATTCTAGGCTAGGTGAGGATAATGTGGGTTAACAAAGAAAGTAGGCTACACAAGGCTCAACGGGGTTAAACTTAAACACAAAATGAGTGAAGGGCACATGGCTGTTTGGCTTTGGTGTTCACTACACAACTTCATCTTGAATATGTGTTATGCAAATCAATGACATGCTTTGAATGAAATGGGCATGAGTTCTAGCATTTGGAACTAAGTGATGAAACGCCTTCTAAGTAGTAACCAAGCAATGAATAATGAGATCATGCAACGACTTTAGAAAACAAAGAATGCACAGATTTTAACTCTCCAAATAAACGTTTAAGCTCAAGTCTCACAGGGATGTAGCGTTTGTTTAAGTTCCTTCCTTCAAGCATGTTACAAAAACTAATTTTTTTTTCTTTGTGATTACATGTGAATTCGTAAACTATAACTACAAACAAGCATAAACCAAAGAGTATATCAAACGTCCAACCATGTTTGTAACTTTCTTTAACCATCATGCAATTAAAAACCAAATCCTCATCATTGTGTTGGAAGGTAACCGACGACACAAACAAACACGCAAAAACAACTCTTTTTGGGTTTTTCAAAACAATTTTTCAAATTTTTATGGTATTTTCGGATTTTTAAGTCAACACACTCTAAAACATTCTAAAATAGCTTAAAAACACTTAAAAACAGCAAAGAACAAGTTTAAACATGTTAGGTGGTAATACCCTACGAATTTCATGCACAAATATCTCAAAACAGAATGTTACCCCCCCACACTTAAACTAAACATTGTCCTCAATGTTTTAGACACAATTACAAACATTACACAAAACATAACGTAAGCAACAAAGGAAAGGGTTTAGGGACGCAAATCTGAGTGTGGAGCGATTCCCAAGTTCTTCCTTTGTTGATTGCGTGGGTTGCCTCCCAAGTAGCGCTTGCTTTAATGTCTTCCAGCCGGACGAGACCTCCATTCAAACTTCCCTAGGTCCCACGGCATGGAATTGATCCTTGAATGGAAGGTGATACTTGAAGTGAACCGGCATTGGTTTGAATTCTAGTGTTGGTGCCTGATTCATCAAAATCAGCCAGTTAGTATAAAATGTAATGGAATTTGGAGAAGATGACTTACTTGTTTTGTCCGACAAGAACTCAATGACAAACACCACTCGTTTGAAAGTTTCAGGGATATTGGACTTGGCCAGATTGCATGTGATGGTTATGACTTGTCCAATGTCATCAAATTCAACTTCTTTGGGTTTTGTGGTTTCAAATATGTCCTCTTTGATGCCTTCTACATCTTCTCCAGCCACTACCTTCTCTTGAATCATTCTTCTTGGTGTACAAAGTCCTTTGAAGAATTCAACACCATCTAAAACTTGCTGTGTTGCACCAAGAATTGGAATAGCATTTTGCACCTTTGGGAAGGCTTCCACGATGTCCTTTTTACTCTCTTCTTGGTTGGGAATCAAAAACCTGCTAGGAAAAGGGACATTGGATGGAATAACATCAGCATAACATGGAATTGGGACGTCCTTACTTGTGGGTGGTTTAGAGGGCTTAGGGGGCTACGGCAAGGGTTGTTCTACACTTGCCGTGTGCATGTCTTCTTCCTCCTCCTCAATTAGCAGCTCCTCATCCACTTCAAGGCTATGTTTGGACATTTTTAGGTCAGCTCCAACCTCCATAGCACTTCCCAAAGTGATAGCATTATGGATTTCAAAATCTTCCTTCGAGTTTTCAATAGTTGAGTTGGAGAGTTCACTTTGTTCTTGAATTTGTTTCATGAACTCCATAATCTGCCCAATTTGCTCCTCCAATTTACCCAACTTCTTGTCTTGATTTTGTTCGTCCTGCGTCAAAGAGGTTAGTAATTGAAAATTTTTATCATTATCCATGGACATACTTGAACTTGATTGGAATTGTTGTGGGGGAGGTTGTGGTGGCTGCATAGGTGTTGTATAGAACTCCTCATATGGTTGCCAATATGCTTCTTGTTGAGCCTCCTTGGCTTGATTTTGTGACCCCTGCACCAAAGAATTTAATTCATTAAGAATTTGATTATAATCTATTGACAAACTTGAATTTAATTGAGCATATTGCATATGAAGTTGTGGTGGCTGCATAGGTCTTGAATAGAACTCCTCATATGGCTGCCAATATGCTTCACGTTGAACTTGTTGAGCTTCCCACAACATAGAGTTCAAATGATCCCTCCAATCTCTTTGTGGACATTGTTTGGCTTGAAATCCTTGCCTATATGAAGCACCAAATGTAGGGACACTCTGCATTGTGGTCCTTTCGGCATACGGCGACAATTGAGAAGTAAGAGTTGCCAATTGAGCTTGAATGCTAGCAAAATCCATATCTTACTTCTCTAGTACCTAAAATCAAAGAAAGAGAACTAAATCAAATATCAAAAGTAACAACAAACAAAGAAAACAACACTAAGTTAGAAACTAAAACGGAAACAACTAAACCAAAAAGAAAAGAACCAAGGGATTAGCAAAGTTGCTAATCCCCGACAACGGCGCCAAAAATTTGATGCGAACTAAGTAAGCACTTAGGGGAATTTGATAGGAGCATATTTAGGCGACTTAACTAGCTTATTCTTGTGCATTTATGCTATTATTTCTTAGTTAATGTCGCATTACAACTCAATTTCGTGTGTTTGTAGGTCCTATGGGGTAAAGTATCAAGAAAGGGCATTTTGGTGCATTTTGGAGCGATTTTGGACACTATGTGGATAGCTTACATATGGGCCAACATGGATGGACGAATTTGGACTTCATGAGGCTAGAAATGTGATGAGAAGAGGAAGGAATAAGCTTGGGACAAAGTGGATAAGGTAGGAGCTCAAAAGAGGAAACATTATCCAAAACCTTATCTAACCTTATCCAACATTATCCAAAACATTATCCAAACCTTATCTCATCTTATCCTATCCAAACCTTATCATGTCTTAATCCTAATTGCATGGGGACCTAAATGGATAATTCTAGAACCTATTTCCAGAAGAATCCTATTCTAGAAGGCCCAAAATCTGCCACAAAACCTATTCTTTCTAGAAGCCCTAGAAAAGTGGCGCCCAAAACCTATTCTAGAAGGCTTTGCCTTGCCTTGCAAGCCAAGCAAACCTCTCCCCTAAATCAGCCGCACATCCCTAGGCCCAATCCCTTTGGGAATCTGATTTCCAAGGCCTAATCCTTGTGTATTTGGGTTTACAAATCCTTTTATAAAACTAAGTGGGCCAAAACCTCCTCCTAAGTGGAATTGATTCACCTATAGCCGAATTCTAGGGCCCTAATCCCTAAAATCTGTTAAGTCCAACCCTAATCTACTTAACCCTAGGACTATATAAACATAAATTCAGCCAAAATTCGTACCACCCCCTTATGCTATTCAGAAACACCCTTGCCGCACCTCCATTCTCCATTCTAAGCCTCCATACACCTCCCTACACATCCATACACTTCAGCCGCACCTTTCCCCACCATATTCAACCATCCTCCATCCCTCAAAACAACGAAACACCATCCAAAACCCCCAATTCCATCACCTACACTTTGTGCCGCAGCAAGGAGGAGGAAGAGGAGCCAATCTGTGCAACGAATCCATCGTGGAATTGCTGAGCATTTAGGTGTAATCTTTCTTATGATTTCAATGTTTAAATTCAATACTTTTTGTTGTGCAAGCATGAGGAACTAATCCCCCCTTTGGCTAGGGGGGAATTTCGAAACCATGGTTATATTTGCATGATGATTTGATTACTTTCAGTTGTGATTTCATGAATGATGAATTCAATTTGCTTATCTATTTTAATTAAAACTTGCTTATGTATATGAATTAAGAGTGCACGCTTGATTTGCATGCATAAACATGATGCTAGGGTATGAGGGAACTTCACCTAATCGTTGGGAACTTATATTCATGAGTAGTTAAGATTGTTGGTCACAATTATGATAAGTGAATTCTTGGCATAAGTATCATGCGCTTTCATAGTTACGAATGCCTCGTCAACACCTATGATTTCCATAGAACCTAATGATCTTTGATTGTCTTTCTTTTATGCGCTTTCATATAGAAAACTTTTAAGGAATAATTTGATTGCAATGCGCTAATTCCATTCAATTCAATGACCTAAGGGAAATCTGAGAGTTAATTTAAGCGTACCTAATTAACTTGGGGTGTTGAGGTTCAAAATTCATTGATTAAGCAACTGGAAATTGTATTATGTGCAAGTATGCCATGTGTGGAGAAAAACCTCCTAGCCATCTCACCATCCACTTAATTTCATCAAATTCGTCCAAATCTGCCTAGTTTACATATTTGTTTTGTTTTGTTTATTTTCGTCCAAAACCAAATCCCCAATTGTCTTAGAGTGTCTAATTGGTCCAAATATGTTTTAGATTGTGTTTTTAAGAGTTTTGAGTCAAGTTAGAACCAATTTTCGTCCAAGTTTGTGTTTAGGCTCAAAACTGCCCAGATTGTGTTTTTAAGGCAGTTTTGAGTGTTTTTAGCCTATTTTGAGTCTTTTTATGTGAGTTTAAATGTTTTGAAGGTTAATTTTAGTTATTTGAGTCAGTTTAGAGTGTTTAGCAAGCCCTCCTAATCCCCGGTGTAAGAACGATCCCTACTTATTTATATGCTACAATTGTCAAAAGAGGGTTAATTTGTGTGTGAAGTTAATTTTCGCATCAAGCACACAAATTCAAACCCTCTTGTGACAATTGTAGTATATGAATAAGTAGGGATCGTTCTTAACCGGGGATTAGGAGGGATTGCAAAATCACTTGGAAACTAACTCAAAAACGTAAAATAAAGTTTGAAACACTAAATTAGACTCAAAGAATGCAAAACTAAACAATGAAACACAAAAACAAATCAAAAGACTCAAAACAGCCCCAAAACACTCAAAACTGCCTTAAAATCACTTTCTGGGCAGTTTTGAGCACTTTGGTAACTTTGGACGAAATTGGGTAATAGAATGAATCAAAATGCTTAAAAACACAAACTAAGATACTTTCTAACTAAATTGGACACAAAAGTAATGGGGGATTGAGTTTTTGACGAAATTAATTAAAATGCACAGATTGTAGTTCAAAGGCAGATTGTAATGAATTGAATGAAATTATGGATGAATGCTAGCTAGAAGGTTCTTCTCCACACATGTCACACTTGCATACACTTTGATTTTCAGTTGGTCTTTCGATGAATTATGGAACTCGACACTCCAAGTTAATTAGGTCCGCTTAAATTAACCTTCAAATTTCCCTAGAATCATTGAATTGGATGAATATGCATCGCAAACAAATTATTCCTAACAAGTTCTCTATATGAACAGCATGATAAAGATACAAGTTAGAATCATTACGTTCTTTGGAAATTATAAGCATCGACAAGGCATTTGTAACTATGAAAAGCATGATACTCTTGCCAGGAATTCAATTAACGCGATTGTTTATAAGCAACCTCCACTACTTGTGAATATAAGTTCATAACTATTAGGTGAAACTCACTTATACTCTAGCGTCAAATTCATGCATGAACATTAAGCGTGCACTCTCAATAAACATACACAAACAAGTTATCAATCAAACAGTTGAATGAATTGAATCCAACATTCATGAAATTCCAACCAAAAGTAATCAATTCATATTGCAAGTATAACCATGGTTTCGAATCACCCCCTAGCTAACTAGGGGGATTTAGCCTCTCATGTCCACAAAAAGAGAAATACAATTGAATTTAAACATAAAGCACAAAGGAATGATTACACCTAAAACGCCCAACGAATCCACGTGAATTGGTGCGCGTCGAAGCTCCTCTTTCCTCTTCTCCTTGCTGCGGCAGATTGGGTTTAAATGGTGTTGGTGGATGATTTGCGGGTTTAGGGATGGATTTATGGAGGTTGGGTGGTGCGGCAAAGTGGTGGAGTGATGGAGGAAGGATGGTATGGTGGCTGGAAGGGTGGAGGAAAGGTGCGGCTGTGTTGGATTATATGTGGAAGATGGCTGCGGCTGTTTGTGAATTAGAGAGGAATTAGGGTGTATGGATGGTGTGGAATGGTGTGTAAGGTGGCTGGAATGGTGGAGGTAATGCACGGCCAAGGTTGTGGGTGATGGTGGCTGCACGGTTTTGGGAGGAAATTGGGAGAGAATATGGGATGGTGGCTGCGTATGGATGAATGAATTGGAGAATTAGGTGCGGCTAAGGTGCAATATGTGTATATTGGTGGCTGAAAATTATCAATGAATGGATGAGATTCTAGGGTGAATTAAAGGGTGTGGCTGAGATGGATTTAGAAAGCTTTAGGGTGAAATATGGATGGTGGCTTGCGGCTGCAAGGGATTAGGGTGATGGGATGATACGGTTTTAAGAATGAATGGGGAGTGAATTTGTGTCACGGCTTGGGGAGAAATTTTTGGGTTTTTGGTGGCTGATTAGTGTGAATGATTTAGGGTGAGAGGTGCGGCTGCAAGGTTGTAGAACTAGGGTTATTAGGGTGAATGGCTGAGATGGTTTGATGAATAAATGGATGATGGATGGGAGAGTGACGGCTAGAGAGGTTTTGTGGCTGAATAGAATGAATAATAGAGCATAAAGGGTGCGGCTAGGGTTATCAAATATGTAGGGTTTCAGAAAATAAATCCTAATTTATTTTGGTTAATTAAAATTAAGTTAAAAGCTTCTAGAACTAGGAAATAAAATCAGAAAATAAAAGGGATGGCTGCAAGGTAATTAGGGTGATTAGGGTTTAGGGTTTAATGCATGGATTTGGGCCTAAAATGCCCCCCCTTGCACGGCAAGGGAAAGGACTTGGGCTAAAGCCCACAGCATTGGGTGTTAAGGGCCCTAGGGCCTTCGTTTTGTGTTCTAAAGCGCCTACAAGGACTTCAAAGTGGCTAGAAAATGCGGACGTTTAAGATTAGGAAAGGTTACCAAAACGGGAAACTTAGGGTCAACTTTCCTAAAATAGGAAGCCTTGTTTGAGTAGGATTCTTCGTTTTGGTAAGAATTCATCGTTGGCGTAGGAATTCGTCGTTTCTTCAAGTCTTCAACTCATTCATTCCTCTTTCGCTCCAAAAGACTCCAATTTGCATCTTCTTGCACACTTTGGCCTTATAATCTGAAAATACACAAAAGTGGCCTTAAACACTGAAATAGATAAGTAAACACAACATAAATGCACGAGAACAAGCTAATTAAGTCGCATGAATACGCTCCTATCAACTTGTAGGGAACGTTTTGGGTTGTCGTATGCAATCATCCAACTTAATAACTTGTGGAAAAACTGAGGGTTAATTAGTGCAATTCACGGTTAATTTGGGGCGTTGAGTATTTATAATTTATTGGAAGAACAACTGAAAATCAAAGTGTATGCAAGTGTGACATGTGTGGAGAAAAACCCCTTAGCTATTCCATCATCCATATTTCATCAAATTTATATTTAGAATCTGCCTTAAACTACAATCTGTGCATTTTAATTAATTTCGTCAAAAACTCAATCCCCCTTTACTTTAATGTCCAATTTAGTTAGAAAGTGTCTTAGTTTGTGTTTTTAAGCATTTTGATTCATTTTATTACCCAAATTCGTCCAAAGTTGTCAAAGTGCTCAAAACTGCCCAGAAAGTGATTTTAAGGCAGTTTTGAGTGTTTTGGGGCTGTTTTGAGTCTTTTGATTTGTTTTAGTGTTTTTATTGTTTAGTTTTGCATTCATTGAGTTTAGTTTAGTGTTTCAAACTTCATTTTACGTTTTTGAGTCAGTTTCCAAGTGATTTTGCAATCCCTCCTAATCCCCGGTTAAGAACGATCCCTACTTATTTATATACTACAATTGTCACAAGAGGGTTTTAATTTGTGTGCTTACTTAGTTCGCATCAGCAATTAGGATTAAGACATGATAAGGTTTGGATAGGATAAGATGAGATAAGGTTTGGATAATGTTTTGGATAATGTTGGATAAGGTTAGATAAGGTTTTGGATAATGTTTCCTCTTTTGAGCTCCTACCTTATCCACTTTGTCCCAAGCTTATTCCTTCCTCTTCTTATCACATTTCTAGCCTCTTGAAGTCAAAATTCGTCCATCCATGTTAGCCCAAATGTAAGCTATCCACATAGTGTCCAAAATTGCTCCAAAATGCACCAAAATGCCCTTTCTTGATACTTTACCCCATAGGTCCTACAAACACACGAAATTGAGTTGTAATGCGACATTAACTAAGAAATAATAGCATAAATGCACAAGAATAAGTTAGTTAAGTCGCCTAAATATGCTCCTATCAATGCGCGAGGGTAGGGATAACTAAAATCTATGTGAGTGGTAATCTTTAATATGTCATGTTGCATTGGAAATCCCCAAGGCAATTGTTGGAAGGTTTAGATTGTGTTTTGTTTGTTTTATTTATTTCGTTTTGCTTGAGGACTAGCAAAAGCTAAGTGTGGGGGAATTTGATAGGAGCATATTTATGCTACTTAGTTATGTTGTTTCCTTGCATTTAGTTACTTATTTACTATCTATTTTAGTCTTTTAAGCTATTTTCGTATGTTTTTAGGTCCTAATGGCAAAAGGAGCAAGAAAGTGCATTTTGAGGCTATTTGGAGCAGTTTTGGGCATGGATTGGATAGCTTAACTATGGAGCAATGTGGATGTACGAAATTGAAGTCAAGAGATGCTAGGAAAGGCTAAAAATCTAGAGAAAGAAGTCCAAATGCAAAGAAGATAAGGAAAGAGCAAGAAATAAGGAACCTTATCCAAATTTCCTTATCTTATCCAAACCTTATCCAACCTTATCTTATCCTATCCTAATCTTTTCCTACCTTAATTCCAACTTCTAAGAGGACTCCTTTTCACATTAAATCACCTAAATATCAAGTTCTAGAAGCCCTATTTTCGTGCATTAAGTTTATGCCACATTAAACCCTTCTAGAAGTTCTAGAATCTGCCACAAGGACCATTCCTTGTCCTTCTTGGAATCTAATTGAAAGTATCCTTGTTCTTTGGTGATTTGGAGTCCTAATTCCTCTCCTTTTCAGCCCAAATTCGTGCCTCCCCTTCACCCTATAAATACTTGATGCCACAACACTCAAAAACCACCACCCTCTACCACAAATTCACACCACACCATCCACCACACCTCAAGAGCCTAAATTCTCACAAATCCCCATTGTTGGCAGCAAGGAAGGAAGGAGGAGCCACCTGGAGTGTTTCTAGGGGTATTCAATCTTTGTTTTCAATGTTTAATTTATATTCTCTTTGTTTTGTTGTAAACATGAGGAACTAATTTTGTTTTGGCTAGGGGAGACTTTGAAACCATGATTATATTTGCAATATGAATTGATTAATTCCAGTTGTGATTTCATAAATTGTGAATGCAATTTACTTAACCGTTTGATGGATAACTTATTCTTGTTTATTGATTAAGGGTGCACACTTAGTTTGCATGCATGAATTTGGGGCTAGAATATAAGGGAGTTTCACATAATCGTTATAAACTTATGTTCACAAGTAGTTAAGGTTGTTTTTACAATCATGTTAAGTAAATTCCTAGCATGAGTATCATGATGTCATAGTTACATGTGCCCTTCACTCATTTTGTGTTTAAGTTTAACCCCATTGAGCCGTGTTAGCCATGTTCTTTGTTAACCCATATCATCCTCACCTAGCCTAGAATAGGACCATCCTTACCCTTGTTCTTGAAGCATAGTAAGCATGAATGAATTCCCTTTGATTAATGTGTTGCAGAAAATAAGTGTGGGGGAAGGATTATTGATGTGAGTTTATGTGCCATAGGCACGGCTAGAAAAGAAGAAAAAAAAAAAGAAAAAAAAATGAAAGAAAAAAAAGTTGAAAAGAGTTGAAAAGTATTGTTTGTTGAAGTAAGGGCCCAAAACAATGAATTAGGCCCTAAGAGTTGTTTGAATCTCCCCTGTTTGTCTAAAAGTTGATTTCTGCATTCTAAGGGAATTCTAGGTCTTAATTTCATTACTTTGCTTGCTAGTGCTTAAAGAACTTTTGTTTATCCCTACCTTTCCTTGTTAGCCAATACCCCAAGCCCCGTTACAACCCTTGACTTCTACCTTGAGTGTTGTGCATTTCAATTGTGGAGTTTGAATTTGGTATGAGCATATGGGGTCACTGGTTCTCGCATCTAAGTAGTAGCATTCCATTCATGAGATCATATCCAAACACGGTTAATTACTCCAGAAATTGCTTTCTTTGTTATAACATATGTGAGTACTAGTCTTTCATGTTTATATCAATCTTCTCACATATAACTAGTGTAGGGTGTGTAGTCAGAAAATCTGAGTGAAAATTGAGTGCATAACTAGTGAGGAATTGAGGGAATTCTCTAAGGCATGTTACTACATGCAAAATGTGTTTTAATTGATTAAATGCGAACTAGTGAATGGTTACTATGATTAAGTATGTGCTCGAGGGGAAGGAAGACTAAAAGCTATGTGAGTAATGATCTTTGACATGTCATGTTTCATTGGAAATCCCTGAGGCAAATGTTGGAAGGTTTATGTTATGTTTTGTTTGTTTGTTTCGTCTTGTTTACTTTACTTATTTTGTTTTGCTCGAGGACTAGCAAAAGTTAAGTGTGGGGGAATTGAAGAACATGGCTACCACGGCTCAATGGGGTTATACTTAAACACAAAATGAGTGAAGGGCACATGGCTGTTTGGCTTTGATGATGGTCACTACACAACTTCATCTTGAATATGTGTTATGCAAATCAATGATATGCTTTGAATGAAATGGGCATGAGTTCTAGCATTTGGAACCAAGTGATGAAACGCCTTCTAAGTAGTAACCAAGCAATGACTAATGAGATCATGCAACGACTTAGAAAACAATGATGCATAGATTATTACTCTCCAAATAAACGTTTAGGCTCAAGTCTCACAGGGATGTAGCGTTTGTTTAAGTTCCTTCCTTCAAGCATGTTACAAAAACTAATTTTTATCATTTGCGATTACATGTGAATTCGTAAACTATAACTACAAACAAGCATAAACCAAAGAGTATATCAAACGTCCATCCATGTTTGTAACTTTCTTTAACCATCATGCAATTAAAAACCAACTCCTCATCATTGTGTTCGAAGGTAACCTACGACACAAACAAACACACAAAAACAACTCTTTTTGGGTTTTTCAAAACAATTTTTCAAATTTTTATGGTATTTTCGGATTTTTAAGTCAACACATGATAGGAGCATATTCATGCGACTTAATTAGCTTGTTCTCGTGCATTTATGTTGTGTTTCCTTAGCTATTTTAGTGTTTAAAGTCACTTTGTTGCATTTTCAGATTATAAGGCCAAAGTGTGCAAGAAGATGCAAATAGGAGCTTTTTGGAGCAAAAGAGGAATGAATGAGTTGAAGACATGAAGAAACGACGAATTCCTACTCCAACGATGAATTCTTACCAAAATGAGGAATCCTACTCAAACAAGGATTCCTACTTGAAGTAGGAAAGTAACCCTAAGTTTCCCGTTTTGGTAACCTTTCCTAATCTAAACGTCCATATTTTCTAGCCACTTTATAGGCCTCGTATGCACTTTAGGACCCAAAACAAAGGCCTTAGCCCAAATTCTAGCCCTAAGCCGTGCCTTTCCCCTTCTTTCCTTCCCTTGCCGTGCAAGGGAGGGCACTTTGGTCCCATTTCATGCACAAAAACCCTAACCCTAATCACCCTAGTTACATAGCAGCCGCACCCTTTTAAATCTTTCCCCCTTTAATTTCTGATTTTTCCTAAATTCTAGAAGCCTTTGAATTTATTTTAGTTAATAAAAATAAGCTAGGGTTAATTTCTGGAACAAAAACATTTTTCAAACCCTAGGTTCTACCATCTTAGCCGCATCTCCCATTGATCCATATCAGCCACCATAAACTGATTTCCCCCTAAGCCGCACCTATTTTCTAACCCTAGTCTCTCTTCTCTTATTTTATTCTCTTCAGATTTTTACTCTTAAAAATGACCCTAGCCGTCCCTCCACACATGGACTAATTAGCCACATTCTATAATCATTCACCCTAATTCCATCCATTCTCTCCCTATCAGCCGTAGCATCCATTCTCCCATTCTAGCTTCAAAAACCGTGCAGCCACCATCACCTAAAAGCTCTGCCCGTGCATTCCCCCCTCCATTCCAAACCTGTCCGCAGCCATCTCCACCACTCTCCACCACCTTACACACCTCCCTACACCACCCTATAACCTTGCCGCACCACCAAACATCCTTAAATCCATCCCTAACCCAGGAAACCATCCAAAAACACAAGAAAACCTCTCTGCCGCAGCAAGGAGAAGATGAAAGAGGAGCTTCGACGCGTGGAAATTCAAGTGGATTCATCGTGCGTTCTAGGTGTAATCAATCCTTTGTGCTTTATGTTTAAATTCATTTGTAATTCTCTTTTTGTGAACATGAGAGGCTAAATCCCCCTAGTTAGCTAGGGGGTGATTCGAAACCATGTACATGCTTGCACTATGATTTGATTACATTCAGTTGTTATTTCATAAGTTGTGGATTCAATTCGTTCATCTATTTGATTGATAACTTATTTGTGTATGTTGATTGAGAGTGCACGCTTAGTTTTCATGCATGAATATGATGCTAGATTATGAGGGAGTTTCACCTAATAGTTACAATCTTATAATCACAAGTAGTGAAGGTCGCTTGAAAACGATCGCGTTGAATGAATTCTTAGCATAAGTTTCATGCAATTCATAGTAACGAATGCTTCGTCAATGCTTATGTTTTTCATAGAACTTAATGATTCTTGCTTGTATCTCTATTATGCAATTCATGTAGGGAACTTGTAGGGAATGTTTTGGGTTGTCGTATGCAATCATCCAACTTAATAACTTGTGGAAAAACTGAGGGTTAATTAGTGCAATTCACGGTTAATTTGGGGCGTTGAGTATTTAAAATTTATCGAAAGACCAACTGAAAATCAAAGTGTATGCAAGTGTGACATGTGTGGAGAAGAACCTTCTAGCTAGCATTCATCCATAATCTCATTCAATTCATCTTTAGAATCTGCCTTAATTTACAATCTGTGCATTTAATTTATTTTCGTCAAAAACTCAATCCCCCTTTACTTTAGTGTCCAATCTAGTTAGAAAGTATCTTAGTTTGTGTTTTTAAGCATTTTGATTCATTCTATCACCCAATTTCGTCCAAAGTTACCAAAGTGCTCAAAACTGCCCAGAAAGTGATTTTAAGGCAGTTTTGAGTGTTTTGGGGCTGTTTTGAGTCTTTTGATTTGTTTTAGTGTTTTATTGTTTAGTTTTGCATTCTTTGAGTCTAGTTTAGTGTTTCAAACTTTATTTTACGTTTTTGAGTCAGTTTCCAAGTGATTTTGCAATCCCTCCTAATCCCCGGTTAAGAACGATCCCTACTTATTCATATACTACAATTGTCACAAGAGGGTTTTAATTTGTGTGCTTACTTAGTTCGCATCAGTAATGCACCTGCCACATTTCAAAGATGCATGATGAGCATATTTTCAGATTATGTTGAGAAAATTATTAAGGTTTTTATGGATGATTTCAGTGTTTTTGGTAATTCATTTGATGGTTGTTTGAATAATCTTAGTTTGATTTTGAACCGTTGTGTTGAAACAAATCTTGTGCTTAATTGGGAAAAATGTCACTTCATGGTTAAGCAAGGTATTGTTCTAGGACATATTATTTCTGAAAAAAGCATTGAAGTAGATAAATCTAAGGTAGACCTTGTTCGTCACTTACCCTCTCCAACTTCGGTTAGAGAGGTTCGTTCGTTTCTTGGTCATGCAAGTTTTTATAAGCGGTTCATAAAGGATTTCTCCAAGATTGCGCAGCCACTATGCCGATTGCTTCAAAAAGAGGTGGTTTTCGAGTTCAACGAGGCATGTGAGAAAGCATTCAACCACCTCAAGGACCTCCTCACCACGGCACCACTCATCACTCCACCAGATTGGTCCATTCCCTTTGAGTTGATGTGTGATGCATCAGATTACGCCCTTGGAGCTGTTTTGGGCCAAAGGAAAAACAAACAGCCACATGTTATTTATTATGCTTCACGCACTTTAAATGATGCTCAATTGAATTATTCTACAACCGAAAAAGAACTTTTGGCGGTTGTATTTGCATTAGATAAGTTTAGATCATATCTCATCGGTACTAAAGTAATTGTTTTCACTGACCATGCAGCCTTGAAGTATCTTCTCACCAAAAAGGAGGCCAAACCAAGGCTCATTCGTTGGATGCTCCTACTTCAAGAATTCGACATTGAAATTAGCGACAAGAAGGGATGTGAAAACGTGGTGGCTGACCACCTAAGTCGAATGGTGCGTGAAGAAGAGGACCTTCCCATTTTAGAAATGTTTCCGGATGAACAACTTTTGTCCGTTGAGGTAAGTACCCCTTGGTATGCCGATTTGGTTAATTTTTTGGTGTCTAAGCAAGTTCCTAACACTTTAAGCAAGGCTCAACGTGATAAATTAAAAAAGGATGCACGTTTTTATGTTTGGGACGACCCTTATTTGTGGAAAATAGGCCCGGATCAGATTGTGCGTCGTTGTGTTCATGAATATGAATTTAATTCCATTTTGAGTTTTTGCCATACATATGCATGTGGTGGACACTTTGGCACACAACGCACAGCGTTTAAGGTTCTTGAAAGTGGTTTTTATTGGCCTACATTGTTTAGAGATGCTAGGGCTTTTTGCTTAACATGTGATAGATGTCAAAAGACCGGAAGTATAGGCCAAAGAGACCAAATGCCGCAAACCCCAATCCTTGTTGTTGAAATCTTTGATGTTTGGGGTATTGATTTTATGGGTCCGTTCCCTATGTCTTTTGGTTTTACGTACATTTTACTTGCCGTTGATTATGTGTCAAAGTGGGTGGAAGCTAAAGCCACCCGAACTAACGATTCTACTACTTAAACTCCTTCCTTTTTCATACCAATCTCAGCCATAACTCACATACCCTTTTATATTCCTAAATCCTTGCCTAAATTCAGAAATAAAAGACATTCCCTTTCTCTCTAACCTTTGCCGCAAGTCACATTCCTATTCCTTTCAATTTCTGATTTTGTGTTTCCTATTCTTCAAAGATTTAGAATTAATTCCTTTCCTAAATGAAGTAATAAAGCCTTTAGGTATTTTCTTCCTTATAAATACCCTTGTGCCGCAATGATAGGAGCATATTCATGCGACTTAAATGGCTTGTTCTCGTGCATTTACGTAATGTTTCTTTAGTTATTTTAGTCCTTTATGCTTCTTTTGTGTGTTTTCAGGTTCTAAGGGCAAAGTATGCAAAAGGGTGCATTTTGGTGCATTTTGGAGTAGTTTGGGGCGTTAAATGGATTGCATATACTTGAAGCCAAGTAGATGGACGAAATTGAAGACCAAACGAGGCCCTTTGTACCAGAAATTCACACCAACACATCCCATTTCAGATTGCATTCCAATCATTCCAGCCAAGCCACATGCACTCCCTTTAATTTATTCAACCTAGCTGTCAAAGCACATGCACATTCACCCTAATCATTCAACCAACTTTGCACATGCATTCATCATCATAACCTAGCTGTCATTACCCTTTAATCACATGCATAAATCAGCCACATGCATCTCCCATCACCATTCCAAATTTCCACCAAGTTCCTAGCTGTCATATTCCCTCCTTTTCACCTATAAATAAGCATCCATTGCAGCCACAATTGATTCATTCCCATTCATACACAATTCACTCTTCCATTTCAGAAATTCATTCATTCAACCACACATCCACACCATCAAACTATCCTTAGACCTTGTGCTACAACGAAGAGGAGAAGAGTGCCTAAACGTTCATACAATTCAAGTTTGAGTTGTTGGAATGTTTAGGTGTTTCTTTTCCTCGATTACAATGTTTAATTTCAATTCTCTTTGTTTTGTACGTATGAGGAACTAAACCCCCCTTGGCTAGGGGGGGATTCGAAATATATGTTTATGCTTGCATTTTGATTTGATTACTTCTAATTGCGTTTCATAAGTTGTGGATTCAATTTGTTTAACTGTTTGATTGATAACTTATTTATGTATGTTTATTGAGAGTGCACACTTAATTTTCATGCATGAATATGACGCTAGAATATAAGTGAGTTTCACCTAATAGTTACGAACTTATATTCACAAGTAGTGGAGGTTGCTTATAAACAATCGCGTTAAACGAATTCTTGGCATAAGTTTCATGCAATCATAGTAACGAATGCTTCGTCAACACTTATAATTTTCATAGAGCGTAATGATTCTTGCTTGTATCTCTATTATGCAATCATGTAGGGGACTTGTGGGGAATGTTTTGGGTTGTCGTATGCAATCATCCAATTCAATAACGTTAGGAAGATTTGAAGGTTAATTAGTGCATCACGGTTAACTTGGGGTGTTGAGAATTCATGGTTTATTGAAATGCAATTGGAAATCTTTTTATTATGAAAGTGTATCATGTGTGGAGATGAACCCCTTGGCTAGCATCCATTCATTCCATTTCATCAATTTCATATTTACATTCTGTTTTAATTGCAATTTGTTCATTTAGTTTAATTTCGTCAAAACTCAATCCCCCTTTACTTTATTGTCCAATTTAGTTAGAAAGTGTCTTAGTTTGTGTTTATAAGTGTTTTGATTCAAGTTATTACACAAATTCGTCCAAATTCACCAAAGTGCTCAAAACTGCCCAGAAAGTGTTTTTAAGGCAGTTTTGAGTGTTTTGGTGCTGTTTTGAGTCTTTTGGTTTGTTTTGGTGTTTTAAAGTTTAGTTTTGCATTCTTTGAGTCTAGTATAGTGTTTTATATTGTGTTTTTACGTTTTTGAGTCAAATCCAAGTGATTTTGCAATCCCTCCTAATCCCCGGCCTAGAACGATCCCTACTTACATACTTACTACAATTGATAAAAAGAGGGTTAATTTGTGTGCGTATAATTCTCGCATCACGCAACCTTATGGACCTAATCTCCTTTCTACACAACCTGCCTTCATTCACAAGCACATCAAGCCTTGCCGCAGCTTTCCATCCAAATTTCCACCATCCTTCGACTTTCAAACCTTCATCCAAACCACCCTACACCACCACTAAGCCTTGCCGCACCACCATACCTCCATAAACGCAACTTAAACCCAGAAACTCAACCATAAAACCACCTTAGCACTTGTGCTGTGACCTAGCAAAGAAGAGGAGAAAGAAGACGAAGCCTTGGACGTTTATGCATTCAAGTTGGAGTGTTGGAACGCTTCTAGGTGTAATCTATCTTTTGTTTTCAATGTTGAATTCTAATTTCCTTTGTTTTGTTATAAACATTGATGTGAAAATTACTTAACACACAAATTAAACCCTCTTTTTGACAATTGTAGTAGATATGTAAGTAGGGATCGTTCTTAAACTGGGGATTAGGAGGGATTGCTAAACACTCTAAACTGACTCAAAAATCGTAAAAACAAAGTTTAAACACTCAACTAGACTCAAAGCATGCAAAACTAAACTATAAGACACCAAAACAAACCAAAAGACTCAAAACAGCAAACTAACACTCAAAACTGCCTTAAAAACACTTTCTGGGCAGTTTTGAACACTATACTCAATTTTAGACGAAATTAAGTTATCACTTGACTCAAAACACTTAAAAACATCAACTAAATTGATTCCTAACTAATCTAACACTTTAATTTAATGGGGGAATTGGTTTTGACGAAAATTAAATAAATTAAGACAAGGACAAAGAAAACAGATTCTTTAGACTAAATTGGGTGAATTGATGAATGATGAGTTAACTAGAGGGTTCTTCTCCACACATGACACACTTGCATTCAAATTGACTTCCAATTGCTTCTTTCAATAAATCATGAAACTCAATACCCCAAGTTAACCGTGAACAACACTCTTTTAACTTTCAAGTTTTCCTTAAGTTATTGAGTTGGATGGGAATGCGCATACAACAACTCAAAACATTCTCTAAAAGTCCCTTACGTGAAAAACACAATAAAGGTACAATCAAAGATCATTAAGTTTCATGAAAACTATAAGTATTGACGAGGCAATTGTTACTATGAAAAGCATGAAGCTTTTGCCAAGAATTCACTTAACGCGATCGTCGATAAACGACCTCCACTACTAGCAAATATAAGTGATAGGAGCATATTTATGTGACTTAATTGGCTTGTTCTCATGCATTTACGTTGTGTTTCTTTAGTTATTTAAGTCCTTTATGCCATTTTCGTGTGTTTCTAGGTTCATATGGCTAAGGAAGCAAAAAGGTGCATTTTGGAGCATTTTGGAGCAAAATTGGGCTTGGAATGGATAGCTTATGTTTGGAGCAAAAGGAATGGACGAAATTGAAGACCTAATGAAGTTAGGATTCCTAATCACAAGAGGATTCCTAATCAAATGAGGAATCCTAGTCAAAGAAGGTTTCCTACTTGAAGTAAGAAAGTTAAGCCAAGGTTTCCTATTTTGGTTTAATCTTTCCTAAAGCCTTAATGACTCCATATTTCAGCAATATCAAAGGATCCTACCTATTCTAGGTCACAAAACTTGCAACCTTAAGCCATGCCGTGAGTCCCTTTGTGTTCGTAAAACAAAGGGAAACAGATTTATACATTGTAAATATAAGAAAGAGAACACCTAAATACTCCAACAATCCAATGTTGAATAGCTAGAATCTTCAAGCAATCTTCTTCCTCTCCTTTGCTACGGCACAAGAGGTTCTGGTGAGTTTAGGGGGTTATGGATGATGTAGAATGATGGATTTAGGTTTAGGATGGATGTAGGGGACGGCAAGGGTTGGTTTTGGGCAGAAAATATGGAGAATGGTGAAGTATGGATGTGTTAGAGGGATGGGATGATTTTCTGGCGTGAATGGTGAATGAATCGAGAGTTTTGTGGCTGTAACAAGGATGTTTATTTATATGATTTCAGGAATTAAAACCCTAGGTTATTTAGGTAAACAGAAATTAAGTCAAAAGCTCTCGAAATAGGAAATCAAATCAGAAATTTAAAGGAAACAAGCTAAAAGTTGCGGCAAGGGCATAAAACACAAAAGGAATGTGTTTTAATCCAAGGAAATAGGAAAGAACCATCACCCTTGCATGGCAAGGAAGAGGAAAGGTCAAGGGAGGTGCGGCTGTGATATAGGAAAGGTTTAAATGTCCTAGAACTAAAGGAAACAAGGTTCCCTTGCACGGCAAGGGATTATGAGAAAAGGAAAGTTGACATGGTGCACGACAAGGAAGAAGAAGGGTCAAGGGACCTTTGTTTTGTGTCCTAGAATGCATATGAAGTCTTCAAAGTGTTTGGGACATAAGGACAATTAGCATTTAGGAAATGTCAAACCAAGATAGGAAACCCTGGGCTTAACTTTCCTACCTCAAGTAGGAAACCTTCTTTGACTAGGATTCCTCATTTGATTAGGAATCCTCTTGTGATTAGGAATCCTAACTTCATTAGGTCTTCAATTTCGTCCATTCCTTTTGCTCCAAACATAAGCTATCCATTCCAAGCCCAATTTTGCTCCAAAATGCACCTTTTTGCTTCCTTAGCCATATGAACCTAAAAACACACGAAAATGGCATAAAGGACTAAAATAACTAAGGAAACACAACGTAAATGCATGAGAACAAGCCAATTAAGTCGCATAAATATGCTCCTATCAAATTCCCCCACACTTAGCTTTTGCTAGTCCTCGAGCAAAACAAACAAACTAAACAAAACGAAACAAAACAAAACAACCAAAAGGCAATCTAAACCTTCCAACGTTGCCTTAGGGATTTCCAATGCACATGACATGTTAAAAATTCATTATCTCCACAGATTTTAGTCATCTTCACACTTAAGTACATTCTTAATCATAGTCACCACATACTAGTTCACAATTAAGCATTTAAAACCATGTTTTGAATGTAGTAACATGCCTTAGAGAATTTGCTCAATTCCTTACAAGATATGCACTCAATTTTCACTCAGATTTTCTAACTACACATCCTAATCTAGTTATATGTGAGAAGATTGATGTAAACATGAAAACGACCACTCACATATATGTATCACAAAGAAAGCAATTTCTGGAGTTAATAAGCATGTTTAGATATGATCTCATGAATGGAATGCTACTACTTAGATGCAAGAACCAGTGACACCATATGCTCATACCAAATTCAAACTCCACAAATTGAAATGCACAACACTCAAGATAGAAGTCAAGGGTTGTAATGGGGCTTGGGGTATTGATTAACAATGGAAAGATAGAGGGAAACAAGGGTTCTTAAAGCAATAGGAAGCAAAGTAATGAAATTGAGACTTAGAACTCACTTTAAAACACAGAAATCAACTTTTAACACAAAGGGAAGATCTAAGCTACACTCAGGGCCATATTCAACATTTTGGACGCTTTCTTCAACTACCACAAACATGTGAACTTATTTTCATTTATTTCATACTATTTTTTTCTTTCTTTTCACAACTTTTTTCTTTTCTTTTTCTTTTTCCACGAAATTTTTTTTCTTTATTTTCTTTCTTTCCCGTGCCCATGGCACACTAACTCACATGAGAAATACTTCCCCCACACATTAACAAAGAATGTAAGCTTAACAAGGCTCAATGGGGTTAACTTAAACATATAATGAAGTAGGATACACGGCAATTTGGCTTTCGTGGTGGTCACTGCACAACTTCTTCTTGAATATGTGTTATGCAAATCAATAACATGCTTCAAATGAAATGGGCATGAGTTCTAGCATTTGGAACTATATGATGAAACGCCTTCTAAGTAATAACCAAGCAAAGAATAATGAGATCATGCAACGACTTTAGAAAACAATAATGCACAGATTTTAACTCTCCAAATAACGTTTCGGCTCAAGTCTCACAAGGTTGTAGCGTTTGTTTGAGTTCCTTCCTTCAAGCCTGTTACAAAAACTAATTTTTCTTTTATCATTGCATGTGAAGTCATACATTATAACCAGAACCAAGCATATACCAAGAGTAAATCAAACTTTTCTCCATGTTTATAACTCTTTTTTTTAACAGTCATGCAATTAAAAACCAAATCCTCATCATTGTGTTGGAAGGTACCCTAAGACACAAACACACAAAAACAACTCAAAACACTCTTTTTAGGCTTTTCAAAGCATGTTTTCAAATTTTTATGTGATTTTCGGAGTTATAAAACAGAACACACTAAAACACTCCAAAACAGCTTAAAAACACTTTAAAACAGCAAGGAACAACACTTGAAGTTATGGGTGATAAAATCCCACGAATTTGCATCAAATATACTTAGTTACCCCCCCCACACTTAAATCAAACATTGCCCTCAATGTTTTAAACATAAATTCACACAAAACACAAGTAAACACACAAACAGCAACTAAACAACATAACATGGCAGATTAGAAACAACAACAAAGAGAAGGGTTTGAGGAACGCAAATCTGGAATTTGGGGGATTCCTAGGGCTTCCTTTGTTGAATGGATGGGTTGCCTCCCACATAGCGCTTGCTTTAACGTCGTACAGCCGGACGAAGAACACCTTCACTCCAATTTGGAACCCACGGCATGCAAGGGAATATCTTCCACAACATGCTCCACAAAGTTCTTGATGCTAACTAAATGAGCACACAAATTAAAACCCTCTTTTGACAATTGTAGTATATGTATAAGTAGGGATCGTTCTAAACCGGGGATTAGGAGGGATTGCTAAATCACTTGGAAACTGACTCAAAAATGTAAAACAAAGGCTAAAACACTAAACTAGACTCAAAGAATGCAAAACTAAACAATAAAAACACTAAACACGCCAAATTCGTCCAAATTAGTGAAAGTGCTCAAAACTGCCTTAAAAACACTTTCTGGGCAGTTTTGAGCACTTTCACTAATTTGGACGAATTTGGGTAATAACTTGAATCAAAACACTTAGAAACACAAACTAAGACACTTTCTAACTAAATTGGACACTAAAGTAAAGGGGGATTTAGTTTTTGACGAAATTAAACAAAATGCACAGAATGTAATTCAAACAGATTTTAAATATGAATTTGATGAAAATATGGATGAATGCTAGCTAGAAGGTTCTTCTCCACACATGTCACACTTGCATACAAGATGATTTTCGGTTGGTCTTTCGATAAATTATGAAACTCAACACCCCAGGTTAATTAGGTTCGCTTAAATTAACCTTCAAGTTCTCCTTAAGTTAATGAATCGGATGGGACAGCGCATACACAATTCAAAACATTCTCCAAAAGTCCTTTACGTGAAAAGCACACTAAAGATACAATCAAAGATCATTAAGCAATATGAAAACTATAAGTGTTGACGAGGCATTCGTTACTATGATGAGCATGAAACTAGTGCCAAGAATTCATTTAACGCGATTGTTTATAAGCAACCTTCACTACTTGTGAATATAAGTTTGTAACTATTAGGTGAAATTCACTTATATTCTAGCATCATATTCATGCATGAAAATTAAGCGTGCGCTCTCAATAAACATACACAAATAAGTTATCAATCAAACAGTTAAACTAATTGAATCCACAACTCATGAAATTCCAACCGAAGGTAATCAATTTATATTGCAAGCATAAACATGGTTTCGAATCACCCCCTAGCTAACTAGGGATTTAGCCTCTCATGTTCACAGAAAGAGAAAGAAAATTGAATTTAAACATAAAGAACAAAAGATTGATTACACCTAAAACGCCCAAGGAATCCACTTGAATTTCTGCGCGTTTAAGCTCCTCTTTCTTCTTCTCCTTGCTGCGGCAGAGATGATTTAGGGGGTTTTTGGATGTTATTTTGGGTTGGGGATGGATTTAGGGAGGTGAAGGGTTGCGGCAAGGTGGTGGGATGGTGTATGGAGGTTGGGAATGGTGGCTGGAAGGGTGGATTGGCTGTGGCAAGGTTGGGTAATGGCTGGAATGGAGGGAGAAGCTACGGATTGAAGGGTTTTGGGTGATGGTGGCTGCGGCAAAGGTGGGAGAGAATGGCTGAATGAGAGAAAGCTAGGGTGCGGCTGACATTTAGTTTATATATGGTTATAGAAAATAAAACCCTAGCTTATTAAAATTAAGGGGAAACTTAATATGAGTCCAATTTTATGAGCCATTATTAGTTATAGTCCAATTTTATTTAATTTTTAGGTTAGGTCCAGTGATTCATTGTCCACATAAGCTTATTTGTATTCTCTTGCCAAATTTACCCTTAAATTGACCAATTAAGTAATTACTGTTTTTTTTAAGTTTGTGATTAATGTTAATTGTATCCTTAATTATAGGATCAGGGATTTAAATCTCCTTTTTTTCTTCTCCTTCCCCAAATCATTCATTTCTCTTTTTTTGTTTCTCCCTCACAATATCTTTCTCTTCCTCTATTATTTTTCCCAGTAGTCTTCTACCATAATATTATTCTTTTGCTCCTCCTTTCATAAGGATGATCAATATACATTTGATTGGTCTTTAAAAAAAAAAAAAAAAAAAAAAAATTGTATTAGTCAATCTTGTGTTGTGGGTTCTTCGTCTCATAAATATATATATATATATATATTTTTTTTTTTGGGCTTCATTCTCCTTTATATATATATATATATATATATTTTTTTTTAACTTTGAAGTTCTATCGAATTAGCATTTTTTCTAGTGTTTCCTCCCTCAATATCATTTTTCTTCACGATTTTTTTGGTTTTTATCTACCTATATCACTTGTCCTTTATTTATTTATTTATTTTTTATCTTTTTATATTATACTATGCCTGTATCATGAATAATTGTATTTATCTACCTATATATTACATATTTTGTTGATAATCTATATAAGATTAATTGTGTTTATCTACCTATATATCACAAATTAACTGTGTTATCTACCTATACAATAAGTTTTTGTTCATAGTCTATCTGTATCATAGATTATTTTGTATTATCTATCTATACAATAGGTTTTTGTTCATAGGCTACCTCTATCATAGATTCTACCTACATCACAAATTTTTTATCTACCTCTAGCAATGTTTCTTTTAATTTTTGATAAACTTATAAGATTTGTAATAATGTCTTTTTAATTAAAAAACGGGTAGATAAAGGTATTTGAAGATTCAAAATTTTAAAATTCAAATTTAAAGAATTAAAAAAAAAATTCCAGGGGCAAAACAGGTGTAATAGAAAATGAAATAAAATTGGACCCAATTCAAAAACAGCTGAATTTTTTGGACCTGAATCAAAGTGCCCCTAAAATTAAATCAAAGGCTCCTAGAAAAAGGAAATAAAATTAGAAATTAAAGAGGGAATTCATTAATAGGTGTGGCTAGGGTTTAATTGAAAGGGAAATAGGTTTAAGTTTCAGAAATAAAAGGGAGAGTGGCTGCAAGGAAAAAGGGTTAGGGTTTAGGTGCATAAAATGGGACAAGAATGCCCCCCCTTGCACGGCAAAGGAAGGGGAGAAGAGAAAAGGGCAGGGCAAGGGTGTTTAAGGGGCCTAAGGCATTCGTTTTGTGTCCTAAAGTGCCTACAAGGCCTTCAAAGTGGCTAGAAAATACGGACGTTTAAGATTAGGAAAGGTTACCAAAACGGGAAACCTAGGGTTAACTTTCCTACTTCAAGTAGGAATCCTTGTTTGAGTAGGAAATCTCGTTTTGGTAGGAATTCATCGTTTCTTCAAGTCTTCAACTCATTCATTCCTCTTTTGCTCCAAAAGGCTCCAATTTGCATCTTCTTGCACACTTTGGCCTTATAATCTAAAAATACACAAAAGTGACTTTAAACACTAAAATAACTAAGGAAACACAACATAAATGCACGAGAACAAGCTAATAAAGTCGCATGAATATGCTCCTATCAGTTCTCATAGTAGGGCTTCAATCTATGTTCGTTCACCTTGAATTCTTGCCCTGTTCTCAAACTCTTAATTTGGACTGCACCATGCACAAAGAGATTAGTAGTAACAAAAGGACCAACCCACTTGGAACGTAACTTACCCGGGAAGAGACGAAGACGGGAGTTGAACAACAACACTTTCTGCCCTATTGTAAAAGTCTTGCCTCTAATCATCTTATCATGAAATACCGTGGTCTTCTCATAAGCTTCATGCCTTATTTCATCAAGTTCACATAATTGAAGCTTCCTATGAATTCCAGCTTGGTCCACATTCAAATTGAATGTTTTGATAGCCCAATGAGCTCTATGTTCTAATTCCACAGGGAGATGACATGGTTTACCATAAACAAGACGAAAAGAGACATACCAATGGGAGTTTTGTATGCGGTTCTATATGCCCAAAGAGCATCATCCAAACGCAAGCTCCAATCTTTTCTATTTGGCCCAACGGTCTTCTCTAAAATCTGTTTGATCTCTCTATTGGACACCTCGGCTTGGCCATTGGTTTGGGGGTGGTAAGTGATAGGAGCATATTCATGCGACTTAAATGGCTTGTTCTCGTGCATTTACGTTATGTTTCTTTAGTTATTTTAGTCCTTTATGCTTCTTTTGTGTGTTTTCAGGTTCTAAGGGCAAAGTATGCAAAATGGTGCATTTTGGAGTAGTTTGGGGCGTTAAATGGATTGCATATACTTGAAGCCAAGTAGATGGACGAAATTGAAGACCAAAGGAGGCCCTTTGTACCAGAAATTCACACCAACACATCCCATTTCAGATTGCATTCCAATCATTCCAGCCAAGCCACATGCACTCCCTTTAATTTATTCAACCTAGCTGTCAAAGCACATGCACATTCACCCTAATCATTCACATACACAATCTGCCATCATTCACACATTCATTCCACATGCATTCCCTTCACAAATCAGCCACATGCACTTTGCCTTTCATCATTGCACCATAAATCAGCCACATGCACCCATAATCATTCAACCAACTTTGCACATGCATTCATCATCATAACCTAGCTGTCATTACCCTTTAATCACATGCATAAATCAGCCACATGCATCTCCCATCACCATTTCAGATTTCCACCAAGTTCCTAGCTGTCATATTCCCTCCTTTTCACCTATAAATAAGCATCCATTGCAGCCACAATTCACTCATTCCCATTCATACACAATTCATTCACCATTCACGCCAGAAATTCATCCCTTCTCTATAACACATCCATACTTCACCATTCTTCATATTTTCTGCCCAAAAAGAAGCCTTGAGGTCCCCTACATCCATCCCTATCCTAAACACATCATTCTACACCATCCATAACTCCCCAACCCTCCAAACCTATCCTTAGACCTTGTGCTACAACGAAGAGGAGGAGAAGAGTGCCTAAACGTTCATACAATTCAAGTATGAGTTGTTGGAATGTTTAGGTGTTTCTTTTCCTCGATTCCAATGTTTAATTTCAATTCTCTTTGTTTTGTACGTATGAGGAACTAAACCCCCCCCTTGGCTAGGGGGGATTCGAAATATATGTTTATGCTTGCATTTTGATTTGATTACTTCTAATTGCGTTTCATAAGTTGTGGATTCAATTTGTTTAACTGTTTGATTGATAACTTATTTATGTATGTTTATTGAGAGTATACGCTTAATTTTCATGCATGAATATGACGCTAGAATATAAGTGAGTTTCACCTAATAGTTACGAACTTATATTCACAAGTAGTGGAGGTTGCTTATAAACAATCGCGTTAAACATATTCTTGGCATAAGTTTCATGCAATCATAGTAACGAATGCCTCGTCAACACTTATAGTTTTCATGTTGCTTAATGATTCTTGCTTGTATCTCTATTATGCAATTCATGTAGGGAACTTGTGAGGAATGCTTTGGGTTGTCGTATGCAATCATCCAATTCATTAACTTAAGGAAAACTTGACGGTTAATTTAAGCGGACCTAATTAACCCGGGGCGTTGAGAATTCATGGTTTATTGAAATGCAATTGGAAATCTTTTTATTATGCAAGTGTAACATGTGTGGAGATGAACCCCTTAGCTAGCAATCCATCACATTCATACTTACAATCTGTTTTAATTAGAATCTGTGCAATTAGTTTAATTTCGTCCAAAACTCAATCCCCCCTTGCTTTAGTGTCCAACTTAGTTAGAAAGTGTCTTAGTTTGTGTTTCTAAGTGTTTTGATTCATTTTATTACCCAATTTCGTCCAAAGTAGTCAAAGTGCTCAAAACTGCCCAGAAAGTGTTTTTAAGGCAGTTTTGAGTGTTTTGGGTGCTGTTTGAGTCTTTTGGTTTGTTTTAGTGTTTTAAATGTTTAGTTTTGCATTCTTTGAGTCTAGTATAGTGTTTTATATTGTGTTTTTACGTTTTTGAGTCAAATCCAAGTGATTAACAATCCCTCCTAATCCCCGGTCCAGAACGATCCCTACTTACGTACTTACTACAATTGATAAAAAGAGGGTTTAATTTGTGTGCGTATAATTCTCGCATCAGTAAGGTGTGGAGACCTTATGCGTCACATGGTATTTCTTGAGTAAGGCTTCAATGGTACGATTGCAAAAGTGCGACCCCCCGTCACTGATTAGCACCCTAGGCATCCCAAATCTTGAAAAGATATTAGTGTTCACAAAATTTGCCACAACTTTAGAATCATTAGTTCGAGTGGCTTTCGCTTCCACCCATTTTGAAACATAATCAACGGCAAGTAGTATGTACGTAAAACCAAAAGATGAAGGAAACGGCCCCATAAAATCAATTCCCCACACATAAAAATTTTCAACAACAACAATGGGTACCTGCGGCATTTGATCTCTTTGGCCTATATTACCTGTCCTTTGGCATCGATCACAAGCTAAACAAAAGGTTCTTGCATCTTTAAACAAAGTAGGCCAATAAAAACCACATTCAAGAACTTTTAAAGCTGTCCTTTGGGTGCCAAAATGACCCCCACAAGCATATGTGTGACAAAAACTTAAAATTGAATGAAAATCTGATTCATGCACACATCTCCTTATAATCTGATTTGGGCAATGTTTCTACAAGTATGGGTCATCCCAAACATAAAATCTAGCATCCTTTTTCAGCTTATCACGTTGGAATTTGTTTAGGGTGCTAGGAACTTGTCTAGATACCAAATAATTGACCAAATCGGCATACCAAGGGGTACTTACCTGTATGTACAGAAGTTGCTCATCCGGAAACGTTTCTAAAATGGGGATGGGCTCTTCCTCACACACCATTCTACTTAGGTGGTCAGCCACCACGTTTTCACACCCTTTCTTGTCCCTAATTTCAATATCGAACTCTTGAAGTAGGAGCATCCAACGAATGAGTCTTGGTTTGGCCTCCTTTTTAGTGAGAAGATACTTCAAGGCTGCATGGTCAGTGAAAACAATTACTTTAGTGCCAATTAGATATGATCTAAACTTATCTAAGGCAAATACAACCGCCAAAAGTTCTTTTTCAGTTGTAGAATAATTCAATTGAGCATCATTTAAAGTGCGTGAACATAATAAATAACATGTGGCTGCTTGTTTTTCCTTTGGCCCAAAACAGCTCCAAGTGCATAATCCGATGCATCACACATTAGTTCGAAGGGAATGGACCAATCTGGTGGGGATATAATTGGTGCCGTGGTGAGGAGTTCTTTGAGGTGGTTGAATGCTTTCTCACATGCCTCGTTGAACTCGAAAGGCACTTCCTTTTGGAGGAGACGGCATAGGGGCCGGGCAATCTTGGAAAAGTCCTTGATAAATCATCAATAGAATCCTGCATGACCAAGAAAAGAACGAACCTCTCTCACCGAAGTAGGAGAGGGTAAGTAGCGTACAAGATCAATTTTAGACTTATCAACTTCAATTCCTTTCTCAGAGATTATATGACCCAAAAAAATACCTTGTTTAACCATAAAATGGCATTTCTCCCAATTCAACACAACGTTTTAAGATTAAAGTGAGATTATTCAAGCAATTATCAAATGAACTACCAAATACACTAAAATCATCCATGAATATTTCAATAATCCTTTCAACATAATCAGAAAAGATGCTAACCATACACCTTTGAAACGTAGCTGGAGCATTGCACAAACCGAATGGCATGCGTCGATATGCAAACGTTCCAAAGGGACAAGTAAAAGTGGTCTTTTCTTGATCCTCCGGGGCAATAACAATTTGATTATAACCAGAGTATCCATCAAGAAAACAATAAAAGGAATAACCTGCTAACCTTTCAAGCATTTGATCCAAGAACGGCAATGGGAAGTGATCCTTCCTTGTGGTGGCATTTATCTTCCTATAATCGATGCATACTCTCCAACCGGTTTGAATGCGAGTAGGTACAAGCTCATTCTCGGCATTTTCCACAACCGTTACACCGGATTTCTTAGGCACACATTGGATAGGTGAAACCCACTTACTATCCGAGATTGGATAGACGACTCCACAATCTAGAAGCTTGATTATCTCCTTTTTCACAACTTCCATCATTGGAGGGTTAAGACGGCGTTGAGCCTCTCTAGTTGGTTTGGCCCCCTCCTCAAGAAATACGTGATGCATGCATGTTGTAGGGCTTATACCTTTGATATCGGCCAATGTCCATCCTCGGGCAGATTTGAACTCTTTCAAAACTTGAACTAGTTTCTCCTCTTCTTGTGCCGTGAGGGATGAGGAGATGATGGCAGGTAGGGTCTCATTTTCTCCCAAGAAAATGTACTTCAAATGGCTTGGTAAAGGTTTTAGTTCAAGGGTGGGCCTGAATTATGGACGGAAGCAACTTGTTAGTCGAAATAGGAATTGACTCACGATTAGGAAACTTACCATCATGCGTAGGCAACAACTCAAGGGCAGTAACCATCTCACTAAGTTCCTCACCAAAATTTGGTGTGAGAATTATACGCACACAAATTAAACCCTCTTTTTATCAATTGTAGTGAAGAATGTAAGTAGGGATCGTTCTGGACCGGGGATTAGGAGGGATTGTTAATCTCTTGGAAACTGACTCAAATACGTAAAAACAAGTTTAAAACACTATACTAGACTCAAAGAATGCAAAACTAAACTTTAAAACACCAAAACAAACCAAAAGACTCAAAACAGCACCAAAACACTCAAAACTGCCTTAAAAACACAATCTGGGCAGTTTTGAACACTAGACACAACTTTGGACGAAAATTAGTTTTAACTTGACCTAAGACACTTAAAAACACAAACTAAAGTGATTTCTAACTACTATGACTCAACAAAGTAAAGGGGGATTGGTTTTGGACGAATTTAAAAACAAAACAAAGTTTTTGAATTAGAACAGATTGTAAAAACGAATTTGATGGAATTGAATGGATGGGAAGCTAGCTAAGGGGTTCATCTCCACACATGTTATACTTGCACACAAAACGATTTCTAATTGCTTTTCAATAAACCATGAATTCTCAACGCCCCAGATTAACCGTGAATTGCACTAATTAACCCTCAGATTTTCCTAACGTTATTGAATTGGATGATTGCATACGACAACCCAAAATATTCCCCACAAGTCCCCTACATGATTGCATAATAGAGATACAAGCAAGAATCATTAAGTTCTATGAAAACCATAAGCATTGACGAAGCACTTGTTACTATGATTGCATGAAACTTATGCCAAGAATTTACTTAACGCGATTGAGATCATCAACCTTGACTACTTGTGAATATAATTCCATAACGATTAGGTGAAATTTCCTTATATCCTAGCATCCAATTTATGCATGATAATTAAGCGTGCACTCTCAACCAACACACACAAATCAATGTAATTCACATAGATAAGTAAATTGAATTCACAACTTATGAAACGCAATTGGAAGTAATCAAATCATATTGCAAGCATAAACATGTATTTCGAATGCCCCCCTAGCCAAGGGGGGGGTTTAGTTCCTCATATGCACAAAACAAAGAGAATTGAAATTAAACATTGAAATCAAAGGAAAAGAAACACCTAGAAATTCTAGCGACGCGAACTCGAATTGCATGAACTTCCGAGCTTCCTTCGCCTCCTCCTTGGTGCGGCAAAGGTGTAGGGACAGGTTTAGGGCCTTAGGTGTATGGATGCATGGTTATGGAGGGATGTAGTAGTGTTTAGGGGAAGGGGATGGTGCGGCAAGGCTTAAAACTAAGGAGAAAGGTGTTTGGTGGCTGCGGCAAGGGTGTGGAGAGGTTTGGACGAATTTCTGGAATGAATGAATGTGTATGAGAGGTGGTGATCTGATCTAGGGGTTAATACGAGTATATATAGGCACTTAAAACCCTAGGGTAATCAGATATGGACTTGAATAACCCAAATCCACCAGGAAATAGGCTTAGAAATCAGAAATAGAAAGGGATAATGCTTCCTAGGTGCAGTAGGTAAGGGGATAAGGTGATAAGGCTTCTAGAATGCCTTGCAAGGCAAGGGAAATCAGCTTTCTAGAAGGATTTGGGGCGCCACCTTTGTAGGAGATAAGATAAGGTTCCTAGAATCATGATTTAAGTGCCAGATTTGTAGGGAAAAAGAGATAAGGGTGCGGCACCTTCTTAGGGATAATGTTAGGGCTTCTAGAAAGCCTAAAACTAAGGGGAATTGGATAAAACCCACGGCAAGGATAGGATAGGGCATCTAAGGCTTCTAGAAACCCTCCAAGATAAGGTAAAGTGCATGGCATCCCTATAGGATTAGGATAAGGTGTCCTAAATGGATAAGGACTCCTCATTGCACTTGGAAACTTTGCCTATTAGGATTAGGAAACCTTGTCTTCATCATTCCTTCTTCATCTTGGACTTGGAAAACTTCTTTGTTGCTGCAACTTGAGGTCATTGGGATTTAACTTTCCTACTTCAAGTAGGAACCCTTGTTTGAGTAGGAAACTTTGTCTTCTAGGAATCCTAATTCAACTAGGAAACCCATTTCCATTAGGGACTTTCCTACTTCAACTAGGAAACCTTGTTCAAGTAGGAAACATCATCTTCAAATCTTCAATTTCGTCCATCCTGTTGGCTCCAAGCATATGATGTCCATTCCAAGCTCTAATTTGCTCCAAAAGGCTCCAAAATGCATCCTTTTGCATACTTTGCCCTTAAAACCTGAAAACACATAGAACTAGCTTAAAAGACTACTTTACTATGGAAAAACACTATAAATGCACAAGAACAAGCTAAACTAAGGTGCATAAATATGCTCCTATCAATGATCCGATTCATCCATGTCAAGAACATAGAAATCCGCCGGGAATATTAAATGGTTAACCTGTACTAAAACATCTTCCAAAACTCCCTTTGGATAGGCATTAGATCTATCGGCCAATTGTATGATTACACCATTATTTTTCAACACTCCTAAATTCATAGATCCATAAATTGAGTATGGCATAACATTTATAGAGGCTTCTAAGTCTAGCATGGCAGATTCAAAGCGAATATTACCAATGACACAAGGAATTGTAAAACTACCTGGATCTTTGCATTTTGGGGGTAGTTTTCGTTGCAAGATGGCGGAGACATTTTCACCTACCTTGACAACCTCCTTGGTCGAAATCCTCTTCCTAGTGGTGCACAACTCTTTTAAAAACTTTGCATAGCATGGAACTTGCTTGATTGCATCCAAAAGGGGTATGTTAACTTGAACTTTCCTAAATGTCTCAAGAATGTCCTTTTCAGCTTCCTCCTTCTTTGTTTGCATGAACCTACTAGGAAAAGTAACATTTGAAGGAAAAACATTAGTAGGAACTGAATTTGACACATTCTTACCTTTATTGAACAGATTGGATGGTTTAGGGATACTAGGAACCTGCGACAAAGGGAGTTCCACCCTTGCCGTGGGTTTGCTTGTTTCCCCCTCTTCAAGGTGCAGTTTTTCATCCTCTTTGTGACCTGTTTTTGATGAAGAACCTGCCCCAACTTCTTTTCCACTTCTCAACAATATGGCATTGGCACTTTCGAACCCTCCTTTTGGATTTGGAATGGTAGAACTAGGGAGTTGGCCTTGATCTCGAAATTTCCCTACAAAATCTGCAATCTGCCCAATTTGTTTCTCCAATTGATCCACCCTCTTGTCTTGGCTTTGCATGGCTTTAGCTTGATTCTCTTGTCCCTGAGACAAATTAGTTAGTAATTTAAGAAGTGTATCATTGTCTAAAGTGTTACCTGACCTTGTTTGGGCAGATTGTGGAGGTGCTTGTGTGGGTGCGTATGGCTTGTTGTAGAAGCCCGGGGGTTGTTGTCTAAATCCTCCTTGTTGTGGTGGTTGTTGGGGCTCCCTCCACTTGAAGTTTGGGTGATCTCTCCAACCGGGATTGTAGGTGTTGGAATATGGATCGTTCCTTGGTTGATTTTGGCTTTGAAATCCAATTGCATTCGCGCTCTCCCATCCACCATTCTCAATAAGTTGTGGGCACTTCTCAGAAGCATGTCCTTGGATAGAACATACTCCGCATACAATTGGTCCTTGCATCCTTATTCCTTCGGCCATCTGATGCGAGAATTATACGCACACAAATTAAACCCTCTTTTTATCAATTGTAGTATAAGTATAAGTAGGGATCGTTCTTAACCGGGGATTAGGAGGGATTGCAAAATCACTTGGAAACTGACTCAAAAACGTAAAATAAAGTTTAAAACACTAAACTAGACTCAAAGAATGCAAAACTAAACATTTAAAACACTAAAACAAACCAAAGGACTCAAAACAGCCCCAAAACACTCAAAACTGCCTTAAAAACACAATCTGGGCAGTTTTGAGCACTTTGGTGAATTTGGACGAATGTGTGTAATAAATTGAATCAAAACACTTATAAACACAAACTAAGACACTTTAACACTAAACTAGACTCAAAGAATGCAAAACTAAACACTTAAAACACTAAAACAAACCAAAAGACTCAAACAGCACCCAAAACACTCAAAACTGCCTTAAAAACACTTTCTGGGCAGTTTTGAGCACTTTGACTACTTTGGACGAAATTGGGTAATAAAATGAATCAAAACACTTAGAAACACAAACTAAGACACTTTCTAACTAAGTTGGACACTAAAGCAAGGGGGGATTGAGTTTTGGACGAAATTAAACTAATTGCACAGATTCTAATTAAAACAGATTGTAAGTATGAATGTGATGGAATTGAATGGATGGGATGGCTAGCTAAGGGGTTCATCTCCACACATGTTACACTTGCATAATAAAAAGATTTCCAATTGCATTTCAATAAACCATGAATTCTCAACACCCCAAGTTAACCGTGATGCACTAATTAACCTTCAAATCTTCCTAACGTTATTGAATTGGATGATTGCATACGACAACCCAAAACATTCCCCACAAGTCCCCTACATGATTGCATAATAGAGATACAAGCAAGAATCATTACGCTCTATGAAAATTATAAGTGTTGACGAGGCATTCGTTACTATGATTGCATGAAACTTATGCCAAGAATTCGTTTAACGCGATTGTTTATAAGCAACCTCCACTACTTGTGAATATAAGTTCGTAACTATTAGGTGAAACTCACTTATATTCTAGCGTCATATTCATGCATGAAAATTAAGCGTATACTCTCAATAAACATACATAAATAAGTTATCAATCAAACAGTTAAACAAATTGAATCCACAACTTATGAAACGCAATTAGAAGTAATCAAATCAAAATGCAAGCATAAACATATATTTCGAATCCCCCCCTAGCCAAGGGGGGGTTTAGTTCCTCATACGTACAAAACAAAGAGAATTGAAATTAAACATTGGAATCGAGGAAAAGAAACACCTAAACATTCCAACAACTCAAACTTGAATTGTATGAACGTTTAGGCACTCTTCTCCTCCTCTTCGTTGTAGCACAAGGTCTAAGGATAGGTTTGGAGGGATGGGGAGTTATGGATGGTGTAGAATGATGTGTTTAGGATAGGGATGGATGTAGGGGACCTCAAGGCTTCTTTTTGGGCAGAAAATATGAAGAATGGTGAAGTATGGATGTGTTATAGAGAGGGGATGAATTTCTGGCGTGAATGGTGAATGAATTGTGTATGAATGGGAATGAATGAATTGTGGCTGCAATGGATGCTTATTTATAGGTGAAAAGGAGGGAATATGACAGCTAGGAACTTGGTGGAAATCTGAAATGGTGATGGGAGATGCATGTGGCTGATTTATGCATGTGATTAAAGGGTAATGACAGCTAGGTTATGATGATGAATGCATGTGCAAAGTTGGATGAATGATTATGGGTGCATGTGGCTGATTTATGGTGCAATGATGAAAGGCAAAGTGCATGTGGCTGATTTGTGAAGGGAATGCATGTGGAATGAATGTGTGAATGATGGCAGATTGTGTATGTGAATGATTAGGGTGAATGTGCATGTGCTTTGACAGCTAGGTTGAATAAATTAAAGGGAGTGCATGTGGCTTGGCTGGAATGATTGGAATGCAATCTGAAATGGGATGTGTTGGTGTGAATTTCTGGTACAAAGGGCCTCCTTTGGTCTTCAATTTCGTCCATCTACTTGGCTTCAAGTATATCCAATCCATTTAACGCCCCAAACTACTCCAAAATGCACCATTTTGCATACTTTGCCCTTAGAACCTGAAAACACACAAAAGAAGCATAAAGGACTAAAATAACTAAAGAAACATAACGTAAATGCACGAGAACAAGCCATTTAAGTCGCATGAATATGCTCCTATCACCATCTGAGACACAATGGAAGTAAGATTAGCTAATTGTGATTGTATATCGGTTGAAGAGCTTACCTCATTAACTTGTGGTCGTGGGCTATCCCTTTGTCCCATGCCTTCGTATTGTTGTGCATTCAATGCCCGGTTTGCAATGAGTGTCTTGGCTGCCATGGGTGTTTTATCTACCAAAGCTCCTCCCGCCGAGGCATCTAGCATTTGACGTTCGATTGGTAGAAGGCCTTCATAGAAATATTGAAATAGCAACTCTTCCTTCATTTGACGCTGTGGACAAGAAGCAACAAGTGATTTAAAACGTTCATATTAAGTAGGAAAGGATTCACCTTGCTTTTGTTGTATGCCACTTATTTGTTTCCTTAGGAGAATGATTCTTGAAGTGGGAAAAAACTTCTCCAAGAATGCTCGTTTCATACTTTCCCAAGACGTCACTGTCCCCGATGCTAGCTGATAGGAGCATTTTTATGCGACTTAATTGGCATGTTCTCATGCATTTATGTTGTTTTTCCTTAGTTAGTTTAGTGTTTAAAGTCATTTTCGTGCAATTTCAGGTTTTAGTGTCAAAGTATGCAAAAAGAAGCAATTTGGAGCATTCTAGAGCATTTTTGGGCCAAGATTGGATAGTGCAAGCATGGAGGCATGAGGATGGACGAATTTGAAGGCTTGAATTCAGTTAGGGAGCTGCAAGGGGGCCTAAAAACCTTATTTCTAGAAGGCTTTATCTATTCACACATGGTGCCTAATTTCTGTATTGGAAGAACAAGCCGTCCTAGCTTGTCACTAGCCGTCTTACCTTGTCTCCTAGCCGTCCTAGCTTGTCTCCTAGCCGTCCTAGCTTGTCACTAGCCGTCCTAGCTTGTCACTAGCCGTCCTACCTTGTCACTAGCCGTCCTACCTTGTCTCCTAGCCGTCCTACCTTGTCTCCTAGCCGTCCTAGCTTGTCTCCTAGCCGTCCTAGCTTGTCTCCAAGCTGTCCTATCTTGTCTCCTACCTTGTCCAAGCCGTCCTACCTTGTCCAAGCTACACACATATATCCTTTAAGTGTTTCATGTATAGAATTTCTGGTACAAAACCTTTTGGTTTCAACTAAGTTCTAAACCTTTCCTAGCCCTATAAATAAGGCTTTGCAGCAAGGCACTAGGGGGATCACTCATTCACCCAATTTTCGTCCATTCATCTAGCCACACCACTCTACACATCCTAAAATCCTAGAAACACAATTCCAGCCAAACACTACACCTTGCCGTGCCTATCCTCCATCCAATTCCATAATCCCTGATCCTAAAACACATCCCAACCATCCCATCCACCTTTGTGCCGTAGCAAGGAGAAAGAAGGAAGGACTCTTGGATGCTCAAACTTCGTCGTTGGTGCATTCTAGGTGTAATTTGTTTTATGATTTCAATGTTTAATTTATTTTCCTTTCATTTTGCTATGAACATGAGTGGCTAAACCCCTATTGGTTAGGGGTGATTTCGAAGCCATAACTATGTGTGCAAGTTGATTTGATAAATTCCAGTTATGAGTTCTTGAATCGTGAATGCAATTGGCTTAACTGTGCGAGTAATAACGTATTTGTGTTTGTTAATTAGGGGTCGACACTTAATTGGCTTGCATGAATATGATGCTAGAATATAAGTTTGTTTCACATAATTGTCACACACTTATATTCACAAGTAGTGAAGGTTGCTAGTCACAATCGCGTTAAGTTTAATTCCTAGCATAAGTGTCATGATGTCATAGTCACAAGTGCTTTGTCAATGCTTATAGTTTTCATTGAACGTAATGATCTTTGATTGTATCTTTATTATGATGTCATGTAAGGAACTTTTGAAGAATGCTTTGGGTTGTCGTATGATGTCATCCAATTCAATAACACAAGGAAAACTTGAGAATTAACTAGTGATGTCACGGTTAATTTGGGGCATTGTCATTCATAATTCTATGAAGGAATAACTGGAAATCGAGTCATTTGCATACTTGTCGTGTGTGGAGGAAGAACCCCTAACTAGTCCATCATCCATTAAAAACCCCAAAAACGTTTCAAAATCAGTTTTACTTTGCAATCTGTTTTCTCAACTTTAATTTCGTCCAAATCAAATCCCCCTTTACTTTGAAGTCTCAATTTAGTTAGAAATTGTTTTGGTTCATGTTTTTAAGTGTTTTGAGTCAAGTTTTCAACCAATTTCGTCCAAATTAGTGTAGGTGCTCAAAACTGCCCAGAAAGTGGTTTTTAGGCAGTTTTGAGTCTTCTAGTTGCTGTTTTGAGTTTTTGTTTTGTTTTAGTGTTTTAACTTTGGTTTTTCATTCTTTGAGTCCAAATTAGTGTTTTTAACTTTGTTTTGGAGTTCTTAGGTCAGTTTTCAAGAGTTTAGCAATCCCTCCTAATCCCCGGTTTTGAACGATCCCTACTTACATACTTTGCTACAATTGTCAGAAGAGGGTTTAATTTGTGTGCTTAATATATTTCGCATCAAATTTTTGGCGCCGTTGCCGGGGATTAGCAACTTTGCTAATCCCTTGGATTGTTTTTGTTTCATTTATTTCACTTTGTTTCTGATATTGTTTTAGTTTCTGACCTATTTTTGTTTCTTGTTTTCTAGGTACTAGTGCATGACGCGGAGTTCTCAAACTGTGCATGCACATATCTTAGACTTTAACGATGATTTTGAACGTGATTTGAGAAGAAAGAGGAGGCATCTCGAACGTAGTGAACCTAGTTCAAGTTCAGAGGCCGAATCTGAGTTTGAAGAAGTGGAAGAAGAAGTTATGGCAGCGGACAATCGGACCATTAAAGAGCTTTCGGCCTCAGGGTTGGCCAATGCCGCACCATTATGCATTCAATACCCCGCGGCTGCCCAAGGCAAGACCGATGAATTCGAGTTGAAGTCAAGCTTGTTGCACCACATTCCTAAATACCATGGGCTTTCCATGGAAGATCCAAACAAGCATCTTAAAGAGTTTGAAGTAGTTTGTTCAAGCATGACTCCCGTCAATGTTGACGGAAGTATTTTGAAGATGAAAGCTTTTCCGTTCTCTTTAATGCATAAAGCTAAGGATTGGTTATACGAGTTGGCTCCTGGCACTGTCACTTCATGGGAGAGTATGAAAAGAGCGTTTTTGGAGAAGTTTTTCCCAACTTCTCGCATCATTCTTCTTCATAAAAAAATAAGTGGAATTCAACAAGATGAAGGTGAGTCTTTTCCTGCATACTATTAACGTTTTAAATCACTTGTTGCTTCTTGTCCACAACATCAGATGAAGGAGGAGCTACTTTTGCAATACTTCTACGAGGGCCTCCCACCATTAGAACGTCAAATGCTCGATGCCTCGGCAGGTGGAGCATTAGTGGACAAAACACCTATGGCTGCCAAGACCTTGATTTCTAATCGAGCGTTGAACGATCAACAATACGAAGGAGTAGGCCAAAGAGGACCCCCACGGCAACATGTTCATGAGGTAAGTTCTACTTCCGACATTAATTCACAATTGGCTAATCTTACTTCTATTGTGTCTCAGTTGGCCGAGGGCATGAAGATGCAAGGACCAATTGTATGTGGCGTATGTTCTATGCATGGACATGCCTCTGAAAAATGTCCACAGTTGATTGAAAATGGTGGATGGGAAAGCGCCAATGCAATTGGGTTTCAAGGCCAAAACCAACCAAGGAACGATCCTTATTCCAACACATATAATCCCGGTTGGAGAGACCACCCAAATTTCAAATGGAGGGAGCCCCAACAATCTCAAAACCAAGGAGACTTTAGGCAACAACCCCTTGGGTTCTTTCCCAAAACCTACGGCCCACCCCAAAATCAAGCCCAATCCGGCCCAAGTGCCTCAGGTACGTCTCTTGACAATGATGCACTTCTTAAGATACTAACTAAGTTGTCTAATCGGCAGGACGATCAAGCTAAGGCTATGCAAAACCAAGACAAAAGGGTGGATCAATTGGAGAAACAAATGGGGCAAATTGCCGAGTTTATGGGGCAGTTTCGTGAACAAGGAAAGCTCCCTAGTTCCACCGTTCCAAATCCAAAGGGAGGTTTCGAAAGTGCAAAGGCCATAACCTTGAGAAGTGGAAAAGAGATTGGGGCAGATCCTACACCATCACAATCAGGTCCCAAAGGTGATGAAAACTTGCAAATTGAAGAGGAAGAATCAAGCAAACTCACGGCAAAGGTGGGAGAGTCTTTGCCGCAAGTTCCTAGTGCCCCAAAAATGTCTAATTCGGCCAAAAAGGGTGATGCGAGAATTATACGCACACAAATTAAACCCTCTTTTTGACAATTGTAGTATAGAATGTAAGTAGGGATCGTTCAGGACCGGGGATTAGGAGGGATTGTTAATCACTTGGATTTCACTCAAAAACGTAAAAACACAATATAAAACACTCTACTAGACTCAAAGAATGCAAAACTAAATTTTAAAACACTAAAACAAACCAAAAGACTCGAAACAGCACCAAAACACTCAAAACTGCCTTAAAAACACTTTCTGGGCAGTTTTGAGCACTTTGAGTACTTTGGACGAATTTGGGTAACAAATTGAATCAAAACACTTATAAACACAAACCAAAACACTTTCTAACTAATTTGAACAATACAAAGACTCAAAGGACTCAAAACTGCCTAAAAACACTAACTAGGCAGTTTCTGACCTTAAACCCAAATTTGGACGAAATTAAGTTGTAACTTGACTCAAGACTCTTAAAAACACAAACTAAATTGATTTCTAACTAATTTGGACATTAAAGTAAGGGGGGATTGAGTTTTGGACGAAATTAAACTAATTGCACAGATTCTAATTAAAAACAGAATGTAAATATGAATGTGATGGATTTGAATGGATGGGATGACTAGCTAAGGGGTTCATCTCCACACATGTTCCACTTGCATAATAAAAAGATTTCCAATTGCATTTCAATAAACCATGAATTCTCAACACCCCAAGTTAACCGTGATGCACTAATTAACCTTCAAATCTTCCTAACGTTATTGAATTGGATGATTGCATACGTCAACCCAAAACATTCCCCACAAGTCCCCTACATGATTGCATAATAGAGATACAAGCAAGAATCCTTACGCTCTATGAAAATTATAAGTGTTGACGAGGCATTCGTTACTATGATTGCATGAAACTTATGCCAAGAATTCGTTTAACGCGATTGTTTATAAGCAACCTCCACTACTTGTGAATATAAGTTCGTAACTATTAGGTGAAACTCACTTATATTCTAGCGTCATATTCATGCATGAAAATTAAGCGTGTACTCTCAATAAACATACATAAATAAGTTATCAATCAAACAGTTAAACAAATTGAATCCACAATTTATGAAACGCAATTAGAAGTAATCAAATCAAAATGCAAGCATAAACATATATTTCGAATCCCCCCCTAGCCAAGGGGGGGTTTAGTTCCTCATGATACAAAACAAAGAGAATCAAAGAAACACCTAAACATTCCAACAACTCAAACTTGAATTGTATGAACGTTTAGGCCCTCTTATCTTCCTCTTCGTTGTAGCACAAGGTCTAAGGATAGTTTGATGGTGTGAATGGTTTGGGGAGTGGTGAAAATGGAAGGATGGTGTTTGGATTAGTAGGGAATGCACGGCAATAAGGAAATGGTTGGTGTTTGTGGATGATTTTCTGAAAATGGAAGAGTGAATTGTGTATGAATGGGAATGAATTTCTGAATATGGAAGAGTGAATGAGAATGAATGGGAATGAATCCATTGTGGCTGCAATGGATGCTTATTTATAGGTGAAAAGGAGGGAATATGACAACTAGGAACTTGGTGGAAATCTGGAATGGTGATGGGAGATGCATGTGGCTGATTTGTGAAGGGAATGCATGTGGATTAAAGTGGAATGACAGCTAGGTTATGATGATGAATGCATGTGCAAAGTTGGTTGAATGATTATGGGTGCATGTGGCTGATTTATATGAAGGGAATGCATGTGGAATGAATGTGTGAATGATGGCAGATTGTGTATGTGAATGATTAGGGTGAATGTGCATGTGCTTTGACAGCTAGGTTGAATAAATTAAAGGGAGTGCATGTGGCTTGGCTGGAATGATTGGAATGCAATCTGAAATGGGATGTGTTGGTGTGAATTTCTGGTACAAAGGGCCTCCTTTGGTCTTCAATTTCGTCCATCTACTTGGCTTCAAGTATATGCAATCCATTTAACGCCCCAAACTACTCCAAAATGCACCCTTTTGCATACTTTGCCCTTAGAACCTGAAAACACACAAAAGAAGCATAAAGGACTAAAATAACTAAAGAAACATAACGTAAATGTACGAGAACAAGCCATTTAAGTCGCATGAATATGCTCCTATCAAAGGGTAAGAATGTGTCAAATTCGGTTTCTACTAATGCTTTTCCTTCGAATGCTCCTTTTCCTAGTAGGTTTATGCAAACAAGGAAGGAAGAAGCTGAAAAGGACATCCTTGAGACATTTAGGAAAGTTCAAGTGAACATACCCTTGTTGGATGCAATCAAGCAAGTCCCTAGTTACGCCAAGTTTTTGAAGGAGTTGTGCACCACTAGGAAGAGGATGTCGACCAAGGAAGTGGTAAAAGTAGGTGAGAATGTGTCCACCATCTTGCAACGCAAACTACCTCCCAAATGCAAAGATCCGGGTAGTTTCACCATTCCTTGTGTCATAGGTAACACTAGATTTGAATCTGCCATGCTTGACTTAGGTGCCTCTATAAATGTTATGCCATATTCCATATATGCATCTATGAACCTAGGAGCATTGAAAAAGGATGGTGTTATCATACAATTGGCCGATAGATCTAATGCCTATCCAAAGGGAGTTTTGGAAGATGTTTTGGTGCAGGTTAATCATTTGATCTTTCCGGCGGATTTCTATGTCCTTGAGATGGATGAATCGGATCATGCACCCTCGCTGCCCATTCTACTTGGAAGGCCATTCATGAAAACGGCCCGGACTAAGATTGACGTGTTTAATGGAACTTTGTCCATGGAATTTGATGGGGAAGTTGTTAATTTCAATCTTTCCGATTCTATTAAGTATCCTAGTGAAGATCATTCATGTTTCTCTATTGATACTGTTGACTCTTTGGCGCAGGGATACCTTGAAGATTTGAATGATGATATGCTTGAAAAAGTCATTACAAGTGGTGTAGAAGTCAAAACCAAGGGAGCAACATCCATGCAACCCCACGGCACAAATACACTATCCTATGCCGTGCCTCCTAGTGAGGATTTTCTTGAAGTAGTTGCTGCCCTTGAGTCATCACCAATACATGATGGTAAGTTTCCTAACAAAGAGTCCATTCCCATTTCGACTAACAAGTTGCTTCCATCCATAATTCAGGCACCTATCCTTGAACTCAAACCTTTGCCAAGCCATTTGAAGTACATTTTCTTGGGAGAAAATGAGACACTTCCTGCCATCATATCATCATCCCTCATGGCACAAGAGGAGGAAAAACTCATGCATGTGTTGAAGGAGTACAAATCTGCCCTAGGATGGACATTGGCCGATATCAAAGGTATAAGCCCCACAACTTGTATGCATCACATATTTCTTGAGGAGGGGACCAAACCAACTAGAGAGGCTCAACGCCGTCTTAACCCTCCAATGATGGAAGTTGTGAAAAATGAGATAATCAAACTTCTTGATTGTGGAGTCATTTATCCTATCTCCGATAGTCGTTGGGTTTCACCTATCCAATGTGTGCCTAAGAAATCCGGAGTGACGGTTGTGGAGAATGCCGAGAATGAGCTTGTACCCATGAGAATCCAAACCGGTTGGCGTGTATGCATCGATTATAGGAAGATAAATGCCACCACAAGGAAGGACCACTTCCCATTGCCGTTCCTAGATCAAATGTTGGAAAGGTTAGCGGGTCATTCTTTTTATTGCTTTCTTGATGGATATTCAGGTTATAATCAAATTGTCATTGCCCCGGATGATCAAGAAAAAACCACTTTTACTTGTCCCTTTGGAACATTTGCATATCGACGCATGCCATTTGGTTTGTGCAATGCCCCTGCCACGTTTCAAAGGTGTATGGTAAGCATATTTTCTGATTATGTTGAAAGGATTATTGAGATATTCATGGATGACTTTAGTGTTTTTGGTGATTCTTTTCATAAATGCTTGGATAATCTCACTTTAATCTTGAAACGTTGTGTTGAAACAAACCTTGTTTTAAATTGGGAAAAATGCCATTTTATGGTTAAACAAGGTATTGTTTTGGGTCATATAATCTCTGAAAAAGGAATTGAAGTTGATAAGTCTAAAGTAGATCTTGTACGCTACTTACCCTCTCCTACTTCGGTTAGAGAGGTTCGTTCTTTTCTTGGTCATGCAGGATTCTATAGACGATTTATCAAGGACTTTTCCAAGATTGCACAACCCCTATGCCGCCTCCTCCAAAAAGATGTGTCTTTTGAGTTCAACGAGGCATGCGAGAAGTCATTCAAGCATCTCAAAGAGCTCCTAACCACGGCACCCATCATAACTCCCCCGGATTGGTCCATTCCATTTGAATTGATGTGTGATGCCTCGGATTATGCACTTGGGGCTGTTTTGGGTCAAAGGAAAAATAAACAGTCACATGTTATTTATTATGCTTCCCGCACTTTAAATGATGCTCAATTGAATTATTCTACAACCGAAAAAGAACTCTTGGCGGTTGTATTTGCTTTAGATAAGTTTAGATCATATCTTATTGGCACTAAAGTAATTGTTTTCACTGACCATGCAGCCTTGAAGTATCTTTTCACCAAAAAGGAGGCCAAACCAAGGCTCATTCGTTGGATGCTCCTACTTCAAGAGTTCGATATTGAAATTAGGGACAAGAAAGGTTGTGAAAACGTGGTGGCTGACCACTTGAGTAGATTGGTGCGTGAAGAAGAGTCCCTCCCCATTTCTGAGACGTTTCCGGATGAACAACTTCTGTCCATTGAGGTAAGTACCCCTTGGTATGCCGATTTGGTCAATTTCTTGGTGACTAAGCAAGTTCCTAACACCCTAAGCAAGGTCCAACGTGATAAATTGATACATGATGCAAGATTTTATGTGTGGGATGATCCATATCTATGGAAATATTGCCCAGATCAGATTATTAGAAGATGTGTGCCAACTTCTGATTTTAACTCAATTCTAGCATTTTGTCATTTTTATGCATGTGGAGGCCATTTTGGTACCCAAAGGACAGCTCGTAAAGTGTTAGAATCTGGTTTTTATTGGCCTACATTGTTCAAAGATGCTAGAATGTTTTGCTTAACATGTGATAGATGTCAAAGAACAGGTTCTATTGGTGCAAAAGACCAAATGCCGCAAACACCCATCTTCAATGTTGAAATCTTTGATGTTTGGGTGATGCGAGAATTATACGCGCACAAATTAAACCCTCTTTTTGACAATTGTAGTATAGATGTAAGTAGGGATCGTTCTTAACCGGGGATTAGGAGGGATTGCTAAACACTTGGAAACTGACTTAAAAACTCAAAAACAAAGTTTAAAACACTAAACTCGACTCAAAGAATGCAAAACTAAAAGTTAAAACACTTAAACAAACCTAAAACCCAAAACAGCAACTAGAAGACTCAAAACTGCCTAAAAACCACTTTCTGGGCAGTTTTGAGCACCTACACTAATTTGGACGAAATTGGATGAAAACTTGAATCAAAATACTTAGAAACACAAATCAAAACACTTTCTAACTAATCTAAGACTTCAAATTAAAGGGGGATTTGTTTTGGAGGAAAATTGAAATAACGAAACAAGTTAATAAACTAGACAGAATGTAAATATGAAATTGATGAAATGGAATGAATGGATGCTAGCCAAGGGGTTCATCTCCACACATGTTACACTTGCATAATAAAAAGATTTCCAATTGCATTTCAATAAATTATGAAACTCATCACCCCGGGTTAATTAGGTCCGCTTAAATTAACCTTCAAATCTTCCTAACGTTATTGAATTGGATGATTGCATACGACAACCCAAAACATTTCCCACGAGTCCCCTACATGATTGCATAATAGAGATACAAGCAAGAATCATTACGCTCTATGAAAATTATAAGTGTTGACGAGGCATTCGTTACTATGATTGCATGAAACTTATGCCAAGAATTCGTTTAACGCGATTGTTTATAAGCAACCTCCACTACTTGTGAATATAAGTTCGTAACTATTAGGTGAAACTCACTTATATTCTAGCGTCATATTCATGCATGAAAATTAAGCGTGCACTCTCAATAAACATACATAAATAAGTTATCAATCAAACAGTTAAACAAATTGAATCCACGACTTATGAAATGCAATTAGAAGTAATCAAATCAAAACGCAAGCATAAACATATATTTCGAATCCCCCCCTAGCCAAGGGGGGGTTTAGTTCCTCATGATACAAAACAAAGAGAATCAAAGAAACACCTAAACATTCCAACAACTCAAACTTGAATTGTATGAATGTTTAGGCCCTCTTCTCTTCCATTCCTCATTCGTACAAAACAAAGAGTATTGAAATTAAACATTGAAATCAAAGAAACACCTAAACATTCCAACAACTCAAACTTGAATTGTATGAACGTTTAGGCCCTCTTATCTTCCTCTTCGTTGTAGCACAAGGTCTAATGGATAGTTTGATGGTGTGAATGGTTTGGGGAGTGGTGAAAATGGAAGGAGGAGGCCACGGCAATGGGATGATTTCTGGTGTGGTGTTTGGATTATTAGGGAGAGAGCATGGCACAAGGGAATGGTTGGTGTTTGTGACTGAAATGTGTATGGAAGAATGAGATGTGTATGAATGGGAATGAATGCTTATTTATAGGCGAAATGGGGGGGGGGGGGGAAATGACAGCTAGGAGGGAATGTGGCTGCATGTTTTGGTGTGGAGAAAGGAATAATCTGAAATGGGAGAGCATGTGGGTGGAAATGCACGTGGGTTAAAGTGGAATGATGATGGGAGATGCATGTGGCTGATTTATGCATGTGATTAAAGGGAGTGCATGTTTGAATGATTAAAGGGACATGTGAGGGTGCAATGATGAAGGAATAATCTGAAATGGGAGAGCATGTGGGTGGAAATGCATGTGGGTTAAAGTGGAATGATGATGGGAGATGCATGTGGCTGATTTATGCATGTGATTAAAGGGAGTGCATGTTTGAATGATTAAAGGGACATGTGAGGGTGCAATGATGAAGGAATAATCTGAAAATGCAAGGTGAAATGAAGTGGAATGACAATGGCATGTGGAATGGCTGGAAAGTGTATGAAACTCACGGCAATGATGGTGTTTGTGTGAATGATGGCAGATTGTGTGGGTGAGTGATTAGGTTGGAAATGCATGTGAATGCAAGGTGTGAATGATTATGAGTGCATGTGGGTGAATTAAAGGATGGAATGCATGTGCAATGGTTAAAGGAAAGGTTTAAATGTCCTAGAACTAAAGGGAACAAGGTTCCAACACTTTGGTCTTCAATTAGGTCTTCAATTTCGTCCAACACTTTGGCTCCAAGCATAAGCTATCCATCCTTAGCCCAAAAGTGCTCCAAAAGTCTCCAAAATGCATCTTTTTGCTCCTTTAGCCCTTTGGACCTACAAACACACGAAAATAGCTTAAAGTACTAAAATAACTAAAGAAACATAACGTAAATGCACGAGAACAAGCCATTTAAGTCGCATGAATATGCTCCTATCATTGGGGTATTGATTTCATGGGTCCTTTTTCTTCTTCATTTGGTTTCACTTATATTTTGCTTGCGGTTGATTATGTTTCTAAATTGGTAGAAGCAAAAGCTACCCATACTAACGATTCTAGAGTGGTTTCAGATTTCATCAAGACTAACATTTTCTCTAGATTTGGGATGCCGCGGGTATTTATAAGTGATGGAGGTTCACATTTCTGCAATAGGACCATTGAGGCACTCTTCAAGAAGTACAATGTCAAGCATAAGGTTTCAACACCTTATCACCCACAAACAAGTGGCCAAGCCGAAGTATCAAATAGAGAGGTCAAGCAAATCTTGGAGAAGACCGTGGGGCCTAACCGGAAGGATTGGAGCATGCGTTTAGACGATGCACTATGGGCATATCGCACTGCCTACAAAACACCCCTAGGGATGTCTCCATTTCGGCTACTTTATGGAAAACCTTGTCACTTACCTGTGGAGCTAGAGCATAAGGCACATTGGGCCATCAAAACGTTCAATTTGGACTTAGATGCTGCTGGAATGCATCGGAAGCTCCAATTGAATGAGCTTGAGGAACTAAGGAATGAAGCCTACGAGAATGCCCGCATTTACAAGGAAAAGACGAAGGCGTTTCATGACAAGATGATTAGGGGCAAAACCTTCACAATTGGGCAGAAAGTTTTACTTTTTAATTCTCGTTTACGTTTATTTCCCGGAAAGTTACGTTCTAAATGGATTGGACCTTTTGTTGTTACTAATGTTTTACCATATGGTGCAGTTCAAGTCCAAAGCTTAAGGAATGGGGTGGAATTCAAGGTCAACGGACATAGATTGAAGCCATACTATGAGAATGCCGTGGGGCAGGTTGTGGAGGAGATCTCACTCCATGCCCTGGGCACCAATGGTGCCTGAACGTGTTCTTCGTCCGGCTGCAAGACGTTAAAGAAAGCGCTACTTGGGAGGCAACCCATGCCATTCAACAAAGGAAGACCTAAAAAGCATGATAGGAGCATATTCATGCGACTTAAATGGCTTGTTCTCGTGCATTTACGTTATGTTTCTTTAGTTATTTTAGTCCTTTATGCTTCTTTTGTGTGTTTTCAGGTTCTAAGGGCAAAGTATGCAAAATGGTGCATTTTGGTGCATTTTGGAGTAGTTTGGGGCGTTAAATGGATTGGATATACTTGAAGCCAAGTAGATGGACGAAATTGAAGACCAAAGGAGGCCCTTTGTACCAAAAATTCACACCAACACATCCCATTTCAGATTGCATTCCAATCATTCCAGCCAAGCCACATGCACTCCCTTTAATTTATTCAACCTAGCTGTCAAAGCACATGCACATTCACCCTAATCATTCACATACACAATCTGCCATCATTCACACATTCATTCCACATGCATTCCCTTCACAAATCAGCCACATGCACTTTGCCTTTCATCATTGCACCATAAATCAGCCACATGCACCCATAATCATTCATCCAACTTTGCACATGCATTCATCATCATAACCTAGCTGTCATTACCCTTTAATCACATGCATAAATCAGCCACATGCATCTCCCATCACCATTTCAGATTTCCACCAAGTTCCTAGCTGTCATATTCCCTCATTTTCACCTATAAATAAGCATCCATTGCAGCCACAATTCATTCATTCCCATTCATACACAATTCATTCACCATTCACGCCAGAAATTCATCCCCTCTCTATAACACATCCATACTTCACCATTCTTCATATTTTCTGCCCAAAAAGAAGCCTTGAGGTCCCCTACATCCATCCCTATCCTAAACACATCATTCTACACCATCCATAACTCCCCATCCCTCCAAACCTATCCTTAGACCTTGTGCTACAACGAAGAGGAGGAGAAGAGTGCCTAAACGTTCATACAATTCAAGTTTGAGTTGTTGGAATGTTTAGGTGTTTCTTTTCCTCGATTCCAATGTTTAATTTCAATTCTCTTTGTTTTGTACGTATGAGGAACTAAACCCCCCCTTGGCTAGGGGGGAATTCAAAATATATGTTTATGCTTGCATTTTGATTTGATTACTTCTAATTGCGTTTCATAAGTTGTGGATTCAATTTGTTTAACTGTTTGATTGATAACTTATTTATGTATGTTTATTGAGAGTATACGCTTAATTTTCATGCATGAATATGACGCTAGAATATAAGTGAGTTTCACCTAATAGTTACGAACTTATATTCACAAGTAGTGGAGGTTGCTTATAAACAATCGCGTTAAACGAATTCTTGGCATAAGTTTCATGCAATCATAGTAACGAATGCCTCGTCAACACTTATAATTTTCATAGAGCGTAATGATTCTTGCTTGTATCTCTATTATGCAATCATGTAGGGGACTTGTGGGGAATGTTTTGGGTTGTCGTATGCAATCATCCAATTCAATAACGTTAGGAAGATTTGAAGGTTAATTAGTGCATCACGGTTAACTTGGGGTGTTGAGAATTCATGGTTTATTGAGAAGCAATTAGATTCGTTTTATATGCAAGTATAACATGTATGGAGATGAACCCCTTGGCTAGCATTCATTCATTCAATTCCATCACATTCATCTTTACAATCTGTTTTTAAATACAATCTGTGCATTTTAGTTAATTTCGTCAAAAACTCAATCCCCCTTTACTTTAATGTCCAAATTAGTTAGAAAGTGTTTTAGGTTGTGTTTATAAGTGTTTTGATTCAATTTGTTATACAAATTCGTCCAAATTCACCAAAGTGCTCAAAACTGCCCAGAAAGTGTTTTTAAGGCTGTTTTGAGTGTTTTGGGTGATGTTTGAGTCTTTTGGTTTGTTTTAGTGTTTTAAAGTTTAGTTTTGCATTCTTTGAGTCTAGTTTAGTGTTAAAGTGTCTTAGTTTGTGTTTCTAAGTGTTTTGATTCAAGTTATTACCCAAATTCGTCCAAAGTACTCAAAGTGCTCAAAACTGCCCAGAAAGTGTTTTTAAGGCAGTTTTGAGTGTTTTGGTGCTGTTTTGAGTCTTTTGGTTTGTTTTGGTGTTTTAAAGTTTAGTTTTGCATTCTTTGAGTCTAGTATAGTGTTTTATATTGTGTTTTTACGTTTTTGAGTCAAATCCAAGTGATTAACAATCCCTCCTAATCCCCGGTCCAGAACGATCCCTACTTACGTACTTACTACAATTGATAAAAAGAGGGTTTAATTTGTGTGCGTATAATTCTCGCATCAAATTTTGGCGCCGTTGCCGGGGATTAGCAACTTTGCTAATCTCTTGGATTGTTTTATTTTCGTTTGTGTGTATATATTTTTAGTTTTATTTTGTTGATTTTAGAAGCACAACATGGCACTTGATAATGCTTATCTTTTGTCACAGCTCATGGAAAGGTCCCAAATGCAAAACGTTGATATAGTTGATCTTCAATCAAGGAATAACGTGTTTTCCAATACTTACAATTCGGATTGGAGTGATCATTCAACTTCTATGTGGTGGGAACCTCAAAATATTCAACAAGAAAGATATTGGGAGCCACCTCATATTCAATATGCCCAACCAAACTCAAATTCGTCAATAGATTATAATCAAATTCTTAATGAATTAAACTCTTTGGTGCAGGGTTCACAAAATCAAGCTAAGGAGACTCACCAAGAAACATATTGGCAACCATATGAGGATTCATATGCACCACCACAGCCTTCCCCTCAATCTTCACATCCAAATTCAGGTATATCAAATTATTATAAGGAAGTTATTCAACAACTGAATTCTGTGGAGCAGGGCAGGGAAGCTCAACCATTTCAACAAGACGCATTTTGGCGACCAATTGAGGATTTCTATCAAGCAAAAAAGTTGGCTGAGTGGAACAGTCAATTTAGGCAGAATGCAGAATGCATGGAACAAATTCAAGAACAAATGGTTGAAGATGAGCCCATGGATGAATTGCTACTGCTCGAAGAGGAGGAGGATGCACAAGGCACGGCAAGGGAAGAACAACCCTTGCCGCAACCTCCCAATATTCCTACACCACCCCATTCAAGTAAGGTTGTTCCAAATTTAATTATTTCTAACTTTGTTCCCCCAAATGCACCCTTCCCTGGCAGGTTCATGCAATCCATGAAAGATGAGGGGAAGAAAGACATCTTGGACACCTTTCCAACAATTCACGAGGAAAAAGTGGTTGAGGAGCATCTTGAATTCATCAAGGAGGAAATTGGAGTGGATCACACAGCCACAACCTTCAGAATGTCCAATCTGAATGAAAACATCCCTTGTGCATTTGTTGAATGTGCTGCGACTTTAGAGCCAATATTGCAGCCCATAGGTAAGCCACCAACTCAAATTCCAATTCCCACTTCAATTAATCGTGTGTTACATTCTTCATTGCAGGCACCTACTCAAATCCAATTTGGTGAAAGAGTTTACATGGATCTTAGGACAGATCTCTATTCCACTCCATACAAAGATCCAATTCTTGAATGTTTTGAGAAGCATTTCGTGGAGGATGTACTTAAGTTCTTATTGGAGCATGTAGGTAAGCCACCAACTCAAAATCCAAAGTCGTTTTTGACTAATATGTTGTTGATGTCAATGATTAGAGCACCCACTCTTGAAATTCAACCATTGCCGGAACATTTCAAGTATCATCATCCATTCAATGATCAACTCCATGCCGTGGGTTCCATTAAGGCATGATTGTGTTCTTCGTCCGGCTGCAAGACGTTAAAGAAAGCGCTACTTGGGAGGCAACCCAATACAGTGAATAAAACAAAGCTTTTTCATTAATTTTCGAGAAATTACAAATGTATCTAACAAATGGAGCTTCACAAAGGTTGTTTTTGTTTTTGTTTGCGTGAAGACCCACCACGAGGCAAAACTCTAGAAGCGGAAGTCATCGAAGCAGGAGGCATCGAAGTAGGAGGCATCGGAGCGGGAGGCATCGGATATAGAGCATTCCAGGCCCCAATACTTGGCGGAACGCTGGATGACCCAGGAAAAAGGTGCCCCTGGAAGAAAGACGCAAGCCGTTGACGGTCACTTTGCATCCGACCTTGAGATTCTTGCATCTCATCAAGCTTCCTCTTCATGCCCGACGAATAGTTATTGGCAAGCACATGCAAAGTTCTATTCTCGTACTTAAGTTGTTTGATCTCTTGTTTCAGGTTCTCCACCTCCGCCATCAAAGATTCAACCTGACGGGAGCGAGCAAGGAGGCGTTGGCCCATGTTGGACACAGAGCCTGCGCACTGAACGCTGAGAGCCAGGGACTCTTGAACGGCCAACTCATCGGACCGTCCTGAAAGCAGCTGACTATCTCTGGGAGTGAGGAGGTTCCGAGCTACTATCGTAGCTGTTGTGGCGTCCTGCATCACGGAGTCTTCACCTGTAAGAGGACCGTTAGAAGATAAGAAAGAAGGGCGCCATACGTTACCTTGACGCGGCACGCCCGTATCACTGCGGAGACTCAATTCTAAGCTAAGGTTCGATGGGTTTGCCATTTTTCAAAAGTGTTCAAAGAGAAGGGGTGGACGGAGTAAATTTTCAAAAGGGCCGGAGACGAGTATCAAGAATGGGAAATCTTCAGAGTGTGTAAGTTGGCAGTGATCGATAGCTCTATAAAAAGCCAAGGCAACGCGTCCACCGATTCAAAAAGCCGGAATTTGAGGCGTAAAGTTCGGCGACGCTCCCTCGGCTTTTTCAGAAAACGCGTTCGACACGTGGAGGCCACCATCACAACTACACGTCTTTAGCCGACAAGCGCAAAGTTCGGCGACGCTTTCTCTGCTTTTCAGAAAGCGCCTGCTCAGAAATCGAAGAGGCGTCTTCAAAGATCGAAGAGTCGTCACTATTTCAAAAAGCTGGATTTGCGGGATCAAAACGTTTGTCGACAAGGGTAAAAGAACAGTACCACCACTTGCTATTGGGAAATCCCTATATTTGTCGACTTTCATCTTTTATGGCAAGGCAAACCTGAAGAAAATGCCCGACTCTTCCTCACCTCTGAGGGCGCACTCCCAGCAAAGCCTTTCGAAACACTCAATTCTTTCTTCTTCCCCAAAGATGATACCAGATGCCTGGAGTACAGATGACCCAGGAGGAAGCAGCACAACAAATACATGTGCTGATTCATTCACCGCTTCTTCAAAAGCAAAGGTATCTCATATCATCAAGGTCAAAAGCAAAGGTATCTCATATCATGCTCTTTCCCTGTCTTTTCCTTTGTCTTTGTTATTACTTGCATGGCAAAGTGAAAGAAGCAATCAGCCGGCACTTGGAGTCTATCTAGACTCTATTCCCTGGTTGCTTACCTAGCTTTGCTGAGCTATCCTCTAACCCTCTTCAATACGAATTGGAGAGATTGAACAAAGAAACAGATAAGAGAATGAAGCTCAGACCTTCGGGGGAGACCAAAGGAAGCCTGCTGCCCAGTTCAAGAGTAGCACAAAGGAAAATCAACGATGGGAGCAGCGCAGTTCAAGAGTAAGCCTGTGGAATCACAAAGATCCAAGCCTCAATGCAATTACCAAGGAGAAGATGGAATTTACACTATATAACCAGATTTGCGTCTCTAAACTCTTCTCTTTGTTAACTACATTCTGCCATGTTTAGTATGTTTAGTTGCTTTTTGTGTGTTTACTTATGTTTTGTGTGAATCTATGCTTAAAACATTGAGGACAATGTTTGATTTAAGTGTGGGGGGGTAACTAAGTATATTTGATGCAAATTCGTGGGATTTTATCACCCATAACTTCAAATGTTGTTCCTTGCTGTTTTAAGGTGTTTTTAAGATGTTTTAGAGTGTTTTAGTATGTTTTGTTTTATAACTCCGAAAATCACATAAAAATTTGAAAAACATGTTTTGAAAAGCCTAAAAAGAGTGTTTTAAGTCGTTTTTGTGTGTTTGTGTCTTAGGATACCTTCCAACACAATGATAAGGATTTGGTTTGTAATTGCATGACTGTTAAAAAGAGTTATAAACATAGAGAAAAGTTTGATTTACTCTTGGTATATGCTTGGTTATGGTTATAATGTATGACTTCACATGCAATCATAAAAGAAAAATTCGTTTTTGTAACATGCTTGAAGGAAGGAACTCAAACAAACGCTACAACCCTGTGAGACTCGAGCCATTACCTTCTTTGGAGAGTTATAATCTGTGATTCTTTGTTTTCTAAAGTTGTTGCATGATCTCATTATTCCTTGCTTGGTTGCTACTTAGAATGCAATTATATCATGATAGAACTAAATGCTAGAACTTATATCCGTTTCATTCAAAGCATGACATTGAATTGCATAACACATATCAAGATGAAGTTGTGTAACCACCACCATAGCCAAATAGCCTTACTTCCCATATTTCATATATGTTGTAAGTTTTAACCCCGTTGAGCCTTGTTTAGCCTTTATTCTTTGTTTACCCACATTTTCCTCACCTAGCCTAGAGTAGGACTTTCCTATACCCTTGTTCTTAAAGTATAGTGAGCATGACTTAAATGAATTCCTTTTGAGTTACATTATGCAAGAAAATGAGTGTGGGGGAGTAAAAGTTTGTTCTTACGTTTATATGTATGTTTTGAGATTCAAAAAAAAAAAAGAAAAGAAGAAAAAAAAAAAAAAAAAAAAAAAAAAAAAAAAAAAAAGAGTGAAAATAAGTAAGAATGAACTCACGAGCGTTGATGGTTGAAGAAAGGGTCCAAAAAGTTGAATATGGCCCTAAGTTTTGTGTGATTTTCCCTTGGGTGTTCAAAGTTGACTTCTGCGTTCTTAAGGGAATTCTAAGTGCCTAATTCAATACTTTGCTCACTATTGCTTTAAGAATGTTTGTTTATCCTTCACCTTTCATTGTTAGCCAATACCCTAGCCCCGTTACAACCCTTTGACTTCTATCTTGAGTGTTATGTGTTTCAAAATGTGGAGTTTGGAATTGATATGAGCTTATGGAGTCACTGGTTCTCGCGTCTAAGTAGTAGCATTCCATTCATGAGATCATATCTAAACATGCTTATTAACTCCAGAAATTGCTCTCTTTGTGATATATATATGTGAGTGTTCGTTTTCATTAATCTTCTCACAAATGACTAGATTAGGGTGTGTAGTTAGAAAATCTGAGTGAAAATCGAGTGCATATCTTGTAAGGAATTGAGCAAATTCTCTAAGGCATGTTACTACATTCAAAACATGGTTTTAAATGCTTAATTGTGAAATAGTATGTGGTGACTATGATTAAGAATGTACTTAAGTGTGAAGATGACTAAAATCTGTGAGAATGATGATTTTTAACATGTCATGTGCATTGGAAATCCCTGAGACAATTGTTGGAAGGTTTAGGTTGTGTTTTACTTGTTTTGTTTCGTTTCGTTTTGTGTTGTTTTTCTTTCTGTTTTGCTCGAGGACTAGCAAAAGATAAGTGTGGGGGTATTTGATAGGAGCATATTCATGCGACTTAAATGGCTTGTTCTCGTGCATTTACGTTATGTTTCTTTAGTTATTTTAGTCCTTTATGCTTCTTTTGTGTGTTTTCAGGTTCTAAGGGCAAAGTATGCAAAATGGTGCATTTTGGTGCATTTTGGAGTAGTTTGGGGCGTTAAATGGATTGGATATACTTGAAGCCAAGTAGATGGACGAAATTGAAGACCAAAGGAGGCCCTTTGTACCAAAAATTCACACCAACACATCCCATTTCAGATTGCATTCCAATCATTCCAGCCAAGCCACATGCACTCCCTTTAATTTATTCAACCTAGCTGTCAAAGCACATGCACATTCACCCTAATCATTCACATACACAATCTGCCATCATTCACACATTCATTCCACATGCATTCCCTTCACAAATCAGCCACATGCACTTTGCCTTTCATCATTGCACCATAAATCAGCCACATGCACCCATAATCATTCATCCAACTTTGCACATGCATTCATCATCATAACCTAGCTGTCATTACCCTTTAATCACATGCATAAATCAGCCACATGCATCTCCCATCACCATTTCAGATTTCCACCAAGTTCCTAGCTGTCATATTCCCTCATTTTCACCTATAAATAAGCATCCATTGCAGCCACAATTCATTCATTCCCATTCATACACAATTCATTCACCATTCACGCCAGAAATTCATCCCCTCTCTATAACACATCCATACTTCACCATTCTTCATATTTTCTGCCCAAAAAGAAGCCTTGAGGTCCCCTACATCCATCCCTATCCTAAACACATCATTCTACACCATCCATAACTCCCCATCCCTCCAAACCTATCCTTAGACCTTGTGCTACAACGAAGAGGAGGAGAAGAGTGCCTAAACGTTCATACAATTCAAGTTTGAGTTGTTGGAATGTTTAGGTGTTTCTTTTCCTCGATTCCAATGTTTAATTTCAATTCTCTTTGTTTTGTACGTATGAGGAACTAAACCCCCCCTTGGCTAGGGGGGAATTCAAAATATATGTTTATGCTTGCATTTTGATTTGATTACTTCTAATTGCGTTTCATAAGTTGTGGATTCAATTTGTTTAACTGTTTGATTGATAACTTATTTATGTATGTTTATTGAGAGTATACGCTTAATTTTCATGCATGAATATGACGCTAGAATATAAGTGAGTTTCACCTAATAGTTACGAACTTATATTCACAAGTAGTGGAGGTTGCTTATAAACAATCGCGTTAAACGAATTCTTGGCATAAGTTTCATGCAATCATAGTAACGAATGCCTCGTCAACACTTATAATTTTCATAGAGCGTAATGATTCTTGCTTGTATCTCTATTATGCAATCATGTAGGGGACTTGTGGGGAATGTTTTGGGTTGTCGTATGCAATCATCCAATTCAATAACGTTAGGAAGATTTGAAGGTTAATTAGTGCATCACGGTTAACTTGGGGTGTTGAGAATTCATGGTTTATTGAGAAGCAATTAGATTCGTTTTATATGCAAGTATAACATGTATGGAGATGAACCCCTTGGCTAGCATTCATTCATTCAATTCCATCACATTCATCTTTACAATCTGTTTTTAAATACAATCTGTGCATTTTAGTTAATTTCGTCAAAAACTCAATCCCCCTTTACTTTAATGTCCAAATTAGTTAGAAAGTGTTTTAGGTTGTGTTTATAAGTGTTTTGATTCAATTTGTTATACAAATTCGTCCAAATTCACCAAAGTGCTCAAAACTGCCCAGAAAGTGTTTTTAAGGCTGTTTTGAGTGTTTTGGGTGATGTTTGAGTCTTTTGGTTTGTTTTAGTGTTTTAAAGTTTAGTTTTGCATTCTTTGAGTCTAGTTTAGTGTTAAAGTGTCTTAGTTTGTGTTTCTAAGTGTTTTGATTCAAGTTATTACCCAAATTCGTCCAAAGTACTCAAAGTGCTCAAAACTGCCCAGAAAGTGTTTTTAAGGCAGTTTTGAGTGTTTTGGTGCTGTTTTGAGTCTTTTGGTTTGTTTTGGTGTTTTAAAGTTTAGTTTTGCATTCTTTGAGTCTAGTATAGTGTTTTATATTGTGTTTTTACGTTTTTGAGTCAAATCCAAGTGATTAACAATCCCTCCTAATCCCCGGTCCAGAACGATCCCTACTTACGTACTTACTACAATTGATAAAAAGAGGGTTTAATTTGTGTGCGTATAATTCTCGCATCAAAGCACTCCAATTCCAGATTTGCGTTGCTAAACCCTTCTCTTTGTTGATTCTTTCTAATCTGCCTATTTAGTTGTTTTACTTGCTGTTTGTGTGTTTCTTTGTGTGACTCTATGCTTAAAACATTGAGGACAATGTTTGATTTAAGTGTGGGGGGGTAACTAAGTGTTTTTCATGCAAATTCGTGGGATTTTATCACCCATTATTTCAAAACTTGTTCCTTGCTGTTTTTAAGTGTTTTTAAGCAGTTTTGGTGTGTTTTAGTATGTTTTGAAGAGTTGTTTTTGTGTGTTTGTTTGTGTCTTAGGGTACCTTCCAACACAATGATGAGGATTTGGTTTTTAAATACATGGCTGTTAAAGAGAGTGATTAACATGGATGAAAGTTTGATTTACTCTATGTTTATGCTTGGTTGTGGTTATAACTTATGAATTCACATGCAATCATAAAAGAAAAAAAATCAGTTTTTGTAACATGCTTGAAGGAAGGAACTCAAATTAACGCTACAACCTTGTGAGACTTGAGCCTAAACGTTTATTTGGAGAGTTAAAATTTGTGCATTCTTTGTTTTCTAAAATCGTTGCATGATCTCATTATTCTTTGCTTGGTTGCTACTTAGAAGGCGTTTCATCATTTAGTTCCAAACACTAGAAGTCATGCCCATTTCATTCAAAGCATGGTATTGATTAGCATAACACATATTCAAGATGAAGTTGTGTAGTGACCACCACTTTAGCCAAAAAGCCGTGTGCCCTACTCCATTATATGTTTAGGTGTTAACCCCATTGAGCCTTGTTTAGCCTTTTCTTTGTTAACCCACATTACCCTCACCTAGCCTAGATTAGGACTATCCATACCCTCGTTCTTAAAGTATAGTAAGCATGATTCAAATGGAATTCCTTTATGGCAGAAACCAAGTATGGGGGAAGTTTTTATTTTGAGAATTATGTGCCATAAGCACGGGTAGAAAGAAAAGAAAAGAAAAATTCGTGAAAAAAAAAAAGAAAAAAAAAATGAAAAAAAAAAAAAGTATGAAAAGAGTTGAACAACATGAGAAAAAGAGTTCCAAGGTGTTGTTTGTTGAAGAAATGGTCCAAAAAGTTGAATTCGGCCCCAAGAAGTTGTTTAAAGTCTTCCCCTTGTGTTTTTAAGTTAATTTCTGCAAACTAAGTGAATTCTAAGTCTTAATTTCATTACTTTGCTTACTAATGCTTGAAGAACGTTTGTTTTCCCTATCCTTTCTTTGTTAACCAATACCCCAAGCCCCGTTGCAACCCTTAAACTTCTATCTTGAGTGTTATGTGTTTCAATTTGTTGAGTTTGAATTTGGTATGAGCATATGGTGTCACTGGTTCTCGCATCTAAGTAGTAGCATTCCATTCATGAGATCATATCTAAACATGCCTATTAACTCCGGAAATTGCGTTCTTTGTGATACATATATGTGAGCATTCGTTTTTATATCTACATCAATTCTCTCACATATAACTAGTATAGGGTGTGTTGTTAGAAAATCTGAGTGAAAATAGAGTGCAAATCTATTAAAGATTGAGGGAATTCTCTAAGGCATGTTACTACATTCAAAACATTGTTTTAATTGGTTAATTGTGAACTAGTAAGTAGTGACTATGATTAAGCATGTGCTTAAGTGTTAAATTGACTCAAATCTGTGGGAATGATAATCTTTAACATGTCATGTGCATTGGAAATCCCTGAGGCAAACGTTGGAAGGTTTAGATTATGTTTGTTTGTTTTGTCTTGTTTTATTTCTTTGTTTTGCTCGAGGACTAGCAAAAGCTAAGTGTGGGGGAATTTGATAGGAGCATTTTTATGCGACTTAATTGGCTTGTTCTCATGCATTTATGTTGTTTTTCCTTAGTTAGTTTAGTGTTTAAAGTCATTTTCGTGCAATTTCAGGTTTTAGTGTCAAAGTATGCAAAAAGAAGCAATTTGGAGCATTCTAGAGCATTTTTGGGCCAAGATTGGATAGTGCAAGCATGGAGGCATGAGGATGGACGAATTTGAAGGCTTGAATTCAGTTAGGGAGCTGCAAGGGGGCCTAAAAACCTTATTTCTAGAAGGCTTTATCTATTCACACATGGTGCCTAATTTCTGTATTGGAAGAACAAGCCGTCCTAGCTTGTCACTAGCCGTCCTACCTTGTCTCCTAGCCGTCCTAGCTTGTCTCCTAGCCGTCCTAGCTTGTCTCCTAGCCGTCCTAGCTTGTCACTAGCCGTCCTAGCTTGTCACTAGCCGTCCTACCTTGTCTCCTAGCCGTCCTACCTTGTCTCCTAGCCGTCCTAGCTTGTCTCCTAGCCGTCCTAGCTTGTCTCCAAGCCGTCCTATCTTGTCTCCTACCTTGTCCAAGCCGTCCTACCTTGTCCAAGCTACACACATATATCCTTTAAGTGTTTCATGTATAGAATTTCTGGTACAAAACCTTTTGGTTTCAACTAAGTTCTAAACCTTTCCTAGCCCTATAAATAAGGCTTTGCAGCAAGGCACTAGGGGGATCACTCATTCACCCAATTTTCGTCCATTCATCTAGCCACAACACTCTACACATCCTAAAATCCTAGAAACACAATTCCAGCCAAACACTACACCTTGCCGTGCCTATCCTCCATCCAATTCCATAATCCCTGATCCTAAAACACATCCCAACCATCCCATCCACCTTTGTGCCGTAGCAAGGAGAAAGAAGGAAGGACTCTTGGATGCTCAAGCTTCGTCGTTGGTGCATTCTAGGTGTAATTTGTTTTATGATTTCAATGTTTAATTTATTTTCCTTTCATTTTGCTATGAACATGAGTGGCTAAACCCCTATTGGTTAGGGGTGATTTCGAAGCCATAACTATGTGTGCAAGTTGATTTGATAAATTCCAGTTATGAGTTCTTGAATCGTGAATGCAATTGGCTTAACTGTGCGAGTAATAACGTATTTGTGTTTGTTAATTAGGGGTCGACACTTAATTGGCTTGCATGAATATGATGCTAGAATATAAGTTTGTTTCACATAATTGTCACACACTTATATTCACAAGTAGTGAAGGTTGCTAGTCACAATCGCGTTAAGTTTAATTCCTAGCATAAGTGTCATGATGTCATAGTCACAAGTGCTTTGTCAATGCTTATAGTTTTCATTGAACGTAATGATCTTTGATTGTATCTTTATTATGATGTCATGTAAGGAACTTTTGAAGAATGCTTTGGGTTGTCGTATGATGTCATCCAATTCAATAACACAAGGAAAACTTGAGAATTAACTAGTGATGTCACGGTTAATTTGGGGCATTGTCATTCATAATTCTATGAAGGAATAACTGGAAATCGAGTCATTTGCATACTTGTCATGTGTGGAGGAAGAACCCCTAACTAGTCCATCATCCATTAAAAACCCCAAAAACGTTTCAAAATCAGTTTTACTTTGCAATCTGTTTTCTCAACTTTAATTTCGTCCAAATCAAATCCCCCTTTACTTTGAAGTCTCAATTTAGTTAGAAATTGTTTTGGTTCATGTTTTTAAGTGTTTTGAGTCAAGTTTTCAACCAATTTCGTCCAAATTAGTGTAGGTGCTCAAAACTGCCCAGAAAGTGGTTTTTAGGCAGTTTTGAGTTTTTGTTTTGTTTTAGTGTTTTAACTTTGGTTTTTCATTCTTTGAGTCCAAATTAGTGTTTTTAACTTTGTTTTGGAGTTCTTAGGTCAGTTTTCAAGAGTTTAGCAATCCCTCCTAATCCCCGGTTTTGAACGATCCCTACTTACATACTTTGCTACAATTGTCAGAAGAGGGTTTAATTTGTGTGCTTAATATATTTCGCATCACTAGCTCATATAACCAATCTTTAGCTTTGTCCATTAGAGAGAATGGAAAAGCCTTCATCTTTAAGATGCTACCATCGACATTGACAGGGGTCATGCTCGAACAAACCACTTCAAATTCCTTCAAGTGGTTGTTAGGGTCTTCCATGGACAGCCCATGGAACTTTGGGATGTGGTGCAACAAGCTAGACTTCAATTCAAACTCCTCAGTCTTGCCTTGAGCTGCCTCGGGATATTGAATACATAAAGGTGCGGCATTGCCCATTCCCGAAGCCGAAAGCTCCTTGATTGTTCGATTGTCGGCTGCCATGATGGGTACTTCCTCAAAAGTCTCTGCCGTGTGATAGGAGCATATTCATGCGACTTAAATGGCTTGTTCTCGTGTATTTACGTTATGTTTCTTTAGTTATTTTAGTCCTTTATGCTTCTTTTGTGTGTTTTCAGGTTCTAAGGGCAAAGTATGCAAAAGGGTGCATTTTGGTGCATTTTGGAGTAGTTTGGGGCGTTAAATGGATTGCATATACTTGAAGCCAAGTAGATGGACGAAATTGAAGACCAAAGGAGGCCCTTTGTACCAGAAATTCACACCAATGATAGGAGCATATTCATGCGACTTAAATGGCTTGTTCTCGTGCATTTACGTTATGTTTCTTTAGTTATTTTAGTCCTTTATGCCATTTTCGTGTGTTTCTAGGTTCATATGGCTAAGGAAGCAAAAAGGTGCATTTTGGAGCATTTTGGAGCAAAATTGGGCTTGGAATGGATAGCTTACGTTTGGAGCAAAAGGAATGGACGAAATTGAAGAGGATTCCTAATCAAATGAGTTACATACTTTCCTAAACTAAGTAATAAAGCCTTAGGATATTTTCTGCCCAAAATTCCCACCATAGCTGCACCCACATGCTCTCCCATCATCATCATTCACCCTAGCTTTAATTCACATGCTTTCCCAACAAATAAATCAGCCATTCCACATGCATTTCCACCCACATGCTTCATAATCATTCAACCAACTTTGCACATGCATTCATCATCATAACCTAGCTGTCATTCCACTTTAATCCACATGCATTCCCTTCATAAATCAGCCACATGCAATCATAATCATTCAACCAACTTTGCACATGCATTCATCATCATAACCTAGCTGTCATATTCCCTCTTTTTCACCTATAAATAAGCATCCATTGCAGCCACAAAACATTCACACTTCCATATTCAGAAATTCAATTCCATTCATACACAATTCATTCACCATTCACGCCAGAAATTCATCCCCTCTCTATAACACATCCATACTTCACCATTCTTCATATTTTCTGCCCAAAAAGAAGCCTTGAGGTCCCCTACATCCATCCGTATCCTAAACACATCATTCTACACCATCCATAACTCCCCATCCCTCCAAACCTATCCTTAGACCTTGTGCTACAACGAAGAGGAGGAGAAGAGTGCCTAAACGTTCATACAATTCAAGTTTGAGTTGTTGGAATGTTTAGGTGTTTCTTTTCCTCGATTCCAATGTTTAATTTCAATTCTCTTTGTTTTGTACGTATGAGGAACTAAACCCCCCCCCTTGGCTAGGGGGGGATTCGAAATATATGTTTATGCTTGCATTTTGATTTGATTACTTCTAATTGCGTTTCATAAGTTGTGGATTCAATTTGTTTAACTGTTTGATTGATAACTTATTTATGTATGTTTATTGAGAGTATACGCTTAATTTTCATGCATGAATATGACGCTAGAATATAAGTGAGTTTCACCTAATAGTTACGAACTTATATTCACAAGTAGTGGAGGTTGCTTATAAACAATCGCATTAAACGAATTCTTGGCATAAGTTTCATGCAATCATAGTAACGAATGCCTCGTCAACACTTATAATTTTCATAGAGCGTAATGATTCTTGCTTGTATCTCTATTATGCAATCATGTAGGGGACTTGTGGGGAATGTTTTGGGTTGTCGTATGCAATCATCCAATTCAATAACGTTAGGAAGATTTGAAGGTTAATTAGTGCATCACGGTTAACTTGGGGTGTTGAGAATTCATGGTTTATTGAAATGCAATTGGAAATCTTTTTATTATGCAAGTGTAACATGTGTGGAGATGAACCCCTTAGCTAGCCATCCCATCCATTCAATTCCATCACATTCATCTTTACAATCTGTGCATTTTAGTTAATTTCGTCAAAAACTCAATCCCCCTTTACTTTAGTGTCCAATATAGTTAGAAAGTGTCTTAGTTTGTGTTTCTAAGTGTTTTGATTCAAGTTATTACCCAAATTCGTCCAAAGTACTCAAAGTGCTCAAAACTGCCCAGAAAGTGTTTTTAAGGCAGTTTTGAGTGTTTTGGTGCTGTTTTGAGTCTTTTGATTTGTTTTAGTGTTTTAAAGTTTAGTTTTGCATTCTTTGAGTCTAGTATAGTGTTTTATATTGTGTTTTTACGTTTTTGAGTCAAATCCAAGTGATTAACAATCCCTCCTAATCCCCGGTCCAGAACGATCCCTACTTACATATCTATACTACAATTGTCAAAAAGAGGGTTTAATTTGTATGCATCAAATCTCGCATCAAATTTTGGCGCCGTTGCCGGGGATTAGCAACTTTGCTAATCTCTTGGATTGTTTTATTTTCGTTTGTGTGTATATATTTTTAGTTTTATTTTGTTGATTTTAGAAGCAAGACATGGCACTTGATAGTGCTTCTCTTTTGTCACAGCTTATGGAAGAGTACCAAACGCAAAGAGTTGGTACATTTGATCATAGTCAATCAAGGAACGACGTGTTTTCCAATACTTACAATTCGGATTGGAGTGATCATTCAAACTCTATGTGGTGGGAACCTCAACATATTCAACAAGAAGGATATTGGCAACCATATGAGGAGTTCTATACAACACCTATGCAGCCACCACAACCTGCCCAAACAAATTCAAGTGAGTCTTTGTATAATGATACGGTTTGTAAGTTACTCACCAATTTGTCTCAGGGGCAAGAAGATCTAAACAAAGCAAGGCAAAATCAAGACAAAAGGTTGGACTACTTGGAAAAGCAAATTGGGCAGATCGCGGAGTTCGTAGGACAATTTCAAGACCAAGGCAAACTCCTTATTTCAACCATTGCAAATCCGAAGGAAGGATCTGAAACTGCCTTGAGAAGTAGCAAGGAGGTTGGAACGGACCCTCAACCATCAAAATCAAATCACAAGGAAGAGGAATACACCCAACCCACGGCAAGAGTGGAAACACCTTTGCCGGAGGCACCTATTGCTCCCACGCCATCTAATTCAAGTAAGGTTGTTCCAAATTTAATTAGTTCTAACCCCATTCCACCTAATATCCCTATTCCTTGCAGGTTCATGAATTCCAAGGAAGAAGAAAGTGAAAAAGACACCTTGGAAGCCCTTCCAAAGGTGAAAAGTAGGGAATATCATGAATTCATCAAAGAGGACGTTCTTGAGATAAACAACCCCAAAGAAGTTGAATTTTATGACACAAGACAAGGACCAATCCTCACATCAAATCTAACCAATTGCAAAGTCCCTGAAACGTTCAAAGAAGGGGTGTTTATTCTTGAGTTCTTATTGGATCACATAAGTAAGCCACCTCCTCCAATTTCAATTTTCTTTTATACTAACATGTTGTTAATGATTCAGGCATCCAATCTTGAATTTAAACCATTACCGGATCATTTCAAGTATCACCTTCCATTCAAAGATCAATTCCATGCCGTTTGATTCAAATAGAAAAAAAAAAAAAAAAAAAAAAAAAAAAGAAGAAAAGATACTAAACATGTTTATGCTTGCATTTTGATTTGATTACTTCTAATTGCGTTTCATAAGTTGTGGATTCAATTTGTTTAACTATTTGATTGATAACTTATTTATGTATGTTTATTGAGAGTGCACACTTAATTTTCATGCATGAATATGACGCTAGAATATAAGTGAGTTTCACGTAATAGTTATGAACTTATATTCACAAGTAGTGGAGGTTGCTTATAAACAATCGCGTTAAACAAATTCTTGGCATAAGTTTCATGCAATCATAGTAACGAATGCCTCGTCAACACTTATAGTTTTCATGATGCTTAATGATTCTTGCTTGTATCTCTATTATGCAATTCATGTAGGGAACTTGTGAGGAATGCTTTGGGTTGTCGTATGCAATCATCCAATTCATTAACTTAAGGAAAACTTGATGGTTAATTTAAGCGGACCTAATTAACCCGGGGCGTTGAGAATTCATGGTTTATTGAAATGCAATTGGAAATCTTTTTATTATGCAAGTGTAACATGTGTGGAGATGAACCCCTTAGCTAGCCATCCCATCCATTCAATTCCATCACATTCATCTTTACAATCTGTTTTTAAATACAATCTGTGCATTTTAGTTAATTTCGTCAAAAACTCAATCCCCCTTTACTTTAGTGTCCAAATTAGTTAGAAAGTGTTTTAGTTTGTGTTTATAAGTGTTTTGATTCAATTTGTTATACAAATTCGTCCAAAGTACTCAAAGTGCTCAAAACTGCCCAGAAAGTGTTTTTAAGGCAGTTTTGAGTGTTTTGGGTGCTGTTTGAGTCTTTTGGTTTGTTTTAGTGTTTTAAGTGTTTAGTTTTGCATTCTTTGAGTCTAGATTAGTGTTAAAGTGTCTTAATTTGTGTTTTAAAGTGTTTTGAATCAACCTATAATCTTAAATTCGTCCAAATTTGTGTTTAAGGTCAGAAACTGCCTAGTTAGTGTTTTTAGGCAGTTTTGAGTCTTTTGAACCTGTTTTGAGTCCTTTGAGTCTTTGTGAACGTTTTTAACTTTGTTTTTATGTTTTTGAGTCAATTTAGAGGTTTTAGCAAGCCCTCCTAATCCCCGGTCTAGAACGATCCCTACTTGCATCCTTACTACAATTTGACAACAAGAGGGTTAATTTGTGTGCGTATAAATTTCGCATCAAATTTTACTACAATTATCAAACCCTAACTTGAATTGTATGAACGTTTAGGCACTCTTCTCCTCCTCTTCGTTGTAGCACAAGGTCTAAGGATAGGTTTGGAGGGATGGGGAGTTATGGATGGTGTAGAATGATGTGTTTAGGATACGGATGGATGTAGGGGACCTCAAGGCTTCTTTTTGGGCAGAAAATATGAAGAATGGTGAAGTATGGATGTGTTATAGAGAGGGGATGAATTTCTGGCGTGAATGGTGAATGAATTGTGTATGAATGGAATTGAATTTCTGAATATGGAAGAGTGAATGTTTTGTGGCTGCAATGGATGCTTATTTATAGGTGAAAAAGAGGGAATATGACAGCTAGGTTATGATGATGAATGCATGTGCAAAGTTGGTTGAATGATTATGATTGCATGTGGCTGATTTATGAAGGGAATGCATGTGGATTAAAGTGGAATGACAGCTAGGTTATGATGATGAATGCATGTGCAAAGTTGGTTGAATGATTATGAAGCATGTGGGTGGAAATGCATGTGGAATGGCTGATTTATTTGTTGGGAAAGCATGTGAATTAAAGCTAGGGTGAATGATGATGATGGGAGAGCATGTGGGTGCAGCTATGGTGGGAATTTTGGGCAGAAAATATCCTAAGGCTTTATTACTTAGTTTAGGAAAGTATGTAACTCATTTGATTAGGAATCCTCTTCAATTTCGTCCATTCCTTTTGCTCCAAACGTAAGCTATCCATTCCAAGCCCAATTTTGCTCCAAAATGCTCCAAAATGCACCTTTTTGCTTCCTTAGCCATATGAACCTAGAAACACACGAAAATGGCATAAAGGACTAAAATAACTAAAGAAACATAACGTAAATGCACGAGAACAAGCCATTTAAGTCGCATGAATATGCTCCTATCAACCAACACATCCCATTTCAGATTGCATTCCAATCATTCCAGCCAAGCCACATGCACTCCCTTTAATTTATTCAACCTAGCTGTCAAAGCACATGCACATTCACCCTAATCATTCACATACACAATCTGCCATCATTCACACATTCATTCCACATGCATTCATCAACATATCTAGCTGTCACTCACATGCATTCCCTTCATATAAATCAGCCACATGCACCCATAATCATTCAACCAACTTTGCACATGCACTCATCATCATAACCTAGCTGTCATTCCACTTCATTGCACATGCACTCACTTAACCTAGCTGTCATGTTCCCTCTCCCATCCATTCATCTCCCTATAAAAACCATACACACTTCACACAATTGATTCAATTGTTCTTCTAAAACTTGTTCTTCAAGGTTAGGTTCAGATCCAGGTGGGTTAGACTCTTGCTGGTTCTTTTGTCTTCTCAAAGTCCTCTCAAAATCGTCGTCAAAGTCCAAAATATTCGTATCAATAGGTTGGGAACTTCGAGTCATAAACTAGTAAAAAAACAATGAAACAAACAAATCAGTAACTAAGATAGAGAACAAACGAAAAATAAATAAAAAGAAATAACGAGGGATTAGCAAAGTTGCTAATTGATAGGAGCATATTCATGCGACTTAATTAGCTTGTTCTCGTGCATTTATGTTGTGTTTACTTAGTTGTTTTAGTGTTTAAGGCCACTTTTGTGTATTTTCAGATTATAAGGCCAAAGTGTGCAAGAAGATGCAAATTGGAGTCTTTTGGAGCGAAAGAGGAATGAATGAGTTGAAGACTTGAAGAAACGACGAATTCCTACTCCAACGATGAATTCTTACCAAAACGAGGAATCCTACTCAAACAAGGTTTCCTATTTTAGGAAAGTTAACCCTAAGTTTCCCGTTTTGGTAACCTTTCCTAATCTTAAACGTCCGTATTTTCTAGCCACTTTGAAGTCCTTGTAGGCGCTTTAGGACACAAAACGAAGGCCCTAGGGCCCTTAAAACCCTTTGCCGTGGGCTTTAGCCCAATTCCCTTCCCTTGCCGTGCAAGGGGGGGCACTTTGGTCCCCTTTTATGCACTTAAACCCTAACCCTAATCCCCCTAATTACATAGCAGCCGCATTCTCCCATCCACCATCCATTAACCCTAAGCCTTCTAGTTCTAATCTCAGCCATTCACCCTAATAACCCTAGTTTTACAACCTAGCCGCACCCTATTCTATGCATTCACATATATTCAGAAATTCAGCCACAAATCTACCCTAGCCGTCACACCCTAATTCATACACTAATCAGCCACCATAACCCAAATTTCCCCCTTAAGCCGTGACCCCCAACTTCCCATTCATTCTAATTCATTCACCCTAACACACCATTCATTCACTTTTCATCATACAACCAAAAACTCCCCAATCCGTGCACTCCCATTCAGCCCCCTTCACACATATTCCTCTCTAGCCGTCACCCTTCATCATTCAACCTAATTCACCTTTCAATCCGCAGCCACCATCACCTATTCTCCCTTTGCCGCAGCAAACACCACCAATTCCAGCCACTTCCAAACCTTGCCGCACCACCAAACAACCCTAAACCCATCTATAACCCAGAAATCCACCCAAAATCATCCAAAACCATCTCTGCCGCAGCAAGGAGAAGAGGAAAGAGCAGCTTCGACACGCACCAATTCACGTGGATTCGTTGGGCGTTCTAGGTGTAATCAATCCTTTGTGCTTTATGTTTAAATTCAATTGTATTTCTCTTTCTGTGAACATGAGAGGCTAAACCCCTAATTAGCTAGGGGGTGATTCGAAACCATGTTTATGCTTGCAATATGAATTGATTACTTTTGGTTGGAATTTCATAAGTTGTGGATTCAATTTGTTTAACTGTTTGATTGATAACTTATTTATGTATGTTTATTGAGAGTGCACGCTTAATTTTCATGCATGAATATGACGCTAGAATATAAGTGAGTTTCACCTAATAGTTATGAACTTATATTCACAAGTAGTGGAGGTTGCTTATAAACAATCGCGTTAAATGAATTCTTGGCACTAGTTTCATGCTCATCATAGTAACGAATGCCTCGTCAACACTTATAGTTTTCATGATGCTTAATGATCTTTGATTGTATCTTTATTGTGCTTTTCACGTAAAGGACTTTTGGAGAATGTTTTGAATTGCGTATGCGCTAACCCATCCAATTCATTAACTTAAGGAGAACTTGACAGTTAATTTAAGCGGACCTAATTAACCCGGGGTGTTGAGTTTCATAATTTATCGAAAGACCAACTGAAAATCAAAGTGTATGCAAGTGTGACATGTGTGGAGAAGAACCTTCTAGCTAGCATTCATCCATATTTTCATCACATTCATATTTACAATCTGCTTTAAATTACAATCTGTGCATTTAATTTATTTTCGTCAAAACCTCAATCCCCCTTTACTTTAGTGTCCAATTTAGTTCGAAAGTGTCTTAGTTTGTGTTTATAATTGTTTTGATTCATTTTGTTACACAAATTCGTCCAAATTCACCAAAGTGCTCAAAACTGCCCAGAAAGTGTTTTTAAGGCAGTTTTGAGTGTTTTGGGGCTGTTTTGAGTCTTTTGATTTGTTTTAGTGTTTTTATTATTTAGTTTTGCATTCTTTGAGTCTAGTTTAGTGTTTCAAACTTTATTTTACGTTTTTGAGTCAGTTTCCAAGTGATTTTGCAATCCCTCCTAATCCCCGGTTAAGAACGATCCCTACTTATTCATATACTACAATTGTCACAAGAGGGATTTAATTTGTGTGCTTACTTAGTTCGCATCACTAATCCCCGGCAACGGCGCCAAAATTTGATGTGAAAATTACTTAACTGATCCGAGGATTATACGCACACAAATTAAACCCTCTTTTTATCAATTGTAGTGAAGAATGTAAGTAGGGATCGTTCTGGACCGGGGATTAGGAGGGATTGTTAATCACTTGGATTTGACTCAAAAACGTAGAAACACAATATAAAACACTATACTAGACTCAAAGAATGCAAAACTAAACTTTAAAACACAAAAACAAACCAAAAGACTCAAAACAGCACCAAAACACTCAAAACTGCCTTAAAAACACAATCTGGGCAGTTTTGAGCACTAGACACAACTTTGGACGAAAATTGGTTTTAACTTGACCTAAGACACTTAAAAACACAAACTAAATTGATTTCTAACTAATTTGACACTCTAAGTAAAGGGGGATTTTGATTTTGACGAATTTGAAAACAAAACTTAAAACTTTGTAAAACGAACAGATTTTAAACGAATTTGGATTTAATGAATGGATGGGAAGCTAGCTAAGGGGTTCATCTCCACACATGTTATACTTGCACACAAAACGATTTCTAATTGCTTTTCAATAAACCATGAATTCTCAACGCCCCAGATTAACCGTGAATTGCACTAATTAACCCTCAGATTTTCCTAACGTTATTGAATTGGATGATTGCATACGACAACCCAAAACATTCCCCACAAGTCCCCTACATGATTGCATAATAGAGATCCAAGCAAGAATCATTAAGTTCTATGAAAACCATAAGCATTGACGAAGCACTTGTTACTATGATTGCATGAAACTTATGCCAAGAATTTACTTAACGCGATTGAGATCATCAACCTTTACTACTTGTGAATATAATTCCATAACGATTAGGTGAAATTTCCTTATATCCTAGCATCCAATTTATGCATGAAAATTAAGCGTGCACTCTCAACCAACACACACAAATCAATGTAATTCACATAGATAAGTAAATTGAATTCACAACTTATGAAACGCAATTAGAAGTAATCAAATCATATTGCAAGCATAAACATGTGTTTCGAATCCCCCCTAGCCAAGGGGGGGTTTAGTTCCTCATACGCACAAAACAAAGAGAATTGAAATTAAACATTGAATTCAAAGGAAAAGAAACACCTAGAAATTCCAGCGACGCGAACTTGAATTGCATGAACTTCCGAGCTTCCTTCTCCTCCTCCTTGGTGCGGCAAGGGTCTAGGGACAGGTTTTAGGGCCTTAGGTGTATGGATGTATGGTTATGGAGGGATGTAGTAGTGTTTAGGGGAAGGGGATGGTGCGGCAAAGGTCTAAAACTAGGGAGAAAGGTGTTTGGTGGCTGCGGCAAGTGTGTGGAGAAGTTTGGACGAATTTCTGGAGTGAATGAAGGTGTATGAGAGGTGGTGATCTGATCTAGGGGTTAATATGAGTATATATAGGCACTTAAAACCCTAGGGTAATCAGATATGGACTTGAATAACCCAAATCAACTAGGAAATAGGCTTAGAAATCAGAAATAGAGAGGGATAATGCTTCCTAGGTGCAGCAGGTATGGGATAAGGTGATAAGGCTTCTAGAATGCCTTGCAAGGCAAGGGAAATCAGATTTCTAGAAGGGTTTTGGCGCCACCTTTGTAGGAGATAAGATAAGGTTCCTAGAATCATGATTTAAGTGCCAAATTTGTAGGGAAAAAGAGATAAGGGTGCGGCACCTTCTTAGGGATAATGTTTAGGGCTTCTAGAAAGCCCTAAAACTAAGGGGAATTGGATAAAACCCACGGCAAGGATAGGATAGGGTGTCCTAAATGGATAAGGACTCCTCATTGTACTTGGAAACTTTGCCTATTAGGATTAGGAAACCTTGTCTTCATCATTCTTCATCTTGGACTCCTTTTCCTTCTTGGACTTGGAAAACTTCTTTGTTGCTTCTCTTGAAACCATTTGGATTTTGACTTTCCTACTTCAAGTAGGAAACCTTGTTCAAATAGGAAACATCATCTTCAAATCTTCAATTTCGTCCATCCTCTTGGCTCCAAGCATATGATGTCCATTCCAAGCTCTAATTTGCTCCAAAAGGCTCCAAAATGCATCCTTTTGCATACTTTGCCCTTAAATCCTGAAAATACATAAAACTAGCTTAAAAGACTACTTTACTAAGGAAAAACACTTTAAATGCACAAGAACAAGCTAAACTAAGGTGCATAAATATGCTCCTATCAAATTCCCCCACACTTAGCTTTTGCTAGTCCTCGAGCAAAACAAAATGAAACAAAGTAAATAACGAAGTAAAACGAGTAAAACACAACCTACACCTTCCAACAATTCCTCAGGGATTTCCAATGCACATGACATGTTAAAAATCATCATTCCCACGGATTTTAGCCATCTTTACGCTTAAGCATTTACTTAATCATAGTCACTACTCATTAGTTCACAAATAACCAATTAAAACATGATTTTGTATGTAGTAACATGCCTTAGAGAATTTCCTCAATTCCTTACTAGATATGCACTCAATTTTCACATAGATTTTCTGACTACACACCCTATACTAGTTATATGTGAGAAGATAGATGTAAATATGAAAACGAATGCTCACATATATGTATGACAAAGAAAGCACTTTTTGGAGTTAAATAGCATGTTTATCAATATGATCTCATGAATGGAATGCTACTACTTAGATGCGAGAACCAGTGACACCATATGCTCGTACCAATTTTAAACTCCACAAATTGAAACACATAACACTCAAGATTAAAGTCAAGGGTTGTAACGGGGCTATGGGTATTGGCTAACAAAGAAAGGTAAGGATAAACAAACGTTCTTAAAAGCAATAGTAAGCAAAGTAATGAATTTGACACTTAAACTCTCTTCAAATGGCCGAAATCAATTAGTACACACAAGGGAAGATTCATGCAACATTTAGGGTCAAATTCACTCTTTTGGACCCTTCCTTCAACAACCAACACTTGTGAGTTCATTCTCACTTATTTTTCAACTCTTTTTCTTTCTTTTCAACACTTTTCTTTTTTCTTTTGATTTTTCTACGAATTTCTCTTCTTTTCTTCTTTTTTTCTTTTTTTTTCTTTTTTTTCTTTTTTCGTGCCCTATCATCTTCCCCCACACTCGTTTCCTGCCATATATTGACCAAAGGAGTTCACCCTACGTCGTGCTTTACTATCCTTTAAGAACAAAGGTATGGAAAGTCCTAATCTAGGCTAGGTGAGGATAATGTGGCTAACAATGAAAATAGGCTAAATAAGGCTCAAAGGGGTTTAAACCTACAAAAACACATGCATGGAATGATGGCTTTTTGGCTATGGTGGTAACTACTAACTTCATCTTGAATATGTGTTATGCAATTCAATAACATGTTTTGAATGAAATTGGCATGAGTTCTAGTATTTGGAACTAAATGATGAAACGCCTTCTAAGTAGTAACCAAGCAAAGAATAATGAGATCATGCAACGACTTTAGAAAACAAGAATGCACAGATTTGAACTCTCCAAATAAACGTTTAGGCTCAAGTCTCACAAGGTTGTAGCATTTGTTTGAGTTCCTTCCTTCAAGCATGTTACAAAAACTAATTTTTTTCTTTTTGATTACATGTGAAGTCATAAGTTATAACCACAACCAAGCATAAACAAAGAGTAAATCAAACTTCCATCCATGTTAATCATTCTCTTTAACAGTCATGCAATTTACAAACCGAATCCTCATCATTGTGTTGGAAGGTACCCTAAGACACAAACAAACACACAAAAACAACTTAAAACAACTCTTTTTGGGTTTTCAAAACAATTTTTTCAACTTTTTTTCTGGGATTTTCGGATTTTTAGATCAATAAATACTAAAACACTCTAAAACAGCCTAAAGACACCTAAAAACAGCAAGAAACAACATTTGAAATTATGGGTGACAAAACCCTACGAATTTGCATCAAAACACTTTGGTTACCCCCCCACACTTAAATCAAACATTGTCCTCAATGTTTTAAGCATAGACCCACACAAATAACAAACAAACAAACAAACAACATCTAACAACCTAACATGGCAGATTCAAAATCAACAACAAAGAGAAGAGTTAGGAACGCAAATCTGGAATTGGAGTGCTTTCTCGGTCTTCCTTTGTTGAATGCATGGGTTGCCTCCCAAGTAGCGCTTGCTTTAACGTCGTACAGCCGGACGATGCTCCCTTGAAGGTTTATGGAACCCCACGGCATGGAGGGGTGTAACTACAATCTGTCTGACGAACTGATGCGAGATTTATACGCACACAAATTAAACCCTCTTCTTGACAATTGTAGTATAGATATAAGTAGGGATCGTTCTTAACCGGGGATTAGGAGGGATTGCTAAACACTTGGAAACTGACTTAAAAACTCAAAAACAAAGTTTAAAACACTAAACTTGACTCAAAGAATGCAAAACTAAACTTTAAAACACCAAAACAAACCAAAAGACTCAAAACAGCACCAAAACACTCAAAACTGCCTTAAAAACACTTTCTGGGCAGTTTTGAGCACTTTGAGTACTTTGGACGAATTTGGGTAATAAATTGAATCAAAACACTTATAAACACAAACTAAAACACTTTCTAACTAATTTGGACATTAAAGTAAAGGGGGATTGAGTTTTTGACGAAATTAACTAAAATGCACAGATTGTATTTAAAAACAGATTGTAAAGATGAATGTGATGGAATTGAATGGATGGGATGGCTAGCTAAGGGGTTCATCTCCACACATGTTACACTTGCATAATAAAAAGATTTCCAATTGCATTTCAATAAACCATGAATTCTCAACGCCCCGGGTTAATTAGGTCCGCTTAAATTAACCGTCAAGTTTTCCTTAAGTTAATGAATTGGATGATTGCATACGACAACCCAAAGCATTCCTCACAAGTTCCCTACATGAATTGCATAATAGAGATACAAGCAAGAATCATTAAGCAACATGAAAACTATAAGTGTTGACGAGGCATTCGTTACTATGATTGCATGAAACTTATGCCAAGAATTCGTTTAACGCGATTGTTTATAAGCAACCTCCACTACTTGTGAATATAAGTTCGTAACTATTAGGTGAAACTCACTTATATTCTAGCGTCATATTCATGCATGAAAATTAAGCGTATACTCTCAATAAACATACATAAATAAGTTATCAATCAAACAGTTAAACAAATTGAATCCACAACTTATGAAACGCAATTAGAAGTAATCAAATCAAAATGCAAGCATAAACATATATTTCGAATCCCCCCCTAGCCAAGGGGCGGTTTAGTTCCTCATACGTACAAAACAAAGAGAATTGAAATTAAACATTGGAATCGAGGAAAAGAAACACCTAAACATTCCAACAACTCAAACTTGAATTGTATGAACGTTTAGGCACTCTTCTCCTCCTCTTCGTTGTAGCACAAGGTCTAAGGATAGGTTTGGAGGGATGGGGAGTTATGGATGGTGTAGAATGATGTGTTTAGGATAGGGATGGATGTAGGGGACCTCAAGGCTTCTTTTTGGGCAGAAAATATGAAGAATGGTGAAGTATGGATGTGTTATAGAGAGGGGATGAATTTCTGGCGTGAATGGTGAATGAATTGTGTATGAATGGGAATGAATGAATTGTGGCTGCAATGGATGCTTATTTATAGGTGAAAAGGAGGGAATATGACAGCTAGGAACTTGGTGGAAATCTGAAATGGTGATGGGAGATGCATGTGGCTGATTTATGCATGTGATTAAAGGGTAATGACAGCTAGGTTATGATGATGAATGCATGTGCAAAGTTGGATGAATGATTATGGGTGCATGTGGCTGATTTATGGTGCAATGATGAAAGGCAAAGTGCATGTGGCTAATTTGTGAAGGGAATGCATGTGGAATGAATGTGTGAATGATGGCAGATTGTGTAAGTGAATGATTAGGGTGAATGTGCATGTGATTTGACAGCTAGGTTGAATAAATTAAAGGGAGTGCATGTGGCTTGCCTGGAATGATTGGAATGCAATCTGAAATGGGATGTGTTGGTGTGAATTTCTGGTACAAAGGGCCTCCTTTGGTCTTCAATTTCGTCCATCTACTTGGCTTCAAGTATATCCAATCCATTTAACGCCCCAAACTACTCCAAAATGCACCAAAATGCACCATTTTGCATACTTTGCCCTTAGAACCTGAAAACACACAAAAGAAGCATAAAGGACTAAAATAACTAAAGAAACATAACGTAAATGCACGAGAACAAGCCATTTAAGTCGCATGAATATGCTCCTATCAAATACCCCCACACTTATCTTTTGCTAGTCCTCGAGCAAAACAGAAAGAAAAACAAAACAAAACGAAACGAAACAAAACAAGTAAAACACAACCTAAACCTTCCAACAATCGTCTCAGGGATTTCCAATGCACAGGACATATTAAAAATCATCATTCTCACAGATTTTAGTCATCTTCACACTTAAGTACATTCTTAATCATAGTCACCACATACTATTTCACAATTAAGCATTTAAAACCATGTTTTGAATGTAGTAACATGCCTTAGAGAATTTGCTCAATTCCTTACAAGATATGCACTCGATTTTCACTCAGATTTTCTAACTACACACCCTAATCTAGTCATTTGTGAGAAGATTAATGAAAACGAACACTCACATATATATATCACAAAGAGAGCAATTTCTGGAGTTAATAAGCATGTTTAGATATGATCTCATGAATGGAATGCTACTACTTAGACGCGAGAACCAGTGACTCCATAAGCTCATATCAATTCCAAACTCCACATTTTGAAACACATAACACTCAAGATAGAAGTCAAAGGGTTGTAACGGGGCTAGGGTATTGGCTAACAATGAAAGGTGAAGGATAAACAAACATTCTTAAAGCAATATTGAGCAAAGTATTGAATTAGGCACTTAGAATTCCCTTAAGAACGCAGAAGTCAACTTTGAACACCCAAGGGAATATCACACAAAACTTAGGGCCATATTCAACTTTTTGGACCCTTTCTTCAACCATCAACGCTCGTGAGAACAAACTTTTACTTTTTTTTTTTTTTTTTTTCTTCTTCTTTTCTTTTTTTTTTTTTTGAATCTCAAAACATACATATAAACGTAAGAACAAACTTTTACTCCCCCACACTCATTTTCTTGCATAATGTAACTCAAAAGGAATTCATTTAAGTCATGCTCACTATACTTTAAGAACAAGGGTATAGGAAAGTCCTACTCTAGGCTAGGTGAGGAAAATGTGGGTAAACAAAGAATAAAGGCTAAACAAGGCTCAACGGGGTTAAAACTTACAACATATATGAAATATGGGAAGTAAGGCTATTTGGCTATGGTGGTGGTTACACAACTTCATCTTGATATGTGTTATGCAATTCAATGTCATGCTTTGAATGAAACGGATATAAGTTCTAGCATTTAGTTCTATCATGATATAATTGCATTCTAAGTAGCAACCAAGCAAGGAATAATGAGATCATGCAACAACTTTAGAAAACAAAGAATCACAGATTATAACTCTCCAAAGAAGGTAATGGCTCGAGTCTCACAGGGTTGTAGCGTTTGTTTGAGTTCCTTCCTTCAAGCATGTTACAAAAACGAATTTTTCTTTTATGATTGCATGTGAAGTCATACATTATAACCATAACCAAGCATATACCAAGAGTAAATCAAACTTTTCTCTATGTTTATAACTCTTTTTAACAGTCATGCAATTACAAACCAAATCCTTATCATTGTGTTGGAAGGTATCCTAAGACACAAACACACAAAAACGACTTAAAACACTCTTTTTAGGCTTTTCAAAACATGTTTTTCAAATTTTTATGTGATTTTCGGAGTTATAAAACAAAACATACTAAAACACTCTAAAACATCTTAAAAACACCTTAAAACAGCAAGGAACAACTTTTGAAGTTATGGGTGATAAAATCCCACGAATTTGCATCAAATAGACTTAGTTACCCCCCCACACTTAAATCAAACATTGTCCTCAATGTTTTAAGCATAGATTCACACAAAACATAAGTAAACACACAAAAAGCAACTAAACATACTAAACATGGCAGAATGTAGTTAACAAAGAGAAGAGTTTAGAGACGCAAATCTGGTTATAGAGTGTAAATTCCATCTTCTCCTTGGTAATTGCATTGAGGCTTGGATCTTTGTGATTCCACAGGCTTACTCTTGAACTGCGCTGCTCCCATCGTTGATTTTCCTTTGTGCTACTCTTGAACTGGGCAGCAGGCTTCCTTTGGTCTCCCCCGAAGGTCTGAGCTTCCTCCTTTTATCTGTTTCTTTGTTCAATCTCTCCAATACGTATTCAAGAGGGTTAGAGGATAGCTCAGCATATGCAGTTGTTGCTTGTCTCCACATGCTTCAATGTGTCATTTTCCCTTGCCTTACTTGCTCCCCTTTGCAGAAGTGGTCCCTTCTCTGGAAGTGTATCAACCGTTGAAGATGACTACTCGAGAGCAACGCTAGGTAAGCAATCAGGAAAGGGATTCTCGGCCGTCGGAAAACTGACTCCAAGTGCCGGCTGATTGCTTCTTTTACTTTGCTATGCGAGTAATAACAAAGACAAAGGAAAAGACAGGGAAAGAGCATGATATGAGATACTTTTGCTTTTGACCTTGATGATATGAGATACCTTTGCTTTTGAAGAAGCGGTGAATGAATCAGCACATGTATTTGTTGTGCTGTTTCCTCCTGGGTCATCTGTACTCCAGGCATCTGGTATCATCTTTGGGGAAGAAGAAAGAATTGAGTATTTCGAAAGGCTTTGCTGGGAGTGCGCCCTCAAAAGTGAGGAAGAGTTGGGCATTTTCTTCAGGTTTGCCTTGCCATAAAAGATGAAGGTCGACATATATAGGGATTTCCCAATAGCAAGTGGTGGTGTTGTTCTTTTACCCTTGTCGACAAACGTTTTGATCCCGCAAATCTGGCTTTTTGAAATAGTGACGCCTCTTCGATTTCTGAACGACGCCTCTTCGATTTCTGAGCAGGCGCCCCTTCGATTTCTGAGCGACGCCCCTTCGCTTTCTGAACGACACATAGTAGTGCGGGTGCGGCTCTTTTGACAAAGCTGCATGCGTTTTCTGAAAAGTAGAGAAAGCGTCGCCGAACTTTGCGCTTGTCGGCTAAAGATGTGTAATTGCGATGATGGCCTCCACGTGTTGACAAAGTTGAACGCGTTTCTGAAAAGCCGAGAGAACGTCGCCGAACTTTACGCAGGAAATTCCTGCTTTTTGAATCGGTGGACGCGTCGCCTTGGCTTTTTATAGAGCTATCGATCACCACCAACATACACACTCCGAAGACTGCCCATTTTTGAAAATTGTCTCCGGCCCTTTGAAATTTAACTCCATCCACCCCTTCTCTTTGAACACCTTTGAAAAAATGGCAAACCCATCGAACCTTAGCTTAGAATTGAGTCTCAGCAGAAGCAGTGATACGGGCGCGCCGCGTCAAGGTAACGTATGGCGCCCTTCTTTTTTATCTTCTAACGGTCCTCTTACAGGTGAAGACTCCGTGATGCAGGACGCCACAACAGCTACAATAGTAGCAAGGAACCTCCTCACTCCAAAAGATAGTCAGTTGCTTTCAGGACGGTCCGATGAGTTGGCCGTTCAAGAGTCCTTGGCTCTTAGCGTTCAGTGTGCTGGCTCTGTGTCCAACATGGGCCAACGCCTACTTGCTCGCTCCCGTCAGGTTGAATCCTTGATGGCGGAGGTGGAGAGTCTTAAGCAGGAGATCAAACAGCTTAAGTACGAGAATAGAAGTTTGCATGTGCTTGCAAATAACTATTCGTCAGGCATGAAGAGGAAGCTTGATGAGATGCAAGAATCTCAAGGTCGAATGCAAAGTGACCGTCAAAGACTTGCGTCTTTCTTCCAGAGGCACCTTTTTCCTGGGTCATCCAGCATTCCGCCAAGTATTGAGGCCTGGAACGCTCTATCTCCGATGCCTCCTGCTCTGATGCCTTCCGCTCCGATACCTTCTGCTCCGATGCCTTCCGCTCTGATGCCTTCCGCTCCGAGGCCTCCTGCTCTGATGCCTTCTGCTCCGATGCCTTCCGCTCCGATGCCTCGTAGTGGGGCTTCACGTAAACATCCTTTGTGAAGGCTCCATCATTCTGCCATGTTCTTTTATTTTATTTAATATATGAAATTTATTTTTTTATTTTTTTATTTTTTTTTTTTTTTCTATTTGAATCAAACGGCATGGAATTGATCTTTGAATGGAAGGTGATACTTGAAATGATCCGGTAATGGTTTAAATTCAAGATTGGATGCCTGAATCATTAACAACATGTTAGTATAAAAGAAAATTGAAATTGGAGGAGGTGGCTTACTTATGTGATCCAATAAGAACTCAAGAATAAACACCCCTTCTTTGAACGTTTCAGGGACTTTGCACTTGGTTAGATTTGATGTGAGGATTGGTCCTTGTCTTGTGTCATAAAATTCAACTTCTTTGGGGTTGTTTATCTCAAGAACGTCCTCTTTAATGAATTCATGATATTCCCTACTTTTCACCTTTGGAAGGGCTTCCAAGGTGTCTTTTTCACTTTCTTCTTCCTTGGAATTCATGAACCTGCAAGGAATAGGGATATTAGGTGGAATGGGGTTAGAACTAATTAAATTTGGAACAACCTTACTTGAATTAGATGGCGTAGGAGCAATAGGTGCCTCCGGCAAAGGTGTTTCCACTCTTGCCGTGGGTTGGGTGTATTCCTCTTCCTTGTGATTTGATTTTGATGGTTGAGGGTCCGTTCCAACCTCCTTGCTACTTCTCAAGGCAGTTTCAAATCCTTCCTTCGGATTTGCAATGGTTGAAATAAGGAGTTTGCCTTGGTCTTGAAATTGTCCTACGAACTCCGCGATCTGCCCAATTTGCTTTTCCAAGTAGTCCAACCTTTTGTCTTGATTTTGCCTTGCTTTGTTTAGATCTTCTTGCCCCTGAGACAAATTGGTGAGTAACTTACTAACCGTATCATTATACAAAGACTCACTTGAATTTGTTTGGCCAGGTTGTGGTGGCTGCATAGGTGTTGTATAGAACTCCTCATATGGTTGCCAATATCCTTCTTGTTGAATATGTTGAGGTTCCCACCACATAGAGTTTGAATGATCACTCCAATCCGAATTGTAAGTATTGGAAAACACGTCGTTCCTTGATTGATTATGATCAAATGTACCAACTCTTTGCGTTTGGTACTCTTCCATAAGCTGTGACAAAAGAGAAACACTATCAAGTGCCATGTCTTGCTTCTAAAATCAACAAAATAAAACTAAAAATATATACACACAAACGAAAATAAAACAATCCAAGAGATTAGCAAAGTTGCTAATCCCCGGCAACGGCGCCAAAATTTGATGCGAGATTTATACGCACACAAATTAAACCCTCTTCTTGACAATTGTAGTATAGATATAAGTAGGGATCGTTCTTAACCGGGGATTAGGAGGGATTGCTAAACACTTGGAAACTGACTTAAAAACTCAAAAACAAAGTTTAAAACACTAAACTTGACTCAAAGAATGCAAAACTAAACTTTAAAACACCAAAACAAACCAAAAGACTCAAAACAGCACCAAAACACTCAAAACTGCCTTAAAAACACTTTCTGGGCAGTTTTGAGCACTTTGAGTACTTTGGACGAATTTGGGTAATAACTTGAATCAAAACACTTAGAAACACAAACTAAGACACTTTAACACTAAACTAGACTCAAAGAATGCAAAACTAAACACTTAAAACACTAAAACAAACCAAAAGACTCAAACATCACCCAAAACACTCAAAACTGCCTTAAAAACACTTTCTGGGCAGTTTTGAGCACTTTGGTGAATTTGGACGAATTTGTATAACAAATTGAATCAAAACACTTATAAACACAAACTAAAACACTTTCTAACTAATTTGGACATTAAAGTAAAGGGGGATTGAGTTTTTGACGAAATTAACTAAAATGCACAGATTGTATTTAAAAACAGATTGTAAAGATGAATGTGATGGAATTGAATGGATGGGATGGCTAGCTAAGGGGTTCATCTCCACACATGTTACACTTGCATAATAAAAAGATTTCCAATTGCATTTCAATAAACCATGAATTCTCAACGCCCCGGGTTAATTAGGTCCGCTTAAATTAACCGTCAAGTTTTCCTTAAGTTAATGAATTGGATGATTGCATACGACAACCCAAAGCATTCCTCACAAGTTCCCTACATGAATTGCATAATAGAGATACAAGCAAGAATCATTAAGCAACATGAAAACTATAAGTGTTGACGAGGCATTCGTTACTATGATTGCATGAAACTTATGCCAAGAATTCGTTTAACGCGATTGTTTATAAGCAACCTCCACTACTTGTGAATATAAGTTCGTAACTATTAGGTGAAACTCACTTATATTCTAGCGTCATATTCATGCATGAAAATTAAGCGTATACTCTCAATAAACATACATAAATAAGTTATCAATCAAACAGTTAAACAAATTGAATCCACAACTTATGAAACGCAATTAGAAGTAATCAAATCAAAATGCAAGCATAAACATATATTTCGAATCCCCCCCTAGCCAAGGGGCGGTTTAGTTCCTCATACGTACAAAACAAAGAGAATTGAAATTAAACATTGGAATCGAGGAAAAGAAACACCTAAACATTCCAACAACTCAAACTTGAATTGTATGAACGTTTAGGCACTCTTCTCCTCCTCTTCGTTGTAGCACAAGGTCTAAGGATAGGTTTGGAGGGATGGGGAGTTATGGATGGTGTAGAATGATGTGTTTAGGATAGGGATGGATGTAGGGGACCTCAAGGCTTCTTTTTGGGCAGAAAATATGAAGAATGGTGAAGTATGGATGTGTTATAGAGAGGGGATGAATTTCTGGCGTGAATGGTGAATGAATTGTGTATGAATGGGAATGAATGAATTGTGGCTGCAATGGATGCTTATTTATAGGTGAAAAGGAGGGAATATGACAGCTAGGAACTTGGTGGAAATCTGAAATGGTGATGGGAGATGCATGTGGCTGATTTATGCATGTGATTAAAGGGTAATGACAGCTAGGTTATGATGATGAATGCATGTGCAAAGTTGGATGAATGATTATGGGTGCATGAGGATGGACGAATTTGAAGGCTTGAATTCAGTTAGGGAGCTGCAAGGGGGCCTAAAAACCTTATTTCTAGAAGGCTTTATCTATTCACACATGGTGCCTAATTTCTGTATTGGAAGAACAAGCCGTCCTAGCTTGTCACTAGCCGTCCTAGCTTGTCACTAGCCGTCCTAGCTTGTCACTAGCCGTCCTACCTTGTCTCCTAGCCGTCCTAGCTTGTCTCCTAGCCGTCCTAGCTTGTCTCCTAGCCGTCCTAGCTTGTCACTAGCCGTCCTAGCTTGTCACTAGCCGTCCTAGCTTGTCACTAGCCGTCCTACCTTGTCTCCTAGCCGTCCTAGCTTGTCTCCTAGCCGTCCTAGCTTGTCACTAGCCGTCCTAGCTTGTCACTAGCCGTCCTAGCTTGTCACTAGCCGTCCTACCTTGTCTCCTAGCCGTCCTAGCTTGTCTCCTAGCCGTCCTAGCTTGTCACTAGCCGTCCTAGCTTGTCTCCTAGCCGTCCTATCTTGTCTCCTACCTTGTCCAAGCCGTCCTACCTTGTCCAAGCTACACACATATATCCTTTAAGTGTTTCATGTATAGAATTTCTGGTACAAAACCTTTTGGTTTCAACTAAGTTCTAAACCTTTCCTAGCCCTATAAATAAGGCTTGGCAGCAAGGCACTAAGGGGATCACTCATTCACCCAATTTTCGTCCATTCATCTAGCCACACCATTCTACACATCCTAAAATCCTAGAAACACAATTCCACCAAACACTACACCTTGTCGTGCCTATCCTCCATCCAATTCCATAATCCCTGATCCTAAAACACATCCCAACCACCCCATCCACCTTTGTGCCGTAGCAAGGAGAAAGAAGGAAGGACTCTTGGATGCTCAAGCTTCGTCGTTGGTGCATTCTAGGTGTAATTCGTTTTATGATTTCAATGTTTAATTTATTTTCCTTTCATTTTGCTATGAACATGAGTGGCTAAAACCCTATTGGTTAGGGGTGATTTCGAAGCCATAACTATGTGTTCAAGTTGATTTGATAAATTCCAGTTATGAATTCTCGAATCGTGAATGCAATTGGCTTAACTGTGCGAGTAATAACGTATTTGTGTTTGTTAATTAGGGGTCGACACTTAATTGGCTTGCATGAATATGATGCTAGAATATAAGTTTGTTTCACATAATTGTCACACACTTATATTCACAAGTAGTGAAGGTTGCTAGTCACAATCGCGTTAAGTTCAATTCCTAGCATAAGTGTCATGATGTCATAGTCACAAGTGCTTTGTCAATGCTTATAGTTTTCATTGAACGTAATGATCTTTGATTGTATCTTTATTATGATGTCATGTAAGGAACTTTTGAAGAATGCTTTGGGTTGTCGTATGATGTCATCCAATTCAATAACACAAGGAAAACTTGAGAATTAACTAGTGATGTCACGGTTAATTTGGGGCATTGTCATTCATAATTCTATGAAGGAATAACTGGAAATCGAGTCATTTGCATACTTGTCATGTGTGGAGAAAGAACCCCTAACTAGTCCATCATTCATTAAAAACCCCAAAAACGTTTCAAAATCAGTTTTACTTTGCAATCTGTTTTCTCAACTTTAATTTCGTCCAAATCAAATCCCCATTTACTTTGAAGTCTCAATTTAGTTAGAAATTGTTTTGGTTCATGTTTTTAAGTGTTTTGAGTCAAGTTTTCAACCAATTTCGTCCAAATTAGTGTAGGTGCTCAAAACTGCCCAGAAAGTGGTTTTTAGGCAGTTTTGAGTCTTCTAGTTGCTGTTTTGAGTTTTTGTTTTGTTTTAGTGTTTTAACTTTGGTTTTTCATTCTTTGAGTCCAAATTAGTGTTTTTAACTTTGTTTTGGAGTTCTTAGGTCAGTTTTCAAGAGTTTAGCAATCCCTCCTAATCCCCGGTTTTGAACGATCCCTACTTACATACTTTGCTACAATTGTCAGAAGAGGGTTTAATTTGTGTGCTTAATATATTTCGCATCACGTTTAAGCCTCTTCTCCTCTAGTTGCTGCGGCACAAGGGGTTTTGGTTTTGGTGAGTTTTGGGGGTTATGGATGATGTAGAATGATGTGTTTAGGGTAGGGATGGATGTAGGGGAAGGCAAGGAGTGTTTTTGGGCAGAAAATATGAAGAATGGTGAAGTATGGCTGTGTTAGAGAGAGGGAATGAATTTCTGGCGTCAATGAATGTGTATGAGAGGTGGTATGGTTTTTATAGGGAGATGAATGGATGGGAGAGGGAACATGACAGCTAGGTTAAGTGAGTGCATGTGCAATGAAGTGGAATGACAGCTAGGTTATGATGATGAGTGCATGTGCAAAGTTGGTTGAATGATTATGGGTGCATGTGGCTGATTTATATGAAGGGAATGCATGTGAGTGACAGCTAGATATATTGATGAATGCATGTGGAATGAATGTGTGAATGATGGCAGATTGTGTATGTGAATGATTAGGGTGAATGTGCATGTGCTTTGACAGCTAGGTTGAATAAATTAAAGGGAGTGCATGTGGCTTGGCTGGAATGATTGGAATGCAATCTGAAATGGGATGTGTTGGTGTGAATTTCTAGTACAAAGGGCCTCCTTTGGTCTTCAATTTCGTCCATCTACTTCGCTTCAAGTATATGCAATCCATTTAACGCCCCAAACTACTCCAAAATGCACCAAAATGCACCCTTTTGCATACTTTGCCCTTAGAACCTGAAAACACACAAAAGAAGCATAAAGGACTAAAATAACTAGAGAAACATAACGTAAATGCACGAGAACAAGCCATTTAAGTCGCATGAATATGCTCCTATCAAATTCCCCCACACTTAGCTTTTGCTAGTCCTCGAGCAAAACAAAGCAAAAGAAACCAAAAACAAAACAAAACGAACAAAACAAACCAAAGACAATCTTAAACCTTCCAACGTTGCCTCAAGGATTTCCAATGCACATGACATGTTAAAATTCATTATCTCCACAGATTTTGGTTATCTTTACACTTAAGTACATACTTAATCATAGTCACCACATACTAGTTCACAATTAAGCATTTAAAACCATGTTTTGAATGTAGTAACATGCCTTAGAGAATTTGGTCAATTCCTTACAAGATATGCACTCAATTTTCACTCAGATTTTCTAACTACACACCCTAATCTAGTTACATGTGAGAAGATTGATGTAAACATGAAAACGAACACTCACATATATGTATCATAAAGACAGAAATTTCTGGAGTTAACAAGCATGTTTAGGTATGACCTCATGAATTGAATGCTACTACTTAGATGCGAGAACCAGTGACACCATAAGTGATGCGAAAATTATACGCACACAAATTAAACCCTCTTTTTGACAATTGTAGTATAGATATAAGTAGGGATCGTTCTTAACCGGGGATTAGGAGGGATTGCAAATCTCTTGGAAACTGACTTAAAAACGTAAAATAAAGTTTAAAACACTAAACTAAACTCAAAGAATGCGAAACTAAACGCATAAAACACTAAAACAAACCAAAAGACTCAAACATCACCCAAAACACTCAAAACTGCCTTAAAAACACTTTCTGGGCAGTTTTGAGCACTTTGGTGAATTTGGACGAATTTGTATAACAAATTGAATCAAAACACTTATAAACACAAACTAAAACACTTTCTAACTAATTTGGACATTAAAGTAAGGGGGGATTGAGTTTTGGACAAAATTAAACTAATTGCACAGATTCTAATTAAAACAGATTGTAAGTATGAATGTGATGGATTGCTAGCTAAGGGGTTCATCTCCACACATGTTACACTTGCATATAAAATGAATCCCAATTGCTTTTCAATAAACCATGATGCTCAACACCCCAAGTTAACCGTGATGCACTAATTAACTCTCAAATTTTCCTTATGTTATTGAATTGGATGATGCATGCGACAATTCAAATCATTCTCCGATGGTTCTCAACATGAATGCATAGAAGAGATACAATGAGAGATCATTATGTTCTATGAAAATTATAGGTGTTGACGAGGCAATTGTAATTATGAATGCATGATACTCTTGCCAAGAATTCATTTAACGAGATTGTTTATAAGCAACCTCCACTACTTGTGAATATAAGTTCATAACTATTAGGTGAAACTCACTTATATTCTAGCGTCATATTTATGCATGAAAATTAAGCGTGCACTCTCAATAAACATACATAAATAAGTTATCAATGATAGGAGCATATTCATGCGACTTAATTAGATTGTTCTCGTGCATTTATGTTGTGTTTCCTTAGCTATTTTAGTGTTTAAAGTCACTTTGTTGCATTTTCAGATTATAAGGCCAAAGCATGCAAGAAGATGCAAATAGGAGCTTTTTGGAGCAAAAGAGGAATGAATGAGTTGAAGATGTGAAGAAACGACGAATTCCTACTCCAACGATGAATTCTTACCAAAACGAGGAATTCTACTCAAACAAGGATTCCTACTTGAAGTAGGAAAGTTAACCCTAAGTTTCCCGTTTTGGTAACCTTTCCTAATCTAAACGTCCATATTTTCTAGCCACTTTATAGGCCTCGTATGCACTTTAGGACCCAAAACAAAGGCCTTAGCCCAAATTCTAGCCCTAAGCCGTGCCTTTCCCCTTCTTTCCTTCCCTTGCCGTGCAAGGGAGGGTACTTTGGTCCCATTTTATGCACAAAAACCCTAACCCTAATCACCCTAATTACATAGCAGCCGCACCCTTTAAATCTTTCCCCCTCTAATTTCTGATTTTTCCTAAATTCTAGAAGCCTTTGAATTTATTTTAGTTAATAAAAATAAGCTAGGGTTAATTTCTAGAACAAAAACATTTTTCAAACCCTAGGTTCTACCATCTTAGCCGCATCTCCCATTGCTCCATTATCCATATCAGCCACCATATACTGATTTCCTCCTGATGCGAGAATTATACGCACACAAATTAAACCCTCTTTTTGTCAAATTGTAGTAAAGATGTAAGTAGGGATCGTTCTAGACCGGGGATTAGGAGGGATTGCTAAACACTTGGAAACTGACTTAAAAACTCAAAAACAAAGTTTAAAACACTAAACTCGACTCAAAGAATGCAAAACTAAACTTTAAAACACTAAAACAAACCAAAAGACTCAAAACAGCACCAAAACACTCAAAACTGCCTTAAAAACACTTTCTGGGCAGTTTTGAGCACTTTGAGTACTTTGGACGAATTTGGGTAACAAATTGAATCAAAACACTTATAAACACAAACCAAAACACTTTCTAACTAATTTGAACAATACAAAGACTCAAAGGACTCAAAACAAGTTCAAAAGACTCAAAACTGCCTAAAAACACTAACTAGGCAGTTTCTGACCTTAAACCCAAATTTGGACGAAATTAAGTTGTAACTTGACTCAAGACTCTTAAAAACACAAACTAAATTGATTTCTAACTAATTTGGACATTAAAGTAAAGGGGGATTGAGTTTTGGACTAAATTAAACTAATTGCACAGATTCTAATTAAAAGCAGAATGTAAATATGAATGTGATGGATTTGAATGGATGGGATGACTAGCTAAGGGGTTCATCTCCACACATGTTACACTTGCATAATAAAAAGATTTCCAATTGCATTTCAATAAACCATGAATTCTCAACGCCCCGGGTTAATTAGGTCCGCTTAAATTAACCGTCAAGTTTTCCTTAAGTTAATGAATTGGATGATTGCATACGACAACCCAAAGCATTCCTCACAAGTTCCCTACATGAATTGCATAATAGAGATACAAGCAAGAATCATTAAGCAACATGAAAACTATAAGTGTTGACGAGGCATTCGTTACTATGATTGCATGAAACTTATGCCAAGAATATGTTTAACGCGATTGTTTATAAGCAACCTCCACTACTTGTGAATATAAGTTCATAACTATTACGTGAAACTCACTTATATTCTAGCGTCAAATTCATGCATGAAAATTAAGCGTGAACTCTCAATAAGCATACATAAATAGGTTATCAATCAAATAGTTAAACAAATTGAATTCACGACTTATGAAACGCAATTAGAAGTAATCAAATCAAAATGCAAGCATAAACATATATTTCGAATCCCCCCCTAGCCAAGGGGGGGGTTTAGTTCCTCATACGTACAAAACAAAGAGAATTGAAATTAAACATTGGAATCGAGGAAAAGAAACACCTAAACATTCCAACAACTCAAACTTGAATTGTATGAACGTTTAGGCACTCTTCTCCTCCTCTTCGTTGTAGCACAAGGTCTAATGATAGGTTTGGAGGGATGGGGAGTTATGGATGGTGTAGAATGATGTGTTTAGGATAGGGATGGATGTAGGGGACCTCAAAGCTTCTTTTTGGGCAGAAAATATGAAGAATGGTGAAGTATGGATGTGTTATAGAGAGGGGATGAATTTCTGGCGTGAATGGTGAATGAATTGTGTATGAATGGGAATGAATGAATTGTGGCAGCAATGGATGCTTATTTATAGGTGAAAAGGAGGGAATATGACAGCTAGGAACTTGGTGGAAATCTAGAATGGTGATGGGAGATGCATGTGGCTGATTTATGCATGTGATTAAAGGGTAATGACAGCTAGGTTATGATGATGAATGCATGTGCAAAGTTAGTTGAATGATTATGGGTGCATGTGGCTGATTTATGGTGCAATGATGAAAGGCAAAGTGCATGTGGCTGATTTGTGAAGGGAATGCATGTGGAATGAATGTGTGAATTGGGATGTGTTGGTGTGAATTTCTGGTACAAAGGGCCTCCTTTGGTCTTCAATTTCGTCCATCTACTTGGCTTCAAGTATATGCAATCCATTTAACGCCCCAAACTACTCCAAAATGCACCATTTTGCATACTTTGCCCTTAGAACCTGAAAACACACAAAAGAAGCATAAAGGACTAAAATAACTAAAGAAACATAACGTAAATGCATGAGAACAAGCCATTTAAGTCGCATGAATATGCTCCTATCACCTCCCTAAGCCGCAAGAATACACCCTAACTCCCCAATCAGCCGCATCTTCCATCTATCATCCAAAAACCCTAAGCCTTCTAACTTCTAATCTGAGCCGTACCTTTTATTCTTAACCCTAGCTTCTCTTCCATTCATATTATTCTTCTCATCAGCCGCACCATATACTTCATCATTCACCCTAATTCATATAGGCCGTAGCAACCATAACCCTAAATTCATTCACACAATTCGCAGCCACCCTCTATCACAGATTCTCTCCCATTTTCCTCTAGAAACCGTGCAGCCACCATCAACCAAAACCTTTGCCGTGCATATCCCCTTCCATTGCAGCCAACTCCACCACTTCCCACACCATTCCACACCATCCTACACCTTCCACCACCATTGCCGCACCACCAAACCTCCATAAAACCATCCCTAAACCAGAAACTCATCCCAAACCATCCAAAACCCTCTCTGCCGCAGCAAGGAGAAGAGGAAAGAGGAGCTTCGACGCGCACCAATTCACGTGGATTCGTTGGGCGTTCTAGGTGTAATCATTCCTTTGTGCTTTATGTTTAAATTCAATTGTATTTCTCTTTTTGTGAACATGAGAGGCTAAATCCCCCTAGTTAGCTAGGGGGTGATTCGAAACCATGTTTATGCTTGCAATATGAATTGATTACTTTTGGTTGGAATTTCATGAATGTTGGATTCAATTCGTTTAACTGTTTGATTGATAACTTGTTTGTGTATGTTTATTGAGAGTGCACGCTTAATGTTCATGCATGAATTTGACGCTAGAATATAAGTGAGTTTCACCTAATAGTTATGAACTTATATTCACAAGTAGTGGAGGTTGCTTATAAACAATCGCGTTAAATGAATTCTTGGCACTAGTTTCATGCTCATCATAGAAACGAATGCCTCGTCAACACTTATAGTTTTCATGATGCTTAATGATCTTTGATTGTATCTTTATTGTGCTTTTCACGTAAAGGACTTTTAGAGAATGTTTTGAATTGCGTTGCGCTAACCCATCCAATTCATTAACTTAAGGAAAACTTGACGGTTAATTTAAGCGGACCTAATTAACCCGGGGTGTTGAGTTCCATAATTTATCGAAAGACCAACTGAAAATCAAAGTGTATGCAAGTGTAACATGTGTGGAGAAGAACCTTCTAGCTAGCATTCATCCATAGTTTCATCACATTCATTACAATCTGCCTTTAAATTGCAATCTGTGCATTTAATTTATTTTCGTCAAAAATTCAATCCCCCTTTACTTTAGTGTCCAATTTAGTTAGAAAGTATCTTAGTTTGTGTTTTTAAGCATTTTGAGTCATTCTATTACGCAATTTCGTCCAAAGTTACCAAAGTGCTCAAAACTGCCCAGAAAGTGATTTTAAGGCAGTTTTGAGTGTTTTGGGGCTGTTTTGAGTCTTTTGATTTGTTTTAGTGTTTTTATTGTTTAGTTTTACGTTTTTGAGTCAGTTTCCAAGTGATTTTGCAATCCCTCCTAATCCCCGGTTAAGAACGATCCCTACTTATTCATATACTACAATTGTCACAAGAGGGTTTTAATTTGTGTGCTTACTTAGTTCGCATCAATCAATCAAACAGTTAAACAAATTGAATTCACAACTTATGAAACGTAATTAGAAGTAATCAAATCATATTGTAAGCATAAACATATATTTCGAATCCCCCCCTAGCCAAGGGGGGGTTTAGTTCCTCATGATACAAAACAAAGAGAATCAAAGAAACACCTAAACATTCCAACAACTCAAACTTGAATTGTATGAACGTTTAGTGCCTAAACGTTCATACAATTCAAGTTTGAGTTGTTGGAATGTTTAGGTGTTTCTTTTCCTCGATTCCAATGTTTAATTTCAATTCTCTTTGTTTTGTACGTATGAGGAACTAAACCCCCCCTTGGCTAGGGGGGGATTCGAAATATATGTTTATGCTTGCATTTTGATTTGATTACTTCTAATTGCGTTTCATAAGTTGTGGATTCAATTTGTTTAACTGTTTGATTGATAACTTATTTATGTATGTTTATTGAGAGTATACGCTTAATTTTCATGCATGAATATGACGCTAGAATATAAGTGAGTTTCACCTAATAGTTACGAACTTATGTTCACAAGTAGTGGAGGTTGCTTATAAACAATCGCGTTAAACGAATTCTTGGCATAAGTTTCATGCAATCATAGTAACGAATGCCTCGTCAACACTTATAATTTTCATAGAGCGTAATGATTCTTGCTTGTATCTCTATTATGCAATCATGTAGGGGACTTGTGGGGAATGTTTTGGGTTGTCGTATGCAATCATCCAATTCAATAACGTTAGGAAGATTTGAAGGTTAATTAGTGCATCACGGTTAACTTGGGGTGTTGAGCATCATGGTTTATTGAAATGCAATTGGAAATCTTTTTATTATGCAAGTGTAACATATGTGGAGATGAACCCCTTGGCTAGCATCCATTCATTCCATTTCATCAATTTCATATTTACATTCTGTTTTAATTACAATTTGTTCATTTAGTTTAAACCCTAAATCCCCCTTTACTTTATTGTCAAATTAGTTAGAAATCAATTTAGTTTGTGTTTTTAAGAGTCTTGAGTCAAGTTACAACTTAATTTCGTCCAAATTTGGGTTTAAGGTCAGAAACTGCCTAGTTAGTGTTTTTAGGCAGTTTTGAGTCTTCTAGTTGCTGTTTTGGGTTTTAGGTTTGTTTAAGTGTTTTAACTTTTAGTTTTGCATTCTTTGAGTCAAGTTTAGTGTTTTAAACTTTGTTTTTGAGTTTTTAAGTCAGTTTCCAAGTGTTTAGCAATCCCTCCTAATCCCCGGTTAAGAACGATCCCTACTTATATCTATGCTACAATTGTCAAGAAGAGGGTTTAATTTGTGTGCGTATAATTCTCGCATCAAATTTTGGCGCCGTTGCCGGGGATTAGCAAATTTGCTAATCCCTTGGATTGTTCGTTTCTGTTATGTATTTTAGTTTTAGTTTTTGATTTGTGTTTTGTTTGTTGATTTCAAGTACTAGAGAAACAGAACATGGCACTTGATAATGCTTCTCTTTTGTCACAGCTCATGGAAAGGTCCCAAATGCAAAGCGTTGATATATTCAATCTTCAATCAAGGAATAACGTGTTTTCCAATACTTACAATTCGGATTGGAGTGATCATTCAACTTCTATATGGTGGGAACCTCAAAATGTTCAACAAGAAGGATATTGGCAGCCACCTCATATTCAATATGCCCAACCAAACTCAAGTTCGTCAATAGATTATAATGAAAAGCTTAATGAATTAATTTGTTTGGTGCAGGGCTCACAAAATCAGCTCGAGGAGGCTCAACAAGGAGAATATTGGCAACCATATGAGGAGTTCTATACAACACCTATGCAGCCACCACAACCTACCCAAACAAATTCAAGTGAGTCTTTGTATAATGATACGGTTAGTAAGTTACTCACCAATTTGTCTCAGGGCCAAGAAGATCAAAACAAAGCAAGGCAAAATCAAGACAAAAGGTTGGACCACTTGGAAAAGCAAATTGGGCAGATAGCGGAGTTCATAGGACAATTTCAAGACCAAGGCAAACTCCCTATTTCAACCATGGCAAATCCGAAGGAGGATGAAGGACTGCAATTTGAGGAAGAGGAACACACCCAAGCCACGGCAAGGGAGGAAACACCTTTGCCGCAGGCACCTATTGCACCTACGCCATCCAATTCAGGTATGGTTGTTCCAAAGTTAATTATTTCTAACCCCGTTCCACTGAATGTCCCTATTCCTTGCAGGCTCATGCAATCCAAGGAAGAAGAGGGTGAGAAAGGCATCTTCGAATCCTTTCCAAAGAATCAAGAGCAAGATGTGACTGAGGAATGTCTAGAATTCATCAAAGAGGATATACTTGAGACAACAATTCGCAAGGAAATTGGATTTCATGACACAGGACAAGTCATAACGCTCAAAACACCAAATCTAGCTGAAATTTCTAGTCTTACAACTTTCGAAGGGGTGTTTATTCTTGAGTTTATGTCGGAGTACACAGGTAAGCCACCTCCCCGAATTTCAATTTTGATTTATACTAATATGTTGTTAATGATTCAGGCACCCACTTTAGAATTTAAACCATTACCGGATCATTTCAAGTATCACCTTCCATTCAAAGATCAAGTCCATGCCGTTTGATTTAAAAAAATAAAAAAAAAAAATAAAAAAAATAAAAAAAAATGTAGCCTTCACAAAGGTTGTGTACGTGAAGACCCACTACGTGGCGAAACTCTCGGAGCAGGAGGCATCGGAGCGGGAGGCATCGGAGCTAGAGCATTCCAGGCCTCAATACTGGGTGGAACGCTGGATGACCCAGGAAAAAGGTGCCTCTGGAAGAAAGACGCAAGCCTTTGACGGTCACTTTGCATTCGACCTTGAGATTCTTGCAGCTCATCAAGCTTCCTCTTCATGCCCGACGAATAGTTATTTGCAAGCACGTGCAAACTTCTATTCTCGTACTTAAGCTGGTTGATCTCCTGCTTAAGATTTTCCACCTCTGCCATCAACGATTCCACTTGGCGGGACCGAGCAAGCAGGCGTTGGCCCATGTTGGACACAGAGCCCGCACACTGAACACTGAGAGCGAGGGACTCTTGAACGGCCAACTCATCGGACCGTCCTGAAAGCAGCTGACTATCTTTGGGAGTGAGGAGGTTCCTAGCTACTATTGTAACTGTTGTTGCATCCTGCATCACTGAGTCTTCACCTGTAAGAGGACCGTTAGAAGATAAGAAAGAAGGGCGCCATACGTTACCTTGACGCGGCGCGCCCGTATCACTGCTGAGACTCAATTCTAAGCTAAGGTTCGATGGGTTTGCCATTTTTCAAAAGTGTTCAAAGAGAAGGGCTGGATGGAGTTAAATTTCAAAGGGCCGGAGACGATTTTCACAGATGGGCAGTCTTCAGAATGTGTATGTTGGTGGTGATCGATAGCTCTATAAAAAGCCAAGGCGACGCGTCCACCGAGTCAAAAAGCCGGAATTTCCTGCGTAAATTTCGGCGACGCTCTCTCGGCTTTTCAGAAAACGCGTTCAACTTTGTCAAAAGATCTCTGACAAAGTTGAAGACACGTGGAGGCCATCATCGCAACTACACATCTTTAGCCGACAAGGGCAAAGTTCGGCGACGCTTTCTCTGCTTTTCAGAAAACGCATGCAGCTTTGTCAAAAGAGCCGCATCCGCACTACTACGTGTCGTTCAGAAAGCGAAGGGGCGTCGTTCAGAAATCGAAGGGGCGCCTGCTCAGAAATCGAAGAGGCGTAGTTCAGAAAGCAAATAGGCGTATTCAAAGATCGAAGAGTCGTCACTATTTCAAAAAGCCGGATTTGCGGGATCAAAACGTTTGTCGACAAGGGTAAAAGAACAACACTTGCTATTGGGAAATCCCTATATGTGTCGACCTTCATCTTTTATGGCAAGGCAGACCTGAAGAAAATGCCCAACTTTTCCTCACCTCTGAGGGCGCACCCCAGCAAAGCCTTTCGAAATACTCAATTTTTTCTTCTTCCCCAAAGATGATAGCAGATGCCTGGAGTACAGATGACCCAGGAGGAAACGGTAGATGGAAGCATGTGCTGATTCATTCACCGCTTCTTCAAAAGCAAAGGTATCTCATATCATCAAGGTCAAAAGCAAAAGTATCTCATATCATGCTCTTTCCCTGTCCTTTTCTTTGTCCTTGTTCTTACTCGCATGGCAAAGTGAAAGAAGCAATCAGCCGGCACTTGGAGTCAGTCTTCCGATCTGGAACCAACTGCCTGGAATCCCTTCCCTGATTGCTTACCTAGCGTTGCTCTCGAGTAGTCATCTTCAACGGTTGATACACTTCCAGAGAAGGGACCACCTCTGCAAAGGGGAGCAAGTAAGGCAAGTGAAAATGATACATTGAAGCATGTGGAGACAAGCTACAACTGCATATGCTGAGCTATCCTCTAACCCTCTTCAATACGAATTGGAGAGATTGAACAAAGAAACAGATAAAAGGAGGAAGCTCAGACCTTCGGGGGAGACCAAAAGAATCCTGCTGCTCAGTTCAAGAGTAGCACAAAGGAAAATCAACGAGTGGAGGAGACCAAAAAGAATCCTCCAGCCCAGTTCAAGAGTAAGCCTGTGGAATCACCAAGATCAACCCATGCATTCAACAAAGGAAGACCGAGAAAGCACTCCAATTCCAGATTTGCGTCCCTAAACTCTTCTCTTTGTTAGTTACATTCTGCCATGTTTAGTATGTATAAATGCTGTTTGTGTTTTTACTTATGTTTTATGTAAATCTATGCTTAAAACATTGAGGACAATGTGTGATTTAAGTGTGGGGGGGTAACTAAGTATATTTGATGCAAATTCGTGGGATTTTATCACCCATAACTTCAAATGTTGTTCCTTGCTGTTTTAAGGTATTTTTAAGTTGTTTTAGAGTGTTTTAGTATGTTTTGTTTTGATAACTCTGAAAATCACATAAAAATTTGAAAAACATGTTTTGAAAAGCCTAAAAAGAGTGTTTTGAGTCATTTTTGTGTGTTTGTGTCGTAGGTCACCTTCCAACACAATGATAAGGATTTGGTTTTTAATTGCATGACTGTTAAAAAGAGTTATAAACATGGAGAAAAGTTTGATTTACTCTTGGTATATGCTTGGTTATGGTTATAATGTATGACTTCACATGCAATCATAAAAGAAAAAATTAGTTATGTAACATGCTTGAAGGAAGGAACTCAAACAAACGCTACAACCCTGAGAGACTTGAGCCTATAACGTTCTTTGGAGAGTATAATCTGTGATTTCTTGTTTTCTAAAGTCGTTGCATGATCTCATTATTCTTTGCTTGGTTACTACTTAGAAGGCGTTTCATCATATAGTTCCAAATGCTAGAACTCATGCCCATTTCATTCAAAGCATGTTATTGATTTGCATAACACATATTCAAGAAGAAGTTGTGTAGTGACCACCACCATAGCCAAATAGCCTTACTTCCCATATTTCGTATATGTTGTAAGTTTTAACCCCGTTGAGCCTTGTTTAGCCTTTATTCTTTGTTTACCCACATTTTCTTCACCTAGCCTAGTTTAGGACAATCCCCACCCTTGTTCTTAAAAGATAGTGAGCATGACTTAATTGAATTCCTTTTGAGTTACATTATGAAAGAAAATGAGTGTGGGGGAGAGAATGTTTAAGTGTTTATGTATGTTTTGAGATTCAAAAGAAAAGAAAAAAAAAAAAAAAAAAAGAAAGAAAGAAAGAGAAAAAAAAAAAAAAACTTGAAAAAAATGAAAGAATGAGTGATTGAAGAAAGGGTCCAAAACACCAATTCTGGCCGTAAATTGTCTAAATTCTCCCTTTTTGTTCAAAAGTTGAGTTTTCATTCAAAAGTGAATTCTAAGTTGATTCAAGTGCTTTGCTCACTATTTCTTTAAGAACCTTTGTTTTCCATATCCCTTCTTTGTTATCCACACGCCCCGAACCCCATTACAACCCGTGACTTCAATCTTGAGTGTTATGTGTTTCAATTTGTGGAGTTTGAACTTGGTATGAGCATATGGTGTCACTGGTTCTCGCGTCTAAGTAGTAGCATTCCATTCATGAGATCATATCTAAACATGCTTATTAACTCCAGAAATTGCGTTCTTTGTGATACATATATGTGAGTGTTCAGTTTCATGTTTACATCAATCTTCTCACATATACTTAGTGTAGGGTGTGTAGTCAGAAAATCTGAGTAAAAATTGAGTGCATATCTTGTGAGGAATTGAGCAAATTCTCTAAGGCATGTTACTACATTCAAAACATGGTTTTAAATGCTTAATTGTGAAATAGTATGTGGTGACTGTGATTAAGAATGTAATTAAGTGTGAAGATGACTAAAATCTGTGGGAATGATGATTTTTAACATGTCATGTGCATTGGAAATCCCTAAGACGATTGTTGGAAGGTTTAGGTTGTGTTTTACTTGTTTTGTTTCGTTTCGTTTTGTTTTGTTTTGTTTTTCTTTCTGTTTTGCTCGAGGACTAGCAAAAGATAAGTGTGGGGGTATTTGATAGGAGCATATTCATGCGACTTAAATGGCTTGTTCTCGTACATTTACGTTATGTTTCTTTAGTTATTTTAGTCCTTTATGCTTCTTTTGTGTGTTTTCAGGTTCTAAGGGCAAAGTATGCAAAAGGATGCATTTTGGTGCATTTTGGAGTAGTTTGGGGCGTTAAATGGATTGCATATACTTGAAGCCAAGTAGATGGACGAAATTGAAGACCAAAGGAGGCCCTTTGTACCAGAAATTCACACCAACACATCCCATTTCAGATTGCATTCCAATCATTCAAGCCAAGCCACATGCACTCCCTTTAATTTATTCAACCTAGCTGTCAAAGCACATGCACATTCACCCTAATCATTCACATACACAATCTGCCATCATTCACACATTCATTCCACATGCATTCCCTTCATATAAATCAGCCACATGCACCCATAATCATTCAACCAACTTTGCACATGCATTCATCATCATAACCTAGTTGTCATTCCACTTTAATCCACATGCATTCCCTTCACAAATCAGCCACATGCATCTCCCATCACCATTCCAGATTTCCACCAAGTTCCTAGTTGTCATATTCCCTCCTTTTCACCTATAAATAAGCATCCATTGCAGCCACAATGGATTCATTCCCATTCATACACAATTCATTCACCATTCACGCCAGAAATTCATCCCTTCTCTATAACACATCCATACTTCACCATTCTTCATATTTTCTGCCCAAAAAGAAGCCTTGAGGTCCCCTACATCCATCCCTATCCTAAACACATCATTCTACACCATCCATAACTCCCATCCCTCCAAACCTATCCTTAGACCTTGTGCTACAACGAAGAGGAGGAGAAGAGTGCCTAAACGTTCATACAATTCAAGTTTGAGTTGTTGGAATGTTTAGGTGTTTCTTTTCCTCGATTCCAATGTTTAATTTCAATTCTCTTTGTTTTGTACTTATGAGGAACTAAACCCCACCCTTGGCTAGGGGGGGATTCGAAATATATGTTTATGCTTGCATTTTGATTTGATTACTTCTAATTGCGTTTCATAAGTTATGGATTCAATTTGTTTAACTGTTTGATTGATAACTTATTTATGTATGTTTATTGAGAGTATACGCTTAATTTTCATGCATGAATATGACGCTAGAATATAAGTGAGTTTCACCTAATAGTTACGAACTTATGTTCACAAGTAGTGGAGGTTGCTTATAAACAATCGCGTTAAACGAATTCTTGGCATAAGTTTCATGCAATCATAGTAATGAATGCCTCGTCAACACTTATAATTTTCATAGAGCGTAATGATTCTTGCTTGTATCTCTATTATGCAATCATGTAGGGGACTTGTGGGGAATGTTTTGGGTTGTCGTATGCAATCATCCAATTCAATAACGTTAGGAAGATTTGAAGGTTAATTAGTGCATCACGGTTAACTTGGGGTGTTGAGCATCATGGTTTATTGAAATGCAATTGGAAATCTTTTTATTATGCAAGTGTAACATATGTGGAGATGAACCCCTTGGCTAGCATCCATTCATTCCAGTTCATCAATTTCATATTTACATTCCGTTTTAATTACAATTTGTTCATTTAGTTTAAACCCTAAATCCCCCTTTACTTTATTGTCAAATTAGTTAGAAATCAATTTAGTTTGTGTTTTTAAGAGTCTTGAGTCAAGTTACAACTTAATTTCGTCCAAATTTGGGTTTAAGGTCAGAAACTGCCTAGTTAGTGTTTTTAGGCAGTTTTGAGTCTTCTAGTTGCTGTTTTGGGTTTTAGGTTTGTTTAAGTGTTTTAACTTTTAGTTTTGCATTCTTTGAGTCAAGTTTAGTGTTTTAAACTTTGTTTTTGAGTTTTTAAGTCAGTTTCCAAGTGTTTAGCAATCCCTCCTAATCCCCGGTTAAGAACGATCCCTACTTATATCTATACTACAATTGTCAAGAAGAGGGTTTAATTTGTGTGCGTATAATTCTCGCATCACTTTGAAACCGCCAATGCAATCACCCTAAGAAGTGGCAAGGAAGTTGGAACCACCCCACAACCACCAAAATCAAGCGAAGAAGAGGATGAAAAGCTGCAAAATGAAGAGGAAGATGCAAGCAAGCCCACGGCAAGGGTACAAACACCCTTGCCGCAACTACCAAGGGACATTAATGCACCCAACTCATCTCATTCGGCCACCAAAGGTAAGTTGGGGTCAAAATTGATTAATTCTAACTTTGTTCCACCCAATGTTCCTTTTCCTAGCAGATTTTTGCAAACAAAGAAGGAGGAGGATGAAAAAGACATCTTGGAGACGTTTAGGAAGGTGCATGTCAATATCCCGCTCCTTGATGCAATAAAGCAAATTCCGAAGTATGCGAAGTTTTTGAAGAAGATTTGTACAACAAGGAAACGGATTCGGGAAAAAGAGGTGGTACATGTAAGCGAGAATGTCTCTGCCATATTGCAAAGGAAGTTGCCACCTAAATGCAAAGATCCAGGTAGTTTCACTATCCCTTGTGTAATTGGAAATACAAAGTTTGAACATGCTATGCTAGATTTAGGTGCATCAATTAATGTCATGCCATACTCTGTTTATGCATCTATGAATCTAGGAGAGCTTAAAAAGGATGGTGTTATTATTCAATTAGCTGATAGATCTAATGCATACCCGAGAGGAGTTTTGGAAGATGTTTTGGTGCAGGTAGACCACTTGATTTTTCCTGCAGATTTCTATGTGTTTGACATGGAGGATTCAACCCACTCTCCACCATCGCCACTCTTACTTGGACGACCTTTCATGAAAACAGCCCACACCAAGATTGATGTGGCCAAGGGAGCCTTAACTATGGAGTTTGGTGGTGATACGATTAACTTTAAAGTTTCTGAATCCATTAAGAATACTAATGATGTCCATTCTTGTTGTGTTATAGATGAGCATAAGGACATAGAGCCGAAAGGATCCGCACCAATCAAGAAGGATGCATCTAGAAACACCACCATCGAGGAAGGAATTAGAGGGGAGCACAAGGAGCACGCCACTACCCTAAAAACACCCAATATGGCCGAAAGTAGCCATAGAAACATTGTTGATAGGGCTGCCACTTTTGAGCCCTCACCACACTATTTTTGTAAGTCTTCGATTCCAATCTCAATTCCTATTTCAACTAATAGGTTGTTACCTTCGTGGGTGCAGGAGCCCAATCGATATAAAGGTGGTGGGAGCAGTTACATGGAGTGTCGGAACCGAAACACCACCATCAGGGAGGCTCACTATCCTCTCCCATTCATTGAGCCATACTACGAGAAATTTCAAGGAGTATACCGGGGAGGACATAACCCTCCATTCCGTGAGCCAGAGTGAAGTTTAAAAGAAGGTCTCGTCCGGCTGGAAGACGTTAAAGCAAGCGCTTCGTGGGAGGCAACCCATGCAATCAACAAAGGAAGAACTTGGGAATCGCTCCACACTCAGATTTGCGTCCCTAAACCCTTTCCTTTGTTGCTTACTTTATGTTTTGTGTAATGTTTTTAATTGTGTCTAAAACATTGAGGACAATGTTTAGTTTAAGTGTGGGGGGGGGGGTAACATTCTGTTTTGAGATATTTTTGCATGAAATTCGTAGGGTATTACCACCTAACATGTCTAAACTTGTTTCCCACTGTTTTTAAGTGTTTTTAAGCTATTTTAGAGTGTTTTAGAGTGTGTTGACTTAAAAATCCGAAAATACCATAAAAATTTGAAAAATTGTTTTGAAAAACCCAAAAAGAGTTGTTTTTGTGTGTTTGTTTGTGTCGTAGGTCACCTTCCAACACAATGATGAGGATTTGGTTTTTAATTGCATGATGGTTAAAGAAAGTTACAAACATGGTTGGACGTTTGATATACTCTTTGGTTTATGCTTGGTTGTAGTTATAGTTTACGAATTCACATGTAATCACAAATGATAAAAATCAGTTTTTGTAACATGCTTGAAGGAAGGAACTTAAACAAACGCTACATCCCTGTGAGACTTGAGCCTAAACGTTATTTGGAGAGTTATAATCTGTTCATCATTGTTTTCTTAAGTCGTTGCATGATCTCATTATTCTTTGCTTGGTTACTACTTAGAAGGCGTTTCATCACTTAGTTCCAAATGCTAGAACTCATGCCCATTTCATTCAAAGCATGTCATTGATTTGCATAACACATATTCAAGATGAAGTTGTGTAGTGACCACCATCAAAGCCAAACAGCCATGTGCCTTTCACTCATTTTGTGTTTAAGTTTAACCCCGTTGAGCCGTGTTAGCCCATGTTCTTTGTTAACCCACATTATCCTCACCTAGCCTAGATTAGGACCATCCTTACCCTTGTTCTCGAAGCATAGTAAGCAATGAATTCCTTTTGATTAATATGTTGCAGAAAATAAGTGTGGGGGAAGGATTATTGATGTGAGTTTATGTGCCATAGGCACAGCTAGAAAAGAAAAAAAAAAAAAAAAAAAAAGAAAGAAAGAAAAAGAAAAGAAAAAAAAGTGGAAAAAGAGTTGAAAATAGTTGAAAAGTATTGGTTGTTGAAGTAAGGGCCCAAAACAATGAATTAGGCCCTAAGAGTTGTTTGAATCTCCCCTATTTGTTTAAAAGTTGATTTATGCATTCTAAGGGAATTCTAGGTCTTAATTTCATTACTTTACTTACTATTGCTTAAAGAACTTTTGTTTATCCCTACCTTTCCTCATTAGCCAATACCCCAAGCCCCGTTACAACCCTTGACTTCTATCTTGAATGTTGTGCATTTCAATTGTGGAGGTTGAATTTGGTATGAGCATTGATAGGAGCATATTCATGCGACTTAAATGGTGTTGATGTATATTTCCTTCCTAATGCTAGAATATATTTAGTATAATGGCACAAGCAAGGGTGTCGAATCCACAGGGACTAATTGGACCTATGTAATTACTTGTTTTGCAAGAACTCTATGAAATGAATTAACTAGTCTAAATAGGCAGATTTGTTGTGCTTTGTTGTTGTAACTTGAAAGTATAAGAAAACGAAGTAAACACAAATAAATGAATCAACAACTAATACAATGAGATAGTATCAATGGAAATGAAACTAGGGATTCGATTTCACCATTGCTCAACTAAGTCCATGTTTGTTAAGTTAGTTTGTACTCATTCATCTACCTATTTCTTGAGTTTGTTTCACTTGGACATGATCAACCATATGATGTGTGGATTTGATCAAATGTCTCTAATCATGAACCTAATTGTGATGTGCAACTTTGGTTTATAATCAAGAGTATGTAATGCACAAGAAACTTTCATAAAACTAAAGGGATTAACTCGGCAGGATGTGTGCTAAACAATCCCTTCATTCATTCACATATCTACCAAGATTATGCATGATGTGTGTTCTAATCTTGGCTACACAACTTTGTGATTAATTCAAATGATGATCAAACATTAAAATCAACACACTAAGTCACCATTAAATCAGAGAATGAAACAAGAAATAGATGGACAAACTGAGCATTCTAACTTAATTACATAGCAAACTTTGCAAGGTTACATCGAATCCCTAGAGGAAGCTTAGTTACAATTCATGTCTACAAAAGATTTGACATAGAAATATAAAACATGAATGAACATAGAATTGATAAGAATGAACCCTTGAAGCAAAACTGATGTTGAAGTCCTTGAAGAGTTCCTTGGTGTTGCTTCTCCAAATGTGGTGCGGATGAACTAGATTGGTGATGTTTGAATGGTTTCTGCCCTTGGGACAGAAATGGACTTAGAATGGAGTGAAATGGGAGAGTTTTTGTGTGTGTAATGGCCTGAATGAAGAAGAAAACTTGCAGACCCTTGTTGTGTCAAATGGGACTTGTTTTATGGAAAAGAATCTGTCCCCAACAATCAGATAGGATCTTGGCTTTGTTTAACTCAGATGGCAGAGCATAAGTGATGGAAATGATTGTGTTTCTGAGATGGTGGACTCACGGCCTGGACATGATCTGCAAGGAAATGTTAATGTATTCAAAGAAGCACATGCTCTTACTGCCATAAGTGAGTGGAACCTGCAAAGGTGACTTGGACCACCAGAAATTGCTTTGTTCAAATCTGGAAAGGGGAAGGGATCCCACGGCATGGACAAAGAATGAGTGATTTTCTGGAATAATGGGTGAATAACAAAAGGGAAAGGTGCAAGCATGGGTTTTATTTAATTGAAGTGCATGTGTATTTCTGCAAAGATGAAGTGCAGAAATGTAATGGAATGCACGGAATGGATGTGGATCATGCATGTGAAGGTGTGAACATGCATGTGAATGCATGTTTTGATGTTGGAAGTGCATAATCTGATGGGATGATATGGGAACACACGGCTAGGTTGTGATTGTTGGTGTCAAAATGACTGAATGAATTAAGTGATGGAAATGGGTGTTTTTGGCGCAAAAGGTAAATGGACAAGTAGTGGAACACACGGCCAAGGTTGTGACATGCATGTGAATGCATGTTTTGATGTTGGAACCACATAGGTGACTTCAATGATTTTGCCTTGTTTAAAATCACCCAATATGGCCGAATTGCATCTCTTAACACTTCACATCTTTTCTGGAATGTTTTTACTTCATTTGCTTTCCTATTGATCCAAATTCACACTTGGCTGCACACTAACACCAAATAATGTAAAATGCAACTAGTTTAATCCAAAACAATCACAAAGACACCAAATAATGAAGATATAAATGTATACAAAATGTGACTTATCAAATACCCCCAAACCTGGTTTTTGCTAGTCCTCGAGCAAACTTAAAACTAAAACACACAAAACACAAACATATAACTAAACCACTTTCGCTGGCTAAACGATTGCACTGAGCATGTGCAACAAGCCTTTGAACCCCTAGGTGTCCCTAGTTGGAGGAGTTGTGTCTCCTGAGGGTTTACAGTGATGACACCCACAAACATCTACAAACACTGCAAACAATTTGGCTAATACATGCTTTAAACAAACTAATAAGAACCAATGAAGGTTTTGTCATTCATTCAACTCAAAAGTTTGCCACTTCAAAGAATCGTATCAATTGTAACGTATAAAGATATTTCTCAATGTCTTACAACTTCAAGGTCACCATACCCAAATGCTTAAGATAGAATTCGCCTCAACTCTACTCCTCACAGCTTCCACTCAAGTTTTCACTCAGATCTTAAGGTTTAGTCTCTCAACAACATATATGAGTGAAATTATGTAAAGGAAATCAAAATTCTCACATATGAAATCTGAAATGAAAGCACAGTTTCTGAGTAGATCTCATGAAATGAATCAAATGCTAAGAATATAGATAACACACACACTTACCATCACCCATGAATACATCCTCAATGATCAGCTAGGTCTTTCTCAAGGTTGTACTGCAAGGCTTAGGGTATAGGTTATGAAAGACTTGATATGAAATGCTAGAGTTTGGGGCATACCAAGGTGTCTTTGAGGCTCTTCACTGGCATTTGTCTTCTTTTGTTTTTGGCGTCCAGGCCCTATGCTTTATAATTAGGCAATTTGGAATTTGTATCCACTTTGATCCTTTTTTTTTTTTTCTTTTCTTTTTTTTTTTTTTTAGAAACATTTTCAACATAGGTGCCCTCGGTACACGCCACAATCTTGCTTTATAACTCAATCTGCCCTTAGTCTTCATCACATTGGTATTTCCCCAAACTATAAGGTATGGCTTGTAATGGGCTAGAATGGGTAGATTATGGTGTGGGTGATGAAAGAATTAGGCTAAAGTGTTTGGCTGCAACAAGGGTGAATGGAGCACACAAATGGGTAGGATTTAAGCCTTTTAGTAGTTAAACATGCATAGCCTAACATCATCTCATTGAGTTCATTCATGAATGACACTAAACACATGGTATCTGCAAAGGAGAATGATTCTTAGTATCCAAACAAAATAGAAGTAATGAGATCATTTAGAGTGAAATTGAAAGAAAAAAATATAGGAGTAGAAACACTTTAAACCCTCTCAAAGAAGCAATTAGGCTCAAAATAACTCACTAGGGTAGTCTCCACTATTCTTCTTCCAGAATTTAAGTATGGTACCTCTATCATCATAATTCCAAGAGTTAAAGCTTTATACAAGACAACAAGATGCAACACTTTTTCATAGCAACCTAATCGTTTATTTTCAAACATAACCCTCATATACATTCCTATTAGTAAGCAAAGCACACTTAACTAAAACAAACCCACACAAATTGAACAAAATAAAAGCAAAACACACTTAACTAAAACAAACACCTAAAACAACACAACACACAAACTTTCCATCCCACACCCCCAAACCTAATCTAAACATTGTCCTCGATGTTTATAATTTGTATGCAATGCAAGTAGGCAAAGAATATGGAATGGTAGCAATATAAACACAACATAAAGAAAGAACACAAACCACACTAGGTTGCCACCTAGCAAGCGCTTTATTTAATGTCTAGGCAAGACATGGTAGCTTGTTCATGGTGTTGTAAACTCAAGAAAATCTACAACTTGATACACTGGCTCCTCCTCTACTTTCTCCAAATATGGTTTCAATCGCTGCCCATTGACTTTAAAAGAGGTGCCATTCTTCATGTTCTCTATCTCCACAGCTCCATGGGGAAATGTTTGCAATACTTTGAATGGTCCCACCCACCTAGACTTCAGTTTTCCTGGAAAAAGTCTCAAACGTGAGTCATACAAAAGTACTTTCATACCTTGGTGAAACTCCTTCCTTAGGATGGCCTTGTCATGATAGAGCTTAGTCCGTTCCTTGTAGATTTTGGCATTCTCATATGCCTCATTTCTAAGCTCTTCCAACTCATTAAGTTGGAGCTTCCTTGCTGTTCCAGCATCCTTGTAATCAAAGTTGAACTTCTTGATGGCCCAATATGCACGGTGTTCAAGCTCCATTGGCAAATGACAAGCTTTCCCAAACACAAGGCGATAAGGACTCATGCCAATGGGGGTCTTGTATGCTGTTCTATATGCCCATAGTGCATCATTCAACCTTAGTGACCAATCCTTCCTTGTAGGACTCACAGTCTTCATCAGAATGTTCTTGATCTCCTTGTTGCTAATCTCCACTTGTCCTGAGGTTTGAGGATGGTATGGGGTTGCCACTTTGTGGTTGATGTTGTACTTCTTCATCAAGGATTCAAAAGGTTTGTTGCAGAAATGGCTGCCACCATCACTAATAATAGCTCTTGGGGTTCCAAACCTACAAAAAATCACATTTTTAAGAAAATTCAACACAACCTTATGATCATTAGTTCTTGTAGCAATGGCTTCAACCCATTTGGATACGTAATCCACTGCCACTAATATGTATAAGTAGCCAAAAGAGGATGGAAATGGTCCCATAAAATCTATTCCCCAAACATCAAAGAGCTCCACCACCAAAATGTTGTTCAATGGCATTTCATTTCTTCGACTAATGTTCCCCATTTTCTGGGACCTATCACACTTAGAACAAAAGTCAAAAGCATCTTTGAATAAAGTGGGCCAAAAGAAACCAGATTGTAAAACCTTTAGCGATGTCTTTTTGGCACCAAAATGTCCTCCACATGCCAAGGTATGGCTAAATGTTAGGATGCTTTGTTGCTCACTCTCTGGGACACATCTCCTAATGATTTGATCAGGGCAATATTTGAACAAATATGGTTCGTCCCAAACGTAGTGCTTTACCATGGCAAGGAACTTCTTTCTTTCCTGAAAAGAAAGGTCATTTCTCATTACACCACAAGCCAGATAATTAACAAAATCAGCATACCATGGTTCTTGTTCTTGAACAACAAGGAGTTGTTCATCTGGAAATGATTCATTTAGGGGCAAGGGTTGCTCCACTCCATGGTTTTCATTAAGTCTGGACAAATGGTCAGCCACAACATTATCACTGCCCTTCTTATCTCGAATTTCTAAGTCAAACTCTTGTAGTAATAGTATCCATCTAATCAAACGTGGTTTAGCATCTTTCTTTGTCATCAAGTACCTAAGGGCTGCATGATCAGAAAACACAATAACTTTAGATCCCACAAGATATGACCTAAACTTTTCTAAGGCAAAAACAACAGCAAGCAACTCCTTTTCAGTTGTGGAATAGTTAAGTTGAGCATCATGCAGAGTCCGGCTTGCATAGTAGATCACATGTGGAAGTTTGTTCACCCTTTGCCCTAAAACTGCACCCACAGCATAGTCAGAGGCATCACACATTAATTCAAAAGGTAACGACCAATCTGGTGCCATAATAATAGGGGCCGAGGTTAGTTCACTTTTCAAAGTATTGAATGCATTCATACAAGCCTTATCAAAATGAAATACAACATCTTTAGCTAACAGATTGCATAATGGACGAGTAATCATTGAAAAGTTCTTAATGAAACGACGATAAAAACCCGCATGACCCAAAAAACTTCTTACTCCCTTCATAGTGGTGGGGGCTACCATATTGGTGATGACGTCAATTTTGGCTTTGTCCACCTCCATTCCTTTGCTAGAAATTACATGCCCCAACACAATTCCTTGTTTCATCATAAATTGGCACTTTTCCCAATTGAGAACCAAATTTGTTTCCTGACATCTTTGAAGTACTAACGATAGATGGTTAAGACATTCATCAAAAGAGGAACCAAACACTGAGAAATCATCCATAAATACCTCAATGAATCTTTCTACCATGTCAGAAAAGATGGCCAACATGCATCTTTGGAATGTTGCTGGAGCATTGCAAAGTCCAAAAGGCATTCTCCTATATGCAAATGTGCCAAAGGGGCAAGTAAAGGTTGTTTTCTCTTGATCCTCCGGAGCGATTGCAATTTGATTGTAACCTGAGTAACCATCCAGAAAACAATAATGTGAGTACCCTGCCAATCTCTCAAGCATTTGATCTATGAAAGGCATAGGAAAATAATCTTTTCTAGTGCTAGAATTCAACTTCCTGTAATCGGTGCAAACACGCCAACTAGTAGTGGGCTTTGTGGGCACCAGCTCATTGTTTTCATTCCTCATCACAGTGATTCCCACCTTCTTAGGCACCACCTGAATAGCACTCACCCATTTGCTATCAGAAATGGGATATATGATCCCCACATCTAACAGTTTCAACACTTCATTCCTAACAACTTCCTTCATGTGTGGGTTAAGTCTTCTTTGTGGCTCCCGGGTTGACTTTGCCCCTTCCTCCAAAAGAATCCTATGCATGCACATGGTAGGGCTTATTCCCTTGATATCTGCAATAGACCAACCAAAAACTGATTTGAACTCTTTTAACACCCTAATTAGTTTATCTTCTTCAATTGGGGTGAGATCAGAAGCTATGATAATTGGAAGAGTTTCAAATTCAGCTAGATATGCATATTTTAGATGTGGTGGAAGTGGTTTAAGTTCAAGTTTTGGTGCCTTAACAGTGGAAGGAGTTAGATGTGACATTGATGATTCTAAAGGCTCTAAAAGAGGTGAAACATTCAAAGGATACAATGCTAACGCATCCAAGGCAGCTACTTCTTCCATGAGTGCATCTTCTTCATCAAACTCATCTTGAGATTGACTCAAAACAGTTTGTAATGGTTCATTCGATTGTGCCTGCAAGAACTTAGAGAATACAAGTGAATCAAGCACATCAATGGCATAACAATCAAGGGATGAAGAAGGATGAGAAAGAGATTCAAACACTTTGAATTGAACTGTCTCTCCTAACACTGTCATAGTGAGGAGTCCATTTTGCACATCAATGATGGTCTTGGCCGTGGCCATGAAAGGTCTCCCAAGCAATATAGGCAACTCTCTGTCATGTATAGGAGCTTCTTCCATGTCCAACACTACAAAATCTGCAGGCAAGATTAGTTTATCAACTTGAACTAGAATATCTTCTACTATACCTCTTGGATATTTCACAGATCTGTCTGCAAGTTGTAATGAAATGGTGGTGGCTTTCAAATCTCCCAAACCTAGTTGAAGGTACACTGAATAAGGCATTAAGTTGATGCTAGCACCCAAATCAAGCATTGCCTTCTCTACTTTCTTGTCCCCTATGGTGATGTTGATAGAGAAACTTCCTGGATCCTTGAGCTTTGGTGGAAGTTTTCTTTGCAAAACTGCACTCACATTCTCAGACACCACTACCTTCTCATGTGGGCCATACTTCCTTTTGTAGCTGTTTAACTCCTTGAAGAACTTCCCATATGCTGGCATGTTCCTAATGACATCAAGCAAAGGTAAGTTAACATTCACTTTGCTTAGTATATCAAAAATTTCCTTGAATGACTTATCCTGCTTGCTCTTGGCAAGTCTTCCAGGGAATGGTATTGGTGGAGTGTATGGTTTCTCAGCCTTGTGAAGATTTGGTGCTTCAAGTGAGGAAGTAGCATGGCTTGGTTCCTCGTTTGGTTTCTCATTGTCTCCTTGAGTAACACCTGCATTCACATGATCATATTCATCAGTAACTTCATTGCCAACTCTATTATCAATAACCTTACCACTTCTAAGTGTAGTGATTGCTTTGGCTTGCTCTTGGTTCCTTTGGAGTATCACAGGTTGGCTTGGAAACTTTCCAACTTCTCTTTGGTTCAAGGCATCTGCAATCTGCCCCAATTGTGTCTCCATTTTGGTTAGAGCTGCTGAATGTTGTTGGAGAGTGCTATTGGTGGAATGTTGGAATTGCAAGGTGTTTTGGGCTAACAATTTAACCGTGTCCTCAAGGGTAGGGGCAGGTTTTGGTTGGAAATTTTGGAATTGATTGTTGTTCTTCCATGAAAGGTTGGGATGATCTCTCCAACTTGAGTTATATGTATTTGAATACACATCATTCCTTGGCCTTTGGTTGTAAGAATTCATGAGGTTCACTTGTTCTTGAACATACTCGGGGTAAGCCTCCCTAGATGGACATTGGTGAGTAGGATGGCTTGGTATGTTGCAAATGGCACACACTTCATTAGTTTTTGGCACCATATTGAGCACGGATTCAAGCTTCCTTTCTAGTTTAGCTACCTGCAACAAAAGCTCATGATTAGAACTTGTTTCATAAACTCCAACTTTCTTACCCCTTAAATCTTTGTGTTGAGCATTAGACCCCAACATCTCATAAATGTTATATGACTCTTGAGCATTTTTTTTCTTCAATGCTCCACCTGCTGCATTATCAACAGTTGATTGACAATTTTGGGTTAGTCCATCATAGAAAATTTGCATTTGTAAGTGAAAAGGTAACCCATGATGTGGACATTGCAACAAGAGGCCCTTAAAACGCTCCCAACACTCATTGAAAGGTTCACCATCATCTTGTTTGAAGTTGAAGATTTGTCCCCTTAATGTGGCTGTCTTTTGAGTGGAAAAGAACTTCTCCAAGAACTTCTTAGCCACGGCATCCCATGTGGTGAGGGAACCTGGTGTTAGAGTCATCAACCAACTCTTGGCCTTATCTTTCAAAGTGTAAGGAAACACTCTCATCCTCAAATTTGCTTCACTTACTCCCTGCAAAGGTAAACCACTCACAACATTGTAAAACTCTTTAATATGAGCTAAAGGGTCTTCATTAGGTAAGCCATAAAATGAGGGAAACATATGGAAATGTGAAGATTTGAGATCATAGTTTCTAGCTTCTGTGGGCAGCAAGATGCATGAAGGTGAATTTGGTATGATTGGTTGAGCAAAATCCTCCAAAGCTCTAAGTTCATCTTGGTTGCCCGCCATCTCTTCTTCTCTTTCCCAATTAAATTGCTCAGATCCTTTACTTGTTGAACTAGGTGAATTCCTTTCCTCTTCCTCAAGGATAAAGGATGAACTTGATGGCACAAAGTTGTCCAAAGTGTGGCCCTTTAACCTTTCAATTCTTTGGCCTAACTCAACAAGTTTATTTGACATATACTACCTGAAACAAAGTAACACAAGTGTGAAAGAAAATCAAGAAGCAAACAACAATGAAAAGAACAAAAATAAACTTAAAAACGTTTGAAAAGACTCAAGGGACTCAAAACAGATTCACAAGACTCAAAACAAGCTTAAAACTCTCAAAACTGCCTAAAAACACAAACTAGGCAGTTTTGACACTAAACTCAACTATGGACGAAAATTAGGTTTGGACTTGACTCAAAATGCTTCAAAACACAAAATAAGACAGATTCTAAGCCTAAGACTTAGCAAAATATGAAGGGATTTGTATTTGGACGAAATGCAATTAAATGGACAGATTATAAAGAAAACAGATTGTCAAGCAAATTGATGTAAACCAATGGATAATAGAATGGCTAAGGGATTGTTTTCCACACATGAAATGTATGCAACTTAAATCAACTTCCAGTTATCAATTTGACAAGTTATGAACCTTGACACTAATCAAAATAGCAAACAAGCAAACAAGCAATTACAAGGGACTGAAATCAGTCCCCGGCAACGGCGCCATTTTTTGTTGATGTATATTTCCTTCCTAATGCTAGAATATATTTAGTATAATGGCACAAGCAAGGGTGTCGAATCCACAGGGACTAATTGGACCTATGTAATTACTTGTTTTGCAAGAACTCTATGAAATGAATTAACTAGTCTAAATAGGCAGATTTGAATCAACTAGTCTAAATAGGCAGATTTGAATCAACTAGTCTAAATAGGCAGATTTGTTGTGCTTTGTTGTTGTAACTTGAAAGTATAAGAAAACGAAGTAAACACAAATAAATGAATCAACAACTAATACAATGAGATAGTATCAATGGAAATGAAACTAGGGATTCGATTTCACCATTGCTCAACTAAGTCCATGTTTGTTAAGTTAGTTTGTACTCATTCATCTACCTATTTCTTGAGTTTGTTTCACTTGGACATGATCAACCATATGATGTGTGGATTTGATCAAATGTCTCTAATCATGAACCTAATTGTGATGTGCAACTTTGGTTTATAATCAAGAGTATGTAATGCACAAGAAACTTTCATAAAACTAAAGGGATTAACTCGGCAGGATGTGTGCTAAACAATCCCTTCATTCATTCACATATCTACCAAGATTATGCATGATGTGTGTTCTAATCTTGGCTACACAACTTTGTGATTAATTCAAATGATGATCAAACATTAAAATCAACACACTAAGTCACCATTAAATCAGAGAATGAAACAAGAAATAGATGGACAAACTGAGCATTCTAACTTAATTACATAGCAAACTTTGCAAGGTTACATCGAATCCCTAGAGGAAGCTTAGTTACAATTCATGTCTACAAAAGATTTGACATAGAAATATAAAACATGAATGAACATAGAATTGATAAGAATGAACCCTTGAAGCAAAACTGATGTTGAAGTCCTTGAAGAGTTCCTTGGTGTTGCTTCTCCAAATGTGGTGCGGATGAACTAGATTGGTGATGTTTGAATGGTTTCTGCCCTTGGGACAGAAATGGACTTAGAATGGAGTGAAATGGGAGAGTTTTTGTGTGTGTAATGGCCTGAATGAAGAAGAAAACTTGCAGACCCTTGTTGTGTCAAATGGGACTTGTTTTATGGAAAAGAATCTGTCCCCAACAATCAGATAGGATCTTGGCTTTGTTTAACTCAGATGGCAGAGCATAAGTGATGGAAATGATTGTGTTTCTGAGATGGTGGACTCACGGCCTGGACATGATCTGCAAGGAAATGTTAATGTATTCAAAGAAGCACATGCTCTTACTGCCATAAGTGAGTGGAACCTGCAAAGGTGACTTGGACCACCAGAAATTGCTTTGTTCAAATCTGGAAAGGGGAAGGGATCCCACGGCATGGACAAAGAATGAGTGATTTTCTGGAATAATGGGTGAATAACAAAAGGGAAAGGTGCAAGCATGGGTTTTATTTAATTGAAGTGCATGTGTATTTCTGCAAAGATGAAGTGCAGAAATGTAATGGAATGCACGGAATGGATGTGGATCATGCATGTGAAGGTGTGAACATGCATGTGAATGCATGTTTTGATGTTGGAAGTGCATAATCTGATGGGATGATATGGGAACACACGGCTAGGTTGTGATTGTTGGTGTCAAAATGACTGAATGAATTAAGTGATGGAAATGGGTGTTTTTGGCACAAAAGGTAAATGGACAAGTAGTGGAACACACGGCCAAGGTTGTGACATGCATGTAAATGCATGTTTTGATGTTGGAACCACATAGGTGACTTCAATGATTTTGCCTTGTTTAAAATCACCCAATATGGCTGAATTGCATCTCTTAACACTTCACATCTTTTCTGGAATGTTTTTACTTCATTTGCTTTCCTATTGATCCAAATTCACACTTGGCTGCACACTAACACCAAATAATGTAAAATGCAACTAGTTTAATCCAAAACAATCACAAAGACACCAAATAATGAAGATATAAATGTATACAAAATGTGACTTATCAAATGGCTTGTTCTCGTGCATTTACGTTATGTTTCTCTAGTTATTTTAGTCCTTTATGCTTCTTTTGTGTGTTTTCAGGTTCTAAGGGCAAAGTATGCAAAAGGGTGCATTTTGGAGTAGTTTGGGGCGTTAAATGGATTGCATATACTTGAAGCCAAGTAGATGGACGAAATTGAAGACCAAAGGAGGCCATTTGTACCAGAAATTCACACCAACACATCCCATTTCAGATTGCATTCCAATCATTCCAGCCAAGCCACATGCACTCCCTTTAATTTATTCAACCTAGCTGTCAAAGCACATGCACTCCCATCCATTTCATCATTGCAGCCACATATAGCTTTAATTCACATGTAAACAATCATGCATTCCCTTCATATAAATCAGCCACATGCACCCATAATCATTCAACCAACTTTGCACATGCATTCATCATCATAACCTAGCTGTCATTACCCTTTAATCACATGCATAAATCAGCCACATGCATCTCCCATCACCATTCCAGATTTTCACCAAGTTCCTAGTTGTCATATTCCCTCCTTTTCACCTATAAATAAGCATCCATTGCAGCCACAATTCATTCATTCCCATTCATACACAATTCATTCACCATTCACGCCAGAAATTCATCCCCTCTCTATAACACATCCATACTTCACCATTCTTCATATTTTCTGCCCAAAAAGAAGCCTTGAGGTCCCCTACATCCATCCCTATCCTAAACACATCATTCTACACCATCCATAACTCCCCATCCCTCCAAACCTATCCTTAGACCTTGTGCTACAACGAAGAGGAGGAGAAGAGTGCCTAAACGTTCATACAATTCAAGTTTGAGTTGTTGGAATGTTTAGGTGTTTCTTTTCCTCGATTCCAATGTTTAATTTCAATTCTCTTTGTTTTGTACGTATGAGGAACTAAACCCCCCCCCCTTGGCTAGGGGGGGATTCGAAATATATGTTTATGCTTGCATTTTGATTTGATTACTGCTAATTGCGTTTCATAAGTTGTGGATTCAATTTGTTTAACTGTTTGATTGATAACTTATTTATGTATGTTTATTGAGAGTACACGCTTAATTTTCATGCATGAATATGACGCTAGAATATAAGTGAGTTTCACCTAATAGTTACGAACTTATATTCACAAGTAGTGGAGGTTGCTTATAAACAATCGCGTTAAACGAATTCTTGGCATAAGTTTCATGCAATCATAGTTACAATTGCCTCGTCAACACTTATAATTTTTATAGAGCGTAATGATTCTTGCTTGTATCTCTATTATGCAATCATGTAGGGGACTTGTGGGGAATGTTTTGGGTTGTCGTATGCAATCATCCAATTCAATAACGTTAGGAAGATTTGAAGGTTAATTAGTGCATCACGGTTAACTTGGGGTGTTGAGAATTCATGGTTTATTGAAATGCAATTGGAAATCTTTTTATTATGCAAGTGTAACATGTGTGGAGATGAACCCCTTAGCTAGCCATCCCATCCATTCAATTCCATCACATTCATCTTTACAATCTGTTTTTAATTACAATCTGTGCATTTTAGTTAATTTCGTCAAAAACTCAATCCCCCTTTACTTTATTGTCAAATTAGTTAGAAATCAATTTAGTTTGTGTTTTTAAGAGTCTTGAGTCAAGTTACAACTTAAATTCGTCCAAAATTGGGTTTATGGTCAGAAACTGCCTAGTTAGTGTTTTTAGGCAGTTTTGAGTCTTTTGAACTTGTTTTGAGTCCTTTGAGTCTTTGTATTGTCCAAATTAGTTAGAAAGTGTCTTAGTTTGTGTTTATAAGTGTTTTGATTCAAATTGTTACCCAAATTCGTCCAAAGTACTCAAAGTGCTCAAAACTGCCCAGAAAGTGTTTTTAAGGCAGTTTTGAGTGTTTTGGTGCTGTTTTGAGTCTTTGGGTTTGTTTTAGTGTTTTAAAGTTTAGTTTTGCATTCTTTGAGTCTAGTAGAGTGTTTTATATTGTGTTTTTACGTTTTTGAGTGAAATCCAAGTGATTAACAATCCCTCCTAATCCCCGGTCCTGAACGATCCCTACTTACATTCTATACTACAATTGTCAAAAAGAGGGTTTAATTTGTGTGCGTATAATTCTCGCATCAAGCATTTGGTGTCACTGGTTCTCGCATCTAAGTAGTAGCATTCCATTCATGAGATCATATCTAAACACGTTTAATTACTCCAGAAATTGCGTTCTTTGTTATAACATATGTGAGTACTAGTTTTTCATGTTTACATCAATCTGCTCACATATAACTAGTGTAGGGTGTGTAGTCAGAAAATTTGAGTGAAAATTGAGTGCATAACTAGTGAGGAATTGAGGGAATTCTCTAAGGCATGTTACTACATTCAAAATGTGTTTTAATTGATTAAATGCGAACTAGTGAATGGTGACTATGATTAAGTATGTGCTTGAGGGGAAGGAAGACTAAAAGCTATGTGAGTAATGATCTTTGACTTGTCATGTTTCATTGGAAATCCCTGAGGCAAACGTTGGAAGGTTTAGGTTATGTTTTGTTTGTTTTGTTGCGTTTTGTTTACTTTAGTTGTTTTGTTTTGCTCGAGGACTAGCAAAAGTTAAGTGTGGGGGAATTTGATAGGAGCATATTCATGCGACTTAATTAGATTGTTCTCGTGCATTTATGTTGTGTTTCCTTAGCTATTTTAGTGTTTAAAGTCACTTTGTTGCATTTTCAGATTATAAGGCCAAAGCGTGCAAGAAGATGCAAATAGGAGCTTTTTGGAGCAAAAGAGGAATGAATGAGTTGAAGACGTGAAGAAACGACGAATTCCTACTCCAACGATGAATTCTTACCAAAACGAGGAATTCTACTCAAACAAGGATTCCTACTTGAAGTAGGAAAGTTAACCCTAAGTTTCCCGTTTTGGTAACCTTTCCTAATCTAAACGTCCATATTTTCTAGCCACTTTATAGGCCTCGTATGCACTTTAGGACCCAAAACAAAGGCCTTAGCCCAAATTCTAGCCCTAAGCCGTGCCTTTCCCCTTCTTTCCTTCCCTTGCCGTGCAAGGGAGGGTACTTTGGTCCCATTTTATGCACAAAAACCCTAACCCTAATCACCCTAATTACATAGTAGCCGCACCCTTTAAATCTTTCCCCCTTTAATTTCTGATTTTTCCTAAATTCTAGAAGCCTTTGAATTTATTTTAGTTAATAAAAATAAGCTAGGGTTAATTTCTGGAACAAAAACATTTTTCAAACCCTAGGTTCTACCATCTTAGCCGCATCTCCCATTGCTCCATTATCCATATCAGCCACCATAAACTGATTTCCTCCCTAAGCCGCAAGAATACACCCTAACTCCCCAATCAGCCGCATCTTCCATCTATCATCCAAAAACCCTAAGCCTTCTAACTTCTAATCTGAGCCGTACCTTTTATTCTTAACCCTAGCTTCTCTTCCATTCATATTATTCTTCTCATCAGCCGCACCATATACTTCATCAGTCACCCTAATTCATATAGGCCGTAGCAACCATAACCCTAAATTCATTCACACAATTCGCAGCCACCCTTTATCACAGATTCTCTCCCATTTTCCTCTAGAAACTGTGCAGCCACCATCAACCAAAACCTTTGCCGTGCATATCCCCTTCCATTGCAGCCAACTCCACCACTTCCCGCACCATTCCACACCATCCTACTCCTTCCACCACCATTGCCGCACCACCAAACCTCCATAAAACCATCCCTAAACCAGAAACTCATCCCAAACCATCCAAAACCCTCTCTGCCGCAGCAAGGAGAAGAGGAAAGAGGAGCTTCGACGCGCACCAATTCACGTGGATTCGTTGGGCGTTCTAGGTGTAATCATTCCTTTGTGCTTTATGTTTAAATTCAATTGTATTTCTCTTTTTGTGAACATGAGAGGCTAAATCCCCCTAGTTAGCTAGGGGGTGATTCGAAACCATGTTTATGTTTGCAATATGAATTGATTACTTTTGGTTGGAATTTCATGAATGTTGGATTCAATTCGTTTAACTGTTTGATTGATAACTTGTTTGTGTATGTTTATTGAGAGTGCACGCTTAATGTTCATGCATGAATTTGACGCTAGAATATAAGTGAGTTTCACCTAATAGTTATGAACTTATATTCACAAGTAGTGGAGGTTGCTTATAAACAATCGCGTTAAATGAATTCTTGGCACTAGTTTCATGCTCATCATAGTAACGAATGCCTCGTCAACACTTATAGTTTTCATGATGCTTAATGATCTTTGATTGTATCTTTATTGTGCTTTTCACGTAAAGGACTTTTAGAGAATGTTTTGAATTGCGTTGCGCTAACCCATCCAATTCATTAACTTAAGGAAAACTTGACGGTTAATTTAAGCGGACCTAATTAACCCGGGGTGTTGAGTTCCATAATTTATCGAAAGACCAACTGAAAATCAAAGTGTATGCAAGTGTAACATGTGTGGAGAAGAACCTTCTAGCTAGCATTCATCCATAGTTTCATCACATTCATTACAATCTGCCTTTAAATTGCAATCTGTGCATTTAATTTATTTTCGTCAAAAATTCAATCCCCCTTTACTTTAGTGTCCAATTTAGTTAGAAAGTATCTTAGTTTGTGTTTTTAAGCATTTTGAGTCATTCTATTACCCAATTTCGTCCAAAGTTACCAAAGTGCTCAAAACTGCCCAGAAAGTGATTTTAAGGCAGTTTTGAGTGTTTTGGGGCTGTTTTAGTGTTTTTATTGTTTAGTTTTACGTTTTTGAGTCAGTTTCCAAGTGATTTTGCAATCCCTCCTAATCCCCGGTTAAGAACGATCCCTACTTATTCATATACTACAATTGTCACAAGAGGGTTTTAATTTGTGTGCTTACTTAGTTCGCATCAATCAATCAAACAGTTAAACAAATTGAATTCACAACTTATGAAACGCAATTAGAAGTAATCAAATCATATTGTAAGCATAAACATATATTTCGAATCCCCCCTAGCCAAGGGGGGGTTTAGTTCCTCATGATACAAAACAAAGAGAATCAAAGAAACACCTAAACATTCCAACAACTCAAACTTGAATTGTATGAACGTTTAGGCCCTCTTCTCTTCCATTCCTCATTCGTACAAAACAAAGAGTATTGAAATTAAACATTGAAATCAAAGAAACACCTAAACATTCCAACAACTCAAACTTGAATTGTATGAACGTTTAGGCCCTCTTATCTTCCTCTTCGTTGTAGCACAAGGTCTAAGGATAGTTTGATGGTGTGAATGGTTTGGGGAGTGGTGAAAATGGAAGGAGGAGGCCACGGCAATGGGATGATTTCTGGTGTGGTGTTTGGATTATTAGGGAGAGAGCACGTGATAGGAGCATATTCATGCGACTTAAATAGCTTGTTCTCGTGCATTTACGTTATGTTTCTTTAGTTATTTTAGTCCTTTATGCTTCTTTTGTGTGTTTTCAGGTTCTAAGGGCAAAGTATGCAAAATGGTGCATTTTGGTGCATTTTGGAGTAGTTTGGGGCGTTAAATGGATTGGATATACTTGAAGCCAAGTAGATGGACGAAATTGAAGACCAAAGGAGGCCCTTTGTACCAGAAATTCACACCAACACATCCCATTTCAAATTGCATTCCAATCATTCCAGCCAAGCCACATGCACTCCCTTTAATTTATTCAACCTAGCTGTCAAAGCACATGCACATTCACCCTAATCATTCACATACACAATCTGCCATCATTCACACATTCATTCCACATGCATTCCCTTCACAAATCAGCCACATGCACTTTGCCTTTCATCATTGCACCATAAATCAGCCACATGCACCCATAATCATTCATCCAACTTTGCACATGCATTCATCATCATAACCTAGCTGTCATTACCCTTTAATCACATGCATAAATCAGCCACATGCATCTCCCATCACCATTTCAGATTTCCACCAAGTTCCTAGCTGTCATATTCCCTCCTTTTCACCTATAAATAAGCATCCATTGCAGCCACAATTCATTCATTCCCATTCATACATAATTCATTCACCATTCAAGCCAGAAATTCATCCCTTCTCTATAACACATCCATACTTCACCATTCTTCATATTTTCTGCCCAAAAAGAAGCCTTGAGGTCCCCTACATCCATCCCTATCCTAAACACATCATTCTACACCATCCATAACTCCCCAACCCTCCAAACCTATCCTTAGACCTTGTGCTACAACGAAGAGGAGGAGAAGAGTGCCTAAACGTTCATACAATTCAAGTATGAGTTGTTGGAATGTTTAGGTGTTTCTTTTCCTCGATTCCAATGTTTAATTTCAATTCTCTTTGTTTTGTACGTATGAGGAACTAAACCCCCCCCTTGGCTAGGGGGGATTCGAAATATATGTTTATGCTTGCATTTTGATTTGATTACTTCTAATTGCGTTTCATAAGTTGTGGATTCAATTTGTTTAACTGTTTGATTGATAACTTATTTATGTATGTTTATTGAGAGTATACGCTTAATTTTCATGCATGAATATGACGCTAGAATATAAGTGAGTTTCACCTAATAGTTACGAACTTATATTCACAAGTAGTGGAGGTTGCTTATAAACAATCGCGTTAAACATATTCTTGGCATAAGTTTCATGCAATCATAGTAACGAATGCCTCGTCAACACTTATAGTTTTCATGTTGCTTAATGATTCTTGCTTGTATCTCTATTATGCAATTCATGTAGGGAACTTGTGAGGAATGCTTTGGGTTGTCGTATGCAATCATCCAATTCATTAACTTAAGGAAAACTTGACGGTTAATTTAAGCGGACCTAATTAACCCGGGGCGTTGAGAATTCATGGTTTATTGAAATGCAATTGGAAATCTTTTTATTATGCAAGTGTAACATGTGTGGAGATGAACCCCTTAGCTAGCAATCCATCACATTCATACTTACAATCTGTTTTAATTAGAATCTGTGCAATTAGTTTAATTTCGTCCAAAACTCAATCCCCCCTTGCTTTAGTGTCCAACTTAGTTAGAAAGTGTCTTAGTTTGTGTTTCTAAGTGTTTTGATTCATTTTATTACCCAATTTCGTCCAAAGTAGTCAAAGTGCTCAAAACTGCCCAGAAAGTGTTTTTAAGGCAGTTTTGAGTGTTTTGGGTGCTGTTTGAGTCTTTTGGTTTGTTTTAGTGTTTTAAGTGTTTAGTTTTGCATTCTTTGAGTCTAGTTTAGTGTTAAAGTGTCTTAGTTTGTGTTTATAAGTGTTTTGATTCAATTTATTACACACATTCGTCCAAATTCACCAAAGTGCTCAAAACTGCCCAGATTGTGTTTTTAAGGCAGTTTTGAGTGTTTTGGGGCTGTTTTGAGTCCTTTGGTTTGTTTTAGTGTTTTAAATGTTTAGTTTTGCATTCTTTGAGTCTAGTTTAGTGTTTTAAACTTTATTTTACGTTTTTGAGTCAGTTTCCAAGTGATTTTGCAATCCCTCCTAATCCCCGGTTAAGAACGATCCCTACTTATACTTATACTACAATTGATAAAAAGAGGGTTTAATTTGTGTGCGTATAATTCTCGCATCAGCACGGCACAAGGGAATGGTTGGTGTTTGTGACTGAAATGTGTATGGAAGAATGAATGTGAATTTAGGTGTAATGGATGCTTATTTATAGGCGAAATGGGGGGGAACATGACAGCTAGGAGGGAATGTGGCTGCATGTTTGAATGATTAAAGGATGCATGTGGGTTGGAAATGCATGTGCAATGAATATGTGGCTGCAATGCAAGGGGACAACCTGGAAATGAATGTGAATGTGCACGGCAATGATTCTTTGGTGCTGAAAATGCATGTGTAAGCATGTGTTGGCTGAATTAAAGAATGTGAGGGAATGATGAAAGGGGAAACATGACAGCTAGGTTGGTTGGTGGCTGCCATGGATTAAAGGGTGAATGCATATGCTGAAATAATTAGAGAGTGAGGGGATGCACGGCATAGTGGTTGAATTATGAAGAGTGAATGCATGTGGCTGATTTATGTGAATGATTATGGGTGCATGTGGGTTGGAAATGATTAAAGAGTGAGGGTATGCACGGCAATGGTGAGGGCATGTGCTGATGGTTTATGAAGATGCATGTGCAATGAAGTGGAATGGATGTGGCTGCAAGGTTTTGTGTTAGGTGATAAGTGGTGATGATAAGTGTATGATATGTGATTATGATAAGTGATAAGTGGTGATGATAAGTGTTTGATATGTGATTATGATAAGTGATAAGTGGTGATGATAAGTAATGATATGTGGGAGTGTGGCTGAAATGAAGGAGTGGAATGTTGGAATGTTATGCACGGCTAAGGATATAGGAAAGGTTTAAATGTCCTAAAACTAAAGGGAACAAGGTTCCAACACTTTGGTCTTCAATTAGGTCTTCAATTTCGTCCAACACTTTGGCTCCAAGCATAAGCTATCCATCCTTAGCCCAAAAGTGCTCCAAAAGTCTCCAAAATGCATCTTTTTGCTCCTTTAGCCCTTTGGACCTACAAACACACGAAAATAGCTTAAAGTACTAAAATAACTAAAGAAACATAACGTAAATGCACGAGAACAAGCCATTTAAGTCGCATGAATATGCTCCTATCAAATACCCCCACACTTAGCTTTTGCTAGTCCTCGAGCAAAACAAAACAAAAGAAACCAAAAACAAAACGACACTGAACAAGAAAAACACAACCTAAACCTTCCAACAATCGTCTCAGGGATTTCCAATACACATGACAAGTTAAAAATCATTATTCCCACAGATTTTAGCCATCTTTACACTTAACTACATTCTTAATCATAGTCACCACATACTAGTTCACAATTAAGCATTTAAAACCATGATTTGAATGTAGTAACATGCCTTAGAGAATTTCCTCAATTCCTTACTAGAATGCACTCTATTTTCACACAGATTTTCTGACTACACACCCTACACTAGTTATATGTGAGAGATTGATGTAAACATGAAAGACTAGTATCTCACATATGTTATAACAAAGAAAACATTTTCTGGATTTACGATAATGACATGAATATGATCTCATGAATGGAATGCTACTACTTAGAATGAGAACCAGTGATTCCTGATGTGAGAATTACTTGACACTCAAATTAAACCCTCGTTTGACAATTGTAGTAGAATGGATAAGTGAGGGATCGTTCTAGACCGGGGATTAGGAGGGCTTGTTAATCACTTGGATTTTTACTCAAAAACGTAAAAACAATATAAAACACTAAACTAGACTCAAAGAATGTGAAACTAAACGTTAAAACATTAAGACAAACCAAAAGACTCAAAATTCTTTAAAAACACAAACTAAATTGATTTCTAACTAATTTGACAATAAAGTAAAGGGGGGATTGTGTTTGGACGAGATTAAATTAAATGGACAAATTGTAATTAAAGGCAAAACGTAAATATGAATGAGATGAAAATATGGATGATGGAATAGCCAAGGGGTTCATCTCCACACATGTTATACTTGCATACAAAATTGATTCTCAGTTGGTCTTTCGATAAATTATGAAACTCAACACCCCGGGTTAATTAGGTCCGCTTAAATTAACCGTCAAGTTTTCCTAATGTTATTGAATTGGATGACATCATTCGACAACCCAAAGCATTCCTCACAAGTTCCCTACATGAATTGCATAATAGAGATACAAGCAAGAATCATTAAGCATCATGAAAACTATAAGTGTTGACGAGGCATTCGTTACTATGATTGCATGAAACTTATGCCAAGAATTTGTTTAACGCGATTGTTTATAAGCAACCTCCACTACTTGTGAATATAAGTTCATAACTATTAGGTGAAATTCACTTATATTCTAGCGTCAAATTCATGCATGAAAATTAAGCGCGCATTCTTAATAAACATACATAAATAAGTTATCAATCAAACAGTTAAACAAATTGAATCCACAACTTATGAAATTCCAACGAAAGTTAATCAATTCATATTGCAAATATAAACATAGTTTCGAATCACCCCTAGCTAAAGGGGGTTTAGTTCTTCATAACCTTGAAATCAAAGAAACACCTAAACATTCCAACAACTCAAACTTGAATTGTATGAACGTTTAGGCACTCTTCTCTTCCATTCCTCATACGTACAAAACAAAGAGAATTGAATTTAAACTTTGAAATCAAAGAAACACCTAAACATTCCAACAACTCAAACTTGAATTGTATGAACGTTTAGGCCCTCTTATCTTCCTCTTTATTGTAGCATAAGGTCTAGGGATAGTTGGTTGGGGGGATGGAAGTGTGGAATGGAGTGGGGAGTGATGGAAATGGAAGATGGTTTTTGGATTCTAAGGGGAAGTGTTTATTTGTGGTGTGAGAATGGAGAGATGGAATTGAATGAAATGGAAGTGTGGGATGAATTGAATGATGCAAATGAATGAAGTGTGTGTGGTTTATATAGGGAGAGAATGGATGGGAGAGCATGTGAATGATAGCTAGGAGAATGATTAAAGGGGTGTGAATGGTTGGAAATGTGATAGGAGCATATTCATGCGACTTAAATGGCTTGTTCTCGTGCATTTACGTTATGTTTCATTAGTTATTTTAGTCCTTTATGCTTCTTTTGTGTGTTTTCAGGTTCTAAGGGCAAAGTATGCAAAATGGTGCATTTTGGTGCATTTTGGAGTAGTTTGGGGCGTTAAATGGATTGGATATACTTGAAGCCAAGTAGATGGACGAAATTGAAGACCAAAGGAGGCCCTTTGTACCAGAAATTCACACCAACACATCCCATTTCAGATTGCATTCCAATCATTCCAGCCAAGCCACATGCACTCCCTTTAATTTATTCAACCTAGCTGTCAAAGCACATGCACATTCACCCTAATCATTCACATACACAATCTGCCATCATTCACACATTCATTCCACATGCATTCCCTTCACAAATCAGCCACATGCACTTTGCCTTTCATCATTGCACCATAAATCAGCCACATGCACCCATAATCATTCATCCAACTTTGCACATGCATTCATCATCATAACCTAGCTGTCATTACCCTTTAATCACATGCATAAATCAGCCACATGCATCTCCCATCACCATTTCAGATTTCCACCAAGTTCCTAGCTGTCATATTCCCTCCTTTTCACCTATAAATAAGCATCCATTGCAGCCACAATTCATTCATTCCCATTCATACACAATTCATTCACCATTCACGCCAGAAATTCATCCCCTCTCTATAACACATCCATACTTCACCATTCTTCATATTTTCTGCCCAAAAAGAAGCCTTGAGGTCCCCTACATCCATCCCTATCCTAAACACATCATTCTACACCATCCATAACTCCCCATCCCTCCAAACCTATCCTTAGACCTTGTGCTACAACGAAGAGGAGGAGAAGAGTGCCTAAACGTTCATACAATTCAAGTTTGAGTTGTTGGAATGTTTAGGTGTTTCTTTTCCTCGATTCCAATGTTTAATTTCAATTCTCTTTGTTTTGTACGTATGAGGAACTAAACCCCCCCTTGGCTAGGGGGGGATTCGAAATATATGTTTATGCTTGCATTTTGATTTGATTACTTCTAATTGTGTTTCATAAGTTGTGGATTCAATTTGTTTAACTGTTTGATTGATAACTTATTTATGTATGTTTATTGAGAGTATACGCTTAATTTTCATGCATGAATATGACGCTAGAATATAAGTGAGTTTCACCTAATAGTTACGAACTTATATTCACAAGTAGTGGAGGTTGCTTATAAACAATCGCGTTAAACGAATTCTTGGCATAAGTTTCATGCAATCATAGTAACGAATGCCTCGTCAACACTTATAGTTTTCATGATGCTTAATGATTCTTGCTTGTATCTCTATTATGCAATTCATGTAGGGAACTTGTGAGGAATGCTTTGGGTTGTCGTATGCAATCATCCAATTCATTAACTTAAGGAAAATTTGACGGTTAATTTAAGCGGACCTAATTAACCCGGGGTGTTGAGAATTCATGGTTTATTGAGAAGCAATTAGATTCGTTTTATATGCAAGTATAACATGTATGGAGATGAACCCCTTGGCTAGCATTCATTCATTCAATTCCATCACATTCATCTTTACAATCTGTTTTTAAATACAATCTGTGCATTTTAGTTAATTTCGTCAAAAACTCAATCCCCCTTTACTTGAATGTCCAAATTAGTTAGAAAGTGTTTTAGTTTGTGTTTATAAGTGTTTTGATTCAATTTGTTATACAAATTCGTCCAAATTCACCAAAGTGCTCAAAACTGCCCAGAAAGTGTTTTTAAGGCAGTTTTGAGTGTTTTGGGTGATGTTTGAGTCTTTTGGTTTGTTTTGGTGTTTTAAGTGTTTAGTTTTGCATTCTTTGAGTCAAGTTTAGTGTTTTAAACTTTGTTTTTGAGTTTTTAAGTCAGTTTCCAAGTGTTTAGCAATCCCTCCTAATCCCCGGTTAAGAACGATCCCTACTTATATCTATACTACAATTGTCAAGAAGAGGGTTTAATTTGTGTGCGTATAAATCTCGCATCAAATTTTGGCGCCGTTGCCGGGGATTAGCAACTTTGCTAATCTCTTGGATTGTTTTATTTTCGTTTGTGTGTATATATTTTTAGTTTTATTTTGTTGATTTTAGAAGCACAACATGGCACTTGATAATGCTTATCTTTTGTCACAGCTCATGGAAAGGTCCCAAATGCAAAACGTTGATATAGTTGATCTTCAATCAAGGAATAACGTGTTTTCCAATACTTACAATTCGGATTGGAGTGATCATTCAACTTCTATGTGGTGGGAACCTCAAAATATTCAACAAGAAAGATATTGGGAGCCACCTCATATTCAATATGCCCAACCAAACTCAAATTCGTCAATAGATTATAATCAAATTCTTAATGAATTAAACTCTTTGGTGCAGGGTTCACAAAATCAAGCTAAGGAGACTCACCAAGAAACATATTGGCAACCATATGAGGATTCATATGCACCACCACAGCCTTCCCCTCAATCTTCACATCCAAATTCAGGTATATCAAATTATTATAAGGAAGTTATTCAACAACTGAATTCTGTGGAGCAGGGCAGGGAAGCTCAACCATTTCAACAAGACGCATTTTGGCGACCAATTGAGGATTTCTATCAAGCAAAAAAGTTGGCTGAGTGGAACAGTCAATTTAGGCAGAATGCAGAATGCATGGAACAAATTCAAGAACAAATGGTTGAAGATGAGCCCATGGATGAATTGCTACTGCTCGAAGAGGAGGAGGATGCACAAGGCACGGCAAGGGAAGAACAACCCTTGCCGCAACCTCCCAATATTCCTACACCACCCCATTCAAGTAAGGTTGTTCCAAATTTAATTATTTCTAACTTTGTTCCCCCAAATGCACCCTTCCCTGGCAGGTTCATGCAATCCATGAAAGATGAGGGGAAGAAAGACATCTTGGACACCTTTCCAACAATTCACGAGGAAAAAGTGGTTGAGGAGCATCTTGAATTCATCAAGGAGGAAATTGGAGTGGATCACACAGCCACAACCTTCAGAATGTCCAATCTGAATGAAAACATCCCTTGTGCATTTGTTGAATGTGCTGCGACTTTAGAGCCAATATTGCAGCCCATAGGTAAGCCACCAGCTCAAATTCCAATTCCCACTTCAATTAATCGTGTGTTACATTCTTCATTGCAGGCACCTACTCAAATCCAATTTGGTGAAAGAGTTTACATGGATCTTAGGACAGATCTCTATTCCACTCCATACAAAGATCCAATTCTTGAATGTTTTGAGAAGCATTTCGTGGAGGATGTACTTAAGTTCTTATTGGAGCATGTAGGTAAGCCACCAACTCAAAATCCAAAGTCGTTTTTGACTAATATGTTGTTGATGTCAATGATTAGAGCACCCACTCTTGAAATTCAACCATTGCCGGAACATTTCAAGTATCATCATCCATTCAATGATCAACTCCATGCCGTGGGTTCCATTAAGGCATGATTGTGTTCTTCGTCCGGCTGCAAGACGTTAAAGAAAGCGCTACTTGGGAGGCAACCCAATACAGTGAATAAAACAAAGCTTTTTCATTAATTTTCGAGAAATTACAAATGTATCTAACAAATGGAGCTTCACAAAGGTTGTTTTTGTTTTTGTTTGCGTGAAGACCCACCACGAGGCAAAACTCTAGAAGCGGAAGTCATCGAAGCAGGAGGCATCGAAGTAGGAGGCATCGGAGCAAGAGGCATCGGAGCGAGAGGCATAGGAGCGGGAGGCATCGGATATAGAGCATTCCAGGCCCCAATACTTGGCGGAACGCTGGATGACCCAGGAAAAAGGTGCCCCTGGAAGAAAGACGCAAGCCGTTGACGGTCACTTTGCATCCGACCTTGAGATTCTTGCATCTCATCAAGCTTCCTCTTCATGCCCGACGAATAGTTATTGGCAAGCACATGCAAAGTTCTATTCTCGTACTTAAGTTGTTTGATCTCTTGTTTCAGGTTCTCCACCTCCGCCATCAAAGATTCAACCTGACGGGAGCGAGCAAGGAGGCGTTGGCCCATGTTGGACACAGAGCCTGCGCACTGAACGCTGAGAGCCAGGGACTCTTGAACGGCCAACTCATCGGACCGTCCTGAAAGCAGCTGACTATCTCTGGGAGTGAGGAGGTTCCGAGCTACTATCGTAGCTGTTGTGGCGTCCTGCATCACGGAGTCTTCACCTGTAAGAGGACCGTTAGAAGATAAGAAAGAAGGGCGCCATACGTTACCTTGACGCGGCACGCCCGTATCACTGCGGAGACTCAATTCTAAGCTAAGGTTCGATGGGTTTGCCATTTTTCAAAAGTGTTCAAAGAGAAGGGGTGGACGGAGTAAATTTTCAAAAGGGCCGGAGACGAGTATCAAGAATGGGAAATCTTCAGAGTGTGTAAGTTGGCAGTGATCGATAGCTCTATAAAAAGCCAAGGCAACGCGTCCACCGATTCAAAAAGCCGGAATTTGAGGCGTAAAGTTCGGCGACGCTCCCTCGGCTTTTTCAGAAAACGCGTTCGACACGTGGAGGCCACCATCACAAATACAGGTCTTTAGCCGACAAGCGCAAAGTTCGGCGACGCTTTCTCTGCTTTTCAGAAAGCGCCTGCTCAGAAATCGAAGAGGCGTCTTCAAAGATCGAAGAGTCGTCACTATTTCAAAAAGCTGGATTTGCGGGATCAAAACGTTTGTCGACAAGGGTAAAAGAACAGTACCACCACTTGCTATTGGGAAATCCCTATATTTGTCGACTTTCATCTTTTATGGCAAGGCAAACCTGAAGAAAATGCCCGACTCTTCCTCACCTCTGAAGGCGCACTCCCAGCAAAGCCTTTCGAAACACTCAATTCTTTCTTCTTCCCCAAAGATGATACCAGATGCCTGGAGTACAGATGACCCAGGAGGAAGCAGCACAACAAATACATGTGCTGATTCATTCACCGCTTCTTCAAAAGCAAAGGTATCTCATATCATCAAGGTCAAAAGCAAAGGTATCTCATATCATGCTCTTTCCCTGTCTTTTCCTTTGTCTTTGTTATTACTTGCATGGCAAAGTGAAAGAAGCAATCAGCCGGCACTTGGAGTCTATCTAGACTCTATTCCCTGGTTGCTTACCTAGCTTTGCTGAGCTATCCTCTAACCCTCTTCAATACGAATTGGAGAGATTGAACAAAGAAACAGATAAGAGAATGAAGCTCAGACCTTCGGGGGAGACCAAAGGAAGCCTGCTGCCCAGTTCAAGAGTAGCACAAAGGAAAATCAACGATGGGAGCAGCGCAGTTCAAGAGTAAGCCTGTGGAATCACAAAGATCCAAGCCTCAATGCAATTACCAAGGAGAAGATGGAATTTACACTATATAACCAGATTTGCGTCTCTAAACTCTTCTCTTTGTTAACTACATTCTGCCATGTTTAGTATGTTTAGTTGCTTTTTGTGTGTTTACTTATGTTTTGTGTGAATCTATGCTTAAAACATTGAGGACAATGTTTGATTTAAGTGTGGGGGGGTAACTAAGTATATTTGATGCAAATTCGTGGGATTTTATCACCCATAACTTCAAATGTTGTTCCTTGCTGTTTTAAGGTGTTTTTAAGATGTTTTAGAGTGTTTTACTATGTTTTGTTTTATAACTCCGAAAATCACATAAAAATTTGAAAAACATGTTTTGAAAAGCCTAAAAAGAGTGTTTTAAGTCGTTTTTGTGTGTTTGTGTCTTAGGATACCTTCCAACACAATGATAAGGATTTGGTTTGTAATTGCATGACTGTTAAAAAGAGTTATAAACATAGAGAAAAGTTTGATTTACTCTTGGTATATGCTTGGTTATGGTTATAATGTATGACTTCACATGCAATCATAAAAGAAAAATTCGTTTTTGTAACATGCTTGAAGGAAGGAACTCAAACAAACGCTACAACCCTGTGAGACTCGAGCCATTACCTTCTTTGGAGAGTTATAATCTGTGATTCTTTGTTTTCTAAAGTTGTTGCATGATCTCATTATTCCTTGCTTGGTTGCTACTTAGAATGCAATTATATCATGATAGAACTAAATGCTAGAACTTATATCCGTTTCATTCAAAGCATGACATTGAATTGCATAACACATATCAAGATGAAGTTGTGTAACCACCACCATAGCCAAATAGCCTTACTTCCCATATTTCATATATGTTGTAAGTTTTAACCCCGTTGAGCCTTGTTTAGCCTTTATTCTTTGTTTACCCACATTTTCCTCACCTAGCCTAGAGTAGGACTTTCCTATACCCTTGTTCTTAAAGTATAGTGAGCATGACTTAAATGAATTCCTTTTGAGTTACATTATGCAAGAAAATGAGTGTGGGGGAGTAAAAGTTTGTTCTTACGTTTATATGTATGTTTTGAGATTCAAAAAAAAAAAAAAAAAAAGAGTGAAAATAAGTAAGAATGAACTCACGAGCGTTGATGGTTGAAGAAAGGGTCCAAAAAGTTGAATATGGCCCTAAGTTTTGTGTGATTTTCCCTTGGGTGTTCAAAGTTGACTTCTGCGTTCTTAAGGGAATTCTAAGTGCCTAATTCAATACTTTGCTCACTATTGCTTTAAGAATGTTTGTTTATCCTTCACCTTTCATTGTTAGCCAATACCCTAGCCCCGTTACAACCCTTTGACTTCTATCTTGAGTGTTATGTGTTTCAAAATGTGGAGTTTGGAATTGATATGAGCTTATGGAGTCACTGGTTCTCGCGTCTAAGTAGTAGCATTCCATTCATGAGATCATATCTAAACATGCTTATTAACTCCAGAAATTGCTCTCTTTGTGATATATATATGTGAGTGTTCGTTTTCATTAATCTTCTCACAAATGACTAGATTAGGGTGTGTAGTTAGAAAATCTGAGTGAAAATCGAGTGCATATCTTGTAAGGAATTGAGCAAATTCTCTAAGGCATGTTACTACATTCAAAACATGGTTTTAAATGCTTAATTGTGAAATAGTATGTGGTGACTATGATTAAGAATGTACTTAAGTGTGAAGATGACTAAAATCTGTGAGAATGATGATTTTTAACATGTCATGTGCATTGGAAATCCCTAAGACGATTGTTGGAAGGTTTAGGTTGTGTTTTACTTGTTTTGTTTCGTTTCGTTTTGTTTTGTTTTTCTTTCTGTTTTGCTCGAGGACTAGCAAAAGATAAGTGTGGGGGTATTTGATAGGAGCATATTCATGCGACTTAAATGGCTTGTTCTCGTGCATTTACGTTATGTTTCATTAGTTATTTTAGTCCTTTATGCTTCTTTTGTGTGTTTTCAGGTTCTAAGGGCAAAGTATGCAAAATGGTGCATTTTGGTGCATTTTGGAGTAGTTTGGGGCGTTAAATGGATTGGATATACTTGAAGCCAAGTAGATGGACGAAATTGAAGACCAAAGGAGGCCCTTTGTACCAGAAATTCACACCAACACATCCCATTTCAGATTGCATTCCAATCATTCCAGCCAAGCCACATGCACTCCCTTTAATTTATTCAACCTAGCTGTCAAAGCACATGCACATTCACCCTAATCATTCACATACACAATCTGCCATCATTCACACATTCATTCCACATGCATTCCCTTCACAAATCAGCCACATGCACTTTGCCTTTCATCATTGCACCATAAATCAGCCACATGCACCCATAATCATTCATCCAACTTTGCACATGCATTCATCATCATAACCTAGCTGTCATTACCCTTTAATCACATGCATAAATCAGCCACATGCATCTCCCATCACCATTTCAGATTTCCACCAAGTTCCTAGCTGTCATATTCCCTCCTTTTCACCTATAAATAAGCATCCATTGCAGCCACAATTCATTCATTCCCATTCATACACAATTCATTCACCATTCACGCCAGAAATTCATCCCCTCTCTATAACACATCCATACTTCACCATTCTTCATATTTTCTGCCCAAAAAGAAGCCTTGAGGTCCCCTACATCCATCCCTATCCTAAACACATCATTCTACACCATCCATAACTCCCCATCCCTCCAAACCTATCCTTAGACCTTGTGCTACAACGAAGAGGAGGAGAAGAGTGCCTAAACGTTCATACAATTCAAGTTTGAGTTGTTGGAATGTTTAGGTGTTTCTTTTCCTCGATTCCAATGTTTAATTTCAATTCTCTTTGTTTTGTACGTATGAGGAACTAAACCCCCCCTTGGCTAGGGGGGGATTCGAAATATATGTTTATGCTTGCATTTTGATTTGATTACTTCTAATTGTGTTTCATAAGTTGTGGATTCAATTTGTTTAACTGTTTGATTGATAACTTATTTATGTATGTTTATTGAGAGTATACGCTTAATTTTCATGCATGAATATGACGCTAGAATATAAGTGAGTTTCACCTAATAGTTACGAACTTATATTCACAAGTAGTGGAGGTTGCTTATAAACAATCGCGTTAAACGAATTCTTGGCATAAGTTTCATGCAATCATAGTAACGAATGCCTCGTCAACACTTATAGTTTTCATGATGCTTAATGATTCTTGCTTGTATCTCTATTATGCAATTCATGTAGGGAACTTGTGAGGAATGCTTTGGGTTGTCGTATGCAATCATCCAATTCATTAACTTAAGGAAAATTTGACGGTTAATTTAAGCGGACCTAATTAACCCGGGGTGTTGAGAATTCATGGTTTATTGAGAAGCAATTAGATTCGTTTTATATGCAAGTATAACATGTATGGAGATGAACCCCTTGGCTAGCATTCATTCATTCAATTCCATCACATTCATCTTTACAATCTGTTTTTAAATACAATCTGTGCATTTTAGTTAATTTCGTCAAAACTCAATCCCCCTTTACTTGAATGTCCAAATTAGTTAGAAAGTGTTTTAGTTTGTGTTTATAAGTGTTTTGATTCAATTTGTTATACAAATTCGTCCAAATTCACCAAAGTGCTCAAAACTGCCCAGAAAGTGTTTTTAAGGCAGTTTTGAGTGTTTTGGTGCTGTTTTGAGTCTTTTGGTTTGTTTTGGTGTTTTAAAGTTTAGTTTTGCATTCTTTGAGTCTAGTTTAGTGTTAAAGTGTCTTAGTTTGTGTTTCTAAGTGTTTTGATTCAAGTTATTACCCAAATTCGTCCAAAGTACTCAAAGTGCTCAAAACTGCCCAGAAAGTGTTTTTAAGGCAGTTTTGAGTGTTTTGGGTGATGTTTGAGTCTTTTGGTTTGTTTTGGTGTTTTAAGTGTTTAGTTTTGCATTCTTTGAGTCAAGTTTAGTGTTTTAAACTTTGTTTTTGAGTTTTTAAGTCAGTTTCCAAGTGTTTAGCAATCCCTCCTAATCCCCGGTTAAGAACGATCCCTACTTATATCTATACTACAATTGTCAAGAAGAGGGTTTAATTTGTGTGCGTATAAATCTCGCATCAAATACACTTTCTGGGCAGTTTTGAGCACTTTGAGTACTTTGGACGAATTTGGGTAATAACTTGAATCAAAACACTTAGAAACACAAACTAAGACACTTTAACACTAAACTAGACTCAAAGAATGCAAAACTAAACTTTAAAACACCAAAACAAACCAAAAGACTCAAAACAGCACCAAAACACTCAAAACTGCCTTAAAAACACTTTCTGGGCAGTTTTGAGCACTTTGGTGAATTTGGACGAATTTGTATAACAAATTGAATCAAAACACTTATAAACACAAACTAAAACACTTTCTAACTAATTTGGACATTCAAGTAAAGGGGGATTGAGTTTTTGACGAAATTAACTAAAATGCACAGATTGTATTTAAAAACAGATTGTAAAGATGAATGTGATGGAATTGAATGAATGAATGCTAGCCAAGGGGTTCATCTCCATACATGTTATACTTGCATATAAAACGAATCTAATTGCTTCTCAATAAACCATGAATTCTCAACACCCCGGGTTAATTAGGTCCGCTTAAATTAACCGTCAAATTTTCCTTAAGTTAATGAATTGGATGATTGCATACGACAACCCAAAGCATTCCTCACAAGTTCCCTACATGAATTGCATAATAGAGATACAAGCAAGAATCATTAAGCATCATGAAAACTATAAGTGTTGACGAGGCATTCGTTACTATGATTGCATGAAACTTATGCCAAGAATTCGTTTAACGCGATTGTTTATAAGCAACCTCCACTACTTGTGAATATAAGTTCGTAACTATTAGGTGAAACTCACTTATATTCTAGCGTCATATTCATGCATGAAAATTAAGCGTATACTCTCAATAAACATACATAAATAAGTTATCAATCAAACAGTTAAACAAATTGAATCCACAACTTATGAAACACAATTAGAAGTAATCAAATCAAAATGCAAGCATAAACATATATTTCGAATCCCCCCCTAGCCAAGGGGGGGTTTAGTTCCTCATACGTACAAAACAAAGAGAATTGAAATTAAACATTGGAATCGAGGAAAAGAAACACCTAAACATTCCAACAACTCAAACTTGAATTGTATGAACGTTTAGGCACTCTTCTCCTCCTCTTCGTTGTAGCACAAGGTCTAAGGATAGGTTTGGAGGGATGGGGAGTTATGGATGGTGTAGAATGATGTGTTTAGGATAGGGATGGATGTAGGGGACCTCAAGGCTTCTTTTTGGGCAGAAAATATGAAGAATGGTGAAGTATGGATGTGTTATAGAGAGGGGATGAATTTCTGGCGTGAATGGTGAATGAATTGTGTATGAATGGGAATGAATGAATTGTGGCTGCAATGGATGCTTATTTATAGGTGAAAAGGAGGGAATATGACAGCTAGGAACTTGGTGGAAATCTGAAATGGTGATGGGAGATGCATGTGGCTGATTTATGCATGTGATTAAAGGGTAATGACAGCTAGGTTATGATGATGAATGCATGTGCAAAGTTGGATGAATGATTATGGGTGCATGTGGCTGATTTATGGTGCAATGATGAAAGGCAAAGTGCATGTGGCTGATTTGTGAAGGGAATGCATGTGGAATGAATGTGTGAATGATGGCAGATTGTGTATGTGAATGATTAGGGTGAATGTGCATGTGCTTTGACAGCTAGGTTGAATAAATTAAAGGGAGTGCATGTGGCTTGGCTGGAATGATTGGAATGCAATCTGAAATGGGATGTGTTGGTGTGAATTTCTGGTACAAAGGGCCTCCTTTGGTCTTCAATTTCGTCCATCTACTTGGCTTCAAGTATATCCAATCCATTTAACGCCCCAAACTACTCCAAAATGCACCAAAATGCACCATTTTGCATACTTTGCCCTTAGAACCTGAAAACACACAAAAGAAGCATAAAGGACTAAAATAACTAATGAAACATAACGTAAATGCACGAGAACAAGCCATTTAAGTCGCATGAATATGCTCCTATCAAAATGCATGTGGGTGAATTGGTGGTGCAATGATGAAAGAATAAGTGCATGTGTGTGTTTTGTGTTGGAATGAATGTGGATGCATGATGAAGAGTTAATAAATAATGCATGTAGGGTTAGGAAATAAAATCATAACTTAAAGAGGGGATGATTAAAGGGTGTGTGAATGCATGTGTTGAATTGGTGGTTCAATGATGAAAGAATAAGTGCATGTGTGTGTGAATGGTGGTAGCTAGGGTGAATTATGATAAATGCATGTGGAATAAAGATGGAGAAGGTGGTGAAATGATGAAGTAGGAAGGTGGAAATGCATGTGAGATGTTCTTTGGAGAAAGGTGGATGAATGTGCATGTGAATTAAGTTGTGAAAGCATGTGGAATGTTTTAAATGGTTGAAATGTGTAGATGATTATGAGTATGATAAGTGATAAGTGTATGGTTATGATAAGTGATAAATGAATGATATGTGGTGATAAATGAATGATATGATAAATGAATGATATGTTAAGTAATAAATGAATGATATGTGGTGAGTGATAAGTGAATGGTTTGATAATTGATAAATGAATGATATGCTAAGTGATAAATGAATGATATGTTAAGTGATAAATGAATGATATGTTAAGTGATGATAAGTAATGATAGGTGGTTATGATAGTTTGGTCTTTAATTTCGTCCATTCCTTTTGCTCCAAATATAAGCTATCCAATCCAAGTCCGATTTTGCTCCAAAATGCTCCAAAAGGCATCCTTTTGCATACCTTGCCCTTAGAACCTGAAAACACACAAAAGAAGCATAAAGGACTAAAATAACTAGAGAAACATAACGTAAATGCACGAGAACAAGCCTTTTAAGTCGCATGAATATGCTCCTATCAATTCCATAAGCTCATATCAATTCCAAACTCCACATTTTGAAACACATAACACTCAAGATAGAAGTCAAAGGGTTGTAACGGGGCTAAGGTATTGGCTAACAATGAAAGGTGAAGGATAAACAAACATTCTTAAAGCAATAGTGAGCAAAGTATTGAATTAGGCACTTAGAATTCCCTTAAGAACGCAGAAGTCAACTTTGAACACCCAAGGGAAAGTCACACAAAACTTAGGGCCATATTCAACTTTTTGGACCCTTTCTTCAACCATCAACGCTCGTGAGTTCATTCTTACTTATTTTCACTCCTTTTTTTTTTTTTCTTCTTCTTTTTCTTTTGAATCTCAAAACATACATATAAACGTAAGAACAAACTTTTACTCCCCCACACTCATTTTCTTGCATAATGTAACTCAAAAGGAATTCATTTAAGTCATGCTCACTATACTTTAAGAACAAGGGTATAGGAAAGTCCTACTCTAGGCTAGGTAAGGGGTGATATGGTTAGCAAAGAAAATAGGCTAAACGAGGCTCAACAGGGTTAAAACTAATATATACGAAATATGGGAAGTAAGGCTATTTGGCTATGGTGGCATTACACAACTTCATCTTGATATATGTTATGCAAATCAATGTCATGCTTTGAATGAAACAGATATAAGTTCTAGCATTTAGTTCTATCATGATACAATTGCATTCTAAGTAGCAACCAAGCAAGGAATAATGAGATCATGCAACAACTTTAGAAAACAAAGAATCACAGAAAATAACTCTCCAAAGAACATTTAGGCTCAAGTCTCACAAGGTTGTAGCGTTTGTTTGAGTTCCTTCCTTCAAGCATGTTACAAAAACAATTTTTTTTTTCTTTTATGATTGCATGTGAAGTCATACATTATAACCATAACCAAGCATATACCAAGAGTAAATCAGACTTTCATCTATGTTTATAACTCTTTTTAACAGTCATGCAATTACAAACCAAATCCTTATCATTGTGTTGGAAGGTACCCTAAGACACAAACACACAAAAATGACTCAAAACACTCTTTTTAGGCTTTTTCAAAACATGTTTTTCAAATTTTTATGTGATTTTCGGAGTTATAAAAACAAAACATATTAAAACACTCTAAAACATCTTAAAAACACCTTAAAACAGCAAGGAACAACATTTGAAGTTATGGGTGATAAAATCCCACGAATTTTAAATATACTTAGTTACCCCCCCACACTTAAATCAAACATTGTCCTCAATGTTTTAAGCATAGATTCACACAAAACATAAGTAAACACACAAAAAGCAACTAAACATACTAAACATGGCAGAATGTAACTAACAAAGAGAAGAGTTTAGGGACGCAAATCTGGTTATGGAGTGTAAATTCCATCTTCTCCTTGGTAATTGCATTGAGGCTTTGATCTTGGTGATTCCACAGGCTACTCTTGAACTGGGTGCATGATTCTTTTGGTCTCCTCCACTCGTTGATTTTCCTTTGTGCTACTCTTGAACTGGGCAGCAGGATTCTTTTGGTCTCCCCCGAAGGTCTGAGCTTACTCCTTTTATCTGTTTCTTTGTTCAATCTCTCCAATTCGTATTGAAGAGGGTTAGAGGATAGCTCAGCATATGCAGTTGTTGCTTGTCTCCACATGCTTCAATGTGTCATTTTCACTTGCCTTACTTGCTCCCCTTTGTAGAAGTGGTCCCTTCTCTGGAAGTGGATCAACCGTTGAAGATGACTACTCGAGAGCAACGCTAGGTAAGCAATCAGGAAAGGGATTCCAGGCAGTCGGAAGACTGACTCCAAGTGCCGGCTGATTGCTTCTTTTACTTTGCTATGCGAGTAATAACAAAGACAAAGGAAAAGACAGGGAAAGAGCATGATATGAGATACTTTTGCTTTTGACCTTGATGATATGAGATACCTTTGCTTTTGAAGAAGCGGTGAATGAATCAGCACATGTATTTGTTGTGCTGTTTCCTCCTGGGTCATCTGTACTCCAGGCATCTGGTATCATCTTTGGGGAAGAAGAAAGAATTGAGTATTTCGAAAGGCTTTGCTGGGAGTGCGCCCTCAAAGGTGAGGAAAAGTTGGGCATTTTCTTCAGGTCTGCCTTGCCATAAAAGATGAAGGTCGACATATATAGGGATTTCCCAATAGCAAGTGGTGGTACTGTTCTTTTACCGTTGTCGACAAACGTTTTGATCCCGCAAATCCGGCTTTTTGAAATAGTGACGACTCTTCGATCTTTGAATGCGCCTCTTCGATTTCTGAGCAGGCGCCCCTTCGATTTCTGAACGAGCGCCTCTTTTGACAAAGAAATGCACGCGTTTTCTGAAAAGCCGGGAGCTTTTGACAAAGTTGCACACGCTTGTCGGCAAAAGTGTGCAGCTGCTTTCTCGGCCTCCACGTGTCTTCTGAAAAGCCGGGAGCTTTTGACAAAGTGGAACGCTTTATCTGAAAAGCCGGGATTGCGTCTGAAGAGCTGGCGATCTTTACGCCGGGAAATCCGGTTTTGAAGAGTGGTGTCTCTTCAATTCTGAATTGGTGATTGTGTCGCCTCTCTTATAATAGAGGTGATCGATCACCTCTATCAATGCACACTTTGAAGATTTCCCAAAAATCGTCTTCGGCCCGTCGAGATTTTCCTCCATCCAACCCTTCTCTTTAAACTTCTTGAAAAATGGCTAGCTCATCCAACCCATCGAACATTTGCTTAGATTTGAGTCTAAGCAGTGATCCGGTTGCGCCGCGTCAGGATAAGGTATGGTGCCCGTCTTTCTTATCTTCTCATGGCCCTCTTACAGGTGAGGACTCTGTGATGACGGATGCAACAACAGCTACGATAGTAGCTCGGAACCTCCTCACTCCCAAAGATAGTCAGCTGCTTTCAGGACGGTCCGATGAGTTGGCCGTTCAAGAGTCCCTGGCTCTCAGTGTTCAGTGCGCAGGCTCTGTGTCCAACATGGGCCAACGCCTTCTTGCTCGCTCCCGTCAGGTTGAATCATTGATGGCGGAGGTGGAGAATCTGAAGCAAGAGATCAAACAACTTAAGCACGAGAATAGAACTTTGCACGTGCTTGCCAATAATTATTCGACAGGCATGAAGAGGAAGCTTGATAAGATGCAAGAATCTCAAGGTCAGATGCAAAGTGACCGTCAAAGGCTTGCGTCTTTCTTCCAGGGGCACCTTTTTCCCGGGTCATCCAGCGTTCCGCCAAGTATTGAGGCCTAGAATGCTCTATCTCCGATGCCTCCTGCTCTGATGTTTTCCGCTCTTATGCCTGATGCGAACTAAATAAGCACACAAATTAAAACCCTCTTGTGACAATTGTAGTATATGAATAAGTAGGGATCGTTCTTAACTGGGGATTAGGAGGGATTGCAAAATCACTTGGAAACTGACTCAAAAACGTAAAATAAAGTTTTAAACACTAAACTAGACTCAAAGAATGCAAAACTAAACAATAAAAACACTAAAACAAATCAAAAGACTCAAAACAGCCCCAAAACACTCAAAACTGCCTCAAAAACACTTTCTGGGCAGTTTTGAGCACTTTGACAACTTTGGACGAATTTGGGTAATAAAATGAATCAAAACACTTACTGGTTATGCACTCAATTTTCACTCAGATTTTCTGACTACACACCCTACACTAGTTCTATGTGAGAAGATTGATGTAAACATGAAAGACTAGTACTCACATACATTATAACAAAGAACGCAATTTCTGGAGTAATTAAACGTGTTTAGATATGATCTCATGAATGGAATGCTACTACTTAGATGCAAGAACCAGTGACACCATATGCTCATACCAAATTCAAACTCCACAATTGAAATGCACAACATTCAAGATAGAAGTCAAGGGTTGTAACGGGGCTTGGGGTGTTGGCTCACAAGGAAAGATAGGGATAAACAAAAGTTCTTTAAGCAATAGTAAGTAAAGTAATGAAATTAAGACCTAGAATTCCCTTAGAATGCAGAAATCAACTTTTAGACAAATAGGGGAGATTCAACAACTCTTAGGGCCTAATTCATTGTTTTGGGCCCTTACTTCAACAACCAATACTTTTCAATTCTTTTTTTTTTTCATTTTTTTTTCTTTTCTTTTTTTTTTCTTTTTCTTTTTTTTCTAACCGTGCCTATGGCACAAAAACTCACATCCATAATCCTTCCCCCACACTTATTTTCTGCAACACATTAATCAAAAGGAATTCATTGCTTACTATGCTTCAAGAACAAGGGTAAGGATGGTCCTAATCTAGGCTAGGTGAGGATAATGTGGGTTAACAAAGAAAGTAGGCTACACAAGGCTCAACGGGGTTAAATCCTACAAAACAAATGAAAAGGGAAATATGGCAATTTGGCTATGGTGTTCACTACACAACTTCATCTTGAATATGTGTTATGCAAATCAATAACATGCTTTGAATGAAATGGGCATGAGTTCTAGCATTTGGAACTAAGTGATGAAACGCCTTCTAAGTAGTAACCAAGCAATGAATAATGAGATCATACAACGACTTAGAAAACAATGATGCATAGATTATAACTCTCCAAATAACGTTTAGGCTCAAGTCTCACAGGGATGTAGCGTTTGTTTAAGTTCCTTCCTTCAAGCATGTTACAAAAACTGATTTTTATCATTTGTGATTTAATGTGAATTCGTAAACTATAACTACAAACAAGCATAAACCAAAGAGTATATCAAACATCCATCCATGTTTGTAACTTTCTTTAACCATCATGCAATTAAAAACCAAATCCTCATCATTGTATTGGAAGGTAACCTACGACACAAACAAACACACAAAAACAACTCTTTTTGGGTTTTTCAAAACAATTTTTCAAATTTTTATGGGTTTTTCGGATTTTTAAGACACACACTCTAAAATAGCTTAAAAACACTTAAAAACAGTGGGAAACAAGTTTAGACATGTTAGGTGGTAATACCCTACGAATTTCATGCACAAATATCTCAAAACAGAATGTTACCCCCCCACACTTAAACTAAACATTGTCCTCAATGTTTCAAGCTTAAAATCACACTAAACAAAAGTAAACACATAAACAGCAACTACACATACTAAACAAGGCAGAATGTAAATAACAAAGAGAAGAGGTTAAGGACGTAAATCTGGTTATGGAGTGTAAATTCCATCTTCTCCTTGTTGAATGCATGGGTTGCCTCCCAAGAAGCGCTTGCTTTAACATCGTACAGCCAGACGATGCTCCCTTGAAGGTTTATGGAACCCCACGGCATGGAGGGGTGCAACTACAATCTGTCCGACGAACCACTTCATGCTTTGGGTCCTTGAATGGAGTGGGATAATGATCCTTTCTTATTGTCGTGTTTTTCTTTTCTACATCAACACGAATTCTCCCACGACGTTGAATTCGATTAGGTACCTGCACCACACGAGGTAACAACCTATTAGTTGAAATGGGAATCGAATTTGGAATAGGTGGCTTACCTTTGTACGGCAAAGAAGTGGTAGCACAATGGACGGATGCACAAGGGTTGCTCATGGCCAATTGTGGTCCTTTCAAGGTTGGAGCCGTGCACTCCTTGTTCTCTACTCCAAGTTCCTTCTCGGTGGTAGTTCGAGAAACATCCTTCTTGATCTTTGTTGAATACTCCGCCCCTATGTGTTCAATTACATTAATGGCACAACAAGAACGAACATCATTAGTATTCTCAATCGATTCAGGAATCTTAAAGTTAATCATATCACCACCAAAGGCCATAGTGACTGCTCCCTTGGCCACATCAATCTTGGTTTGAGCTGTTTTCATGAAAGGTCGTCCAAGTAAGAGTGGTGATGATGGAGAGTGTGCCGAATCTTCTATGTCAAGCACATAGAAATCTGCAGGAAAAATCAAATCGTCTACCTGCACCAAAACATCCTCCAAAACTCCTTTCGGATATGCATTAGATCGATCGGCTAATTGGATAATAACACCATCATTTTTAAGCTCTCCTAGATTCATCGATGCATAAACAGAATATGGCATGACATTAATTGAAGCACCTAAATCTAGCATGGCATGTTCAAACCTTGTATTACCAATTACGCAAGGGATAGTGAAACTACCTGGATCTTTGCATTTAGGTGGTAGCTTTCTTTGCAACAGTGCAGAGACATTCTCACTTACATGTACTACCTCTTTCTCCCGAATCCGTTTCCTTGTTGTACAAAGCTTTTTCAAGAACTTCGCATACTTCGGGATTTGCTTGATTGCATCCAAAAGGGGTATGTTGACTTGAACTTTCCTAAATGTCTCTAGAACATCTTTTTCCTCCTCTTCTTTCTTGGATTGCAAAAACCTGCCAAGAAAGGGCACATTTAGTGGAAAGGAACTAGAAGAATTCGAATTTGGACTTACCTTGACGGGTTGAGATGGTTTAGGGGCATGTTGTGGTTGTGGCAAGGGTGGTTCTACCCTTTTCGTGGGTTGGGCTCCATGTTCTTCTTCTTGCAGCAGCTTTTCATCCTCTTCTTCGCTTGATTTTGGTGGTTGTGGGGTGGTTCCAACTTCCTTGCCACTTCTCAAGGTAATTGCGTTGGCGGTCTCAAAGCCTCCCTTCGGATTTGGAATGGTTGAGCTAGGGAGCTTGCCTTGGTCTCTGAATTGCCCTACAAACTCTGCAATCTGCCCAATTTGCTTCTCCAATTGATCCACCCTCTTTTCTTGATTTTGCATTGCTTTGGCCTGATTCTCTTGCCCCTGAGACAAATTCGTTAGTAACTTAAGAAGTGTATCATTGTCTAAAGTGTTACCTGAACTTGTTTGGGCAGATTGTGGAGGTGCTTGTGTGGGTGCGAATGGCTTGGTGAAGAAGCCCGGAGGTTGTTGCCTAAAGCCTCCTTGTTGTGGTGGTTGTTGGGGCTCCCTCCATTTGAAGTTCGGGTGGTCTCTCCAACCCGGATTGTAAGTGTTCGAGTACAGGTCGTTCCTTGGTTGGTTTTGAACCTGAAATCCAATCGCGTTGGCGCTTTCCCATCCACCATTTTCTATGAGTTGCGGGCACTTCTCAGAAGCATGTCCTTGGATCGAACACACCCCCGCATACAATCGGTCCTTGCATCCTCATGCCTTCGGCCATCTGAGACACAATGGAAGTAAGATTAGCTAATTGTGAATGAATATCAGGGGTAGAACTTACCTCATGCACTTGCTGCCGTGGGGGTCCTCTTTGTCCTACTCCCTCATATTGTTGAGCGTTCAACGCTCGGTTCGCGATCAAGACCTTGGCATCCATGGGCGTCTTGTCCACCAATGCTCCACCCGCCGATGCGTCGAGCATTTGTCGTTCAATTGGTAGGAGCCCCTCGTAGAAGTATTGCAGAAGCAACTCCTCCTTCATCTGGTGCTGTGGACAAGAAGCAACAAGAGATTTAAAACGTTCATAGTACGTAGGAAAAGACTCACCATCTTCTTGCTGGATTCCACTTATCCTTTTTCGTAAAAGGATGATTCGAGAAGTTGGGAAGAACTTCTCCAGAAAAGCCCTCTTCATGCTCTCCCATGATGTGACGGTTCCGGGAGCTAAGTCGTACAACCAATCCTTGGCTTTGTCCATTAAAGAGAATGGAAAAGCCTTCATCTTCAGAATACTTCCGTCGACGTTGACGGGCGTCATGCTTGAACACACCACCTCGAATTCCTTCAGGTGCTTGTTCGGATCCTCCATGGACAACCCATGGTACTTCGGAATGTGGTGGAGCAAGCTTGACTTCAACTCGAACTCATCAGTCTTGCCTTCGGCCGGTGGGGGATATTGGATACACAAGGGTGCGGCATTATCCAATCCCGAAGCGGAAAGCTCCTTGAGTGTCCGGGTGTCTACAGCCATGCCTTGTGGTTCTTCAACAACCCTTGCCGTGGGTTCCTCCTCCTCTTCTAGGACTTGTTCTTCAAGCTCAGGTTCCGGGCTTGGTGGATTTGATTCGTGATGCTTCTTCCTTCGTCTCAAAGTCCTCTCAAAGTCACTGTCAAAGTCCAAAATATCCTCACGAATAGGTTGAGAACTCCGAGTCATACACTAGTACCTAAAACAAAAAAAACAAAAAAACAAAATGAGGTCAGATTCTTTAACAAAAATAAAATAAACAGAAAATACAATCCAAGGGATTAGCAAAGTTGCTAATCCCCGGCAACGGCGCCAAAAATTTGATGCGAACTAAATAAGCACACAAATTAAAACCCTCTTGTGACAATTGTAATATATGAATAAGTAGGGATCGTTCTTAACCGGGGATTAGGAGGGATTGCAAAATCACTTGGAAACTGACTCAAAAACGTAAAATAAAGTTTTAAACACTAAACTAGACTCAAAGAATGCAAAACTAAACAATAAAAACACTAAAACAAATCAAAAGACTCAAAACAGCCCCAAAACACTCAAAACTGCCTTAAAAACACTTTCTGGGCAGTTTTGAGCACTTTGACAACTTTGGACGAATTTGGGTAATAAAATGAATCAAAACACTTATAAACACAAACTAAGACACTTTCTAACTAAATTGGACACAAAAGTAAGGGGGGATTGAGTTTTTGACGAAATTAATTAAAATGCACAGATTGTAAATTAGGGCAGATTCTAAATATGAATGTAATGAAAATATGGATGAATGCTAGCTAGAAGGTTCTTCTCCACACATGTCACACTTGCATACACTTTGATTTTCAGTTGGTCTTTCGGTGAATTATGAAACTCAACACCCCGGGTTAATTAGGTCCGCTTAAATTAACCGTCAAGTTTTCCTTAAGTTAATGAATTGGATGGGTTAGCGCAACGCAATTCAAAACAGTCTCTAAAAGTCCTTTACGTGAAAAGCACAATAAAGATACAATCAAAGATCATTAAGCATCATGAAAACTATAAGTGTTGACGAGGCATTCGTTACTATGATGAGCATGAAACTAGTGCCAAGAATTCATTTAACGCGATTGTTTATAAGCAACCTCCACTACTTGTGAATATAAGTTCATTACTATTAGGTGAAATTCACTTATATTCTAGCGTCAAATTCATGCATGAACATTAAGCGTGCACTCTCAATAAACATACACAAACAAGTTATCAATCAAACAGTTAAACGAATTGAATCCAACATTCATGAAATTCCAACCAAATGTAATCAATTCATATTGCAAGCATAAACATGGTTTCGAATCACCCCCTAACTAATTAGGGGTTTAGCCTCTCATGTTCACAGAAAGAGAAATACAATTGAATTTAAACATAAAGCACAAAGGATTGATTACACCTAGAACGCCCAACGAATCCACGTGAATTGGTGCGCGTCGAAGCTCCTCTTTCCTCTTCTCCTTGCTGCGGCAGATTGGGTTTTGGATGATTTTGGGTGAATTTCTTGGTTATAGATGGGTTTAGGGTTGTTTGGTGGTGCGGCAAGGTGGTGGAGTGATGGAGGAAGGTTTGTATGGTGGCTGGTATGGTGGGGATGGCTACGGACAGGTTGGGAAGTATGTGGAAGATGGCTGGAATGGAAGGGGGAGTGCACGGATTGTGGAGAAAAGGGGATATTGGCTGCGGCACCAAGGGAGAGAATGAGTGTGAATGGTGGCTGATTAGTGTATGAATGAATATTAGGTGCGGCTAGGGTGAAATATGTGTATGATGGTGGCTGAAAAATATGAATGAATGGATGAGATTCTAGGGTGAATTAAAGTGTGCGGCTGAGATGGATTTAGAAGGCTTAGGGTGAAATATGGATGGGGATTTGCGGCTGCAAAGGAATTAGGTTAAATGGCTGATGGAATGCACGGTTTTAGGGAGTGAATTAGGTTGAATGGCTTAGGGTTTTTGGGAGTGACGGCTTATGAGTGTATATGGAGGAGAATCTGAATGGGAGCTACGGCTTAGGGTTGAATAATGAGTTAGGTGCGGCTGAATGATTATTGAATGAAAGGTGAATGAAATGAATTAGGGTGAATGGGATGCACGGCTGCAAGGTTAAAGGGCTAGGGTTTAGAAGCATGGATCTGGGCCTAAAATGCCCCCCCTTGCACGGCAAGGGAAAGGAATTGGGCTAAAGCCCACGGCAAAGGGTTTTAAGGGCCCTAGGGCCTTCGTTTTGTGTCCTAAAGCGCCTACAAGGACTTCAAAGTGGCTAGAAAATACGGACGTTTAAGATTAGGAAAGGTTACCAAAACGGGAAACTTAGGGTTAACTTTCCTAAAATAGGAAACCTTGTTTGAGTAGGATTCCTCGTTTTGGTAAGAATTCATCGTTGGAGTAGGAATTCGTCATTTCTTCAAGTCTTCAACTCATTCATTCCTCTTTCGCACCAAAAGACTCCAATTTGCATCTTCTTGCACACTTTGGCCTTATAATCTGAAAATACACAAAAGTGGCCTTAAACACTAAAATAACTAAGTAAACACAACAAAAATGCACGAGAACAAGCTAATTAAGTCGCATGAATATGCTCCTATCAATGCCTCCTGCTCCGATGCCTTCTGCTCCGATGCCTTCCGCTTCTAGAGTTTTGCCTCGTGGTGGGTCTTCACGCAAAGAAAAACAACTTTTGTGAAGGCTCCATCTTTCTGCCATGTTTAGTATCTTTTTTTTTTTTTTTTTTTTTTTTATGAACATGCTTTGTTTTATTCAGTGCATTGGGTTGCCTCCCAAGTAGCGCTTTCTTTTACGTCTTGCAGCCGGACGAAGAACCCAATCACTCCAGGATATGTTCACGAATCGGATGAAAACTCCGAGTCATGAACTAGTACCTAAAACAAGAAACAAAACAAAATTAAGAATCTGGAAAAATAAAAACAAACGAAAATAAAACAATCCAAGGGATTAGCAAAGTTGCTAATCCCCGGCAACGGCGCCAAAATTTGATGCGAAAATTATACGCACACAAATTAAACCCTCTTTTTGACAATTGTAGTATAGATATAAGTAGGGATCGTTCTTAACCGGGGATTAGGAGGGATTGCAAATCTCTTGGAAACTGACTTAAAAACGTAAAATAAAGTTTAAAACACTAAACTAAACTCAAAGAATGCGAAACTAAACGCATAAAACACTAAAACAAACCAAAAGACTCAAACATCACCCAAAACACTCAAAACTGCCTTAAAAACACTTTCTGGGAGCAATTTGGTGAATTTGGACGAATTTGTATAACAAATTGAATCAAAACACTTATAAACACAAACTAAAACACTTTCTAACTAATTTGGACATTAAAGTAAGGGGGGATTGAGTTTTGGACGAAATTAAACTAATTGCACAGATTCTAATTAAAACAGATTGTAAGTATGAATGTGATGGATTGCTAGCTAAGGGGTTCATCTCCACACATGTTACACTTGCATATAAAACGAATCCCAATTGCTTTTCAATAAACCATGATGCTCAACACCCCAAGTTAACCGTGATGCACTAATTAACTCTCAAATTTTCCTTATGTTATTGAATTGGATGATGCATGCGACAATTCAAATCATTCTCCGATGGTTCTCAACATGAATGCATAGAAGAGATACAATGAGAGATTGATAAGTCACATTTTGCATACATTTATATCTTCCTTATTTGGCGTCTTTGTGATTGTTTTGGATTAAACTAGTTGCATTTTACATTATTTGGTGTTAGTGTGCAGCCAAGCGTGAATTTGGATCAATGGGAAGGCAAATGAAGTAAAAACATTCCAGAAAAGATGTGAAGTGTTAAGAAATGCAATTCGGCCATATTGGGTGATTCTAAACAAGGCAAAATCATTGAAGTCAGCTATGTGTGTTCCAACACCAAAACATGCATTCACATGCATGTCACAACCTTGGCCGTGTGTTCCCATATCATCCCATCATTTTATGCAATTCTAGCACCAAATCAGATTCCTCACAATCTGGCCGTGCATTCCACTCCTTGTCCATCTCCCTTTTGCGCCATTAACACCCATTTCCATCACTTAATTCATTTCAGCCATTTTGACACCAACAAACACAATCATTCCATGCCGTGCACTCCCATGTGATTGCAAGTCAGATTATGCATTCCATTACCTTTCTACACTTCATCTTTGCAGAAATACACATGCACCTCAATTAAATAAACCCTAAGCCTGCATATTTCCCCTTTGTCCATGCCGTGTGTTCTTTTTCCCCTTTCCAGATTTGTATAAAGCAATTTCTGGTGGTCCAATTCACCTTTGCAGGTTCCACTCACTTGTTGCAGCAAGGGCACATGCTTCTTTGAATACATTAACCCTTACTTGCAGATTTTGTCCATACCATGCGTCCACTACCTCAGAAAACCATCATTCCATCACTTATGCTCTGCCATCTGAGTTAAACAAATTCCAGATCCAATCTGAATGTTGGGGACACATTCCTTTCTATAAAACAAGTCTCACTTCACACAAGGGGGGTCTGCATTTTTTGTTCTGCATTCAGTCCATTACACACACATAACCTCTCCCATTTCACTCCATTCTCTGTCCATTTTGGTCCCAAGGGCAGAAACCATTCAAACATCACCATTCTACCTTCATCCGCACCACATTTGGAGAAGCAACACCAAGGCACTCTTCAAGGACTTCAACATCAGTTGTGCTTCAAGGGTTTCTCCTTCTTAATCTTATGTTCACTCATGTTATTTATTTTTATTTTAAACCTTTGTAAACATGAAGTGTAACTAATCTTCCTCTAGGGATTCGATGTAACCTTGCAAAGTTTGCCATGTAATTAAGTTAGAATGCTCAGTTTGTCCATCTATTTCTTGTCTGATTTAATGGTGACTTAGTGTGTTGATTTTAATGTTTGATCATCATTTGAATTAATCACAAAGTTGTGTAGCCAAGATTAAAACACACATCATGCATAATCTTGGTAGATATGTGAATGAATGAAGGGAATGTTTAGCAAACATCCTGCCGAGTTATTCCCTTTGGTTTTATGAAAGTTTCTTGTGCATTACATACTCTAGATTATGAACCAAAGTTGCACATCACAATTAGGTTCATGATTAGAGACATTTGATCAAATCCACACATCAAATGGTTGATCATGTCCAAGTGAAACAAACTCAAGAAATAGGTAGATGAATGAGTACAAACTAACTTAACAAACATGGACTTAGTTAAGCAATGGTGAAATCGAATCCCTAGTTTCATTTCCATTGGAACTATCTCATTGTATTAGTTGTTGATTCATTTATTTGTGTTTACTACATTTTCTTATACTTTCAAGTTACAATAACAAATCTGCCTATTTAGACTAGTTTGATTCATTTCCTAATCTGCCTATTTAGACTAGTTTGATTCAATAACAAATCTGCCTAGTTTGATTAGTTTGGTTCATTTCTTAATATGCCTAGTTTGATTAGTTTGATTCATTTCTTATTATGCCTAGTTTGATTAGTTTGAAATCAAAGAAACACCTAAACATTCCAACAACTCAAACTTGAATTGTATGAACGTTTAGGCCCTCTTATCTTCCTCTTCGTTGTAGCACAAGGTCTAAGGATAGTTTGATGGTGTGAATGGTTTGGGGAGTGGTGAAAATGGAAGGAGGAGGCCACGACAATGGGATGATTTCTGGTGTGGTGTTTGGATTATTAGGGAGAGAGCACGGCACAAGGGAATGGTTGGTGTTTGTGACTGAAATGTGTATGGAAGAATGAATGTGAATTTAGGTGTAATGGATGCTTATTTATAGGCGAAATGGGGGGAACATGACAGCTAGGAGGGAATGTGGCTGCATGTTTGAATGATTAAAGGATGCATGTGGGTTGGAAATGCATGTGCAATGAATATGTGGCTGCAATGCAAGGGGACAACCTGGAAATGAATGTGAATGTGCACGGCAATGATTCTTTGGTGCTGAAAATGCATGTGTAAGCATGTGTTGGCTGAATTAAAGAATGTGAGGGAATGATGAAAGGGGAAACATGACAGCTAGGTTGGTTGGTGGCTGCCATGGATTAAAGGGTGAATGCATGTGCTGAAATAATTAGAGAGTGAGGGGATGCACGGCATAGTGGTTAAATTATGAAGAGTGAATGCATGTGGCTGATTTATGTGAATGATTATGGGTGCATGTGGGTTGGAAATGATTAAAGAGTGAGGGTATGCACGGCAATGGTGAGGGCATGTGCTGATGGTTTATGAAGATGCATGTGCAATGAAGTGGAATGGATGTGGCTGCAAGGTTTTGTGTTAGGTGATAAGTGGTGATGATAAGTGTATGATATGTGATTATGATAAGTGATAAGTGGTGATGATAAGTGTTTGATATGTGATTATGATAAGTGATAAGTGGTGATGATAAGTAATGATATGTGGGAGTGTGGCTGAAATGAAGGAGTGGAATGTTGGAATGTTATGCACGGCTAAGGATATAGGAAAGGTTTAAATGTCCTAAAACTAAAGGGAACAAGGTTCCAACACTTTGGTCTTCAATTAGGTCTTCAATTTCGTCCAACACTTTGGCTCCAAGCATAAGCTATCCATCCTTAGCCCAAAAGTGCTCCAAAAGTCTCCAAAATGCATCTTTTTGCTCCTTTAGCCCTTTGGACCTACAAACACACGAAAATAGCTTAAAGTACTAAAATAACTAAAGAAACATAACGTAAATGCACGAGAACAAGCCATTTAAGTCGCATGAATATGCTCCTATCAATAAGCTCATACCAAGTTCAAACTCCACAAATTGAAACACATAACACTCAAGATTGAAGTCACGGGTTGTAATGGGGCTTGGGGCATGTGGATAACAAAGAAGGGATATGGAAAACAAAGGTTCTTAAAGAAATAGTGAGCAAAGCACTTGAATCAACTTAGAATTCACTTTTGAATGAAAACTCAACTTTTGAACAAAAAGGGAGAATTTAGACAATTTAGGACCAGAATTGGTGTTTTGGACCCTTTCTTCAATCACTCATTCTTTCATTTTTTTCAAGGAGTTAAACAGCTACAAAAGGAAGTATGGACCACATGAGAAGGTAGTGGTGTCTGAGAATGTGAGTGCAGTTTTGCAAAGAAAACTTCCACCAAAGCTCAAGGATCCAGGAAGTTTCTCTATCAACATTACCATAGGGGACAAGAAAGTAGAGAAGGCAATGCTTGATTTGGGTGCTAGCATCAACTTAATGCCTTATTCAGTGTACCTTCAACTAGGTTTGGGAGATTTGAAAGCCACCACCATTTCATTACAACTTGCAGACAGATCAGTTAAATATCCAAGAGGTATAGTGGAAGATATTCTGGTTCAAGTTGATAAACTAATCTTGCCTGCAGATTTTGTAGTGTTGGACATGGAAGAAGCTCCTATACATGATCGTGAGTTGCCTATATTGCTTGGGAGACCCTTCATGGCCACAGCCAAAACCATCATTGATGTGCAAAATGGACTCTTCACTATGACAGTGTTAGGAGAGACAGTTCAATTTAAAGTGTTTGAATCTCTTTCTCATCCTTCTTCATCCCTTGATTGTTATGCCATTGATGTGCTTGATTCACTTGTATTCTCTAAGTTCTTGCAGGCACAATCGAATGAACCATTACAAACTGTTTTGAGTCAATCTCAAGATGAGTTTGATGAAGAAGATGCACTCATGGAAGAAGTAGCTGCCTTGGATGCATTAGCATTGTATCCTTTGAATGTTTCACCTCTTTTAGAGCCTTTAGAATCATCAATGTCACATCTAACTCCTTCCACTGTTAAGGCACCAAAACTTGAACTTAAACCACTTCCACCACATCTAAAATATGCATATCTAGCTGAATTTGAAACTCTTCCAATTATCATAGCTTCTGATCTCACCCCAATTGAAGAAGATAAACTAATTAGGGTGTTAAAAGAGTTCAAATCAGTTTTTGGTTGGTCTATTGCAGATATCAAGGGAATAAGCCCTACCATGTGCATGCATAGGATTCTTTTGGAGGAAGGGGCAAAGTCAACCCGTGAACCACAAAGAAGGCTCAACCCACACATGAAGGAAGTTGTTAGGAATGAAGTGTTGAAATTGTTAGATTTGGGGATCATATATCCCATTTCTGATAGCAAATGGGTGAGTGCCATTCAAGTGGTACCTAAGAAGGTGGGAATCACAGTGATGAAGAATGAAAACAATGAGCTTGTGCCTACAAAGCCCACAGCTAGTTGGCGTGTTTGCACCGATTACAGGAAGTTGAATTCTAGCACTAGAAAAGATTACTTTCCTATGCCTTTCATAGATCAAATGCTTGAGAGATTGGCAGGGTACTCACATTATTGTTTTCTGGATGGTTACTCAGGTTACAATCAAATTGTAATCGCTCCGGAGGATCAAAATAACTCACTAGGGTAGTCTCCACTATTCTTCTTCCAGAATTTAAGTATGGTACCTCTATCATCATAATTCCAAGAGTTATAGCTTTATACATGACAACAAGATGCAACACTTTTTTCATAGCAACCCAATGGTTTGTTTTCAAACATAGCCCTCATATACATTCATATTAGCAAGCAAAAACACACTTAACTAAAACAAACTCAAACAACTTGAACAAAATGAACTTCCCATCCCATACCCCCAAACCTAATCTAAACATTGTCCTCGATGTTTAAACTTTGTATGCAATGCAAGTAGGTAAAGAATATGGAATGATAACAATATAAACACAACATAAAGAAAGAACACAAACCACACTAGGTTGCCTCCTAGCAAGCGCTTTATTTAATGTCTAGGCAAGACATGATAGCTTGTTCATGGTGTTGTAAACTCAAGAAAATCTACCACTTGATACACTGGCTCTTCCTCCACTTTCTCCAAATATGGTTTCAATCGCTGCCCATTGACTTTAAAAGAGGTGCCATTCTTCATGTTCTCTATCTCCACAGCTCCATGGGGAAATGTTTGCACTACTTTGAATGGTCCCACCCACCTAGACTTCAGTTTTCCTGGAAAAAGTCTCAAACGTGAGTCATACAAAAGTACTTTCATACCTTGGTGAAACTCCTTCCTTAGGATGGCCTTGTCATGATAGAGCTTAGTCCGTTCCTTGTAGATTTTGGCATTCTCATATGCCTCATTTCTAAGTTCTTCCAACTCATTAAGTTGGAGCTTCCTTGCTATTCCAGCATCCTTGTAATCAAAGTTGAACTTCTTGATGGCCCAATATGCACGGTGTTCAAGCTCCATTGGCAAATGACAAGCCTTCCCAAACACAAGGCGATAAGGACTCATGCCAATGGGGGTCTTGTATGCTGTTCTATATGCCCAGAGTGCATCATTCAACCTCAATGACCAATCCTTCCTTGTAGGGCTCACAGTCTTCATCAAAATGTTCTTGATCTCCCTGTTGCTAATCTCCACTTGTCCTGAGGTTTGAGGATGGTACGGGGTTGCCACTTTGTGGTTGATGTTGTACTTCTTCATCAAGGATTCAAAGGGTTTGTTGCAGAAATGGCTACCACCATCACTAATAATAGCTCTTGGAGTTCCAAACCTACAAAAAATCACATCTTTAAGAAAATTCAACACAACCTTATGATCATTAGTTCTTGTAGCAATGGCTTCAACCCATTTGGATACGTAATCCACTGCCACTAATATGTATAAGTAGCCAAAAGAGGATGGAAATGGTCCCATGAAGTCAATTCCCCAAACATCAAAGAGCTCCACCACCAAAATGTTGTTCAATGGCATCTCATTTCTTCGGCTAATGTTCCCCATTTTCTGGCACCTATCACACTTAGAACAAAAGTCAAAAGCATCTTTGAATAAAGTAGGCCAAAAGAAACCAGATTGTAAAACCTTTAGAGATGTCTTTTTGGCCCCAAAATGTCCTCCACATGCCAATGTATGGCTAAATGTTAGAATGCTTTGTTGCTCACTCTCTGGGACACATCTCCTAATGATTTGATCAGGGCAATATTTAAACAAATATGGTTCGTCCCAAACATAGTGCTTTACCATGGCAAGGAACTTCTTTCTTTCCTGAAACGAAGGGTCATTTCTCATTATACCACAAGCAAGATAATTAACAAAATCTGCATACCATGGTTCTTTTTCTTCAACAACAAAGAGTTGTTCATCTGGAAATGATTCATTTAGGGGCAAAGGTTGTCCAACTCCATGGTTTTCATTAAGCCTAGACAAATGGTCAGCCACAACATTATCGCTGCCCTTCTTATCTCGAATTTCCAAATCAAACTCTTGTAGTAAGAGTATCCATCTAATCAAGCGTGGTTTAGCATCCTTCTTTGTCATCAAATACCTAATGGCTGCATGATCAGAAAACACAATAACTTTAGATCCCACAAGATATGACCTAAACTTTTCTAAGGCAAAAACAACAGCAAGCAACTCCTTTTCAGTTGTGGAATAGTTAAGTTGAGCATCATGCAGAGTCCTGCTTGTATAGTAGATCACATGTGGAAGCTTGTTCACCCTTTGCCCTAAAACTGCACCAACAGCATAGTCAGAGGCATCACACATTAATTCAAAAGGTAAAGACCAATCTGGTGCCATAATAATAGGGGCCGAGGTTAGTTCATTTTTCAAAGTGTTGAATGCATCCATACAAGCCTTATCAAAATGAAATACAACATCTTTAGCTAATAGATTGCATAATGGACGAGTGATCATTGAAAAATTCTTAATGAAACGACGATAAAAACCCGCATGACCCAAAAAACTTCTTACTCCCTTCACAGTGGTGGGGGCTACCATATTGGTGATGACGTCAATTTTGGCTTTGTCCACCTCCATTCCTTTGCTAGAAATTACATGCCCCAACACAATTCCTTGTTTCACCATAAATTGGCACTTTTCCCAATTGAGAACCAAATTTGTTTCCTGACATCTTTGAAGTACTAACGATAGATGGTTAAGACATTCATCAAAAGAGGAACCAAACACTGAGAAGTCATCCATAAATACCTCAATGAACCTTTCTACCATGTCAGAAAAGATGGCCAACATACATCTTTGGAATGTTGCTGGAGCATTGCAAAGTCCAAAAGGCATTCTCCTATATGCAAATGTGCCAAAGGGGCAAGTAAAGGTTGTTTTCTCTTGATCCTCCGGAGCGATTGCAATTTGATTGTAACCTGAGTAACCATCCAGAAAACAATAATGTGAGTAACCTGCCAATCTCTCAAGCATTTGATCTATAAAAGGCATAGGAAAGTAATCTTTTCTAGTGCTAGAATTCAACTTCCTGTAATCGGTCCAAACACGCCAACTAGCTGTGGGCTTTGTGAGCACAAGCTCATTGTTTTCATTCTTCATCACTGTGATTCCCACCTTCTTAGGCACCACTTGAATGGCACTCACCCATTTGCTATCAGAAATGGGATATATGATCCCCACATCTAACAATTTCAACACTTCATTCCTAACCACTTCCTTCATGTGTGGGTTGAGTCTTCTTTGTGGCTCCCGGGTTGACTTTGCCCCTTCCTCCAAAAGAATCCTATGCATGCACATGGTAGGGCTTATTCCCTTGATATCTGCAATAGACCAACCAAAAACTGATTTGAACTCTTTTAACACCCTAATTAGTTTATCTTCTTCATTTGGGGTGAGATCAGAAGCTATGATAATTGGAAGAGTTTCAAATTCAGCTAGATATGCATATTTAAGATGTGGTGGAAGTGGTTTAAGTTCAAGTTTTGGTGCCTTAACAGTGGAAGGAGTTAGATGTGACATTGATGATTCTAAAGGCTCTAAACGAGGTGAAACATTCAAAGGATACAATGCTAATGCATCCAAGGCAGCTACTTCTTCCATGAGTGCATCTTCCTCATCAAACTCATCTTGAGATTGACTCAAAACAGTTTGTAATGGTTCATTCGATTGTGCCTGCAAGAACTTAGAGAATACAAGTGAATCAAGCACATCAATGGCATAACAATCAAGAGATGAAGAAGGATGAGCAAGAGATTCAAACACTTTGAATTGAACTGTCTCTCCTAACACTGTCATAGTGAGGAGTCCATTTTGCACATCAATGATGGTCTTGGCCGTGGCCATGAAAGGTCTCCCAAGCAATATAAGCAACTCTCTGTCATGTATAGGGGCTTCTTCCATGTCCAACACTACAAAATCTGCAGGCAAGATTAGTTTATCAACTTGAACCAGAATATCTTCTACTATACCTCTTGGATATTTAACTGATCTGTCTGCAAGTTGTAATGAAATGGTGGTGGCTTTCAAATCCCCCAAACCTAGTTGAAGGTACACTGAATAAGGCATTAAGTTGATGCTAGCACCCAAATCAAGCATTGCCTTCTCTACTTTCTTGTCCCCTATGGTGATGTTGATAGAGAAACTTCCTGGATCCTTGAGCTTTGGTGGAAGTTTTCTTTGCAAAACTGCACTCACATTCTCAGACACCACTACCTTCTCATGTGGTCCATACTTCCTTTTGTAACTGTTCAACTCCTTGAAGAACTTCCCATATGCTGGCATGTTCCTAATGACATCAAGCAAAGGTAAGTTAACATTCACTTTGCTTAGTATATCAAAAATTTCTTTGAATGACTTATCCTGCTTGCTCTTGGCAAGTCTTCCAGGGAATGGTATTGGTGGAGTGTATGGTTTCTCAGCCTTGTGAAGATTTGGTGCTTCAAGTGAGGAAGTAGCATGACTTGGTTCCACATTTGGTCTATCATTGTCTCCTTGAGTAACACCTGCATTCACATGATCATATTCATCAGTAACTTCATTGCCAACTCTATTATCAATAACCTTACCACTTCTAAGTGTAGTGATTGCTTTGGCTTGCTCTTGGTTCTTTTGGAGTATCACTGGTTGGCTTGGAAACTTTCCAACTTCTCTTTGGTTCAAGGCATCTGCAATCTGCCCCAATTGTGTCTCCATTTTGGTTAGAGCTGCTGAATGTTGTTGGAGAGTGCTATTTGTGGAATGTTGGAATTGCAAGGTGTTTTGGGCTAACAATTTAACCGTGTCCTCAAGGGTAGGGGCAGGTTTTGGTTGGAAATTTTGGAATTGATTGTTGTTCTTCCATGAAAGGTTGGGATGATCTCTCCAACTTAAGTTATATGTATTTGAATACACATCATTCCTTGGCCTTTGGTTGTAAGAATTCATGAGGTTCACTTGTTCTTGAACATACTCGGGGTAAGCCTCCCTAGATGGACATTGGTGAGTAGGATGGCTTGGTATGTTGCAAATGGCACACACTTCATTAGCTTTTGTCACCATGTTGAGCACGGATTCAAGCTTCCTTTCTAGGTTAGCTACCTGCAACAAAAGCTCATGATTAGAACTTATTTCATAAACTCCAACTTTGTTACCCCTTAAATCTTTGTGTTGAGCATTAGACCCCAACATCTCATAAATGTTGTATGACTCTTGAGCATTCTTTTTCTTCAATGCTCCACCTGCTGCATTATCAACAGTTGATTGACAATTTTGGGTTAGTCCATCATAGAAAATTTGCATTTGTAAGTGAAAAGGTAACCCATGATGTGGACATTGCAACAAGAGGCCCTTAAAACGCTCCCAACACTAATTGAAAGGTTCACCATCATCTTGTTTGAAGTTGAAGATTTGTCCCCTTAATGTGGCTGTCTTTTGAGTGGAAAAGAACTTCTCCAAGAACTTCTTAGCCACGGCATCCCATGTGGTGAGGGAACCTGGTGTTAGAGTCATCAACCAACTCTTGGCCTTATCTTTCAAGGTGTAAGGAAACACTCTCATCCTCAAGTTTGCTTCACTTACTCCCTGCAAAGGTAAACCACTCACAACATTGTAAAACTCTTTAATATGAGCTAAAGGGTCTTCATTAGGTAAGCCATAAAATGAGGGAAACATATGAAAATGTGAAGATTTGAGATCATAGTTTCTAGCTTCTGTGGGCAGCAAGATGCATGAAGGTGAATTTGGTATGATTGGTTGAGCAAAGTCCTCCAAAGCTCGAAGCTCATCTTGGTTGCCCGCCATCTCCTCTTCTCTTTCCCAATCAAGGTGCTCAGATCCTTTACTTGTTGAATTAGGTGAAATCCTTTCCTCTTCCTCACGGATAAAGGATGAACTTGATGGCACAAAATTGTCCAAAGTGTGGCCCTTTAACCTTTCAATTCTTTGGCCTAACTCAACAAGTCTATTTGACATATACTACCTGAAACAAAGTAACACAAGTGTGAATGAAAGTCAAGAAGCAAACAACAATGAAATGAACAAGAATAAACTTAAAAACGTTTGAAAAGACTCAAGGGACTCAAAACAGACTCACAAGACTCAAAACAAGCTAAAAACTCTCAAAACTGCCTAAAAACACAAACTGGGCAGTTTTGACACTAAACTCAACTTTGGACGAAAATTAGGTTTGGACTTGACTCAAAATGCTTCAAAACACAAAATAAGACAGATTCTAAGCCTAAGACTTAACAAAATATGGGGGGGGGGGGGGGTTTGTATTTGGACGAAATTCAATTACATGGACAGATTATAAAGAAAACAGGTTATAAAGCAAATTGATGTAAACCAATGGATAATGGAATGGCTAAGGGATTCTTTTCCACCCATGAAATATATGCAACTTAACTCAACTTCCAGTTATCAATTCGACAAGTTATAAACCTCGACACTAATCAAAATAGCAAACAAGCAAACAAGCAATTACAAGGGACTGAAATCAGTCCCCGGCAACGGCGCCATTTTTGTTGATGTATATTTCCTTCCTAATGCTAGAATATATTTAGTATAATGGCACAAGCAAGGGTGTCGAATCCACAGGGACTAATTGGACCTATGTAATTACTTGTTTTGCAAGAACTCTATGAAATGAATCAAACTAGTCTAAATAGGCAGATTTGGAATATGAATCAAACTAATCAAACTAGGCATATTTGTTGTTGTAACTTGAAAGCATAAGAAAATGAAGTAAACACAAATCAATGAATCAATAACTAATATAATGGGATAGTTCCAATGGAAATGAAGCTAGGGACTCGATTTCACCATTGCTCAATTAAATCCATGTTTGTTAAGTTAGTTTGTACTCATTCATCTACCTATTTCTTGAGTTTGTTTCACTTGGACATGATCAACCATATGATGTGTGGATTTGATCAAATGTCTCTAATCATGAACCTAATTGTGATGTGCAACTTTGGTTCATAATCTAGAGTATGTAATGCACAAGAAACTTTCATAAAACCAAAGAGAATAACTTGGCAGGATGTTTGCTAAACATTCCCTTCATTCATTCACATATCTACCAAGATTATGCATGATGTGTGTTTTAATCTTGGCTACACAACTTTGTGATTAATTCAAATGATGATCAAACATTAAAATCAACACACTAAGTCACCATTAAATCAGAGAATGAAACAAGAAATAGATGGACAAACTGAGCATTCTAACTTAATTACATGGCAAACTTTGCAAGGTTACATCGAATCCCTAGAGGAAGATTAGTTACACTTCATGTTTACAAAGGTTTAACATAAAAACAAATAACATGAGTGAACATAAGATTAAGAAGGAGAAACCCTTGAAGCAAAACTGATGTTGAAGTCCTTGAAGAGTTCCTTGGTGTTGCTTCTCCAAATGTGGTGCGGATGAAGGTAGAATGGCTTGGTTGAATGGTTTCTGCCCTTGGGACAGAAATGGACAGAAAATGAAGTGAAATGGGAGAGTTTTAAGTGTGTAATGGACTGAATGAATAAGAGAAGTGCGGAACCCTTTGATGTGTGAAGGGTGACTTGTTTTATAGAAATGAATCTGTCCCCAACATTCAGATTGGATCTGGGATTTGTTTAACTCAGATGGCAGTGCATTGTTGATGTAATGAGTGTGTTTCTGAGATGGTGGACGCACGGCCCTTGAGGAAATATGCATGCCTTTGGCTATTTTAGTTGAATCATGCATGTGAAGTGGCTGCAAAGCTGAAATGACAGCCTGGAAAGGGTAACAAGATGCACGGCCTAGACAAGGATGAAGTATAATCACATGGAATGATGGGTTGATCAGATTTCTGGAATAATGAATGCAAGGAATGGACAAGATCTGCAGGTATGTGGTATATTTAATCAAGGAACATGTGGATTTCTGCAAAGGTGAATTGAACCACTTGAAACTGTTTGCACAAATCTGGAAAGGGGAAGAACACACGGCATGGACAAAGGGGATGCTGCAAGCATGTGGATTTCTGCATGGAATGATGGTGTTTGTTGGTGTCAATATGGCTGAGTGAATTAAGTAATGGAAATGGTGTTTTTGGCGCAAAAGGGAGATGGAATGGATGTGGTTTGCACGGCACAAAGTTGCAAACATGCATGTGAATGCATGTTTGGGTGTTGAATCTGATTTGGTACTAGAAGTGCATAAAATGATGGGATGACAAGGGAATGCACGGCTAAAGTTGTGAACTTGCATGTGAATGCATGTTTTGATGTTGGAACCACATAGCCGACTTCCATGTTTTTGCTTTGTTTAGAATCACCCAACATGGCTGAATTGCATCTCTTAACACTTCACATCTTCTCTGGAATGTTTTTACTTCATATGTCTTCCCATTAATCCAATTTCACAAAGACTGCACACTAACACCAAATAATGTAAAATGCAACTAGTTTAATCCAAAACAATCACAAAGACACCAAATAATGAAGATATAAATGTATACAAAATGTGACTTATCAAGTATCACCCCCCATTCAAAGATAAATTCCATGCCGTGGGTTCCAATTGAGCCTAAGAAGGTCTCGTCCGGCTGCAAGACGTAAAAGAAAGCGCTACATGGGAGGCAACCCAATACAGTGAATAAAACAAAGCTTGTTCATTGATTTTCGAGAAATTACAAATGTATCAACAACAAAGAGAAAGATGGAGTCTTCACAAAGGTTGTTTGCGTGAAGACCCACCACGAGGCAAAACCCTAGAAGCGGAAGGCATCGGAGCAGAGGGCATCGGAGCGGAAGGCATCGGAGCAGAAGGCATCAGAGCCAAAGGCATCGGAGCGGAAGGCATCGGAGATAGAGCATTTGAGGCCTCAAAACTTGGCGGAACGCTGGATGACCCAGGAAAAAGGTGCCTCTGGAAGAAAGACGCAAGCAGTTGACGGTCACTTTGCATTCGACCTTGAGATTCTTGCATCTCATCAAGCTTCCTCTTCATGCCCGACGAATAGTTATTTGCAAGCACATGCAAACTTCTATTCTCGTACTTAAGCTGTTTAATCTCCTGCTTAAGATTTTCCACCTCCGCCATCAATGATTCAACCTGACGGGAGCGAGCAAGTAGGCGTTGGCCCATGTTGGACACAGAGCCAGCGCACTGAACACTGAGAGCCAGGGACTCTTGAACGGCCAACTCATCGGACCGTCCTGAAAGCAGCTGACTATCTTTGGGAGTGAGGAGGTTCCGAGCTACTATCGTAGCTGTTGTTGCATCCGTCATCATGGAGTCTTCACCTGAAAGAGGACCGTTAGAAGATAAGAAAGAAGGGCGCCATACATTACCTTGACGGGGCGCAACCGGATCGCTGCTGAGACTCAAATCTAAGCACAGGTTCGATGAGTTAGTCATTTTTCAAAGGTGTTCAAAGAGAAGGGTTGGATGGAGTAAATTTTCAAAGGGCCGGAGACGATTTTCAAGAATGGGCAATCTTCAGAGTGTGTATGTTGGTGGTGATCGATACCTCTATAAAAAGCCAAGGCAACACGACCACCGATTCGAAGAGCCGGATTTTTCCTGCGTAAATTTCGACGACGATCTCTCGGCTTTTCAGAAAACGCGTTCAACTTTGTCAAAAGATCTCTGACAAAGTTGAAAACACGTGGAGGCCATCATCGCAACTACACACTTTTGCCGACAAGCGCAAAGTTCGGCGACGCTTTCTCTGCTTTTCAGAAAACGCGTGCAACTTTGTCAAAAGATCTCTGACAGAGCCGCATCCGCACTACTACGTGTCGTTCACAAAGCGAAGGGGCGTCGTTCAGAAAGCGAAGGGGCGTCGTTCAGAAATCGAAGGGGCGTCTGCTCAGAAATCGAAGAGGCGCATTCAAAGATCGAAGAGTCGTCACTATTTCAAAAAGCCGGATTTGCGGGATCAAAACGTTTGTCGACAACGGTAAAAGAACAGTACCACCACTTGCTATTGGGAAATCCCTATATATGTCGACCTTCATCTTTTATGGCAAGGCAAACCTGAAGATAATGCCCAACTCTTCCTCTCCTATGAGGGCGCACTCCCAGCAAAGCCTTTCGTAATACTCAATTTTTTCTTCTTCCCCAAAGATGATACCAGATGCCTGGAGTACAGATGACCCAGGAGGAAACGGTAGATTGAAGCATGTGGAGACAAGCACGTTCAGGCACCATTGGTGCCCACGGCATGGAGTGAGATCTCCTCCACAACCTGCCCCACGGCATTCTCATAGTATGGCTTCAATAAACCCTCTAAGATAAGGTAAAGTGCATGGCAACCCTATAGGATTAGGATAAGGTGTCCTAAATGGATAAGGTGCCCTAAATGGATAAGGACTCCTCATTGTACTTGGAAACTTTGCCTATTTAGGATTAGGAAACCTTGTCTTCATCATTCCTTCTTCATCTTGGACTCCTTTTCCTTCTTGGACTTGGAAAACTTCTTTGTTGCTTCACTTGAGACCATTTGGATTTTGACTTTCCTACTTCAAGTAGGAAACCTTGTTTGAGTAGGAATGTTCATTCTTCTAGGAATCCTAATTCAACTAGGAAACCCATTTTCATTAGGGGCTTTCCTACTTCAACTAGGAAACCTTGTTCAAGTAGGAAACATCATCTTCAAATCTTCAATTTCGTCCATCCTCTTGGCTCCAAGCATATGATGTCCATTCCAAGCTCTAATTTGCTTCAAAAGGCTCCAAAATGCATCCTTTTGCATACTTTGCCCTTAAAACCTGAAAATACATAAAACTAGCTTAAAAGACTACTTTCCTAAGGAAAAACACTATAAATGCACAAGAACAAGCTAAACTAAGGTGCATAAATATGCTCCTATCAGAAACTTTTGCCAAGAATTCACTTAACGCGATCGTCGATAAACGACCTCCACTACTAGCAAATATAAGGTTATAACTATTAGGTGAAATTCCCTTATATTTTAGCTTCAAATCCCTGCATGAAAAACTAAGTGGCCACCTTAATCAACACACAAGAATGAGTTATCAATCAAACAGTTAAGCAAATTGAATTCACAACTTATGAAATAACAATTGGATGTAATCAATTCATCTTGCAAGCATAATCATGGTATTGAATAGCCCCCTAGCCAAAAGGCTTAGTTCCTCATGTTCGTAAAACAAAGGGAAACAGATTTATACATTGTAACTATAAGAAACAGAACACCTAAATACTCCAACGATCCAATGTTGAATAGCTAGAATCTTCAAGCAATCTTCTTCCTCTCCTTTGCTATGGCACAAGAGGTTCTGGTGAGTTTAGGGGGTTATGGATGATGTAGAATGATGGATTTAGGTTTAGGATGGATGTAGGGGACGGCAAGGGTTGGTTTTGGGCAGAAAATATGGAGAATGGTGAAGTATGGATGTGTTAGAGGGATGGGATGATTTTCTGGCGTGAATGGTGAATGAATCGAGAGTTTTGTGGCTGTAACAAGGATGTTTATTTATATGATTTCAGGAATTAAAACCATAGGTTATTTAGGTAAACAGAAATTAAGTCAAAAGCTCTCGAAATAGGAAATCAAATCAGAAATTTAAAGGAAACAAGCTAAAAGTTGCGGCAAGGGCATAAAACACAAAAGGAATGTGTTTTAATGCAAGGAAATAGGAAAGAACCATCTCCCTTGCACGGCAAGGAAGAGAAAAGGTCAAGGAAGGTGCGGCTATGATATAGGAAAGGTTTAAATGTCCTAGAACGGTAAGGTTCCCTTGCACGGCAAGGGATGATGAGAAAGGGAAAGTTGACATGGTGCACGACAAGGAAGAAGAAGGGTCAAGGGACCTTTGTTTTGTGTCCTAGAATGCATATGAAGTCTTCAAAGTGTCTGGGACATAAGGACAATTAGCATTTAGGAAATGTCAAACCAAGATAGGAAACCCTGGGCTTAACTTTCCTACTTCAAGTAGGAAACCTTCTTTGACTAGGATTCTGATAGGAGCATATTCATGCGACTTAAATGGCTTGTTCTCGTGCATTTACGTTATGTTTCATTAGTTATTTTAGTCCTTTATGCTTCTTTTGTGTGTTTTCAGGTTCTAAGGGCAAAGTATGCAAAATGGTGCATTTTGGTGCATTTTGGAGTAGTTTGGGGCGTTAAATGGATTGGATATACTTGAAGCCAAGTAGATGGACGAAATTGAAGACCAAAGGAGGCCCTTTGTACCAGAAATTCACACCAACACATCCCATTTCAGATTGCATTCCAATCATTCCAGCCAAGCCACATGCACTCCCATTAATTTATTCAACCTAGCTGTCAAAGCACATGCACATTCACCCTAATCATTCACATACACAATCTGCCATCATTCACACATTCATTCCACATGCATTCCCTTCACAAATCAGCCACATGCACTTTGCCTTTCATCATTGCACCATAAATCAGCCACATGCACCCATAATCATTCATCCAACTTTGCACATGCATTCATCATCATAACCTAGCTGTCATTACCCTTTGATCACATGCATAAATCAGCCACATGCATCTCCCATCACCATTTCAGATTTCCACCAAGTTCCTAGCTGTCATATTCCCTCCTTTTCACCTATAAATAAGCAACCATTGCAGCCACAATTCATTCATTCCCATTCATACACAATTCATTCACCATTCACGCCAGAAATTCATCCCCTCTCTATAACACATCCATACTTCACCATTCTTCATATTTTCTGCCCAAAAAGAAGCCTTGAGGTCCCCTACATCCATCCCTATCCTAAACACATCATTCTACACCATCCATAACTCCCCATCCCTCCAAACCTATCCTTAGACCTTGTGCTACAACGAAGAGGAGGAGAAGAGTGCCTAAACGTTCATACAATTCAAGTTTGAGTTGTTGGAATGTTTAGGTGTTTCTTTTCCTCGATTCCAATGTTTAATTTCAATTCTCTTTGTTTTGTACGTATGAGGAACTAAACCCCCCCTTGGCTAGGGGGGGATTCGAAATATATGTTTATGCTTGCATTTTGATTTGATTACTTCTAATTGCGTTTCATAAGTTGTGGATTCAATTTGTTTAACTGTTTGATTGATAACTTATTTATGTATGTTTATTGAGAGTATACGCTTAATTTTCATGCATGAATATGACGCTAGAATATAAGTGAGTTTCACCTAATAGTTACGAACTTATATTCACAAGTAGTGGAGGTTGCTTATAAACAATCGCGTTAAACGAATTCTTGGCATAAGTTTCATGCAATCATAGTAACGAATGCCTCGTCAACACTTATAGTTTTCATGATGCTTAATGATTCTTGCTTGTATCTCTATTATGCAATTCATGTAGGGAACTTGTGAGGAATGCTTTGGGTTGTCGTATGCAATCATCCAATTCATTAACTTAAGGAAAATTTGACGGTTAATTTAAGCGGACCTAATTAACCCGGGGTGTTGAGAATTCATGGTTTATTGAGAAGCAATTAGATTCGTTTTATATGCAAGTATAACATGTATGGAGATGAACCCCTTGGCTAGCATTCATTCATTCAATTCCATCACATTCATCTTTACAATCTGTTTTTAAATACAATCTGTGCATTTTAGTTAATTTCGTCAAAAACTCAATCCCCCTTTACTTTAATGTCCAAATTAGTTAGAAAGTGTTTTAGGTTGTGTTTATAAGTGTTTTGATTCAATTTGTTATACAAATTCGTCCAAATTTACCAAAGTGCTCAAAACTGCCCAGAAAGTGTTTTTAAGGCTGTTTTGAGTGTTTTGGTGCTGTTTTGAGTCTTTTGGTTTGTTTTGGTGTTTTAAAGTTTAGTTTTGCATTCTTTGAGTCTAGTATAGTGTTTTATATTGTGTTTTTACGTTTTTGAGTCAAATCCAAGTGATTAACAATCCCTCCTAATCCCCGGTCCTGAACGATCCCTACTTACATTCTATACTACAATTGTCAAAAAGAGGGTTTAATTTGTGCGCGTATAAATCTCGCATCAAATTTTGGCGCCGTTGCCGGGGATTAGCAACTTTGCTAATCTCTTGGATTGTTTTATTTTCGTTTGTGTGTATATATTTTTAGTTTTATTTTGTTGATTTTAGAAGCACAACATGGCACTTGATAATGCTTATCTTTTGTCACAGCTCATGGAAAGGTCCCAAATGCAAAACGTTGATATAGTTGATCTTCAATCAAGGAATAACGTGTTTTCCAATACTTACAATTCGGATTGGAGTGATCATTCAACTTCTATGTGGTGGGAACCTCAAAATATTCAACAAGAAAGATATTGGGAGCCACCTCATATTCAATATGCCCAACCAAACTCAAATTCGTCAATAGATTATAATCAAATTCTTAATGAATTAAACTCTTTGGTGCAGGGTTCACAAAATCAAGCTAAGGAGACTCACCAAGAAACATATTGGCAACCATATGAGGATTCATATGCACCACCACAGCCTTCCCCTCAATCTTCACATCCAAATTCAGGTATATCAAATTATTATAAGGAAGTTATTCAACAACTGAATTCTGTGGAGCAGGGCAGGGAAGCTCAACCATTTCAACAAGACGCATTTTGGCGACCAATTGAGGATTTCTATCAAGCAAAAAAGTTGGCTGAGTGGAACAGTCAATTTAGGCAGAATGCAGAATGCATGGAACAAATTCAAGAACAAATGGTTGAAGATGAGCCCATGGATGAATTGCTACTGCTCGAAGAGGAGGAGGATGCACAAGGCACGGCAAGGGAAGAACAACCCTTGCCGCAACCTCCCAATATTCCTACACCACCCCATTCAAGTAAGGTTGTTCCAAATTTAATTATTTCTAACTTTGTTCCCCCAAATGCACCCTTCCCTGGCAGGATCATGCAATCCATGAAAGATGAGGGGAAGAAAGACATCTTGGACACCTTTCCAACAATTCACGAGGAAAAAGTGGTTGAGGAGCATCTTGAATTCATCAAGGAGGAAATTGGAGTGGATCACACAGCCACAACCTTCAGAATGTCCAATCTGAATGAAAACATCCCTTGTGCATTTGTTGAATGTGCTGCGACTTTAGAGCCAATATTGCAGCCCATAGGTAAGCCACCAACTCAAATTCCAATTCCCACTTCAATTAATCGTGTGTTACATTCTTCATTGCAGGCACCTACTCAAATCCAATTTGGTGAAAGAGTTTACATGGATCTTAGGACAGATCTCTATTCCACTCCATACAAAGATCCAATTCTTGAATGTTTTGAGAAGCATTTCGTGGAGGATGTACTTAAGTTCTTATTGGAGCATGTAGGTAAGCCACCAACTCAAAATCCAAAGTCGTTTTTGACTAATATGTTGTTGATGTCAATGATTAGAGCACCCACTCTTGAAATTCAACCATTGCCGGAACATTTCAAGTATCATCATCCATTCAATGATCAACTCCATGCCGTGGGTTCCATTAAGGCATGATTGTGTTCTTCGTCCGGCTGCAAGACGTTAAAGAAAGCGCTACTTGGGAGGCAACCCAATACAGTGAATAAAACAAAGCTTTTTCATTAATTTTCGAGAAATTACAAATGTATCTAACAAATGGAGCTTCACAAAGGTTGTTTTTGTTTTTGTTTGCGTGAAGACCCACCACGAGGCAAAACTCTAGAAGCGGAAGTCATCGAAGCAGGAGGCATCGAAGTAGGAGGCATCGGAGCGGGAGGCATCGGATATAGAGCATTCCAGGCCCCAATACTTGGCGGAACGCTGGATGACCCAGGAAAAAGGTGCCCCTGGAAGAAAGACGCAAGCCGTTGACGGTCACTTTGCATCCGACCTTGAGATTCTTGCATCTCATCAAGCTTCCTCTTCATGCCCGACGAATAGTTATTGGCAAGCACATGCAAAGTTCTATTCTCGTACTTAAGTTGTTTGATCTCTTGTTTCAGGTTCTCCACCTCCGCCATCAAAGATTCAACCTGACGGGAGCGAGCAAGGAGGCGTTGGCCCATGTTGGACACAGAGCCTGCGCACTGAACGCTGAGAGCCAGGGACTCTTGAACGGCCAACTCATCGGACCGTCCTGAAAGCAGCTGACTATCTCTGGGAGTGAGGAGGTTCCGAGCTACTATCGTAGCTGTTGTGGCGTCCTGCATCACGGAGTCTTCACCTGTAAGAGGACCGTTAGAAGATAAGAAAGAAGGGCGCCATACGTTACCTTGACGCGGCACGCCCGTATCACTGCGGAGACTCAATTCTAAGCTAAGGTTCGATGGGTTTGCCATTTTTCAAAAGTGTTCAAAGAGAAGGGGTGGACGGAGTAAATTTTCAAAAGGGCCGGAGACGAGTATCAAGAATGGGAAATCTTCAGAGTGTGTAAGTTGGCAGTGATCGATAGCTCTATAAAAAGCCAAGGCAACGCGTCCACCGATTCAAAAAGCCGAAATTTGAGGCTTAAAGTTCGGCGACGCTCCCTCGGCTTTTTCAGAAAACGCGTTCGACACGTGGAGGCCACCATCACAACTACACGTCTTTAGCCGACAAGCGCAAAGTTCGGCGACGCTTTCTCTGCTTTTCAGAAAGCGCCTGCTCAGAAATCGAAGAGGCGTCTTCAAAGATCGAAGAGTCGTCACTATTTCAAAAAGCTGGATTTGCGGGATCAAAACGTTTGTCGACAAGGGTAAAAGAACAGTACCACCACTTGCTATTGGGAAATCCCTATATTTGTCGACTTTCATCTTTTATGGCAAGGCAAACCTGAAGAAAATGCCCGACTCTTCCTCACCTCTGAGGGCGCACTCCCAGCAAAGCCTTTCGAAACACTCAATTCTTTCTTCTTCCCCAAAGATGATACCAGATGCCTGGAGTACAGATGACCCAGGAGGAAGCAGCACAACAAATACATGTGCTGATTCATTCACCGCTTCTTCAAAAGCAAAGGTATCTCATATCATCAAGGTCAAAAGCAAAGGTATCTCATATCATGCTCTTTCCCTGTCTTTTCCTTTGTCTTTGTTATTACTTGCATGGCAAAGTGAAAGAAGCAATCAGCCGGCACTTGGAGTCTATCTAGACTCTATTCCCTGGTTGCTTACCTAGCTTTGCTGAGCTATCCTCTAACCCTCTTCAATACGAATTGGAGAGATTGAACAAAGAAACAGATAAGAGAATGAAGCTCAGACCTTCGGGGGAGACCAAAGGAAGCCTGCTGCCCAGTTCAAGAGTAGCACAAAGGAAAATCAACGATGGGAGCAGCGCAGTTCAAGAGTAAGCCTGTGGAATCACAAAGATCCAAGCCTCAATGCAATTACCAAGGAGAAGATGGAATTTACACTATATAACCAGATTTGCGTCTCTAAACTCTTCTCTTTGTTAACTACATTCTGCCATGTTTAGTATGTTTAGTTGCTTTTTGTGTGTTTACTTATGTTTTGTGTGAATCTATGCTTAAAACATTGAGGACAATGTTTGATTTAAGTGTGGGGGGGGTAACTAAGTATATTTGATGCAAATTCGTGGGATTTTATCACCCATAACTTCAAATGTTGTTCCTTGCTGTTTTAAGGTGTTTTTAAGATGTTTTAGAGTGTTTTAGTATGTTTTGTTTTATAACTCCGAAAATCACATAAAAATTTGAAAAACATGTTTTGAAAAGCCTAAAAAGAGTGTTTTAAGTCGTTTTTGTGTGTTTGTGTCTTAGGATACCTTCCAACACAATGATAAGGATTTGGTTTGTAATTGCATGACTGTTAAAAAGAGTTATAAACATAGAGAAAAGTTTGATTTACTCTTGGTATATGCTTGGTTATGGTTATAATGTATGACTTCACATGCAATCATAAAAGAAAAATTCGTTTTTGTAACATGCTTGAAGGAAGGAACTCAAACAAACGCTACAACCCTGTGAGACTCGAGCCATTACCTTCTTTGGAGAGTTATAATCTGTGATTCTTTGTTTTCTAAAGTTGTTGCATGATCTCATTATTCCTTGCTTGGTTGCTACTTAGAATGCAATTATATCATGATAGAACTAAATGCTAGAACTTATATCCGTTTCATTCAAAGCATGACATTGAATTGCATAACACATATCAAGATGAAGTTGTGTAACCACCACCATAGCCAAATAGCCTTACTTCCCATATTTCATATATGTTGTAAGTTTTAACCCCGTTGAGCCTTGTTTAGCCTTTATTCTTTGTTTACCCACATTTTCCTCACCTAGCCTAGAGTAGGACTTTCCTATACCCTTGTTCTTAAAGTATAGTGAGCATGACTTAAATGAATTCCTTTTGAGTTACATTATGCAAGAAAATGAGTGTGGGGGAGTAAAAGTTTGTTCTTACGTTTATATGTATGTTTTGAGGTTCAAAAAAAAAAAAAAAGAAAAGAAGAAGAAAAAAGAAAAAAAAAAAAAAAAAAAGAGTGAAAATAAGTTAGAATGAACTCACGAGCGTTGATGGTTGAAGAAAGGGTCCAAAAAGTTGAATATGGCCCTAAGTTTTGTGTGATTTTCCCTTGGGTGTTCAAAGTTGACTTCTGCGTTCTTAAGGGAATTCTAAGTGCCTAATTCAATACTTTGCTCACTATTGCTTTAAGAATGTTTGTTTATCCTTCACCTTTCATTGTTAGCCAATACCCTAGCCCCGTTACAACCCTTTGACTTCTATCTTGAGTGTTATGTGTTTCAAAATGTGGAGTTTGGAATTGATATGAGCTTATGGAGTCACTGGTTCTCGCGTCTAAGTAGTAGCATTCCATTCATGAGATCATATCTAAACATGCTTATTAACTCCAGAAATTGCTCTCTTTGTGATATATATATATGTGAGTGTTCGTTTTCATTAATCTTCTCACAAATGACTAGATTAGGGTGTGTAGTTAGAAAATCTGAGTGAAAATCGAGTGCATATCTTGTAAGGAATTGAGCAAATTCTCTAAGGCATGTTACTACATTCAAAACATGGTTTTAAATGCTTAATTGTGAAATAGTATGTGGTGACTATGATTAAGAATGTACTTAAGTGTGAAGATGACTAAAATCTGTGAGAATGATGATTTTTAACATGTCATGTGCATTGGAAATCCCTGAGACGATTGTTGGAAGGTTTAGGTTGTGTTTTACTTGTTTTGTTTCGTTTTGTTTTGTTTTGTTTTTCTTTCTGTTTTGCTCGAGGACTAGCAAAAGATAAGTGTGGGGGTATTTGATAGGAGCATATTCATGCGACTTAAATGGCTTGTTCTCGTGCATTTACGTTATGTTTCATTAGTTATTTTAGTCCTTTATGCTTCTTTTGTGTGTTTTCAGGTTCTAAGGGCAAAGTATGCAAAATGGTGCATTTTGGTGCATTTTGGAGTAGTTTGGGGCGTTAAATGGATTGGATATACTTGAAGCCAAGTAGATGGACGAAATTGAAGACCAAAGGAGGCCCTTTGTACCAGAAATTCACACCAACACATCCCATTTCAGATTGCATTCCAATCATTCCAGCCAAGCCACATGCACTCCCATTAATTTATTCAACCTAGCTGTCAAAGCACATGCACATTCACCCTAATCATTCACATACACAATCTGCCATCATTCACACATTCATTCCACATGCATTCCCTTCACAAATCAGCCACATGCACTTTGCCTTTCATCATTGCACCATAAATCAGCCACATGCACCCATAATCATTCATCCAACTTTGCACATGCATTCATCATCATAACCTAGCTGTCATTACCCTTTGATCACATGCATAAATCAGCCACATGCATCTCCCATCACCATTTCAGATTTCCACCAAGTTCCTAGCTGTCATATTCCCTCCTTTTCACCTATAAATAAGCATCCATTGCAGCCACAATTCATTCATTCCCATTCATACACAATTCATTCACCATTCACGCCAGAAATTCATCCCCTCTCTATAACACATCCATACTTCACCATTCTTCATATTTTCTGCCCAAAAAGAAGCCTTGAGGTCCCCTACATCCATCCCTATCCTAAACACATCATTCTACACCATCCATAACTCCCCATCCCTCCAAACCTATCCTTAGACCTTGTGCTACAACGAAGAGGAGGAGAAGAGTGCCTAAACGTTCATACAATTCAAGTTTGAGTTGTTGGAATGTTTAGGTGTTTCTTTTCCTCGATTCCAATGTTTAATTTCAATTCTCTTTGTTTTGTACGTATGAGGAACTAAACCCCCCCTTGGCTAGGGGGGGATTCGAAATATATGTTTATGCTTGCATTTTGATTTGATTACTTCTAATTGCGTTTCATAAGTTGTGGATTCAATTTGTTTAACTGTTTGATTGATAACTTATTTATGTATGTTTATTGAGAGTATACGCTTAATTTTCATGCATGAATATGACGCTAGAATATAAGTGAGTTTCACCTAATAGTTACGAACTTATATTCACAAGTAGTGGAGGTTGCTTATAAACAATCGCGTTAAACGAATTCTTGGCATAAGTTTCATGCAATCATAGTAACGAATGCCTCGTCAACACTTATAGTTTTCATGATGCTTAATGATTCTTGCTTGTATCTCTATTATGCAATTCATGTAGGGAACTTGTGAGGAATGCTTTGGGTTGTCGTATGCAATCATCCAATTCATTAACTTAAGGAAAATTTGACGGTTAATTTAAGCGGACCTAATTAACCCGGGGTGTTGAGAATTCATGGTTTATTGAGAAGCAATTAGATTCGTTTTATATGCAAGTATAACATGTATGGAGATGAACCCCTTGGCTAGCATTCATTCATTCAATTCCATCACATTCATCTTTACAATCTGTTTTTAAATACAATCTGTGCATTTTAGTTAATTTCGTCAAAAACTCAATCCCCCTTTACTTTAATGTCCAAATTAGTTAGAAAGTGTTTTAGGTTGTGTTTATAAGTGTTTTGATTCAATTTGTTATACAAATTCGTCCAAATTCACCAAAGTGCTCAAAACTGCCCAGAAAGTGTTTTTAAGGCTGTTTTGAGTGTTTTGGGTGATGTTTGAGTCTTTTGGTTTGTTTTAGTGTTTTAAAGTTTAGTTTTGCATTCTTTGAGTCTAGTTTAGTGTTAAAGTGTCTTAGTTTGTGTTTCTAAGTGTTTTGATTCAAGTTATTACCCAAATTCGTCCAAAGTACTCAAAGTGCTCAAAACTGCCCAGAAAGTGTTTTTAAGGCAGTTTTGAGTGTTTTGGTGCTGTTTTGAGTCTTTTGGTTTGTTTTGGTGTTTTAAAGTTTAGTTTTGCATTCTTTGAGTCTAGTATAGTGTTTTATATTGTGTTTTTACGTTTTTGAGTCAAATCCAAGTGATTAACAATCCCTCCTAATCCCCGGTCCTGAACGATCCCTACTTACATTCTATACTACAATTGTCAAAAAGAGGGTTTAATTTGTGCGCGTATAAATCTCGCATCAGATTCCTCATTTGATTAGGAATCCTCTTGTGATTAGGAATCCTAACTTCATTAGGTCTTCAATTTCGTCCATTCCTTTTGCTCCAAACATAAGCTATCCATTCCAAGCCCAATTTTGCTCCAAAATGCTCCAAAATGCACCTTTTTGCTTCCTTAGCCATATGAACCTAAAAACACACGAAAATGGCATAAAGGACTAAAATAACTAAGGAAACACAATGTAAATGCATGAGAACAAGCCAATTAAGTCGCATAAATATGCTCCTATCAAACATGAGAGGTGATAGGAGCATATTCATGCGACTTAATTAGCTTGTTCCCGTGCATTTATGTTGTGTTTACTTAGTTATTTTAGTGTTTAAGGCCACTTTTGTGTATTTTCAGATTATAAGGCCAAAGCGTGCAAGAAGATGCAAATTGGAGCCTTTTGGAGCAAAAGAGGAATGAATGAGTTGAAGACTTGAAGAAACGATGAATTCCTACTCCAACGATGAATTCCTACCAAAACGAGGATTCCTACTCAAACAAGGATTCCTACTTGAAGTAGGAAAGTTAACCCTAGGTTTCCCGTTTTGGTAACCTTTCCTAAACTTAAATGTCCGTATTTTCTAGCCACTTTGAAGGCCTTGTAGGCACTTTAGGACACAGAACCAAGGCCCTAGCCCAATTACACAACCTTGCCGTGCCTTAACCCTTCTTCCCTTCCCTTGCCGCGCAAGGGGGGGCAATTTTGTCCTAGGTTTACACTTAAAACACATGCTCCTAAAACTAGCCGCACCTTGCCTTTTTAATTTCTGATTTTTTTTCCTAATTCTATCAGCCTTTAAATTAATTTTAGTTAATAAAAATAAACTAGGGTTTGAATTTCTGAAACCCTAGGTTTTCCACCACCTAGCCGCACCCTATATTCTCTTCTTTGATTCATTCTTTTCAGATTTTTCAGCCACAAAAGCATCTCAGCCACAAAAATCCTTTTTAGCCGCACCTTAGGTTTGAACTTTGGATTCATTCATCATCCCATCTCAGCCGCACCTATTTTCTAACCCTAAAAACCGTAAGCCGCAGCCACCATCCCATATTATTCAATCCGCAGCTTTCCCCCCACATTGCAGCAACTCCCCACCAGCCGCAGCCTTCACCACCCATTCCAGCCACTTTCCATCATTGCCACAGCCAGCACATCAACTCCAGCCACCATCCACACCTCCCTACACCTTCCCATCACCCTGCCGCACCACCAAACCTCCCTAAATCCATCCCTAAACCAGAAAAACACCCAAAAATTCCCTCAACCATCTCTGCCGCAGCAAGGAGAAAAAGAAAGAGGAGCTTAGACGCGCAGAAATTCAAGTGGATTCGTTGGGCGTTCTAGGTGTAATCAATCCTTTGTTCTCTATGTTTAAATTCCATTTTATTTCTCTTTCTGTGAACATGAGAGGCTAAATCCCTAGTTAGCTAGGGGGTGATTCGAAACCATGTTTATGCTTGCAATATGAATTGATTACCTTTGGTTGGAATTTCATGAGTTATGGATTCAATTCGTTTAACTGCTTGATTGATAACTTATTTGTGTATGTTTATTGAGAGTGCACGCTTAATTTTCATGCATGAATATGACGCTAGAATATAAGTGAGTTTCACCTAATAGTTACGAACTTATATTCACAAGTAGTGGAGGTTGCTTATAAACAATCGCGTTAAATGAATTCTTGGCACTAGTTTCATGCTCATCATAGTAACGAATGCCTCGTCAACACTTATAGTTTTCATGATGCTTAATGATCTTTGATTGTATCTTTATTGTGCTTTTCACGTAAAGGACTTTTGGAGAATGTTTTGAATTGCGTATGCGCTGTCCCATCCAATTCATTAACTTAAGGAGAACTTGACGGTTAATTTAAGCGGACCTAATTAACCCGGGGTGTTGAGTTTCATGATTCATCGAAAGACCAACTGAAAATCATCTTGTATGCAAGTGTAACATGTGTGGAGAAGAACCTTCTGATAGGAGCATATTCATGCGACTTAATTAGCTTGTTCTCGTGCATTTATGTTGTGCTTATTTAGTTATTTTAGTGTTTAAAGCCACTTTTGTGTATTTTCAGAGTATAAGGCCAAAATGTGCAAGAAGATGCAAGTTGGAGTCTTTTGGAGCGAAAGAGGAATGAATGAGTTGAAGATTTGAAGAAACGACGAATTCCTATGCCAACGATGAATTCTTACCAAAACGAGGAATCCTACTCAAACAAGGTTTCCTATTTTAGGAAAGTTGACCCTAAGTTTCCCGTTTTGGTAACCTTTCCTAATCTTAAACGTCCGCATTTTCTAGCCACTTTGAAATCCTTGTAGGCGCTTTTGGACACAAAACGAAGGCCATAGGGCCCTTAAAACCCTTTGCCGTGGGCTTTAAACCAACTCCCTTTCCTTGCCGTGCAAGGGGGGGTATTTCTGGCCCATTTCATGCATTAAACCCTAGTTCTAAACCCTAGCCTTATTCCTTGCAGCCGCACCTCTCCTTCCATATTCATTCAGCCACTTATTCCCATTCCTTCCCATAATCCATTTAACCTAATTCACATTCCCAAGCCGTGCACTACCATTCCCCTCTCATTCATTCACAAATTCACTCCCCATTCATTCTTAAAACCGTATCATCCCATCACCCTAATCCCTTGCAGCCGCAAGCCACCATCCATATTTCACCCTAAAGCTTTCTAAATCCATCTCAGCCACACCCTTTAATTCACCCTAGAATCTCATCCATTCATTGATAATTTTCAGCCACCAATATACACATATTGCACCTTAGCCGCACCTAATTCTCCAATTCATTCATCCATACGCAGCCACCATCCCATATTCTCTCCCAATTTCCTCCCAAAACCGTGCAGCCACCATCACCCACAACCTTGGCCGTGCATTACCTCCACCATTCCAGCCACCTTACACACCATTCCACACCATCCATACACCCTAATTCCTCTCTAATTCACAAACAGCCGCAGCCATCTTCGACATATAATCCAACACAGCCGCACCTTTCCTCCACCCTTCCAGCCACCATACCATCCTTCCTCCATCACTCCACCACTTTGCCGCACCACCCAACCTCCATAAATCCATCCCTAAACCCGCAAATCATCCACCAACACCATTTAAACCCAATCTGCCGCAGCAAGGAGAAGAGGAAAGAGGACTTCGACGCGCACCAATTCACGTGGATTCGTTGGGGGTTTTAGGTGTAATCATTCCTTTGTGCTTTATGTTTAAATTCAATTGTATTTCTCTTTTTGTGGACATGAGAGGCTAAATCCCCCTAGTTAGCTAGGGGGTGATTCGAAACCATGGTTATACTTGCAATATGAATTGATTACTTTTGGTTGGAATTTCATGAATGTTGGATTCAATTCATTTAACTGTTTGATTGATAACTTGTTTGTGTATGTTTATTGAGAGTGCACGCTTAATGTTCATGCATGAATTTGACGCTAGAGTATAAGTGAGTTTCACCTAATAGTTATGAACTTATATTCACAAGTAGTGGAGGTTGCTTATAAACAATCGCGTTAATTGAATTCCTGGCAAGAGTATCATGCTTTTCATAGTTACAAATGCCTTGTCGATGCTTATAATTTCCAAAGAACGTAATGATTCTAACTTGTATCTTTATCATGCTGTTCATATAGAGAACTTGTTAGGAATAATTTGTTTGCGATGCATATTCATCCAATTCAATGATTCTAGGGAAATTTGAAGGTTAATTTAAGCGGACCTAATTAACTTGGAGTGTCGAGTTCCATAATTCATCGAAAGACCAACTGAAAATCAAAGTGTATGCAAGTGTGACATGTGTGGAGAAGAACCTTCTAGCTAGCATTCATCCATAATTTCATTCAATTCACTACAATCTGCCTTTGAACTACAATCTGTGCATTTTAATTAATTTCGGCAAAAACTCAATCCCCCCTTACTTTTGTGTCCAATTTAGTTAGAAAGTATCTTAGTTTGTGTTTTTAAGCATTTTGATTCATTCTATTACCCAATTTCGTCCAAAGTTACCAAAGTGCTCAAAACTGCCCAGAAAGTGATTTTAAGGCAGTTTTGAGTGTTTTGGGGCTGTTTTGAGTCTTTTGATTTGTTTTTGTGTTTCATTGTTTAGTTTTGCATTCTTTGAGTCTAATTTAGTGTTTCAAACTTTATTTTACGTTTTTGAGTTAGTTTCCAAGTGATTTTGCAATCCCTCCTAATCCCCGGTTAAGAACGATCCCTACTTATTCATATACTACAATTGTCACAAGAGGGTTTTAATTTGTGTGCTTACTTAGTTCGCATCACCTTCTAGTTAGCATTTCATCCATATTTTCATCACATTCATATTTACATTCTGCCCTTAATTACAATCTGTGCATTTTACTTAATTTCGTCAAAAACTCAATCCCCCTTTACTTTAGTGTCCAATTTAGTTAGAAAGTGTCTTAGTTTGTGTTTCTAAGTGTTTTGATTCATTTTATTACCCAAATTCGTCCAAAGTAGTCAAAGTGCTCAAAACTGCCCAGAATGTGTTTTTAAGGCAGTTTTGAGTGTTTTGGGTGCTGTTTGAGTCTTTTGGTTTGTTTTAGTGCTTTAAGTGTTTAGTTTTGCATTCTTTGAGTCTAGTTTAGTGTTTTAAACTTTATTTTACGTTTTTGAGTCAGTTTCCAAGTGATTTTGCAATCCCTCCTAATCCCCGGTTAAGAACGATCCCTACTTTTACATATACTACAATTGTCACAAGAGGGTTTTAATTTGTGTGCTTATATATTCCGCATCAAGAGGCTAAACTCGTTTTAGCCTAGGGATGCTTTAAAGCCATGATTACGTTTATAATATGAGTTGATCAATTCCAGTTGTGACTTCATAAATTGTGAATGCAATTTACTTAACCGTTTGATGGATAACTTATTCTTGTATGTTGATTAGGGAGGCCTACTTAATTTGCATGCTTGAATTTGGTGCTAGAATAGAAGGGAGTTTCACATAATCGTTTCAACCTTATATTCACAAGTAGTTAAGGTTGTTTTCACAATCATGTTAAGTAAATTCCTAGCATGCGTATCATGATGTCATAGTTACAAGTGCTTTGTCAATACTTATGATTTCCATTGAACGTAATGATATTTGATTGTATCTCTACTATGATGTCATCCAATCCAATAAATTAAGGGAAATCTGAGGGTTAATTAGTGATGTCACGGTTAATCTGGGGTGTTGAGGTTCATGGTTTATCGAAAAGCAACTGGAAATCAACTTATGTTTGAATGTATCATGTGTGGAGAAGTATCCCTTGGCTAGTCCATCATCCATTGGTTTCACTCAAATTCGTCCAAAAATCTGTTTTAAGTTCTAAGTTACTTGTTTTCTTTTAAATTCGTCTAAAAACAAATCCCCTTTTCTTACTTGTTCCAAATCTGTCCAAAAGTGTGTTTTAGAGTCTTTTGAGTCAAAACTAATTGTATTTTCGTCCAAATTAGTGTTAGGTGTTCAAAACTGCCCAGATTGTGTTTTTAAGGCAGTTTTGAGTGTTTTGTTGCTGTTTGAGTCTTTTGGTTTGTTTTAGTGTTCTAGTGCTTAGTTTTCCATTCTTTGAGTCTAGTTTAGTGTTTTAACCTTTGTTTTACGTTTTTGAGTCAGTTTTCAAGTGAATTAGCAATCCCTCCTAATCCCCGGTTTAGAACGATCCCTACTTATACATATACTAAAATTGTTAAAAGGGGGTTTTAATTTGTGTGCTTATATATTTCGCATCAAATTTTTGGCGCCGTTGCCGGGGATTAGCAAATTTGCTAATCCCCCGTTGTTTCTTTTTGTTTCTTTTTGTTTTAGCTACTGACCTTATTTCTTTTCTTGTTTGTAGGTACTAGTTTATGACTCGTAGTTCTCAACCTATTAGTGCAAACATCTTGGATTTTGACGACGATTTTTAGCGCACTTTGAGAAAGAAGAAGAAGAACCCAGAACTTCATCCAACAAGTTCTAGCTCGGCTTCCAATCTTGAAGAGGGTGAGGAACCCACGGCAAGGGAGGAGGAAGAAGTCCAAACCATGGCAGCGGACAACCGTACAAACAAGGAGCTTTCCGCTTCGGGAATGGCCAATGCCGCACCCTTGTGCATCCAATACCCAAGGGCGGCTCAAGACAAGACCGACGAATTTGAATTGAAGTCAAGTTTGTTGCACCACATTCCAAAGTTCCATGGACTGTCCATGGAGGATCCCAACAAGCATTTGAAGGAGTTCGAGGTGGTGTGTTCAAGCATGACTCCAATTAACGTTGATAGTAGTATTTTGAAGATGAAGGCTTTCCCGTTCTCACTTTTGGAGAAGGCCAAGGATTGGTTATACGAGTTAGCACCCGGAACGGTCACTTCTTGGGAGAGTATGAAGAGGGTGTTTCTTGAAAAGTTCTTTCCTACTTCAAGAGTCATTCTGTTGAGAAAGAAGATTAGCGGAATCCAACAAAGTCAAGGGGAGTCTTTTCCAACATACTACGAGCGTTTTAAAGCCCTTGTTGCATCATGTCCTCAACATCAAATGAAGGAGGAGCTTCTACTTCAATACTTCTATGAAGGTCTTCTTCCTATTGAAAGGCAAATGCTTGATGCTTCGGCGGGAGGTGTGTTGGTGGATAAAACTCCCATGGCAGCCAAGAATCTCATTGCGAACCGGGCTCTCAATGCACAACAATACGAAGGCATTGGGCAAAGGGACCCTCCACAGCAACAAGTGAATGAGGTAAGTTCTCAATCCGACATTCAAACTCAATTAGCTAATCTTACTTCTCTTGTGTCTCAGATGGCCGAAGGAATGAAGATCCAAGGTCCAATTATATGTGGCGTATGTTCTATTCAAGGTCATCCTTCGGAAAAATGCCCTCAATTGATTGAGAATGGGGGATGGGAGAATGCCAACGCCGTGGGATTTCCAAGCCAAAATCAGCCAAGGAATGATCCATATTCCAATACATACAATCTGGGTTGGAGAGACCATCCTAACTTCAAGTGGAGGGAGCCTCAACAACCTTACCAACAAGGAGGCTTTAGGCAGCAACCCCCGGGGTTTTACACCAAAACCCACGGCCAAGACCAGAACCAACCCCAATCTGCCTAAAACCATCAAGGTACGTCCCTAGAAAATGCTGCAATTCTTAAGTTACTTACCATTTTGTCTTAGGGGCAAGAAAATCAGAACAAAAGGGTGGACCAATTAGAGAAGCAAATGGGGCAGATTACGGAGTTTGTAGGGCAATTCCGAGACCAAGGCAAGCTCCCAAGCTCAACCATTGTCAATCCAAAGGGAGGGTTCGAATCTGCCAAAGCAATCGCTTTGAGGAGTGGAAAAGAGGCACTACATCCACACCACCCAAAACAAGTCCTAACGAAGAAGAAATATTGCAACATGAAGAGGAGGCTGAAGGGAAGCCCACGGCAAGGACACAACTTCCATTGCCTGATGTGATAAAAGATAGCACACAAATTAAACCCTTTTTTGACAATTGTAGTATAGATATAAGTAGGGATCGTTCTAGGCCGGGGATTAGGAGGGATTGCTAATCTAATGAGAATTGACTCAAAGAAGTGAAAATAGGCTTTAAAACACTTTAATTAAATTCACAAGACTCTTACTAACTTGTATGACTCAAAACAAACTTTAAAGACTCAATTTAGACTCTAGGACTTAGTTTGGACGAAAATACACTTAGTTTTGACTCTAAAGACTCAAAAAGACTCTTTTGGACAGATTTGGAACAAGTAAGAAAAGGGGTTTTGATTTTGGACGAATTTAAAAGAAAAACAAGTAACTTAAAACTTTAAAACAGATTTTGGACGAAAATAAGAAAAACTAATGGATGATGGGATAGCCAAGGGATACTTCTCCACACATGATACTTTCTAACATAAATTGATTTCCAGTTGCTTTTTCGATAAACCATGAACCTCAACACCCCAGATTAACCGTGACATCACTAATTAACCCTCAGATTTCCCTTAAGTTAGTGGATTGGATGACATCATACGACAACCCAAAGCATTCTTCAAAAAGTCCCCTACATGACATCATAATAGAGATACGGTCAATGATCATTACGTTCAATGGAAATCATAAGTATTGACAAAGCACTTGTAACTATGACATCATGATACTCATGCTAGGAATTTACTTAACGTGATTGTGAAAACAACCTTAACTACTTGTGAATATTAGTTTGTGACGATTATGTGAAACACCCTAATATTCTAGCACCAAATTCAAGCATGCAAATTAAGTAGGCCTCCCTAATAAACATACAAGAATAAGTTATCCATCAAACGGTTAAGTAAATTGCGTTCACAATTTATGAAATCACAACTGGACTTAATCAACTCATATTATAAATGTAATCATGGTTTCAAAGCATCCCTAGGCTAAAACAAGTTTAGCCTCTCATGTTCATGACAAAACAAAGCAATATAGAATTAAAAATTGAAAATAAAAGATAGATTACACCTAGAAACGTCCAACACTCCAACTTGAATGCACAAACGCCCAAGGCTTGGTCTTCCTTCTCCTCTTCCTTGCTAAGTCACGGCACAAGGTCTATGGTGGGTTTGTGGATGATTTTCTGGGTTTTGGATGGATTTAGGAGGGTGGGGTGGTGCGGCAAGGGTTGATGGTGGTGTATGGAGGTTGGGATGGAGGTGTGGAAGTAGGGGAATGATGGATGGTGGTTGTAAGGTCACGGCAAAGGGTTGAATGTGTTTTTGAATGAATGTTGTGTGAAGGGGGTGGTGGTGATTAAATGGCACGGCAAGGCTGTTTATATAGACTAGTTTGGCACACTTAGTGAAGGAGAAGGATTGCACAATCCCATTGAAAAAGGGTTAATTAAATGGCAGAAATCAAGTGGGAATTGGATTAGGGAATTCGGCTAGGATTTAGGGATTCTAGAAGGTTTTTGGTGCGGCATGTGTATAGGGCTGAGATAAGGTTTCTAGAAGGGATGGTTTAGGGCAGATTCCTAAACCTAAAGGGCCTAGGACATGTGATATAAGAGTAGGAAAAGGATTGTGATTCCTAAACCTACAAGGAATGGTGTACATGCGGCATACAAAGGAATGAGGGTCTAGAATCTGTTCTAAGTGTTTAGATATACATCTAATCCCACCTAAATAGCTAAGTTTAAGTCCCCACCTGATTTGGATAGGATAGAATAGGATAATGTTAGAGATAGGATAGGATAAGGTTTCTAGGATAGGATAAGATAAGGTTGGATAAGGTTGGATAAGGTTCCTTGTTTCTTGCTTCTTCCTTATCCTCATTGCATTAGAACTTCTTCCACCAGATTTGTAGCCTTTCCTAGCTCTTCTAGTCTTCAATTTCGTCCATCCTCTTTGCTCCATGGTTAAGCTATCCAATCCATGCCCAAAAATGCTCCAAATAGCCTCAAAATGCACTTTCTTGCTCCCTTTGCCATTAGGACCTAAAAACATACGAAAATACTTTAAAGACTTAAATACATAGTAATTAACTCATTAAGTGCAAGGAAACATCATAACTAAGTAGCATAAATATGCTCCTATCAAATTCCCCCACACTTAGCTTTTGCTAGCCCTCGAGCAAAACGAAATAAACAAAACAAACAAAACCCAATCTAAGCCTTCCAACAATTGCCTCAGGGATTTCCAACGAACATGACACATTAAAGAACATCATTCTCACGGTTTTTAGCTTTCTTTATACTTCAATACACACTTAATCATAGTTATTACTTATTAGTTCACATTTAATTAATTAAAACAACGTTTTGAATGTAGTAACATGCCTTAGAGAATTCCCTCAATTCCTCACTAGAATGCACTCTATTTTCACACAGATTTTCTAACTTCACACCCTACACTAGGTATTGATAGGAGCATTTTTATGCGACTTAATTGGCTTGTTCTCATGCATTTATGTTGTTTTTCCTTAATTAGTTTAGTGTTTAAAGTCATTGTCGTGCAATTTCAGGTTTTAGTGTCAAAGTATGCAAAAAGAAGCAATTTGGAGCATTCTAGAGCATTTTTGGGCCAAGATTGGATAATGCAAGCATGGAGGCATGAGGATGGACGAATTTGAAGGCTTTAATTCAGTTAGGGAGCTGCAAGGGGGCCTAAAAACCTAATTTCTAGAAGGCTTTATCTATTCACACATGGTGCCTAATTTCTGTATTGGAAGAACAAGCCGTCCTAGCTTGTCACTAGCCGTCCTAGCTTGTCACTAGCCGTCCTACCTTGTCTCCTAGCCGTCCTAGCTTGTCTCCTAGCCGTCCTAGCTTGTCACTAGCCATCCTAGCTTGTCACTAGCCGTCCTAGCTTGTCACTAGCCGTCCTAGCTTGTCACTAGCCATCCTAGCTTGTCTCCTAGCCGTCCTAACTTGTCTCCTAGCCGTCCTAGCTTGTCTCCTAGCCGTCCTACCTTGTCTCCTAGCCGTCCTACCTTGTCACAAGCCGTCCTAGCTTGTCTCCTAGCCGTCCTACCTTGTCTCCTAGCCGTCCTAGCTTGTCACAAGCTCATATCTGATTACCCTAGGGTTTTAAGTGCTTATATATACTCATATTAACCCCTAGATCAGATCATTCCCATTCATACACAATTCATTCACCATTCACGCCAGAAATTCATCCCCTCTCTATAACACATCCATACTTCACCATTCTTCATATTTTCTGCCCAAAAAGAAGCCTTGTGGTCCCCTACATCCATCCCTATCCTAAACACATCATTCTACACCATCCATAACTCCCCATCCCTCCAAACCTATCCTTAGACCTTGTGCTACAACGAAGAGGAGGAGAAGAGTGCCTAAACGTTCATACAATTCAAGTTTGAGTTGTTGGAATGTTTAGGTGTTTCTTTTCCTCGATTCCAATGTTTAATTTCAATTCTCTTTGTTTTGTACGTATGAGGAACTAAACCCCCCCCTTGGCTAGGGGGGATTCGAAATATATGTTTATGCTTGCATTTTGATTTGATTACTTCTAATTGCGTTTCATAAGTTGTGGATTCAATTTGTTTAATTGTTTGATTGATAACTTATTTATGTATGTTTATTGAGAGTATACGCTTAATTTTCATGCATGAATATGACGCTAGAATATAAGTGAGTTTCACCTAATAGTTACGAACTTATATTCACAAGTAGTGGAGGTTGCTTATAAACAATCGCGTTAAACGAATTCTTGGCATAAGTTTCATGCAATCATAGTAACGAATGCCTCGTCAACACTTATAATTTTCATAGAGCGTAATGATTCTTGCTTGTATCTCTATTATGCAATCATGTAGGGGACTTGTGGGGAATGTTTTGGGTTGTCGTATGCAATCATCCAATTCAATAACGTTAGGAAGATTTGAAGGTTAATTAGTGCATCACGGTTAACTTGGGGTGTTGAGAATTCATGGTTTATTGAAATGCAATTGGAAATCTTTTTATTATGCAAGTGTAACATGTGTGGAGATGAACCCCTTAGCTAGCCATCCCATCCATTCAATTCCATCACATTCATCTTTACAATCTGTTTTTAAATACAATCTGTGCATTTTAGTTAATTTCGTCAAAAACTCAATCCCCCTTTACTTTAATGTCCAAATTAGTTAGAAATCAATTTAGTTTGTGTTTTTAAGAGTCTTGAGTCAAGTTACAACTTAATTTCGTCCAAATTTGGGTTTAAGGTCAGAAACTGCCTAGTTAGTGTTTTTAGGCAGTTTTGAGTCTTTTGAACTTGTTTTGAGTCCTTTGAGTCTTTGTATTGTTCAAATTAGTTAGAAAGTGTTTTGGTTTGTGTTTATAAGTGTTTTGATTCAATTTGTTACCCAAATTCGTCCAAAGTACTCAAAGTGCTCAAAACTGCCCAGAAAGTGTTTTTAAGGCAGTTTTGAGTGTTTTGGGTGATGTTTGAGTCTTTTGATTTGTTTTAGTATTTTAAGCGTTTAGTCTCGCATTCTTTGAGTCTAGTTTAGTGTTTTAAACTTTATTTTACGTTTTTGAGTCAGTTTCCAAGTGATTTGCAATCCCTCCTAATCCCCGGTTAAGAACGATCCCTACTTACATACTTACTACAAATTCATGCAACATTTAGGGTCAAATTCACTTTTTTGGACCCTTCCTTCAACAACCAACACTTGTGAGTTCATTCTCACTTATTTTTCAACTCCTTTTCTTTCTTTTGAACACTTTTCTATTTTCTTTTGATTTTTCCACGAATTTTTCTTCTTTTCTTCTCTTTTTTTTTTTTTTATTCTTTATTTTTTTTCTTCTTTTGTCGTGCCCTATCATCTTCCCCCACACTCGTTTTCTGCCATAAATTGACCAAAGGAGTTCACTCTAAGTCGTGCTTCACTATCCTTTAAGAACAAAGGTATGGAAAGTCCTAATCTAGGCTAGGTGAGGATAATGTGGCTAACAAAGAAAATAGGCTTTGAAAAGGCTCAAGAGGGTTAATCCTACAATACATATGAAAAGGGGATAGGCTTTTTGGCTCTGGCTTGACTAACAACTTCATCTTATCGTATGTTATGCAATCAATACCATGCTTTGAATGAAATGGGCATGAGTTCTAGTATTTGGAACTATAATGAGATGCATTCCAAGTAGTAACCAAGCAAAGAATGATGAGATCATGCAACGACTTTAGAAAACAAGAAATCACAGATTATACTCTCCAAAGAACGTTATAGGCTCAAGTCTCTCAGGGTTGTAGCATTAGTTTGAGTTTCTTCCTTCAAGCATGTTACAAAAACTGAATTTTTTTCCTTTGTGATTACATGTGAATTCATAAGCTATAACCATAACCAAGCATAAACCAAAGCACAAATCAACTTCTAGCCATGTTTACAACATTCTTTAATAGTCATGCAATTAAAAACCAAATCCTCATCATTGTGTTGGAAGGTACCCTAAGACACAAACACACACACAAAAACAACTTTAAAACAACTCTTTTTGGGTTTTTCAAAACTGTTTTGCAAATTTTTTTTTGTAAATTTTCGGATTTTCTGAACAAAAGACATAAAAACACTCCAAAACACTCTAAAAACACTTAAAAACAGTGAGAAACAACATTATAAGTGATAGGTGATAAAATCCCACGAAAATCATGTAAAATCATGCAAAAGCAATTTGTTTACCCCCCCCCCCCCCACACTTAAATCAAACATTGTCCTCAATGTTTCACACAAAGATTCACATCCAAACAAACAGTATAAACTAACTAACATGACAAAGTAAAAATAATAAAGAGATAGAGATTAAGGAACGCAAATCTGATTTTGTAGCACGAATTGGTGAATTGCCCACGTCCTCTCTCGTTGAATGCATGGGTTGCCTCCCAAGAAGCGCTTGCTTTAACGTCGTGCAGCCGGACAAACGTTCTTCTTCTACTCACTTGGAGCCCACGGCATGGAGGGTGATGTCCTCCACGACTTGCCCTTCAACATTTGCATAATAGGGCTTCAAACGATGCCCATTCACCTTGAATTCTTGGCCATTCCTCAAGCTTTGGATTTGAACTGCACCATGTGGAAAAACATTAGTAACAACAAAAGGTCCAATCCACTTAGAACGTAACTTACCCGGAAATAAACGAAGGCGGGAATTAAAAAGTAAAACTTTTTGCCCTATGGAGAATGTTTTGCTTCGGATCATCTTGTCATGGAAAGCTTTGGTCTTTTCCTTGTAAATGCAAGCATTCTCATATGCTTCACGCCTAAGTTCCTCAGGTTCGTTCAATTGCAACTTTCTATGCATTCCCGCTGCGTCTATGTCCATGTTGAATGTCTTGATCGCCCAATCAGCCTTGTGCTCTAACTCCACGGGGAGATGACATGGCTTGCCATACACTAGCCGAAAAGGGGACATGCCTATTGGTGTCTTGTATGCCGTCCTATAGGCCCATAATGCATCCTCCAAACACACACTCCAATCTTTTCTTGTTGGTCCAACGGTCTTCTCCAAGATTTGCTTGATTTCTCTATTGGACACCTCGGCTTGGCCATTAGTTTGGGGATGGTAAGGTGTTGAAACCTTATGTGTGACTTGATACTTCTTGAGTAGTGCTTCAATGGTCCGATTACAAAAGTGAGAGCCTCCATCACTAATAAGCACTCAAGGCATCCCAAATCTAGCAAAAATGTTAGTCTTTATAAAATCTGCAACAACTCTAGAATCATTAGTACGGGTGGCCTTGGCTTCCACCCATTTTGAGACATAATCCACCGCAAGCAAAATATAAGTAAAACCAAACGAAGATGGGAAAGGGCCCATGAAATCAATACCCCAAACATCAAAAATTTCAACATTAAAGATAGGTGTTTGCGGCATTTGGTCCCTTGCACCTATATTTCCCATTCGTTGGCAACGATCACAAGTTAAACAAAATGTTCTAGCATCTTTAAAGATTGTTGATGCGAACTAAGTAAGCACACAAATTAAAACCCTCTTGTGACAATTGTAGTATATGTATAAGTAGGGATCGTTCTTAACCGGGGATTAGGAGGGATTGAAAAATCACTTGGAAACTGACTCAAAAGCGTAAAATAAAGTTTAAAACACTAAACTAGACTCAAAGAATGCAAAACTACACACTTAAAACACTAAAACAAATCAAAGGACTCAAAACAGCCCCAAAACACTCAAAACTGCCTTAAAAACACTTTCTGGGCAGTTTTGAGCACTTTGGTGAATTTGGGCGAATTTGTGTAACAAATTGAATCAAAACACTTATAAACACAAACTAAGACACTTTCTAACTATATTGGACACTAAAGTAAAGGGGGATTGAGTTTTTGACGAAATTAACTTAAATGCACAGATTGTAATTAAGGGCAGATTGTAAAGATGAATTGGATGAAAATATGGATGAATGCTAACTAGAAGGTTCTTCTCCACACATGTCACACTTGCATACACTTTGATTTTCAGTTGGTCTTTCGATGAATTATGAAACTCGACACTCCAAGTTAATTAGGTCCGCTTAAATTAACCTTCAGATTTCCCTAGAATCATTGAATTGGATGAATATGCATCGCAAACAAATTATTCCTAACAAGTTCTCTATATGAACAGCATGATAAAGATACTAGTTAGAATCATTACGTTCTTTGGAAATCATAAGCATCAACAAGGCATTTGTAACTATGAAAAGCATGATACTCTTGCCAGGAATTCATTTAACGCGATTGTTTCTAAGCAACCTCCACTACTTGTGAATATAAGTTCATAACTATTAGGTGAAACTCACTTATATTCTAGCGTCATATTCAAGCATGAAAATTAAGCGTGCACTCTCAATAAACTTACACAAATAAGTTATCAATCAAACAGTTAAACGAATTGAATCCACCATTCATGAAATTCCAACCAAAAGTAATCAATTCATATTGCAAGCATAAACATGGTTTCGAATCACCCCCTAGCTAACTAGGGATTTAGCCTCTCATGTTCACAGAAAGAGAAATACAATTGAATTTAAACATAAAGCACAAAGGATTGATTACACCTAGAACGCCCAACGAATCCACTTGAATTTCTGCGCGTCTAAGTCCCTCTTTCTTCTTCTCCTTGCTGCGGCAGTGAGGTTAAATGGTGCTTTTGGATGATTTTCTGGTTTAGGGATGGATTTATGGTGCTATGGTGGTGCAGCAAGGTGGTGGAGTGATGGAGGAAGGTTTGTATGGTGGCTGGAAGGGTGGGGATGGCTGCGGTAAGGTTGGGAAGTGGCTGGAATGGTGGCTATAGGTTGCGGCAGAGAAGAATGATATTGGATGGTGGCTACGGCTTGAATGAATGGGAAAGGTGTGTAAGTGACGGCTTGTAGCTTAGGGTTTATGAGTGAATGGCTGAGATGGTTTGATGAATGAGTGGAATGCACGGCTTAGGGAGAGAATTAGGATGAATGGCTGAATGATGATGGGAGTTGATGCGAAAATTAACTTAACACACAAATTAACCCTCTTTTGACAATTGTAGCATATAAATAAGTAGGGATCGTTCTTACATCGGGGATTAGGAGGGCTTGCTAAACACTCTAAACTGACTCAAATAAATAAAATTAACCTTTCAAACACTTAAACTCACGTAAAAAGACTCAAACACGTTCACAAGACTCAAAATAGGCTAAAGACACTCAAAACTGCCTTAAAAACACAATCTGGGCAGTTTTGAGCCTAAACACAAATTTGGACGAAAATTGGTTCTAACTTGACTCAAAACTCTCAAAAACACAATCTAAAACATATTTGGACCAATTAGACACTCTAAAATAAATGGGGATTTGGTTTTGGACGAAAATAAACAAAACAAAACAAGAAATTAAACTAGGCAGATTTGGACGAATTTGATGGAATTAAGTGGATGGTGAGATGGCTAGGAGGTTTTTCTCCACACATGGCATACTTGCACATAATACAATTTCCAGTTGCTTAATCAATGAATTCATGAACCTCAACACCCCAAGTTAATTAGGTATGCTTAAATTAACTCTCAGATTTCCCTTAGGTCATTGAATTGAATGGAATTGGCGCATTGCAATCAAATTATTCCTCAAAAGTTTTCTATATGAAAGCGCATAAAAGAAAGAGAATCAAAGATCGTTAGATTCTATGGAAATCATAGGTGTTGACGAGGCATTCGTAACTATGAAAGCGCATGATACTTATGCCAAGAATTCACTTATCGTAATTGTGACCAACAATCTTAACTACTCATGAATATAAGTTCCCAACGATTAGGTGAAGTTCCCTCATACCCTAGCATCATGTTTATGCATGCAAATCAAGCGTGCACTCTCAATTCATATACATAAGCAAGTTTTAATTAAAATAGATAAGCAAATTGAATTCAACATTCATGAAATCACAACTGAAAGTAATCAAATCGTCATGCAAATACAACCATGGTTTCGAAATTCCCCCCTAGCCAAAGGGGGGATTAGTTCCTCATGCTTGCACAACAAAAAGTATTGAATTTAAACATTGAAATCATAAGAAAGATTACACCTAAATGCTCAGCAAGTCCAAGATGGATTCGATGCACAGATTGGCTCCTCTTCCTCCTCCTTGCTGCGGCACAAAGTGTAGGTGCTGGAATTGGTGGTTTTGGATGGTTTTTCCTTGTTTAGAGGGATGGAGGATGGTTGATTATGGTGGGGAAGGGTGCAGCAGAAGTGTAGGGATGTGTAGAGTGGTATGGCTAGATGAATGGACGAAAATTGGGTGAATGAGTGATCCCCCTAGTGCCTTGCTGCAAAGCCTTATTTATAAGGCTAGGAAAGGTTTATGTGGAAAATATGGAAGAGAATGCTTTTTCTCCTCCTCTTTCTCTACAAGATTACAAGGATATATATACATGAAACACTTAAGGGATACAAGTGTGTAGCTTGGACAAGGTAGGACGGCTTGGACAAGGTAGGAGACAAGGTAGGACGGCTTGGACAAGGTAGGACAAGGTAGGAGACAAGGTAGGACGGCTAGGAGACAAGGTAGGACGGCTTGCACAAGGTAGGAGACAAGGTAGGACGGCTAGTGACAAGCTAGGACGGCTTGGAGACAAGGTAGGACAGCTAGTTCTTCCAATACAAAAATTAGGCACCATGTGTGAATAGATAAAGCCTTCTAGAAATAAGGTTTTTAGGCCCCCTTGCAGCTCCCTAACTGAATTCAAGCCTTCAAATTCGTCCATCCTCATGCCTCCATGCTTGCACTATCCAATCTTGGCCCAAAAATGCTCTAGAATGCTCCAAATTGCTTCTTTTTGCATACTTTGACACTAAAACCTTATCCACTTTGTCCCAAGCTTATTCCTTCCTCTTCTTATCACATTTCTAGCCTCTTGAAGTCAAAATTCGTCCATCCATGTTAGCCCAAATGTAAGCTATCCACATAGTGTCCAAAATTGCTCCAAAATGCCCTTTCTTGATACTTTACCCCATAGGTCCTACAAACACACGAAATTGAGTTGTAATGCGACATTAACTAAGAAATAATAGCATAAATGCACAAGAATAAGCTAGTTAAGTCGCCTAAATATGCTCCTATCAAATTCCCCCACACTTATCTTTTGCTAGTCCTCGAGAAAAACAAACAAACAAAAGAAACAAAACATATAATCTAAACCTTCCAACGTTCGTCTCACGGATTTCCAATGAAACATGACATGTCAAAGATCACCACTCACATAGATTTAAGCAATCCTTACCCTCGAGCATACTTAATCATAGTCATAATTCACTAGCTCGCATTTAATCAATTAAAACAACATTTTGAATGCAGTAGCATGCCTTAGAGAATTCCCTCAATTCCTTACCGGATATACTCTCTGTTTTCACTCAGATTTTCTAACTACACTCCCTACACTAGGTATATGTGAGAAGATTGATGTAAACATGTAGACGAACACTCACATATGTTATAACAAGGAAAGCATTTTCTGGAATTATGTCAATGACATGTATATGATCTCATGAATGGAATGCTACTACTTAGTCGGGAGAACCAGGGATACCATATGCTCAAACCAATTCTAAACTCCACATATTGAAACACATAACGATCAAGATAGAAGTCTAAAGGTTGTAACGGGGCTAAAGTATTGGCTAACAAGGAAAGGTAGAGGAAACAAACGTTATTAAAGCAATAGTGAGCAAAGTAATGAATTAGGCACTTAGAATTCCCTTTAGAACGCAGAAGTTAATTTTTAACACCCAAGGGGAAATCACACAAAACTTAGGGCCATATTCAAACTTTTTGGACCCTTCCTTCAACAGTCAACATTGTGAGTTCATTCTCACTTATTTTCACTCCTTTTCTTTCTTTTCTTCTTCTTTTTCTTCTTTTTTCACGATTTTTTTCTTTTTTTTTTTCTTTTTCTTTGGTATTCTTTTTTTTTTTTTTTTCTTTTCCCCGTGCCCCTTTTAAGACTTTGGCACACACACACTCACAAAATCCCTTCCCCCACACTTGTTTTCTGCACAAATGTCACTCAAAAGGAATTCCTTCTAAGTTATGCTCCACTATACTTCAAGAACAAGGGTATGGAAAGTCCTATTCTAGGCTAGGTAAGGATGATGTGGTTAACAAGAAAATAGGCTAACTAAGGCTCAAAGGGGTTTAAACCTACAATACAACTGACAAGGGTGGATTTGGCTATTTGGCTGTGGTGGTGACTACTACACAACTTCATCTTGTTATTTGTTATGCTAATCAATTTCATGCTTTGAATAAAACGGGAATGAGTTCTAGTATTTGGAACTATAGTGATGAAACGCATTATAAGTAGCAACCAAGCAAAGAATAATGAGATCATGCAACGACTTTAGAAAACAAGAATGCACAGATTAATACTCTCCAAATAAACGTTTAGGCTCAAGTCTCTCAGGGGCGTCGCTCAGAAATCGAAGGGGCGCCTGATGTGAGAATTATACGCACACAAATTAAACCCTCTTTTTGTCAATTGTAGTGAAGTGTGTAAGTAGGGATCGTTCTGGACCGGGGATTAGGAGGGATTGTTAATCTCTTGGAAACTGACTCAAAAACGTAAAAACAATATAAAACACTAAACTAGACTCAAAGAATGTGAAACTAAACGTTAAAACACTAAGACAAACCAAAAGACTCAAAATACTTTAAAGACATAAACTAAATTGATTTCTAGCTAAATTGAACAATAAAGTAAAGGGGGATTGTGTTTTGATGAAAATTGTAATAACAAAACAAGTTAATAAACTAGGAAGAATTATAAAACAAGGGATAGAATGGATGGAATGGCTAGCTAAGGGGTTCATCTCCATACATGTTATACTTGCATATAAAACGATTTCCAATTGCTTTTCAATAAACCATGAATTCTCAACGCCCGGGGTTAATTAGGTCCGCTTAAATTAACCGTCAAGTTTTCCTTAAGTTAATGAATTGGATGATTGCATACGACAATCCAAAGCATTCCTCACAAGTTCCCTACATGAATTGCATAATAGAGATACAAGCAAGAATCATTAAGCAATATGAAAACTATAAGTGTTGACGAGGCATTCGTTACTATGATTGCATGAAACTTATGCCAAGAATTTGTTTAACGCGATTGTTTATAAGCAACCTCCACTACTTGTGAATATAAGTTCATAACTATTACGTGAAGCTCACTTATATTCTAGCGTCAAATTCATGCATGAAAATTAAGCGTCGACTCTCAATAAACATACATAAATAGGTTATCAATCAAATAGTTAAACAAATTGAATTCACAACTTATGAAACGTAATTAGAAGTACTCAAATCATATTGCAAGCATAAACATATATTTCGAATCACCCCCTAGCTAAAGGGGGGGTTTAGTTCCTCATAACTTTGAAATCAAAGAAACACCTAAACATTCCAACAACTCAAAACTTGAATTGTATGAACGTTTAAGCACTCTTTTCTTCCATTTCTCATACGTACAAAACAAAGAGAATTAAAATGAAACTTTGAAATCAAAGAAACACCTAAACATTCCAACAACTCAAAACTTGAATTGTATGAACGTTTAGGCACTCTTCTCTTCCTCGTTGTTGTAGCACAAGGTTTAAGGATAGGTTGGTTGGGGGGATGGAAGTGTTGAATGGAGTGGGGAGTGATGGAAATGGAAGATGGTTTTTGGATTCTAAGGGGAAGTGTTTATTTGTGGTGTGAGAATGGAGAGATGGAATTGAATGAAATGGAAGTGTGGGATGAATTGAATGATTGGGAATGCAAGGGTATTTATAGGAGGAGTGGAGGGAACATATGGATGTTTGTTTAAGCATTTGTGTGAAGGAATGATGAAGAATTGCATGTGGAATTAAAGAATGAGTGGTGGTGTAATGATGAAGTGAATGCATGTGGAATTAAAGAGGGAGAATGTGGTGAAATGATGAAGTAGGAAGGTGGAAATGCATGTGAGATGTTGGAAAGGAAATGGGAATATGAGTAGGTCATGGCATGGGAGTTATTTTGTTGGTGTAAATGTGCCATGGTTGCAATGATGAAGAATAAAGGGTGCATGTGGGGTGGAATTGAATGAATGCAAAGTGAATGAATAATGAAATGAGTTAAAGAGGGAGAATGTGGTGAAATGATGAAGTAGGAAGGTGGAAATGCATGTGACTTGTTTGTGGAATAAAGAATGAATGGTGGAATGATGAAGAGTTGCATAAAGAATGCATGTAGGGTTAGCTAGGTTGGCTTTGTTTGGGTGCATGTGTGTTAATGGTGGTTTTGCATGTGAATTGATGGATTGTTTTTGATGGAATGGATGGTTCTTTGCATGGCTTTTGAAGTGATTGTGGGCTTTGGAATTGGAAGGAAATGCATGGCCTTGGGGTTGGTTTAAGAGAGAATGGGCTAGGCCCTTTGTTTTATGTCCAAAATGAATACAAGGCCTTCAAATTCGTCCAACACTTTGGCTCCAATCATATGCTATCCATTCCAAGCCCAATTTTGCTCCAAAATGCTCCAAAATGCATCTTTTTGCTTCCTTAGCCATATGAACCTAAAAACACACGAAAATGGCTTAAACTACTAAAACAACTATGAATTAACAACATAGATGCACGAAAACAAGCTAAGTAAGTCGCCTAAATATGCTCCTATCAAACTCCCCCACACTTATCTTTTGCTAGTCCTCGAGCAAAACAGAATAAAAACAAATAAACAAAACGACACTAAACACGTAAAACACAACCTACACCTTCCAACAATCGTTTCAGGGATTTCCAATGCACATGACAAGTTAAAAATTATTATTCCCACAGAATTTAGCCATCTTTACCCTTAAGTACATTCTTAATCATAGTCACCACATACTAGTTCACAATTAAGCATTTAAAACCATGTTTTGAATGTAGTAACATGCCTTAGAGAATTTGCTCAATTCCTTACAAGATATGCACTCAATTTTCACTCAGATTTTCTAACTACACACCCTAATCTAGTCATATGTGAGAAGATTGATGTAAACATGAAAACGAACACTCACATATATGTATCACAAAGAACGCAATTTTTGGAGTTAATAAGCATGTTTAGATTATGATCTCATGAATGGAATGCTACTACTTAGACGCGAGAACCAGTGATACCATATGCTCATACCAAGTTCAAACTCCACAAATTGAAACACATAACACTCAAGATTGAAGTCACGGGTTGTAATGGGGTTTGGGGCATGTGGATAACAAAGAAGGGATATGGAAAACAAAGGTTCTCAAAGAAATAGTGAGCAAGGCAATTGAATCAACTTAGAATTCACTTTTGAATGAAAACTCAACTTTGGAACAAAAGGGAGAATTTAGACAATTTTGGGCCAGAATTGGTGTTTTGAGCCCTTTCTTCAATCACTCATTCTTTCATTTTTTTCAAGCTCTTTTTCTTCTTTCTTTTTTTTTTTTTTTTTTTTTTTTTTTTTTTTTTTTTTTTTTTTTCTTTTGAAACTCAAAACATACTTAAGAATAAGCATTCCTTCCCCCACACTCATTTTCTTGCATAATGTAACTCAAAAGGAATTCATTTAAGTCATGCTCACTATCTTTTAAGAACAAGGGTAAGGACGGTCATATTCTAGGTTAGGTGAAGATAAAGTGGGTTAACAAAGAACATGGGCTAACATGGCTCAACGGGGGTAAAACTTACAACATATACGAAACATGGGAAGTGAGGCTATTTGGCTATGGTGGCAACTACACAACTTCATCTTGATATATGTTATGCAAATCAATAACATGCTTTGAATGAAATGGGCATGAGTTCTAGCATTTGGAACTATATGATGAAACGCCTTCTAAGTAGTAACCAAGCAAAGAATAATGAGATCATGCAACAACTTTAGAAAACAAGAAATCACAGATTATACTCTCCAAAGAACGTTATGGGCTCAAGTCTCTCAGGGTTGTAGCGTTTGTTTGAGTTCCTTCCTTCAAGCATGTTACATAACTAATTTTTTCTTTTATGATTGCATGTGAAGTCATACATTATAACCATAACCAAGCATATACCAAGAGTAAATCAAACTTTTCTCCATGTTTATAACTCTTTTCAACAGTCATGCAATTAGAAACCAAATCCTTATCATTGTGTTGGAAGGTGACCTATGACACAAAAACGACTTAAAACACTCTTTTTAGGCTTTTCAAAACATGTTTTTCAAATTTTTATGTGATTTTTGAATTTTTAAGTCAAAACACACTAAACACACTTAAAAACAGCAAGAAACAACATTTGAAGTTATGGTGGATAAAATCCTACGAATTTGCATTAAACACTTTAGTAACTAATACCCCCACACTTAAATCAAACATTGTCCTCAATGTTAAAAACCACACTAAACACAAACAAACATATAAACAGCAATTAAACATCTAAACATGGCAGAATGTATCTAACAAAGAGAAGAGTTTAGAGATGCAAATCTGGTTATGGAGTTTTCGTTCCATCTTCTCCTTAGTGATTGCAGTGAGGCTTGGATCTTTGTGATTCCACAGGCTTACTCTTGAACTGCGCTGCTCCCATCGTTGATTTTCCTTTGTGCTACTCTTGAACTGGGTAGCAGGCTTCCTTTGGTCTCCCCCGAAGGTCTGAGCTTCCTCCTCTTATCTGTTTCTTTGTTCAATCTCTCCAATTCGTATTGAAGAGGGTTAGAGGATAGCTCAGCAAAGCTAGGTAAGCAACCAGGGAATAGAGTCCAGATAGACTCCAAGTGCCGGCTGATTGCTTCTTTCACTTTGCCATGCAAGTAATATCAAGGACAAAGGAAAAGACAGGGAAAGAGCATGATATGAGATACTTTTGCTTTTGACCTTGATGATATGAGATACCTTTGCTTTTGAAGAAGCGGTGAATGAATCAGCACATGTATTTGTGGTGCTGTTTCCTCCTGGGTCATCTGTACTCCAGGCATCTGGTATCATCTTTGGGGAAGAAGAAAAAATGGAGTATTTCGAAAGGCTTTGCTGGGAGTGCGCCCTCAGAGGTGAGGAAGAGTTGGGCATTTTCTTCAGTTCTGTCTTGCCATAAAATATGAAGGTCGACATATATAGGGAATTCAATAGCAAGTGGTGGTACTGTTCTTTTACCGTTGTCGACAAACATTTTGATCCCGCAAATCCGGCTTTTTGGAATAGTGACGACTCTTCGATCTTTGAAGACGTCTCTTCGATCTTTGAAGACGCCTCTTCGATAAAGCTGCACGCGTTTTCTGAAAAGCAGATAAAGCGTCACCGAACTTTGCGCTTGTCGGCTAAAGACGTGTAGTTGCGATGATGGCCTCCACGTGTTGAACGCGTTTTCTGAAAAGCCGCATGAACTTTCGGCTTTTTGAATTGGTGGACGCGTTGCCTTGGCTTTTTATAGAGCTATTGATCACCGCCAACTTACACACTCTGAAGATTTGCCATTCTTGAAACTCGTCTCCGGCCCTTTGAAAATCTACTCCGTCCACCCCTTCTCTTTTAACTTCGTGAACAATGGCTAGCTCATCCAACCCATCGAACCTTTGCTTAGATTTGAGTCTAAGCAGTGATCCGGTCGCATCTCGTCAGGGTAAGGTATGGTGCCCGTCTTTCTTATCTTCCCATGGCCCTCTTACAGATGAGGACTCTGTGATGACGGATCCCACAACGGCTACGATAGTGGCTCGGAACCTCCTCACTCCCAAAGACAGTCAGCTACTTTCAGGACGGTCCGATGAGTTGGCCGTTCAAGAATCCCTGGCTCTGAGTGTTCAGTGCGCTGGCTCTGTGTCCAACATGGGCCAACGCCTTCTTGCTCGCTCCCGTCAGGTTGAATCCTTGATGGCGGAGGTGGAGAGTCTTAAGCAGGAGATCAAACAGCTTAAGTACGAGAACCGAAGTTTGCACGTGCTTGCCAACAATTATTCGTCAGGCATGAAGAGGAAACTTGACGAGCTTGATGACCGTCAAAGGCTTGCAGCTTTCTTCCAGAGGCACCTCTTTCCTGGGTCATCCAGCGTTCCACCAAGGTTTGGGGCCTTGAATGATCTATCTTCGGTGCCTCCCCCTCCTATGCCTTCCGCTCCGATGCCTCTTGCTCCAATGCCTTCTGCTCCGAGACCTCCTGTTCCGATGCCTCCTGCTCCGATGCCTCTTGCTCCGAGAGTGTTGCCACGTAGTGGGGCCTCACGTACTCAACCTTTGTAAAGGCTCCATCTTTCTACCATGTTTAGATACAATTGTAATTTATCGAAAAAAATCAATGAACAAGCAAAAGTTTTATTTACTGTATTGGGTTGCCTCCCAAGTAGCGCTTTCTTTTACGTCTTGCAGCCGGACGAAACCTTCTTAGGCTCATTTAGGACCCATGACATGGACTTTATCTCTGAATGGCGGGTGATACTTGAGATGATCCGGTAATGGTTTAAATTCTAGAGTGGGTGCCTGGATCATTAACAACATATCAATATAAAAGAAAATTGAAATTCGGGGAGGCGGCTTACCTGTGTGCTCCGACAAGAACTCAATGACAAACACCACTCCCTTGAAAGTTTCAGGGATATTGGACTTGGCCAGATTGCATGTGATGGTTATGACTTGTCCAATGTCGTCAAATTCAACTTCTTTGGGATTGTTTGCCTCCAGAACATCCTCTTTGACGAATTCTTGATATTCCATACTTTGCACTTTTGGAAAGGCTTCCAAGATGTCTTTCTCACCTTCTTCTTCCTTGGAATTCAGAAACCTGCAAGGAATAGGGACATTCAGTGGAACGGGGTTAGAAATAATTAACTTTGGAACAACCTTACCTAAATTGGATGGCGTAAGAGCAATAGGTGCCTCTGGCAAAGGTGTTTCCACTCTTGCCATAGGTTGCGTGTGTTCCTCTTCCTCAATTAGCAGCTCCTCATCCACTTCTTGTTCTTGAATTTGTTTCATGAACTCCATAATCTGCCCAATTTGCTCCTCCAATTTACCCAACTTCTTATCTTGATTTTGTTCGTTCTTGTTTTGAGTTTGGACTTCCTGCGTCAAAGTAGTAAGTAATTGAAAAATCGTATCATTATCACTTGAATTACTTACATTGCTTTGGGCAGGTTGTGGTGGCTGCATAGGTGTCGTATAGAACTCATCATATGGTTGCCAATATTCCCTTTGTTGAGCCTCATCGACTTGGTTTTGTGAGCCCTGCACCAAACAAAGTAATTCATTAAGCTTTTGATTATAATCTATTGACGAACTTGAGTTTGGTTGGGCATATTGAGTATGAGGTTGTGGTGGATGCATAAACGTTGAATAGAACTCCTCATAAGGCTGCCAATATCCTTCTTGTTGAATATGTTGAGGTTCCCACCACATAGAGTTTGAATGATCACTCCAATCCGAATTGTAAGTATTGGAAAACACATCGTTCCTTGATTGATTATGATCAAATGTACCAACTCTTTGCGTTTGGTACTCTTCCATCAGCTGTGACAAAAGAGAAACACTATCAAGTGCCATATCTTGCGTCTAAAATAAAACTATAAATATATACACACAAACGAAAATAAAAAAATCCAAGAGATTAGCAAAGTTGCTAATCCCCGGCAACGGCGCCAAAATTTGATGTGAGAATTATACGCACACAAATTAAACCCTCTTTTTGTCAATTGTAGTGAAGTGTGTAAGTAGGGATCGTTCTGGACCGGGGATTAGGAGGGATTGTTAATCTCTTGGAAACTGACTCAAAAACGTAAAAACAATATAAAACACTAAACTAGACTCAAAGAATGTGAAACTAAACGTTAAAACACTAAGACAAACCAAAAGACTCAAAATACTTTAAAGACATAAACTAAATTGATTTCTAGCTAAATTGAACAATAAAGTAAAGGGGGATTGTGTTTTGATGAAAATTGTAATAACAAAACAAGTTAATAAACTAGGAAGAATTATAAAACAAAGGGATAGAATGGATGGAATGGCTAGCTAAGGGGTTCATCTCCATACATGTTATACTTGCATATAAAACGATTTCCAATTGCTTTTCAATAAACCATGAATTCTCAACGCCCGGGGTTAATTAGGTCCGCTTAAATTAACCGTCAAGTTTTCCTTAAGTTAATGAATTGGATGATTGCATACGACAATCCAAAGCATTCCTCACAAGTTCCCTACATGAATTGCATAATAGAGATACAAGCAAGAATCATTAAGCAATATGAAAACTATAAGTGTTGACGAGGCATTCGTTACTATGATTGCATGAAACTTATGCCAAGAATTTGTTTAACGCGATTGTTTATAAGCAACCTCCACTACTTGTGAATATAAGTTCATAACTATTACGTGAAGCTCACTTATATTCTAGCGTCAAATTCATGCATGAAAATTAAGCGTCGACTCTCAATAAACATACATAAATAGGTTATCAATCAAATAGTTAAACAAATTGAATTCACAACTTATGAAACGTAATTAGAAGTACTCAAATCATATTGCAAGCATAAACATATATTTCGAATCACCCCCTAGCTAAAGGGGGGGTTTAGTTCCTCATAACTTTGAAATCAAAGAAACACCTAAACATTCCAACAACTCAAAACTTGAATTGTATGAACATTTAAGCACTCTTTTCTTCCATTTCTCATACGTACAAAACAAAGAGAATTAAAATGAAACTTTGAAATCAAAGAAACACCTAAACATTCCAACAACTCAAAACTTGAATTGTATGAACGTTTAGGCACTCTTCTCTTCCTCGTTGTTGTAGCACAAGGTTTAAGGATAGGTTGGTTGGGGGGATGGAAGTGTTGAATGGAGTGGGGAGTGATGGAAATGGAAGATGGTTTTTGGATTCTAAGGGGAAGTGTTTATTTGTGGTGTGAGAATGGAGAGATGGAATTGAATGAAATGGAAGTGTGGGATGAATTGAATGATTGGGAATGCAAGGGTATTTATAGGAGGAGTGGAGGGAACATATGGATGTTTGTTTAAGCATTTGTGTGAAGGAATGATGAAGAATTGCATGTGGAATTAAAGAATGAGTGGTGGTGTAATGATGAAGTGAATGCATGTGGAATTAAAGAGGGAGAATGTGGTGAAATGATGAAGTAGGAAGGTGGAAATGCATGTGAGATGTTGGAAAGGAAATGGGAATATGAGTAGGTCATGGCATGGGAGTTATTTTGTTGGTGTAAATGTGCCATGGTTGCAATGATGAAGAATAAAGGGTGCATGTGGGGTGGAATTGAATGAATGCAAAGTGAATGAATAATGAAATGAGTTAAAGAGGGAGAATGTGGTGAAATGATGAAGTAGGAAGGTGGAAATGCATGTGACTTGTTTGTGGAATAAAGAATGAATGGTGGAATGATGAAGAGTTGCATAAAGAATGCATGTAGGGTTAGCTAGGTTGGCTTTGTTTGGGTGCATGTGTGTTAATGGTGGTTTTGCATGTGAATTGATGGATTGTTTTTGATGGAATGGATGGTTCTTTGCATGGCTTTTGAAGTGATTGTGGGCTTTGGAATTGGAAGGAAATGCATGGCCTTGGGGTTGGTTTAAGAGAGAATGGGCTAGGCCCTTTGTTTTATGTCCAAAATGAATACAAGGCCTTCAAATTCGTCCAACACTTTGGCTCCAATCATATGCTATCCATTCCAAGCCCAATTTTGCTCCAAAATGCTCCAAAATGCATCTTTTTGCTTCCTTAGCCATATGAACCTAAAAACACACGAAAATGGCTTAAACTACTAAAACAACTATGAATTAACAACATAGATGCACGAAAACAAGCTAAGTAAGTCGCCTAAATATGCTCCTATCAGCGCCTGCTCAGAAATCGAAGAGGCGTCGTTCAGAAATCGAAGAGGCGTCACTATTTCAAAAAGCCGGATTTGCGGGATCAAAACGTTTGTCGACAAGGGTAAAAGAACAATACCACCACTTGCTATTGGGAAATCCCTATATATGTCGACCTTCATCTTTTATGGCAAGGCAAACCTGAAGAAAATGCCCAACTCTTCCTCACTTTTGAGGGCGCACTCCCAGCAAAGCCTTTCGAAATACTCAATTTTTTCTTCTTCCCCAAAGATGATACCAGATGCCTGGAGTACAGATGACCCAGGAGGAAACGGTAGATGGAAGCATGTGCTGATTCATTCACCGCTTCTTCAAAAGCAAAGGTATCTCATATCATCAAGGTCAAAAGCAAAAGTATCTCATATCATGCTCTTTCCCTGTCCTTTTCTTTGTCCTTGTTCTTACTCGCATGGCAAAGTGAAAGAAGCAATCAGCCGGCACTTGGAGTCAGTCTTCCGATCTGGAACCAACTGCCTGGAATCCCTTCCCTGATTGCTTACCTAGCGTTGCTCTCGAGTAGTCATCTTCAACGGTTGATACACTTCCAGAGAAGGGACCACTTCTGCAAAGGGGAGCAAGTAAGGCAAGTGAAAATGACACATTGAAGCATGTGGAGACAAGCAACAACTGCATATGCTGAGCTATCCTCTAACCCTCTTCAATACGAATTGGAGAGATTGAACAAAGAAACAGATAAAAGGAGGAAGCTCAGACCTTCGGGGGAAACCAAAGGAAGCCTGCTGCCCAGTTCAAGAGTAGCACAAAGGAAAATCAACGATGGGAGCAGCGCAGTTCAAGAGTAAGCCTGTGGAATCACAAAGATCCAAGCCTCAATGCAATTACCAAGGAGAAGATGGAATTTACACTCTATAACCAGATTTGCGTCTCTAAACTCTTCTCTTTGTTAACTACATTCTGCCATGTTTAGTATGTTTAGTTGCTGTTTGTGTGTTTACTAATGTTTTATGTAAATCTATGCTTAAAACATTGAGGACAATGTGTGATTTAAGTGTGGGGGGGGTAACTAAGTATATTTGATGCAAATTCGTGGGATTTTATCACCCATAACTTCAAATGTTGTTCCTTGCTGTTTTAAGGTGTTTTTAAGATGTTTTAGAGTGTTTTAGTATGTTTTGTTTTATAACTCCGAAAATCACATAAAAATTTGAAAAACATGTTTTGAAAAGCCTAAAAAGAGTGTTTTGAGTCGTTTTTGTGTGTTTGTGTCTTATGATACCTTCCAACACAATGATAAGGATTTGGTTTGTAATTGCATGACTGTTAAAAAGAGTTATAAACATAGAGAAAAGTTTGATTTACTCTTGGTATATGCTTGGTTATGGTTATAATGTATGACTTCACATGCAATCATAAAAGAAAAATTCGTTTTTGTAACATGCTTGAAGGAAGGAACTCAAACAAACGCTACAACCCTGTGAGACTCGAGCCATTACCTTCTTTGGAGAGTTATAATCTGTGATTCTTTGTTTTCTAAAGTTGTTGCATGATCTCATTATTCCTTGCTTGGTTGCTACTTAGAATGCAATTATATCATGATAGAACTAAATGCTAGAACTTATATCCGTTTCATTCAAAGCATGACATTGAATTGCATAACATATATCAAGATGAAGTTGTGTAACCACCACCATAGCCAAATAGCCTTACTTCCCATATTTCGTATATGTTGTAAGTTTTAACCCCGTTGAGCCTTGTTTAGCCTTTATTCTTTGTTTACCCACATTTTCCTCACCTAGCCTAGAGTAGGACTTTCCTATACCCTTGTTCTTAAAGTATAGTGAGCATGACTTAAATGAATTCCTTTTGAGTTACATTATGCAAGAAAATGAGTGTGGGGGAGTAAAAGTTTGTTCTTACGTTTATATGTATGTTTTGAGATTCAAAAAAAAGAAAAGAAGAAGAAAAGAAAAAAATAAAAAAATAAAAAAAAATAAAAAAATAAAAGAGTGAAAATAAGTAAGAATGAACTCACGAGCGTTGATGGTTGAAGAAAGGGTCCAAAAAGTTGAATATGGCCCTAAGTTTTGTGTGACTTTCCCTTGGGTGTTCAAAGTTGACTTCTACGTTCTTAAGGGAATTCTAAGTGCCTAATTCAATACTTTGCTCACTATTGCTTTAAGAATGTTTGTTTATCCTTCACCTTTCATTGTTAGCCAATACCCTAGCCCCGTTACAACCCTTTGACTTCTATCTTGAGTGTTATGTGTTTCAAAATGTGGAGTTTGGAATTGATATGAGCTTATGGAATCACTGGTTCTCATTCTAAGTAGTCGCATTCCATTCATGAGATCATATTCATGTCATTATCGTAAATCCAGAAAATGCTTTCTTTGTTATAACATATGTGAGGTACTAGTCTTTCATGTTTACATCAATCTCTCACATATAACTAGTGTAGGGTGTGTAGTCAGAAAATCTGTGTGAAAATAGAGTGCATTCTAGTAAGGAATTGAGGAAATTCTCTAAGGCATGTTACTACATTCAAATCATGGTTTTAAATGCTTAATTGTGAACTAGTATGTGGTGACTATGATTAAAAATGTACTTAAGTGTAAAGATGGCTAAAATCTGTGGGAATAATGATTTTTAACTTGTCATGTACATTGGAAATCCCTGAGACGATTGTTGGAAGGTTTAGGTTGTGTTTTTCTTGTTCAGTGTCGTTTTGTTTTTGGTTTCTTTTGTTTTGTTTTGCTCGAGGACTAGCAAAAGCTAAGTGTGGGGGTATTTGATAGGAGCATATTCATGCGACTTAAATGGCTTGTTCTCGTGCATTTACGTTATGTTTCTTTAGTTATTTTAGTACTTTAAGCTATTTTCGTGGGTTTGTAGGTCCAAAGGGCTAAAGGAGCAAAAAGATGCATTTTGGAGACTTTTGGAGCACTTTTGGGCTAAGGATGGATAGCCTATGCTTGGAGCCAAAGTGTTGGATGAAATTGAAGACCTAATTGAAGACCAAAGTGTTGGAACCTTGTTCCCTTTAGTTTTAGGACATTTAAACCTCTCCTATATCCTTAGCCGTGCATAACATTCCAACATTCCACTCCTTCATTTCAGCCACACTCCCACATATCATTACTTATCATCACCACTTATCACTTATCATAATCACATATCATTACTTATCATCACCACTTATCACTTATCTTATCATCACCACTTATCACTTATCATAATCACATATCATACACTTATCATCACCACTTATCACTTATCATAATCACCCATAATCATTCACTTAAATCAGCCACATGCATTCACCCTTTAATCCATGGCAGCCACCAACCAACCTAGCTGTCATGTTTCCCCTTTCATCATTCCCTCACATTCTTTAAATCAGCCAACACATGCTTACACATGCATTTTCAGCACCAAAGAATCATTGCACATGCATTTCCAACTCACATGTCCCTTTAATCATTCAAACATGCACTCCCTTTAATCACATGCATAAATCAGCCACATGCTCTCCCATTTCAGATTATTCCTTCATCATTGCACCCTCACATGTCCCTTTAATCATTCAAACATGCACTCCCTTTAATCACATGCATAAATCAGCCACATGCATCTCCCATCATCATTCCACTTTAACCCACATGCATTTCCACCCACATGCTCTCCCATTTCAGATTATTCCTTTCTCCACACCAAAACATGCAGCCACATTCCCTCCTAGCTGTCATGTTCCCCCCCATTTCGCCTATAAATAAGCATTCATTCCCATTCATTCTCATAGATTCTTCCATTTCAGAAATTCATTCATTCAAACACACATCCACACCATCAAACTATCCTTAGACCTTGTGCTACAACGAAGAGGAGGAGAAGAGTGCCTAAACGTTCATACAATTCAAGTTTGAGTTGTTGGAATGTTTAGGTGTTTCTTTTCCTCGATTACAATGTTTAATTTCAATTCTCTTTGTTTTGTACGTATGAGGAACTAAACCCCCCTTTGGCTAGGGGGGGATTCGAAATATATGTTTATGCTTGCATTTTGATTTGATTACTTCTAATTGCATTTCATAAGTCGTGGATTCAATTTGTTTAACTGTTTGATTGATAACTTATTTATGTATGTTTATTGAGAGTGCACGCTTAATTTTCATGCATGAATATGACGCTAGAATATAAGTGAGTTTCACCTAATAGTTACGAACTTATATTCACAAGTAGTGGAGGTTGCTTATAAACAATCGCGTTAAACGAATTCTTGGCATAAGTTTCATGCAATCATAGTAACGAATGCCTCGTCAACACTTATAATTTTCATAGAGCGTAATGATTCTTGCTTGTATCTCTATTATGCAATCATGTAGGGGACTTGTGGGAAATGTTTTGGGTTGTCGTATGCAATCATCCAATTCAATAACGTTAGGAAGATTTGAAGGTTAATTTAAGCGGACCTAATTAACCCGGGGTGATGAGTTTCATAATTTATTGAAATGCAATTGGAAATCTTTTTATTATGCAAGTGTAACATGTGTGGAGATGAACCCCTTGGCTAGCATCCATTCATTCCATTTCATCAATTTCATATTTACATTCTGTCTAGTTTATTAACTTGTTTCGTTATTTCAATTTTCCTCCAAAACAAATCCCCCTTTAATTTGAAGTCTTAGATTAGTTAGAAAGTGTTTTGATTTGTGTTTCTAAGTATTTTGATTCAAGTTTTCATCCAATTTCGTCCAAATTAGTGTAGGTGCTCAAAACTGCCCAGAAAGTGGTTTTTAGGCAGTTTTGAGTCTTCTAGTTGCTGTTTTGGGTTTTAGGTTTGTTTAAGTGTTTTAACTTTTAGTTTTGCATTCTTTGAGTCTAGTTTAGTGTTAAAGTGTCTTAATTTGTGTTTTAAAGTATTTTGATTCAAGTTTTCATCCAATTTCGTCCAAATTTGTGTTTAAGGTCAGAAACTGCCTAGTTAGTGTTTTTAGGCAGTTTTGAGTCTTTTGAACCTGTTTTGAGTCCTTTGAGTCTTTGTGAACGTTTTTAACTTTGTTTTTATGTTTTTGAGTCAATTTAGAGGTTTTAGCAAGCCCTCCTAATCCCCGGTCTAGAACGATCCCTACTTGCATCCTTACTACAATTTGACAACAAGAGGGTTAATTTGTGTGCGTATAATTCACGCATCACTCATCGGGAAAGGTTTCAGAAATTGGCGTTGCTTCCTCATGTATCATCCGACTTAGGTGGTCAGCCACCACATTCTCCACACCCTTCTTATCCCGAATCTCAATGTCAAACTCTTGTAAGAGCAAAAGCCATCGAATTAGTCTAGGCTTGGCCTCCTTCTTCGTGAGGAAATACTTGAGAGCTGCATGATCAGTAAAAATAATAATTTTAGTCCCAAGTAAGTATGACCGAAACTTATCTAATGCAAATACCACAGCAAGTAATTCTTTTTCAGTGGTTGAGTAATTTAATTGAGCATCATTTAATGTTCTAGATGCATAATAAATAACATAAGGTTGTTTGTCCTTTCGCTGCCCCAAAACAGCACCAATCGCATAATCCGAAGCATCGCACATCAACTCGAATGGAAGGCTCCAATCTGGATGTGTGATAATGGGAGCCGAAGTGAGAGCCTCCTTGAGGTGCTTGAAAGCCGTGGAGCATGCATCATCAAACTCGAACGCCACCTCTTTTTGCAGCAATCGGCATAGTGGCTGTGAAATCTTTGAGAAATCCTTTATGAACCGCCTATAAAAACCTGCATGACCAAGAAACGAACGAACCTCTCTAACCGAAGTTGGAGCGGGTAAGTGACGAACAAGGTCTACCTTAGATTTATCTACTTCAATGCCTTTTTCAGAAATAATATGTCCTAAAACAATACCTTGTTTAACCATGAAGTGACATTTTTCCCAATTAAGCACAAGATTTGTTTCAACACAACGGTTCAAAATCAAACTAAGATTACTCAAACAACCATCAAATGAATTACCAAACACACTGAAATCATCCATAAAAACCTCAATAATTTTCTCAACATAATCTGAAAATATGCTCATCATGCATCTTTGAAATGTAGCAGGTGCATTGCATAAACCAAATGGCATGCGACGATAAGCAAATGTACCAAAGGGACATGTAAAGGTAGTCTTTTCTTGATCATCCGGTGCAATAACAATTTGATTATACCCAGAATATCCATCAAGAAAACAATAAAATGAATGACCCGCTAACCTTTCCAACATTTGATCTAGGAACGGCAATGGGAAGTGGTCCTTCCTCGTGGTGGCATTTATCTTCCTATAATCCGTGCATACACGCCAACCGGTTTGGACTCGAGTGGGCACTAGTTCATTCTCTGCGTTCTCCACAACCGTCACTCCAGATTTCTTCGGCACACATTGGATAGGTGACACCCACTTACTATCCGAGATTGGATAGATGACTCCGCAATCTAAAAGCTTGATTATTTCCTTCTTCACAACTTCCATCATCGGAGGGTTAAGACGGCGTTGAGCCTCTCTAGTTGGTTTGGCCCCCTCCTCAAGAAATATGTGATGCATGCATGTAGCGGGACTAATACCTCTGATATCGGCCAACGTCCAACCTAGGGCAGATTTGAACTCCTTCAAAACACGCACTAGTTTCTCCTCTTCTTGTGCCGTGAGTGATGAAGAAATGATGGCCGGTAATGTCTCCTCTTCCCCCAAGAAAATGTACTTCAAATGGCCCGGTAATGGTTTGAGATCAAGGGTAGGTGCCTGAACTATGGATGGTAACAATTTGTTAGTCGAAATGGGAATCGACTCAAATTTAGAAAACTTACCCTCGTGCCTAGGAAGTGACTCTAGGGCAGCAACCAACTCCATACATTCCTCACTAGGGTGCACGGCATGGGTTGCAAAGTGTGTGCCGTGGGTTTTCAACAATCCCCCTCCATTGGTTTTGAGTTCCATGCTTCTTGTAATGACGTTTTCAAGCGCATCATCGTTCAAATCTTCAAGGTATCCCTGCGCCAAAGAGTCAATTACATCAATGGAAAAACATGAGTGATCCTCACTAGGATACTTAATAGAATCTGAAAGACTAAAATTAACAACTTCCCCATCAAATTCCATGGACAAAGTTCCACTATACACGTCAATCTTCGTCCGGGCCGTCTTCATGAATGGCCTTCCAAGTAGGATGGGCAGCGAAGGAGCATGGTCCGATTCATCCATTTCGAGGACATAGAAATCCGCCGGGAAGACCAAATGATTAACCTGCACAAGAACATCTTCCAAAACTCCCTTTGGATAGGCGTTAGATCTATCGGCCAATTGTATTATTACCCCATCATTTTTCAATGCTCCTAAGTTCATAGATGCATAAATGGAATATGGCATAACATTTATAGAAGCACCTAAATCAAGCATGGCAGATTCAAATCTAGTATTCCCAATGACACAAGCATGGCAGATTTTCACCTACCTTTACCACTTCCTTACTCGACATCCTCTTCCTAGTGGTACACAACTCCTTCAAGAACTTAGCATACCTCGGGACTTGCTTTATTGCATCCAAAAGGGGTATGTTTACTTGCACTTTCCGAAACGTCTCAAGGATGTCCTTTTCGGCTTCTTCTTTCTTCGTTTGCCTGAACCTACTAGGAAAAGGAACATTTGAAGGGAAAACATTAGTAGGAACTGAATTTAACACATTTTTACCTTTATTGGCCGAATTGGGCAGATTTGGGACCATAGGGACTTGCGGCAAAGGTATGTCCACCTTTGCCATGGGTTGCCTTGATTCCTCCTCTTCGATTCTTCGTTTTTCATCCTCTTCGGGGCTTGACGGTGGTGGTGTAGGACCTGCCCCGACTTCTTTTCCACTTCTCAAAAGTATGGCCTTTGCGCTTTCGAAACCTCCCTTCGGATTTGGAATGGTGGAACTAGGGAGTTGTCCGGGATCTCGAAACTTACCTACAAACTCGGCAATCTGCCCAATTTGTTTCTCAAGTTGATCCACCCTCTTATCTTGGTTTTGCATAGCCTTCGCTTGATCTTCCTGCCCATTAGACAACTTAGTTAGTATTTTAAGAAGTGCATCATTGTCAAGAGACGTACCTGAGGCACTTGGGCCGGATTGGGCTTGATTTTGGGGTGGGCCGTAGGGTTTGGGAAAGAACCCCGGGGGTTGTTGCCTAAAGCCTCCTTGGTTCTGAGGTTGCTGGGAATCCCTCCACTTGAAATTTGGGTGGTCTCGCCACCCCGGATTATACGTGTTGGAGTACGGATCATGTCTTGACTGATTTTGGCTTTGAAACCCAATGGCATTCGCACTCTCCCATCCGCCATTCTCGATGAGTTGAGGACACTTTTCGGAGGCATGTCCTTGGATAGAACATACGCCACATACCACAGGTCCTTGCATCTTCATTCCCTCGGCCATCTGTGAAACAATAGAAGTAAGATTAGCCAATTGTGAATGAAGATCGGACGTTGAACTTACCTCATGTACTTGGTGCCGTGGAGGCCCTCTTTGGCCTACTCCCTCATACTGTTGAGCGTTCAATGCTCGGTTAGCGATCAAGACCTTGGCATCCCTGGGCGTTTTGTCCACCAATGCTCCACCCGCCGATGCGTCAAGCATTTGACGTTCTAGAGGTAGGAGACCCTCGTAGAAATATTGGAAGAGCAACTCCTCCTTCATCTGATGCTGTGGACAAGAAGTAACAAGTGATTTAAATCGTTCATAATACGTAGGAAAAGACTCACCTTCTTCTTGCTGGATTCCGCTTATCTTTTTGCGTAGGAGGATGATGCGAGAAGTTGGAAAGAACTTCTCCAAAAAGGCCCTCTTCATGCTCTCCCAAGAAGTGACAGTGCCGGGAGCTAAGTCGTACAACCAATCCTTGGCCTTGTCCATCAAAGAAAATGGAAAAGCCTTCATCTTCAGAATGCTTCCGTCGACGTTGACGGGAGTCATGCTTGAACACACCACCTCGAATTCCTTTAGGTGCTTGTTCGGATCCTCCATGGACAACCCATGGTACTTCGGAATATGGTGGAGCAAGCTCGACTTCAACTCGAACTCCTCAGTCTTCCCTTCAGCAGGTGGGGGATATTGGATACACAAGGGTGTGGCATTATCCAATCCCGAAGCGGAAAGCTCCTTGAGTGTCCGGGTGTCTACGGCCATGTCTTGTGGCTCTTCAAATGCTCTTGCCGTGGGTTCCTCCTCCTCTTCTAGGACTTGTTCTTCAAGCTCAGGTTCCGGGCTTCGCGGATTTGATTCGTGATGCTTCTTCTTTCGTCTCAAAGTCCTCTCAAAGTCACTGTCAAAATCTAAGATGTCCTCACGAATCGGTTGAGAACTCCGAGTCATGCACTAGTACCTAAAACAAGGAAAACAAAATAAGGTCAGAAACTTAACAAAAATAAAGTAAACAGAAAATACAATCCAAGGGATTAGCAAAGTTGCTAATCCCCGGCAACGGCGCCAAAAATTTGATGCGAACTAAGTAAGCACACAAATTAAAACCCTCTTGTGACAATTGTAGTATATGAATAAGTAGGGATCGTTCTTAACCGGGGATTAGGAGGGATTGCAAAATCACTTGGATACTGACTCAAAAATGTAAAATGAAGTTTGAAACACTAAACTAGACTCAAAGAATGCAAAACTAACAATAAAAACACTCAAACAAATCAAAAGACTCAAAACAGCCCCAAAACACTCAAAACTGCCTTAAAATCACTTTCTGGGCAGTTTTGAGCACTTTGACAACTTTGGACGAAATTGGGTAATAGAATGAATCAAAATGCTTAAAAACACAAACTAAGACACTTTCTAACTAAATTGGACACTAAAGTAAAGGGGGATTGAGTTTTTGACGAAAATAATTAAAATGCACAGATTGTAAATTAGGCAGATTCTAAATATGAATTGGATGAAATTATGGATGAATGCTAGCTAGAAGGTTCTTCTCCACACATGTCACACTTGCATACACTTTGATTTTCAGTTGGTCTTTCGATAAATTATGAAACTCAACACTCCGGGTTAATTAGGTCCGCTTAAATTAACCGTCAAGTTCTCCTTAAGTTAATGAATTGGATGGGTTAGCGCAACGCAATTCAAAACATTCTCCAAAAGTCCTTTACGTGAAAAGCACAATAAAGATACAATCAAAGATCATTAAACATCATGAAAACTATAAGTGTTGACGAGGCATTCGTTACTATGATGAGCATGAAACTAGTGCCAAGAATTCATTTAACGCGATTGTTTATAAGCAACCTCCACTACTTGTGAATATAAGTTCATAACTATTAGGTGAAACTCACTTATATTCTAGCGTCAAATTCATGCATGAACATTAAGCGTGCACTCTCAATAAACATACACAAACAAGTTATCAATCACACAGTTAAACGAATTGAATCAATCATTCATGAAATTCCAACCAAAAGTAATCAATTCTTATTGCAAGCATAAACATGGTTTCGAATCACCCCCTAGCTAACTAGGGGGATTTAGCCTCTCATGTTCACAAAAAGAGAATTACAATTGAATTTAAACATAAAGCACAAAGGATTGATTACACCTAGAACGCCCAACGAATCCACGTGAATTGATGCGCGTCGAAGCTCCTCTTTCCTCTTCTCCTTCTGCGGCAGATTGGTTATGGGTGGTTTTTGGATGGTTTTCTGGGTTAGGGATAGATTTAAGGTGGTTTAGGGATGCGGCAAGGCTATGGGGTGGTGTAGGGTGGTTTGTAAGGTGGTGGAATGGTGGAGATGGCGGCTGGAATGGAAGGGGAAGATGGAGAGGTGGCTGCGGATTAGAGAGGATTTCTGATGGTGGCTACGGTTTGTGTTAGGGTGAATGTGGAGAATAGGAGAGGGGGTGACGGCTTAGAATGAATGAATATGTGTTTTTCTGATTAGAATTATGGAATGAGAGGTGAATGAATAATACTCTAGGGTTAAAGGAAAAGATGCGGCTGAGATTGTTTTGGCTGAAAATGTGTGATGGATCCTACGGCTTAGAGGGGATTTTAGGGTTATGGATGCACGGATTGAAGGAGAGAATGGAGGGAATGATGGTGGCTGATTGTATATGGAATTTTTGGTTCAGGGAATGCACGGCTTAGGGGATTAATGGCAGATTTTTGGGTGAATGAATGGGGGTCACGGCTTAAGGATGAATGGGGTGTGAAAGTGGCTGATTAGAATGAGTGGGAAGTGACGGCTACAAGGTTGTAGGTTAGGGTTTAAGAGTGAATGGCTGAGATGATTTTTGTATGAATGAATCAAAGGCTATGAATTAAAGGAAGAGTATGAGAGGGTGCGGCTAGAGTGGGAAAAAGGGATTGTGGCTGAAAATTAAAAGAATGACAGGGAATAGGGTGCGGCTGCATGATATTAGGATGATTAGGGTTTAGGGTTAGGGTTTAAAACATGAATTGGGCCAGAAATACCCCCCCTTGCACGGCAAGGGAAGGAAAGAAGGGCTAAAGCCCACGGCAAAGGATGTTAAGGTCCCTAGGGCCTTCGTTTTGTGTCCTAAAGCGCCTACAAGGACTTCAAAGTGGCTAGAAAATACGGACGTTTAAGATTAGGAAAGGTTACCAAAACGGGAAACTTAGGGTTGACTTTCCTAAAATAGGAAACCTTGTTTGAGTAGGATTCCTCGTTTTGGTAAGAATTCATCGTTGGAGTAGGAATTCGTCGTTTCTTCAAGTCTTCAACTCATTCATTCCTCTTTCGCTCCAAAAGACTCCAATTTGCATCTTCTTGCACACTTTGGCCTTATAATCTGAAAATACACAAAAGTGGCCTTAAACACTAAAATAGATAAGTAAACACAACATAAATGCACGAGAACAAGCTAATTAAGTCGCATGAATATGCTCCTATCAATCACCACCAAAAGTGGTATACCTTGGAACTTGCTTAATTGCATCCAAAAGTGGTATATTGACTTGTACTTTTCTAAATGTCTCCAAAATGTCCTTTTCAGCCTCCTCCTTCTTTGTTTGCATGAATCTACGAGGAAAGGGTGCATTTGGAGGAATAACATTAGAAATAATTGAATTTGGAACCTCCTTACCCTTGGAAGCCGAATGGTGTAGGTTAGGTGGCTGCGGCATGGTGTTTTCTACCCTTGCTGTGGCTTGTTCTTGCTCCCCCTCCTTAATTTGCAACTTTTCATCCTCCGTTGGGGCTGATTTAAGGGGTTGTGAGGCCGTTCCAACTTGTTTCCCACTTCGCAACATGATTGCTTTGGCAGATTCGAATCCTCCTTTTGGGTTGACAACGGTTGAACTAGGCAACTTGCCTTGCTCTCTAAATTGGCCCATGAACTCAGCCATTTGTCCCACTTGTCTCTTCTATTCAGTCACCTCTCGAGCTTGATTTTGCACTTCCTTGGCGTAATTGTGCATGTCCTTTGCTTGTTTTTCTTGCCCCTGCGCCAATGTAGTTAGTAATTGAATAACTTGAGAATTATCAAAAGACGAACCTGAGTTGTTTTGGGACAATGGTGGTTGGTTGGATTGGTATGGCCGTGGGAACCCAGGGGGGTTTTGTTGAAATCCCCTTTGTGGTGCAGATTGTTGGGACTCTCTCCACTTGAAATTAGGGTGATCTCTCCATCCGGGGTTGTAGGTGTTGGAGTACGGATCATATGTGGGTTGGTTTTGGCCTTGGAAACCAATGGCATTGGCAGATTCCCATCCTCCATTCTCTATCAATTGAGGGCATGTCTCGGATGGATGCCCTTGCATTGAGCATACGCCACACACTTGGTTTTCTTGTGGTTTTGACCCCTTGACAACCTGAGACACAAGAGAAGTAAGATTAGCCAATTGTGATTGAATGTCAGAAATTGCACTTACCTCATTTACACTTTGTTGCTGCCGTGGCATGTCTCTTTGGCCAACTCCTTCGTATTGTTGAGCATTCAAAGCTCGGTTGGCAATGAGAGTCTTGGCGGCCATGGGTGATTTGTCCACTAAAGCTCCACCCGCTGAGGCATCTAGCATTTGACTTTCAATTGGTAGAAGCCCTTCGTAGAAATATTGGAGAAGAAGCTCCTCCTTCATCTGGTGCTGTGGACATGAAGCAACAAGGGTTTTAAAACGTTCATAATAAGTTGGAAATGATTCACCTTGATCTTGCTGAATGCCACTAATTCTTTTACGTAAAAGAATGACTCGAGAAGTTGGGAAAAACTTCTCCAAAAACGCCCTTTTCATACTCTCCCATGATGTGACAGTTCCGGGAGCTAGTTCATACAACCAATCTTTAGCCTTTTCCAAGAGAGAAAAGGGAAAAGCCTTCATCTTCAAAATGCTCCCATCAACATTCACCGGGGTCATACTTGAGCAAACAACCTCGAACTCCTTCAAGTGTTTATTGGGATCGTCCATAGACAACCCATGGAACTTAGGAATATGATGCAATAAACTGGACTTGAGTTCGAACTCGGCAGTCTTGTCGGGGGCTGCCCTTGGATATTGAATGCATAGAGGCATGGCATTAACCAATCCCGAAGCGGAAAGCTCCTTGATTGTTCCGTTGTCGGCTGCCATAACTTCTTCTTCCTCAACAACCCTTGCCGTGGCCTCCTCCTCCACTTGTATTTCGTCCTCCTCAAGGTCTGGTGTAGGTGGAGGTGGTTGAGGCTCTTGTTGATTCTTCTTTCTTCTCAAGGCTCGCTCAAAATCGTCGTCAAAGTCTAAGATATGCGCATGAACCGGTTGAGAACTCCGAGTCATAAACTAGTGCCTAAAACAAGGAAGCAATTAGGTCAGAAACTAAAATAAATAAAAAACTAATAACACACGAAAATAACTAAAAAGAAATAACAAGGGATTAGCAAAGTTGCTAATCCCCGGCAACGGCGCCAAAATTAAAATTAACTTAACACACAAATTAACCCTCTTTTGACAATTGTAGCATATAAATAAGTAGGGATCGTTCTTACACCGGGGATTAGGAGGGCTTGCTAAACACTCTAAACTGACTCAAATAAATAAAATTAACCTTTCAAACACTTAAACTCACGTAAAAAGACTCAAACACGTTCACAAGACTCAAAATAGGCTAAAGACACTGATGCGAACTAAGTAAGCACACAAATTAAAACCCTCTTGTGACAATTGTAGTATATGAATAAGTAGGGATCGTTCTTAACCGGGGATTAGGAGGGATTGCAAAATCACTTGGAAACTGACTCAAAAACGTAAAACTAAACAATAAAAACACTAAAACAAATCAAAAGACTCAAAACAGCCCCAAAACACTCAAAACTGCCTTAAAATCACTTTCTGGGCTGTTTTGAGCACTTTGGTAACTTTGGACGAAATTGGGTAATAGAATGACTCAAAATGCTTAAAAACACAAACTAAGATACTTTCTAACTAAATTGGACACTAAAGTAAAGGAGGATTGAATTTTTGACGAAAATAAATTAAATGCACAGATTGCAATTTAAAGGCAGATTGTAATGAATGTGATGAAACTATGGATGAATGCTAGCTAGAAGGTTCTTCTCCACACATGTTACACTTGCATACACTTTGATTTTCAGTTGGTCTTTCGATAAATTATGGAACTCAACACCCCGGGTTAATTAGGTCCGCTTAAATTAACCGTCAAGTTTTCCTTAAGTTAATGAATTGGATGGGTTAGCGCAACGCAATTCAAAACATTCTCTAAAAGTCCTTTACGTGAAAAGCACAATAAAGATACAATCAAAGATCATTAAGCATCATGAAAACTATAAGTGTTGACGAGGCATTCTTTACCATGATGAGCATGAAACTAGTGCCAAGAATTCATTTAACGCGATTGTTTATAAGCAACCTCCACTACTTGTGAATATAAGTTCATAACTATTAGGTGAAACTCACTTATATTCTAGCGTCAAATTCATGCATGAACATTAAGCGTGCACTCTCAATAAACATACACAAACAAGTTATCAATCAAACAGTTAAACGAATTGAATCCAACATTCATGAAATTCCAACCAAAAGTAATCAATTCATATTGCAAGCATAAACATGGTTTCGAATCACCCCCTAGCTAACTAGGGGGATTTGGCCTCTCATGTTCACAAAAAGAGAAATACAATTGAATTTAAACATAAAGCACAAAGGAATGATTACACCTAGAACGCCCAACGAATCCACGTGAATTGGTGCGCGTCGAAGCTCCTCTTTCCTCTTCTCCTTGCTGCGGCAGAGAGGGTTTTGGATGGTTTGGGATGAGTTTCTGGTTTAGGGATGGTTTTATGGAGGTTTGGTGGTGCGGCAATGGTGGTGGAAGGTGTAGGATGGTGTGGAATGGTGTGGGAAGTGGTGGAGTTGGCTGCAATGGAAGGGGATATGCACGGCAAAGGTTTTGGTTGATGGTGGCTGCACGGTTTCTAGAGGAAAATGGGAGAGAATCTGTGATAGAGGGTGGCTGCGAATTGTGTGAATGAATTTAGGGTTATGGTTGCTACGGCCTATATGAATTAGGGTGAATGATGAAGTATATGGTGCGGCTGATGAGAAGAATAATATGAATGGAAGAGAAGCTAGGGTTAAGAATAAAAGGTACGGCTCAGATTAGAAGTTAGAAGGCTTAGGGTTTTTGGATGATAGATGGAAGATGCGGCTGATTGGGGAGTTAGGGTGTATTCTTGCGGCTTAGGGAGGAAATCAGTTTATGGTGGCTGATATGGATAATGGAGCAATGGGAGATGCGGCTAAGATGGTAGAACCTAGGGTTTGAAAAATGTTTTTGTTCCAGAAATTAACCCTAGCTTATTTTTGTTAACTAAAATAAATTCAAAGGCTTCTAGAATTTAGGAAAAATCAGAAATTAAAGGGGGAAAGATTAAAGGGTGCGGCTGCTATGTAATTAGGGTGATTAGGGTTAGGGTTTTTGTGCATAAAATGGGACCAAAGTACCCTCCCTTGCACGGCAAGGGAAGGAAAGAAGGGGAAAGGCACGGCTTAGGGCTAGAATTTGGGCTAAGGCCTTTGTTTTGGGTCCTAAAGTGCATACGAGGCCTATAAAGTGGCTAGAAAATATGGACGTTTAGATTAGGAAAGGTTACCAAAACGGGAAACTTAGGGTTAACTTTCCTACTTCAAGTAGGAATCCTTGTTTGAGTAGAATTCCTCGTTTTGGTAAGAATTCATCGTTGGAGTAGGAATTCGTCGTTTCTTCACGTCTTCAACTCATTCATTCCTCTTTTGCTCCAAAAAGCTCCTATTTGCATCTTCTTGCACGCTTTGGCCTTATAATCTGAAAATGCAACAAAGTGACTTTAAACACTAAAATAGCTAAGGAAACACAACATAAATGCACGAGAACAATCTAATTAAGTCGCATGAATATGCTCCTATCGGACACTCAAAACTGCCTTAAAAACACAATCTGGGCAGTTTTGTGCCTAAACACAAATTTGGACGAAAATTGGTTCTAACTTGACTCAAAACTCTCAAAAACACAATCTAAAACATATTTGGACCAATTAGACACTCTAGAATAAATGCAGGATTTGGTTTTGGACGAAAATAAACAAAACAAAACAAGAAATTAAACTAGGCAGATTTGGACGAATTTGATGGAATTAAGTGGATGGTGAGATGGCTAGGAGGTTTTTGACAGAAGCATATTTATGCACCTTAGTTTAGCTTGTCTTGTGCATTTAAAGTGTTTTTCCTTAGTAAAGTAGTCTTTTAAGCTAGTTTTATGTATTTTCAGGATTTAAGGGCAAAGTATGCAAAAGGATGCATTTTGGAGCATTTTGGAGCAAAATTGGGCTTGGAATGGATAGCATATGCTTGGAGCAAAAGGAATGGACGAAATTGAAGACCTAAAGGAGGATTTGGAGTTACATCCTTTCCTAAACTAAGTAATAAAGCCTTAGGATATTTTCTGCCCAATATTTCCCACCATAGCAGCACCCTACATGCATTCACTCTTCATAATTCACTCACATGCTCTCCCATCATCATTCCACACCTCCATTGCAGCCACCAACCAACCTAGCTGTCACCCACATGCTCTCCCATCATCATTCCCTCTTTAACCCATTCAGCCACATCCATGCACTCTTCATGATGACAGCCACCAACCAACCTAGCTGTCATATTCCCTCTTTAATCATTCATCCACCTATAAATAAACATCCATTGCAGCCACAAAACAACCATTCATTCACCATTCACGCCAGAAATTCATCCCCTCTCTATAACACCTCCATACTTCACCATTCTTCATATTTTCTGCCCAAAAATAAGCCTTGCAGTCCCCTACATCCATCCCTATCCTAAACACATCATTCTACACCATCCATAACCCCCAAAATTCACAACAACCCTTGTGCCGCAACAAAGAGGAGGAGAAGAGGGCTTAAACGTTCATACAATTCAAGTTTGAGTTGTTGGAATTTTTAGGTGTTTTCCTCTCCTTGATTTCAATGGTTAAATTTACTTATCTTTGTCTTGTACGTATGAGGAACTAAACCCCCCTTGGCTAGGGGGGGATTCGAAATACATGTTTATGCTTGCAATATGATTTGATTACTTCCAATTGCGTTTCATAAGTTGTGAATTCAATTTACTTATCTATGTGAGTTACATTGATTTGTGTGTGTTGGTTGAGAGTGCACGCTTAATTATCATGCATAAATTGGATGCTAGGATATAAGGAAATTTGACCTAATCGTTATGGAATTATATTCACAAGTAGTAAAGGTTGATGATCTCAATCGCGTTAAGTAAATTCTTGGCATAAGTTTCATGCAATCATAGTAACAAGTGCTTCGTCAATGCTTATGGTTTTCATAGAACTTAATGATTCTTGCTTGTATCTCTATTATGCAATCATGTAGGGGACTTGTGGGGAATGTTTTGGGTTGTCGTATGCAATCATCCAATTCAATAACGTTAGGAAAATCTGAGGGTTAATTAGTGCAATTCACGGTTAATCTGGGGTGTTGAGAATTCATGGTTTATTGAAAAGCAATTAGAAATCGTTTTGTGTGCAAGTATAACATGTGTGGAGATGAACCCCTTAGCTAGCTTCCCATCCATTCAATTCCATCAAATTCGTTTTTACAATCTGTTCTAATTCAAAAAGTTAAGTTTTGTTTCCAAATTCGTCAAAATCAAAATCCCCCTTTACTTGGAGTGTCAAGTTAGTTAGAAATCAATTTAGTTTGTGTTTTTAAGTGTCTTAGGTCAAGTTAAAACCAATTTTCGTCCAAAGTTGTGTCTAGTGTTCAAAACTGCCCAGATTGTGTTTTTAAGGCAGTTTTGAGTGTTTTGGTGCTGTTTTGAGTCCTTTGGTTTGTTTTAGTGCTTTATTGTTTAGTTTTGCATTCTTTGAGTCTAGTTTTGTGTTTTAAACTTTATTTTACGTTTTTGAGTCAGTTTCCAAGTGATTTTGCAATCCCTCCTAATCCCCGGTTAAGAACGATCCCTACTTATACTTATACTACAATTGTCACAAGAGGGTTTTAATTTGTGTGCGTATAATTCTCACATCAGTTTTTCTCCACACATGGCATACTTGCACATAATACAATTTCCAGTTGCTTAATCAATGAATTCATGAACCTCAACACCCCAAGTTAATTAGGTACGCTTAAATTAACTCTCAGATTTCCCTTAGGTCATTGAATTGAATGGAATTGGCGCATTGCAATCAAATTATTCCTCAAAAGTTTTCTATATGAAAGAGCATAAAAGAAAGACAATCAAAGATCATTAGATTCTATGAAAATCATAGGTGTTGACGAGGCATTCGTAACTATGAAAGCGCATGATACTTATGCCAAGAATTCACTTATCATAATTGTGACCAACAATCTTAACTACTCATGAATATAAGTTCCCAACGATTAGGTGAAGTTCCCTCATACCCTAGCATCATGTTTATGCATGCAAATCAAGCGTGCACTCTCAATTCATATACATAAGCATGTTTTAATTAAAATAGATAAGCAAATTGAATTCAACATTCATGAAATCACAACTGAAAGTAAACAAATGATGCGAGAATTATACGCGCACAAATTAAACCCTCTTTTTGACAATTGTAGTATAAGTATAAGTAGGGATCGTTCTGGACCGGGGATTAGGAGGGATTGTTAATCTCTTGGAAACTGACTGAAAAACGTAAAAACAATATAAAACACTAAACTAGACTCAAAGAATGTGAAACTAAACGTTAAAACACTAAGACAAACCAAAAACTCAAAATGCTTTAAGAACACAAACTAAATTGATTTCTAACTAAATTGAACAATAAAGTAAAGGGGGATTGAGTTTTGGACGGAATTAAACTAAATGGACAAATTGTAATTAAAGGCAAAACGTAAATATGAATGAGATGAAAATATGGATGATGGAATAGCCAAGGGGTTCTTCTCCACACATGTTACACTTGCATACAAGATTGATTCTCAGTTGGTCTTTCGATAAATTATGATTTCTCAACACCCCGGGTTAATTAGGTCCGCTTAAATTAACCGTCAAGTTTTCCTTAAGTTAATGAATTGGATGACATCATACGACAACCCAAAGCATTCTTCAAAAGTTCCTTACATGACATCATAATAAAGATACAATCAAAGATCATTACGTTCAATGAAAACTATAAGTGTTGACGAGGCATTCGTTACTATGATTGCATGAAACTTATGCCAAGAATTTATTTAACGCGATTGTTTATAAGCAACCTCCACTACTTGTGAATATAAGTTCATAACGATTAGGTGAAACTCACTTATATTCTAGCGTCATATTCATGCATGAAAATTAAGCGCGCATTCTCAATAAACATACATAAATAAGTTATCAATCAAACGGTTAAACAAATTGAATCCACAACTTATGAAATTCCAACGAAAGTTAATCAATTCATATTGCAAACATAAACATAGTTTCGAATCACCCCCTAGCTAAAGGGGGTTTAGTTCCTCATAACTTTGAAATCAAAGAAACACCTAAACATTCCAACAACTCAACTTGAATTGTATGAACGTTTAGGCACTCTTTTCTTCCGTACAAAACAAAGAGAATTGAATTTAAACATTGAAATCAAAGAAACACCTAAACATTCCAACAACTCAAACTTGAATTGTATGAACGTTTAGGCCCTCTTATCTTCCTCTTTATTGTAGCATAAGGTCTAGGGATAGTTGGTTGGGGGGATGGAAGTGTGGAATGGAGTGGGGAGTGATGGAAATGGAAGATGGTTTTTGGATTCTAAGGGAGAGAAACTCACGGCTAGAGAGAAAGAATGGATGTGTTTGTGTATGAAATGAGACGATCCTTGAATGAATGAATGCAAGGGTATTTATAGGAGGAGTGGAGATGTATATGGCTATTTGTTTAAGGTGTTTGTGGTTGCAATGATGAAGAATTGGATGTGGAAATAAAAGGGAAAATGTGGTGAAATGATGAAGTAGGAAGGTGGAAATGCATGTGAGATGTTGGAAGGGAAATGGGAATATGAGTAGGCCATGGCATGGGAGTTGTTTTGTTGGTGTAAATGTGCCATGGTTGCAATGATGAAGAATAAAGGGTGCATGTGGGGTGGAATTGAATGAATGCAAAGTGAATGAATAATGAAATGAGTTAAAGAGGGAGAATGTGGTGAAATGATGAAGTAGGAAGGTGGAAATGCATGTGACTTGTTTGTGGAATAAAGAATGAATGGTGGAATGATGAAGAGTTGCATAAAGAATGCATGTAGGGTTAGCTAGGTTGGCTTTGTTTGGGTGCATGTGTGTTAATGGTGGTTTTGCATGTGAATTGATGGATTGTTTTTGATGGAATGGATGGTTCTTTGCATGGCTTTTGAAGTGATTGTGGGCTTTGGAATTGGAAGGAAATGCATGGCCTTGGGGTTGGTTTAAGAGAGAATGGGCTAGGCCCTTTGTTTTATGTCCAAAATGAATACAAGGCCTTCAAATTCGTCCAACACTTTGGCTCCAATCATATGCTATCCATTCCAAGCCCAATTTTGCTCCAAAATGCTCCAAAATGCATCTTTTTGCTTCCTTAGCCATATGAACCTAAAAACACACGAAAATGGCTTAAACTACTAAAACAACTATGAATTAACAACATAGATGCACGAAAACAAGCTAAGTAAGTTGCCTAAATATGCTCCTATCAACAAATCATCATGCAAATACAACCATGGTTTCGAAATTCCCCCCTAGCCAAAGGGGGGATTAGTTCCTCATGCTTGCACAACAAAAAGTATTGAATTTAAACATTGAAATCATAAGAAAGATTACACCTAAATGCTCAGCAATTCCAAGATGGATTCGATGCACAGATTGGCTCCTCTTCCTCCTCCTTGCTGCGGCACAAAGTGTAGGTGCTGGAATTGGTGGTTTTGGATGGTTTTTCCTTGTTTAGAGGGATGGAGGATGGTTGATTATGGTGGGGAAGGGTGCGGCAGAAGTGTATGGATGTGTAGAGTGGTATGGCTAGATGAATGGACGAAAATTGGGTGAATGAGTGATCCTCCCTAATGCCTTGCTGCAAAGCCTTATTTATAGGGCTAGGAAAGGTTTAGAACTTAGTTGAAACCAAAAGGTTTTGTACCAGAATTTAGGCAGAATGTGGAAAATATGGAAGAGAATGTTTTTTTCTCCTCCCCTTTCTCTACAAGATTACAAGGATATATATACATGAAACACTTAAGGGATACAAGTGTGTAGCTTGGACAAGGTAGGAGACAAGGTAGGACGGCTTGTGACAAGCTAGGACGGCTTGGACAAGTTAGGAGACAAGGTAGGACGGCTTGGACAAGGTAGGAGACAAGGTAGGACGGCTAGGACAAGGTAGGAGACAAGGTAGGATGGCTAGGAGACAAGGTAGGACGGCTAGTTCTTCCAATACAGAAATTAGGCACCATGTGTGAATAGATAAAGCCTTCTAGAAATAAGGTTTTTAGGCCCCCTTGCAGCTCCCTAACTGAATTCAAGCCTTCAAATTCGTCCATCCTCATGCCTTCATGCTTGCACTATCCAATCTTGGCCCAAAAATGCTCTAGAATGCTCCAAATTGCTTCTTTTTGCATACTTTGACACTAAAACCTTATCCACTTTGTCCCAAGCTTATTCCTTCCTCTTCTTATCACATTTCTAGCCTCTTGAAGTCAAAATTCGTCCATCGATGTTAGCCCAAATGTAAGCTATCCACATAGTGTCCAAAATTGCTCCAAAATGCACCAAAATGCCCTTTCTTGATACTTTACCCCATAGGTCCTACAAACACACGAAATTGAGTTGTAATGCGACATTAACTAAGAAATAATAGCATAAATGCACAAGAATAAGCTAGTTAAGTCGCCTAAATATGCTCCTATCAACTATGTGGATAGCTTACATTTGGGCTAACATGGATGGACGAATTTTGACTTCAAGAGGCTAGAAATGTGATAAGAAGAGGAAGGAATAAGCTTGGGACAAAGTGGATAAGGTTTTAGTGTCAAAGTATGCAAAAAGAAGCAATTTGGAGCATTCTAGAGCATTTTTGGGCCAAGATTGGATAGTGCAAGCATGGAAGCATGAAGATGGACGAATTTGAAGGCTTGAATTCAGTTAGGGAGCTGCAAGGGGGCCTAAAAACCTTATTTCTAGAAGGCTTTATCTATTCACACATGGTGCCTAATTTCTGTATTGGAAGAACTAGCCGTCCTACCTTGTCACTAGCCGTCCTACCTTGTCTCCTAGCCGTCCTACCTTGTCTCCTACCTTGTCCAAGCCGTCCTACCTTGTCACCTACCTTGTCCAAGCCGTCCTACCTTGTCTCCTACCTTGTCCAAGCCGTCCTATCTTGTCCAAGCTACACACTTGTATCCCTTAAGTGTTTCATGTATATATATCCTTGTAATCTTGTAGGGAAAGAGGAGGAGAAAAAGCATTCTCTTCCATATTTTCCACATAAACCTTTCCTAGCCCTATAAATAAGGCTTTGCAGCAAGGCACTAGGGGGATCACTCATTCACCCAATTTTCGTCCATTCATCTAGCCATACCACTCTACACATCCATACACTTCTGCCGCACCCTTCCCCACCATAATCAACCATCCTCCATCCCTCTAAACAAGGAAAAACCATCCAAAACCACCAATTCCAGCACCTACACTTTGTGCCGCAGCAAGGAGGAGGAAGAGGAGCCAATCTGTGCTTCGAATCCTGATAGGAGCATATTCATGCGACTTAAATGGCTTGTTCTCGTGCATTTACGTTATGTTTCATTAGTTATTTTAGTCCTTTATGCTTCTTTTGTGTGTTTTCAGGTTCTAAGGGCAAAGTATGCAAAATGGTGCATTTTGGTGCATTTTGGAGTAGTTTGGGGCGTTAAATGGATTGGATATACTTGAAGCCAAGTAGATGGACGAAATTGAAGACCAAAGGAGGCCCTTTGTACCAGAAATTCACACCAACACATCCCATTTCAGATTGCATTCCAATCATTCCAGCCAAGCCACATGCACTCCCTTTAATTTATTCAACCTAGCTGTCAAAGCACATGCACATTCACCCTAATCATTCACATACACAATCTGCCATCATTCACACATTCATTCCACATGCATTCCCTTCACAAATCAGCCACATGCACTTTGCCTTTCATCATTGCACCATAAATCAGCCACATGCACCCATAATCATTCATCCAACTTTGCACATGCATTCATCATCATAACCTAGCTGTCATTACCCTTTAATCACATGCATAAATCAGCCACATGCATCTCCCATCACCATTTCAGATTTCCACCAAGTTCCTAGCTGTCATATTCCCTCCTTTTCACCTATAAATAAGCATCCATTGCAGCCACAATTCATTCATTCCCATTCATACACAATTCATTCACCATTCACGCCAGAAATTCATCCCCTCTCTATAACACATCCATACTTCACCATTCTTCATATTTTCTGCACAAAAAGAAGCCTTGAGGTCCCCTACATCCATCCCTATCCTAAACACATCATTCTACACCATCCATAACTCCCCATCCCTCCAAACCTATCCTTAGACCTTGTGCTACAACGAAGAGGAGGAGAAGAGTGCCTAAACGTTCATACAATTCAAGTTTGAGTTGTTGGAATGTTTAGGTGTTTCTTTTCCTCGATTCCAATGTTTAATTTCAATTCTCTTTGTTTTGTACGTATGAGGAACTAAACCCCCCCCTTGGCTAGGGGGGGATTCAAAATATATGTTTATGCTTGCATTTTGATTTGATTACTTCTAATTGCGTTTCATAAGTTGTGGATTCAATTTGTTTAACTGTTTGATTGATAACTTATTTATGTATGTTTATTGAGAGTATACGCTTAATTTTCATGCATGAATATGACGCTAGAATATAAGTGAGTTTCACCTAATAGTTACGAACTTATATTCACAAGTAGTGGAGGTTGCTTATAAACAATCGCGTTAAACGAATTCTTGGCATAAGTTTCATGCAATCATAGTAACGAATGCCTCGTCAACACTTATAATTTTCATAGAGCGTAATGATTCTTGCTTGTATCTCTATTATGCAATCATGTAGGGGACTTGTGGGGAATGTTTTGGGTTGTCGTATGCAATCATCCAATTCAATAACGTTAGGAAGATTTGAAGGTTAATTAGTGCATCACGGTTAACTTGGGGTGTTGAGAATTCATGGTTTATTGAAATGCAATTGGAAATCTTTTTATGCAAGTGTAACATGTGTGGAGATGAACCCCTTAGCTAGCCATCCCATCCATTCAATTCCATCACATTCATACTTACAATCTGTTTTAATTAGAATCTGTGCAATTAGTTTAATTTCGTCCAAAACTCAATCCCCCCTTGCTTTAGTGTCCAACTTAGTTAGAAAGTGTCTTAGTTTGTGTTTCTAAGTGTTTTGATTCATTTTATTACCCAATTTCGTCCAAAGTAGTCAAAGTGCTCAAAACTGCCCAGAAAGTGTTTTTAAGGCAGTTTTGAGTGTTTTGGGTGCTGTTTGAGTCTTTTGGTTTGTTTTAGTGTTTTAAGTGTTTAGTTTTGCATTCTTTGAGTCTAGTTTAGTGTTAAAGTGTCTTAGTTTGTGTTTATAAGTGTTTTGATTCAATTTATTACACACATTCGTCCAAATTCACCAAAGTGCTTAAAACTGCCCAGATTGTGTTTTTAAGGCAGTTTTGAGTGTTTTGGGGCTGTTTTGAGTCCTTTGGTTTGTTTTAGTGTTTTAAATGTTTAGTTTTGCATTCTTTGAGTCTAGTTTAGTGTTTTATATTGTGTTTTTACGTTTTTGAGTCAAATCCAAGTGATTAACAATCCCTCCTAATCCCCGGTCCAGAACGATCCCTACTTGCATCCTTACTACAATTTGACAACAAATCCATCTTGGACTTGCTGAGCATTTAGGTGTAATCTTTCTTATGATTTCAATGTTTAAATTCAATACTTTTTGTTGTGCAAGCATGAGGAACTAATCCCCCCTTTGGCTAGGGGGGAATTTCGAAACCATGGTTGTATTTGCATGATGATTTGATTACTTTCAGTTGTGATTTCATGAATGTTGAATTCAATTTGCTGATCTATTTTAATTAAAACTTGCTTATGTATATGAATTGAGAGTGCACGCTTGATTTGCATGCATAAACATGATGCTAGGGTATGAGGGAACTTCACCTAATCGTTGGGAACTTATATTCATGAGTAGTTAAGATTGTTGGTCACAATTACGATAAGTGAATTCTTGGCATAAGTATCATGCGCTTTCATAGTTACGAATGCCTCGTCAACACCTATGATTTCCATAGAATCTAACGATCTTTGATTCTCTTTCTTTTATGCGCTTTCATATAGAAAACTTTTGAGGAATAATTTGATTGCAATGCGCCAATTCCATTCAATTCAATGACCTAAGGGAAATCTGAGAGTTAATTTAAGCATACCTAATTAACTTGGGGTGTTGAGGTTCATGAATTCATTGATTAAGCAACTGGAAATTGTATTATGTCAAGTTGATAGGAGCATATTTATACGACTTAGTTAGCTTGTTTTCTTGCATTTAATTAGCTAAACTATGTTAATTATAGTGTTTAAAGTTATTTTCGTGCAATTTCAGGTTTTAGTGTCAAAGTATGCAAAAAGAAGCAATTTGGAGCATTCTAGAGCATTTTTGGGCCAAGATTGGATAGTGCAAGCATGGTGGCATGAGGATGGACGAATTTGAAAGGCTTGAATTCAGTTAGGGAGTTGCAAGGGGGCCTAAAAACCTGATTTCTAGAAGGCTACATTTCAGCCACATGCACTCCCATCCTTTAATCCATTGCAGCCACATGCACTTTCATCCTTTCATCATTGCACCACAAATCAGCCACATGCACTTTGCCTTTTCATCATTGCACCACAAATCACCACAAATCAGCCACATGCACTTTGACTTTCATCATTGCACCACAAATCAGCCACATGCACTCCCATGCTCTCCCATTAATTAATTCAAGTCCATATCTGATTTCCCTAGGGTTCTAAGTGCCTATATATACTCATATTAACCCCTAGATCAGATCACCACCTCTCATACACATTCATTCACGCCAGAAATTCATTCCCTCTCTCTAACACAGCCATACTTCACCATTCTTCATATTTTCTGCCCAAAAACAATCCTTGCCTTCCCCGACATCCATCCCTACCCTAAACACATCATTCTACATCATCCATAACCCCCAAAACTCACCAAAACCCCTTGTGCCGCAGCAACTAGAGGAGAAGAGGCTTAAACGTTCATACAATTCAAGATTGAGTTGTTGGAATTTTTAGGTGTACTTCGATTCTTGTTTTCAATGTTTACTTTGTTATTACTCTCTAAGTTTGTTGTAATCATGAGTGGCTAAACCCCCTTGGTTAGGGGGGGTTTCGAAACCATGTACATGCTTGCAATATGATTTGATTGCATTCAGTTGTTATTTCATAAGTTGTGGATTCAATTCGTTCATCTATTTGATTGATAACTTATTTGTGTATGTTGATTGAGAGTGCACGCTTAGTTTTCATGCATGAATATGATGCTAGATTATGAGGGAGCTTCACCTAATAGTTACAATCTTATAATCACAAGTAGTGAAGGTCGCTTGAAAACGATCGCGTTGAATGAATTCTTAGCATAAGTTTCATGCAATTCATAGTAACGAATGCTTCGTCAATGCTTATGTTTTTCATAGAACTTAATGATTCTTGCTTGTATCTCTATTATGCAATTCATGTAGGGAACTTGTAGAGAATGTTTTGGGTTGTCGTATGCAATCATCCAATTTAATAACTTGTGGAAAAACTGAGGGTTAATTAGTGCAATTCACGGTTAATTTGGGGCGTTGAGTATTTATAATTTATTGGAAGAACAACTGAAAATCGTTTTGTTTGCAAGTGTGACATGTGTGGAGAAGAACCTCCTAACTAGCCTTTTATCCATCCTTTTTATCCAAAAACATTCTACAATCTGTTTAGTTTAAAGTTTCTGTTTTATGTTAAATTTTCGTCCAAAACAAATCCCCCTTTAATTTGAAGTCTTAGATTAGTTAGAAAGTGTTTTGATTTGTGTTTCTAAGTATTTTGATTCAAGTTTTCATCCAATTTCGTCCAAATTAGTGTAGGTGCTCAAAACTGCCCAGAAAGTGGTTTTTAGGCAGTTCTGAGTCTTCTAGTTGCTGTTTTGGGTTTTAGGTTTGTTTAAGTGTTTTAACTTTTAGTTTTGCATTCTTTGAGTCGAGTTTAGTGTTTTAAACTTTGTTTTTGAGTTTTTAAGTCAGTTTCCAAGTGTTTAGCAATCCCTCCTAATCCCCGGTCTAGAACGATCCCTACTTACATCTTTACTACAATTTGACAAAAAGAGGGTTTAATTTGTGTGCTTATCTATTTCGCATCACAAGTATGCCATGTGTGGAGAAAAACCTCCTAGCCATCTCACCATCCACTTAATTCCATCAAATTCGTCCAAATCTGCCTAGTTTAATTTCTTGTTTTGTTTTGTTTATTTTCGTCCAAAACCAAATCCCCATTTATTTTAGAGTGTCTAATTGGTCCAAATATGTTTTAGATTGTGTTTTTGAGAGTTTTGAGTCAAGTTAGAACCAATTTTCGTCCAAATTTGTGTTTATGCTCAAAACTGCCCAGATTCTGTTTTTAAGGCAGTTTTGAGTGTCTTTAGCCTATTTTGAGTCTTGTGAACGTGTTTGAGTCTTTTTACGTGAGTTTAAGTGTTTGAAAGGTTAATTTTATTTATTTGAGTCAGTTTAGAGTGTTTAGCAAGCCCTCCTAATCCCCGGTGTAAGAACGATCCCTACTTATTTATATGCTACAATTGTCAAAAGAGGGTTAATTTGTGTGTTAACTTAATTTTAATTTTGGCGCCGTTGCCGGGGATTAGCAACTTTGCTAATCCCTTGTTATTTCTTTTTAGTTATTTTCGTGTGTTATTAGTTTTTTATTTATTTTAGTTTCTGACCTAATTGCTTCCTTGTTTTAGGCACTAGTTTATGACTCGGAGTTCTCAACCGGTTCATGCGCATATCTTAGACTTTGACGACGATTTTGAGCGAGCCTTGAGAAGAAAGAAGAATCAACAAGAGCCTCAACCACCTCCACCTACACCAGACCTTGAGGAGGACGAAATACAAGTGGAGGAGGAGGCCACGGCAAGGGTTGTTGAGGAAGAACAAGTTATGGCAGCCGACAACCGAACAATCAAGGAGCTTTCCGCTTCGGGATTGGTTAATGCCATGCCTTTATGCATTCAATATCCAAGGGCAGCCCCCGACAAGACTGCCGAGTTCGAACTCAAGTCCAGTTTATTGCATCATATTCCTAAGTTCCATGGGTTGTCTATGGAAGATGCCAATAAACACTTGAAGGAGTTCGAGGTTGTTTGCTCAAGTATGACCCCGGTGAATGTTGATGGGAGCATTTTGAAGATGAAGGCTTTTCCCTTTTCTCTCTTGGAAAAGGCTAAAGATTGGTTGTATGAACTAGCTCCCGGAACTGTCACATCATGGGAGAGTATGAAAAGGGCGTTTTTGGAGAAGTTTTTCCCAACTTCTCGAGTCATTCTTTTACGTAAAAGAATTAGTGGCATTCAGCAAGATCAAGGTTAATCATTTCCAACTTATTATGAACGTTTTAAAACCCTTGTTGCTTCATGTCCACAGCACCAGATGAAGGAGGAGCTTCTTCTCCAATATTTCTACGAAGGGCTTCTACCAATTGAACGTCAAATGCTAGATGCCTCAGCGGGTGGAGCTTTAGTGGACAAAACACCCATGGCCGCCAAGACTCTCATTGCCAACCGAGCTTTGAATGCTCAACAATACGAAGGAGTTGGCCAAAGAGACATGCCACGGCAGCAACAAAGTGTAAATGAGGTAAGTGCAATTTCTGACGTTCAATCACAATTGGCTAATCTTACTTCTCTTGTGTCTCAGGTTGTCAAGGGGTCAAAACCACAAGAAAACCAAGTGTGTGGCGTATGCTCAATGCAAGGGCATCCATCCGAGACATGCCCTCAATTGATAGAGAATGGAGGATGGGAATCTGCCAATGCCATTGGTTTCCAAGGCCAAAACCAACCCACATATGATCCGTACTCCAACACCTACAACCCCGGATGGAGAGATCACCCTAATTTCAAGTGGAGAGAGTCCCAACAATCTGCACCACAAAGGGGATTTCAACAAAACCCCCATGGGTTCCCACGGCCATACCAATCCAACCAACCACCATTGTCCCAAAACAACTCAGGTTCGTCTTTTGATAATTCTCAAGTTATTCAATTACTAACTACATTGGCGCAGGGGCAAGAAAAACAAGCAAAGGACATGCACAATTACGCCAAGGAAGTGCAAAATCAAGCTCGAGAGGTGACTGAATTGAAGAGACAAGTGGGACAAATGGCTGAGTTCATGGGCCAATTTAGAGAGCAAGGCAAGTTGCCTAGTTCAACCGTTGTCAACCCAAAAGGAGGATTCGAATCTGCCAAAGCAATCATGTTGCGAAGTGGGAAACAAGTTGGAACGTCCTCACAATGTTTGATTTACTCTTGCCTAGTTCAACCGTTTGTAATTGCATGACTGTTAAAAAGAGTTATAAACATAGAGAAAAGTTTGATTTACTTTTGGTATATGCTTGGTTATGGTTATAATGTATGACTTCACATACAATCATAAAAGAAAAATTCGTTTTTGTAACATGCTTGAAGGAAGGAACTCAAACAAGCGCTACAACCCTGTGAGACTTGAGCCTAAACGTTATTTGGAGAGTTAAAATCTGTGCATTATTGTTTCTAAAGTCGTTGCATGATCTCATTATTCTTTGCTTGGTTACTACTTAGAAGGCGTTTCATCATATAGTTCCAAATGCTAGAACTCATGCCCATTTCATTCAAAGCATGTTATTGATTTGCATAACACATATTCAAGATGAAGTTGCGTAGTGACCATCACCAAAGCCAAATTGCCATGTATCCTACTTCATTATTTGTGTAAGTTAACCCCGTTGAGCCTTGTTAAGCCTTTATTCCTTGTTAACCCTCATTATCCTCACCTAGCCTAGTTTAGGACAGTCCACACCCTTGTTCTTAAAAGATAGTGAGCATGACTTAAATGAATTCCTTTTGAGTACATTATGAAAGAAAATGAGTGTGGGGGAAGGAATGCTTGTTCTTAAGTATGTTTTGAGTTTCAAAAGAAAAGAAAAACAGAAAAGAAAAGAAAGAAAGAAAGAAAAAAAGAAAAAAAAAAAAAAAGAGCTTGAAAAAAATGAAAGAATGAGTGATTGAAGAAAGGGTCCAAAACACCAATTCTGGCCCTAAATTGTCTAAATTCTCCCTTTTTGTTCAAAAATTGAGTTTTCATTCAAAAGTGAATTCTAAGTTGATTCAATTGCTTTGCTCACTATTTCTTTAAGAACCTTTGTTTTCCATATCACTTCTTTGTTAGCCAAACACCCCTAGCCCCATTACAACCCTTATGCTTCTATCTTGAGTGTTATGTGTTTCAATTTGTGGAGTTTGAACTTGGTATGAGCTTATGGAATCACTGGTTCTCGTTCTAAGTAGTAGCATTCCATTCATGAGATCATATTCATATTATTGTCGTAAATCCAGAAAATGCTTTCTTTGATATAACATATGTGAGTGTTAGTCTTCATGTTTACATCAATCATCTCACATATACCTAGTGTAGGGTGTGAAGTCAGAAAATCTGTGTGAAAATAGAGTGCATTCTAGTGAGGAATTGAGCAAATTCTCTAAGGCTTGTTACTACATTCAAAACATGGTTTTAAATGCTTAATTGTGAACTAGTATGTGGTGACTATGAGTAAGAATGTACTTAAGTGTAAAGATGGCTAAAATCTGTGGGAATAACGAGTTTTAACTTGTCATGTGCATTGGAAATCCCTGAGACGATTGTTGGAAGGTGTAGGTTGTGTTTTGTTCGTTTTGTTTTGTTTTTGGTTTCTTTTGCTTTGTTTTGCTCAAGGACTAGCGAAAGCTAAGTGTGGGGGAATTTGATAGGAGCATATTCATGCGACTTAAATGGCTTGTTCTCGTGCATTTACGTTATGTTTCTTTAGTTATTTTAGTCCTTTATGCTTCTTTTGTGTGCATTTTGGAGTAGTTTGGGGCGTTAAATGGATTGCATATACTTGAAGCCAAGTAGATGGACGAAATTGAAGACCAAAGGAGGCCCTTTGTACCAGAAATTCACACCAACACATCCCATTTCAGATTGCATTCCAATCATTCCAGCCAAGCCACATGCACTCCCTTTAATTTATTCAACCTAGCTGTCAAAGCACATGCACATTCACCCTAATCATTCACATACACAATCTGCCATCATTCACACATTCATTCCACATGCATTCATCAACATATCTAGCTGTCATTCACATGCATTCCCTTCATATAAATCAGCCACATGCACCCATAATCATTCAACCAACTTTGCACATGCATTCATCATCATAACCTAGCTGTCATTACCCTTTAATCACATGCATAAATCAGCCACATGCATCTCCCATCACCATTCCAGATTTCCACCAAGTTCTTAGCTGTCATATTCCCTCCTTTTCACCTATAAATAAGCATCCATTGCAGCCACAATTCATTCATTCCCATTCATTCTCATACACTCTTCCAATTCAGAAATTCATTCATTCAAACACACCATCCTTCCATTTCCACCACTCCCCAAACCATTCACACCATCAAACTATCCTTAGACCTTGTGCTACAACGAAGAGGAAGATAAGAGGGCCTAAACGTTCATACAATTCAAGTTTGAGTTGTTGGAATGTTTAGGTGTTTCTTTGATTTCAATGTTTAATTTCAATACTCTTTGTTTTGTACGAATGAGGAATGGAAGAGAAGAGGGCCTAAACGTTCATACAATTCAAGTTTGAGTTGTTGGAATGTTTAGGTGTTTCTTTGATTCTCTTTGTTTTGTATCATGAGGAACTAAAACCCCCCTGGTTAGGGGGGGATTCGAAATATATGTTTATGCTTGCATTTTGATTTGATTACTTCTAATTGCGTTTCATAAGTTGTGGATTCAATTTGTTTAACTATTTGATTGATAACTTATTTATGTATGTTTATTGAGAGTGCACACTTAATTTTCATGCATGAATATGACGCTAGAATATAAGTGAGTTTCACCTAATAGTTACGAACTTATATTCACAAGTAGTGGAGGTTGCTTATAAACAATCGCGTTAAACGAATTCTTGGCATAAGTTTCATGCAATCATAGTAACGAATGCCTCGTCAACACTTATAATTTTCATAGAGCGTAATGATTCTTGCTTGTATCTCTATTATGCAATCATGTAGGGGACTTGTGGGGAATGTTTTGGGTTGTCGTATGATCCAATTCAATAACTTTAGGAAGATTTGAAGGTTAATTAGTGCATCACGGTTAACTTGGGGTGTTGAGAATTCATGGTTTATTGAAATGCAATTGGAAATCTTTTTATTATGCAAGTGTAACATGTGTGGAGATGAACCCCTTGGCTAGCATCCATTCATTCCATTTCATCAATTTCATATTTACATTCTGTTTTAATTGCAATTTGTTCATTTAGTTTAATTTCGTCAAATCAAAACCCCCCCCCCCTTTACTTTCTTGTTCTTTAGTGCTTAGAATCTGTTTAGTTTATGTTTTAAAATGTTTTGAATCAAGCCATAATCTTAAATTCGTCCAAAATTGGGTTTAAGGTCAAAAACTGCCTAGTTAGTGTTTTTAAGGCAGTTTTGAGTGTTTTGGGTGATGTTTGAGTCTTTTGGTTTGTTTTAGTGTTTTAAGCGTTTAGTTTCGCATTCTTTGAGTCTAGTTTAGTGTTTTAAACTTTATTTTACGTTTTTGAGTCAGTTTCCAAGTGATTTGCAATCCCTCCTAATCCCCGGTTAAGAACGATCCCTACTTGCATCCTTACTACAATTTGACAACAAGAGGGTTAATTTGTGTGCTTAACTATTTTCGCATCAGATATAGGGCAGGAACAATCCACACCTATCAAGAAGGATGCATCAAGAACCACCATTGAAGAGGGAATTGGAGTGGTTGCCCTAAAACCATCCAATCTGGCCGAGAGTAGCCATAGTGACTTTGTTGATAGGGCTGCCACTTTTGAGCCTCCATCACAATATGTTTGTAAGTCTCCAACCCCAATTCCAATTCCCATTTCAACTAATAGGGTGTTACCTTCTTTGGTGCAGGTACCCAATCGATTTCAAGGTGGTGGGAGCATTTACATGGACTTTAGGAACCAAAACACCACAATCAGGGAGGATCACTATCCCCTTCCATTCACTGAGCCATGCTATGAACACTTTGAGAAGCATGCCGTGGAGGACAGACCCCTCTATGCCGTGAGCTTTATGGAATATTAAACGGCGTATTCGTCCGGCTGGAAGACGTTAAAGCAAGCGCTTCTTGGGAGGCAACCCATGCATTCGACAAGGAGAAGATGGAACTTCCACTCAAACCCCAGATTTGCGTTTCTAAACCCTTCTCCTTGCTGTTTATTTTATCATGCTTAGTTGATTGTTATTTGTTTGCTTTTATGTGAGTCTTTGTGTGAAACATTGAGGACAATGTTTGATTTAAGTGTGGGGGGGTAAACAAGTGTTTTTATGCAAAATTCGTCGGATTCTATCACCTATCACTTCTAATGTTGTTTCTCACTGTTTTTAAGTGTTTTTAGTGCATTTTAAGCTGTTTTGGTGTGTGTTGAAGTAAAAATCAGAAAATTTGAAAAAAAAAATCGAAAAAAGTGTTTTGAAAAAGCCAAAAAGAGTTGTTTTTGTGTGTTTGTTTGTGTCTTAGGATACCTTCCAACACAATGATGAGGATTTGGTTTTTAATGCATGACTGTTAAAGAGAGTTACAAACAATGATGGAAGTTGATTTGCTCCTTGGTTTATGCTTGGTTGTAGTTATAGTTTACGAATTCACATGTAATCACAAAGGAAAAAAATCAGTTTTTGTAACATGCTTGAAGGAAGGAACTTAAACAAACGCTACATCCCTGAGAGACTTGAGCTTAAACGTTATTTGGAGAGTTATTAATCTGTGCATTCTTGTTTTCTAAAGTCGTTGCATGATCTCATTATTCTTTGCTTGGTTGCTACTTATAATGCGTTTCATCACTATAGTTCCAAATACTAGAACTCATACCCGTTTTATTCAAAGCATGAAATTGATTAGCATAACAAATAACAAGATGAAGTTGTGTAGTAGTCACCACCACAGCCAAATAGCCAAATCCACCCTTGTCAGTTGTATTCTAGGTTTAAACCCCTTTGAGCCTTAGTTAGCCTATTTTCTTGTTAACCACATCATCCTTACCTAGCCTAGAATAGGACTTTCCATACCCTTGTTCTCGAAGTATAGTGGAGCATAACTTAGAAGGAATTCCTTTTGAGTGACATTTGTGCAGAAAACAAGTGTGGGGGAAGGGATTTTGTGAGTGTGTGTGTGCCAAAGTCTTAAAAGGGGCACGGGGAAAAGAAAAAAATCGTGAAAAAAGAAGAAAAAGAAGAAGAAAAGAAAGAAAAGGAGTGAAAATAAGTGAGAATGAACTCACAATGTTGATTGTTGAAGAAAGGGTCCAAAAAGTTTGAATATGGCCCTAAGTTTTGTGTGGTTTCCCCTTGGGTGTTAAAAATTAACTTCTGCGTTCTAAAGGGAATTCTAAGTGCCTAATTCATTACTTTGCTCACTATTGCTTTAAGAACGTTTGTTTCCTCTACCTTTCCTTGTTAGCCAATACCTTAGCCCCGTTACAACCTTTAGACTGTTATGTGTTTCAATATGTGGAGTTTAGAATTGGTTTGAGCATATGGTATCCCTGGTTCTCGCGACTAAGTAGTAGCATTTCATTCATGAGATCATATACATGTCATTGACATAATTCCAGAAAATGCTTTCCTTGTTATAACATATGTGAGTGTTCGTCTACATGTTTACATCAATCTTCTCACATATACCTAGTGTAGGGAGTGTAGTTAGAAAATCTGAGTGAAAACAGAGAGTATATCCGGTAAGGAATTGAGGGAATTCTCTAAGGCATGCTACTGCATTCAAAATGTTGTTTTAATTGATTAAATGCGATCTAGTGAATTGTGACTATGATTAAGTATGCTCGAGGGTAAGGATTGCTTAAATCTATGTGAGTGGTGATTGATAGGAGCATATTCATGCGACTTAAATGGCTTGTTCTCGTGCATTTACGTTATGTTTCATTAGTTATTTTAGTCCTTTATGCTTCTTTTGTGTGTTTTCAGGTTCTAAGGGCAAAGTATGCAAAATGGTGCATTTTGGTGCATTTTGGAGTAGTTTGGGGCGTTAAATGGATTGGATATACTTGAAGCCAAGTAGATGGACGAAATTGAAGACCAAAGGAGGCCCTTTGTACCAGAAATTCACACCAACACATCCCATTTCAGATTGCATTCCAATCATTCCAGCCAAGCCACATGCACTCCCTTTAATTTATTCAACCTAGCTGTCAAAGCACATGCACATTCACCCTAATCATTCACATACACAATCTGCCATCATTCACACATTCATTCCACATGCATTCCCTTCACAAATCAGCCACATGCACTTTGCCTTTCATCATTGCACCATAAATCAGCCACATGCACCCATAATCATTCATCCAACTTTGCACATGCATTCATCATCATAACCTAGCTGTCATTACCCTTTAATCACATGCATAAATCAGCCACATGCATCTCCCATCACCATTTCAGATTTCCACCAAGTTCCTAGCTGTCATATTCCCTCCTTTTCACCTATAAATAAGCATCCATTGCAGCCACAATTCATTCATTCCCATTCATACACAATTCATTCACCATTCACGCCAGAAATTCATCCCCTCTCTATAACACATCCATACTTCACCATTCTTCATATTTTCTGCCCAAAAAGAAGCCTTGAGGTCCCCTACATCCATCCCTATCCTAAACACATCATTCTACACCATCCATAACTCCCCATCCCTCCAAACCTATCCTTAGACCTTGTGCTACAACGAAGAGGAGGAGAAGAGTGCCTAAACGTTCATACAATTCAAGTTTGAGTTGTTGGAATGTTTAGGTGTTTCTTTTCCTCGATTCCAATGTTTAATTTCAATTCTCTTTGTTTTGTACGTATGAGGAACTAAACCCCCCCCTTGGCTAGGGGGGGATTCAAAATATATGTTTATGCTTGCATTTTGATTTGATTACTTCTAATTGCGTTTCATAAGTTGTGGATTCAATTTGTTTAACTGTTTGATTGATAACTTATTTATGTATGTTTATTGAGAGTATACGCTTAATTTTCATGCATGAATATGACGCTAGAATATAAGTGAGTTTCACCTAATAGTTACGAACTTATATTCACAAGTAGTGGAGGTTGCTTATAAACAATCGCGTTAAACGAATTCTTGGCATAAGTTTCATGCAATCATAGTAACGAATGCCTCGTCAACACTTATAATTTTCATAGAGTGTAATGATTCTTGCTTGTATCTCTATTATGCAATCATGTAGGGGACTTGTGGGGAATGTTTTGGGTTGTCGTATGCAATCATCCAATTCAATAACGTTAGGAAGATTTGAAGGTTAATTAGTGCATCACGGTTAACTTGGGGTGTTGAGAATTCATGGTTTATTGAAATGCAATTGGAAATCTTTTTATTATGCAAGTGTAACATGTGTGGAGATGAACCCCTTAGCTAGCCATCCCATCCATTCAATTCCATCACATTCATACTTACAATCTGTTTTAATTAGAATCTGTGCAATTAGTTTAATTTCGTCCAAAACTCAATCCCCCCTTGCTTTAGTGTCCAACTTAGTTAGAAAGTGTCTTAGTTTGTGTTTCTAAGTGTTTTGATTCATTTTATTACCCAATTTCGTCCAAAGTAGTCAAAGTGCTCAAAACTGCCCAGAAAGTGTTTTTAAGGCAGTTTTGAGTGTTTTGGGTGCTGTTTGAGTCTTTTGGTTTGTTTTAGTGTTTTAAGTGTTTAGTTTTGCATTCTTTGAGTCTAGTTTAGTGTTAAAGTGTCTTAGTTTGTGTTTATAAGTGTTTTGATTCAATTTATTACACACATTCGTCCAAATTCACCAAACTGCTCAAAACTGCCCAGATTGTGTTTTTAAGGCAGTTTTGAGTGTTTTGGGGCTGTTTTGAATCCTTTGGTTTGTTTTAGTGTTTTAAATGTTTAGTTTTGCATTCTTTGAGTCTAGTTTAGTGTTTTAAACTTTATTTTACGTTTTTGAGTCAGTTTCCAAGTGATTTTGCAATCCCTCCTAATCCCCGGTTAAGAACGATCCCTACTTATACTTATACTACAATTGATAAAAAGAGGGTTTAATTTGTGTGCGTATAATTCTCGCATCAAATTTTGGCGCCGTTGCCGGGGATTAGCAACTTTGCTAATCTCTTGGATTGTTTTATTTTCGTTTGTGTGTATATATTTTTAGTTTTATTTTGTTGATTTTAGAAGCACAACATGGCACTTGATAATGCTTATCTTTTGTCACAGCTCATGGAAAGGTCCCAAATGCAAAACGTTGATATAGTTGATCTTCAATCAAGGAATAACGTGTTTTCCAATACTTACAATTCGGATTGGAGTGATCATTCAACTTCTATGTGGTGGGAACCTCAAAATATTCAACAAGAAAGATATTGGGAGCCACCTCATATTCAATATGCCCAACCAAACTCAAATTCGTCAATAGATTATAATCAAATTCTTAATGAATTAAACTCTTTGGTGCAGGGTTCACAAAATCAAGCTAAGGAGACTCACCAAGAAACATATTGGCAACCATATGAGGATTCATATGCACCACCACAGCCTTCCCCTCAATCTTCACATCCAAATTCAGGTATATCAAATTATTATAAGGAAGTTATTCAACAACTGAATTCTGTGGAGCAGGGCAGGGAAGCTCAACCATTTCAACAAGACGCATTTTGGCGACCAATTGAGGATTTCTATCAAGCAAAAAAGTTGGCTGAGTGGAACAGTCAATTTAGGCAGAATGCAGAATGCATGGAACAAATTCAAGAACAAATGGTTGAAGATGAGCCCATGGATGAATTGCTACTGCTCGAAGAGGAGGAGGATGCACAAGGCACGGCAAGGGAAGAACAACCCTTGCCGCAACCTCCCAATATTCCTACACCACCCCATTCAAGTAAGGTTGTTCCAAATTTAATTATTTCTAACTTTGTTCCCCCAAATGCACCCTTCCCTGGCAGGTTCATGCAATCCATGAAAGATGAGGGGAAGAAAGACATCTTGGACACCTTTCCAACAATTCACGAGGAAAAAGTGGTTGAGGAGCATCTTGAATTCATCAAGGAGGAAATTGGAGTGGATCACACAGCCACAACCTTCAGAATGTCCAATCTGAATGAAAACATCCCTTGTGCATTTGTTGAATGTGCTGCGACTTTAGAGCCAATATTGCAGCCCATAGGTAAGCCACCAACTCAAATTCCAATTCCCACTTCAATTAATCGTGTGTTACATTCTTCATTGCAGGCACCTACTCAAATCCAATTTGGTGAAAGAGTTTACATGGATCTTAGGACAGATCTCTATTCCACTCCATACAAAGATCCAATTCTTGAATGTTTTGAGAAGCATTTCGTGGAGGATGTACTTAAGTTCTTATTGGAGCATGTAGGTAAGCCACCAACTCAAAATCCAAAGTCGTTTTTGACTAATATGTTGTTGATGTCAATGATTAGAGCACCCACTCTTGAAATTCAACCATTGCCGGAACATTCCAAGTATCATCATCCATTCAATGATCAACTCCATGCCGTGGGTTCCATTAAGGCATGATTGTGTTCTTCGTCCGGCTGCAAGACGTTAAAGAAAGCGCTACTTGGGAGGCAACCCAATACAGTGAATAAAACAAAGCTTTTTCATTAATTTTCGAGAAATTACAAATGTATCTAACAAATGGAGCTTCACAAAGGTTGTTTTTGTTTTTGTTTGCGTGAAGACCCACCACGAGGCAAAACTCTAGAAGCGGAAGTCATCGAAGCAGGAGGCATCGAAGTAGGAGGCATCGGAGCAAGAGGCATCGGAGCAAGAGGCATCGGAGCGAGAGGCATAGGAGCGGGAGGCATCGGATATAGAGCATTCCAGGCCCCAATACTTGGCGGAACGCTGGATGACCCAGGAAAAAGGTGCCCCTGGAAGAAAGACGCAAGCCGTTGACGGTCACTTTGCATCCGACCTTGAGATTCTTGCATCTCATCAAGCTTCCTCTTCATGCCCGACGAATAGTTATTGGCAAGCACATGCAAAGTTCTATTCTCGTACTTAAGTTGTTTGATCTCTTGTTTCAGGTTCTCCACCTCCGCCATCAAAGATTCAACCTGACGGGAGCGAGCAAGGAGGCGTTGGCCCATGTTGGACACAGAGCCTGCGCACTGAACGCTGAGAGCCAGGGACTCTTGAACGGCCAACTCATCGGACCGTCCTGAAAGCAGCTGACTATCTCTGGGAGTGAGGAGGTTCCGAGCTACTATCGTAGCTGTTGTGGCGTCCTGCATCACGGAGTCTTCACCTGTAAGAGGACCGTTAGAAGATAAGAAAGAAGGGCGCCATACGTTACCTTGACGCGGCACGCCCGTATCACTGCGGAGACTCAATTCTAAGCTAAGGTTCGATGGGTTTGCCATTTTTCAAAAGTGTTCAAAGAGAAGGGGTGGACGGAGTAAATTTTCAAAAGGGCCGGAGACGAGTATCAAGAATGGGAAATCTTCAGAGTGTGTAAGTTGGCAGTGATCGATAGCTCTATAAAAAGCCAAGGCAACGCGTCCACCGATTCAAAAAGCCGGAATTTGAGGCGTAAAGTTCGGCGACGCTCCCTCGGCTTTTTCAGAAAACGCGTTCGACACGTGGAGGCCACCATCACAACTACACGTCTTTAGCCGACAAGCGCAAAGTTCGGCGACGCTTTCTCTGCTTTTCAGAAAGCGCCTGCTCAGAAATCGAAGAGGTGTCTTCAAAGATCGAAGAGTCGTCACTATTTCAAAAAGCTGGATTTGCGGGATCAAAACGTTTGTCGACAAGGGTAAAAGAACAGTACCACCACTTGCTATTGGGAAATCCCTATATTTGTCGACTTTCATCTTTTATGGCAAGGCAAACCTGAAGAAAATGCCCGACTCTTCCTCACCTCTGAGGGCGCACTCCCAGCAAAGCCTTTCGAAACACTCAATTCTTTCTTCTTCCCCAAAGATGATACCAGATGCCTGGAGTACAGATGACCCAGGAGGAAGCAGCACAACAAATACATGTGCTGATTCATTCACCTCTTCTTCAAAAGCAAAGGTATCTCATATCATCAAGGTCAAAAGCAAAGGTATCTCATATCATGCTCTTTCCCTGTCTTTTCCTTTGTCTTTGTTATTACTTGCATGGCAAAGTGAAAGAAGCAATCAGCCGGCACTTGGAGTCTATCTAGACTCTATTCCCTGGTTGCTTACCTAGCTTTGCTGAGCTATCCTCTAACCCTCTTCAATACGAATTGGAGAGATTGAACAAAGAAACAGATAAGAGAATGAAGCTCAGACCTTCGGGGGAGACCAAAGGAAGCCTGCTGCCCAGTTCAAGAGTAGCACAAAGGAAAATCAACGATGGGAGCAGCGCAGTTCAAGAGTAAGCCTGTGGAATCACAAAGATCCAAGCCTCAATGCAATTACCAAGGAGAAGATGGAATTTACACTATATAACCAGATTTGCGTCTCTAAACTCTTCTCTTTGTTAACTACATTCTGCCATGTTTAGTATGTTTAGTTGCTTTTTGTGTGTTTACTTATGTTTTGTGTGAATCTATGCTTAAAACATTGAGGACAATGTTTGATTTAAGTGTGGGGGGGGGTAACTAAGTATATTTGATGCAAATTCGTGGGATTTTATCACCCATAACTTCAAATGTTGTTCCTTGCTGTTTTAAGGTGTTTTTAAGATGTTTTAGAGTGTTTTAGTATGTTTTGTTTTATAACTCCGAAAATCACATAAAAATTTGAAAAACATGTTTTGAAAAGCCTAAAAAGAGTGTTTTAAGTCGTTTTTGTGTGTTTGTGTCTTAGGATACCTTCCAACACAATGATAAGGATTTGGTTTGTAATTGCATGACTGTTAAAAAGAGTTATAAACATAGAGAAAAGTTTGATTTACTCTTGGTATATGCTTGGTTATGGTTATAATGTATGACTTCACATGCAATCATAAAAGAAAAATTCGTTTTTGTAACATGCTTGAAGGAAGGAACTCAAACAAACGCTACAACCCTGTGAGACTCGAGCCATTACCTTCTTTGGAGAGTTATAATCTGTGATTCTTTGTTTTCTAAAGTTGTTGCATGATCTCATTATTCCTTGCTTGGTTGCTACTTAGAATGCAATTATATCATGATAGAACTAAATGCTAGAACTTATATCCGTTTCATTCAAAGCATGACATTGAATTGCATAACACATATCAAGATGAAGTTGTGTAACCACCACCATAGCCAAATAGCCTTACTTCCCATATTTCATATATGTTGTAAGTTTTAACCCCGTTGAGCCTTGTTTAGCCTTTATTCTTTGTTTACCCACATTTTCCTCACCTAGCCTAGAGTAGGACTTTCCTATACCCTTGTTCTTAAAGTATAGTGAGCATGACTTAAATGAATTCCTTTTGAGTTACATTATGCAAGAAAATGAGTGTGGGGGAGTAAAAGTTTGTTCTTACGTTTATATGTATGTTTTGAGATTCAAAAAAAAAAAAAGAAAAGAAGAAGAAAAAAAAAAAAAAAAAAAAAAAAAAAAAAAGAGTGAAAATAAGTAAGAATGAACTCACGAGCGTTGATGGTTGAAGAAAGGGTCCAAAAAGTTGAATATGGCCCTAAGTTTTGTGTGATTTTCCCTTGGGTGTTCAAAGTTGACTTCTGCGTTCTTAAGGGAATTCTAAGTGCCTAATTCAATACTTTGCTCACTATTGCTTTAAGAATGTTTGTTTATCCTTCACCTTTCATTGTTAGCCAATACCCTAGCCCCGTTACAACCCTTTGACTTCTATCTTGAGTGTTATGTGTTTCAAAATGTGGAGTTTGGAATTGATATGAGCTTATGGAGTCACTGGTTCTCGCGTCTAAGTAGTAGCATTCCATTCATGAGATCATATCTAAACATGCTTATTAACTCCAGAAATTGCTCTCTTTGTGATATATATATGTGAGTGTTCGTTTTCATTAATCTTCTCACAAATGACTAGATTAGGGTGTGTAGTTAGAAAATCTGAGTGAAAATCGAGTGCATATCTTGTAAGGAATTGAGCAAATTCTCTAAGGCATGTTACTACATTCAAAACATGGTTTTAAATGCTTAATTGTGAAATAGTATGTGGTGACTATGATTAAGAATGTACTTAAGTGTGAAGATGACTAAAATCTGTGAGAATGATGATTTTTAACATGTCATGTGCATTGGAAATCCCTGAGACGATTGTTGGAAGGTTTAGGTTGTGTTTTACTTGTTTTGTTTCGTTTCGTTTTGTTTTGTTTTTCTTTCTGTTTTGCTCGAGGACTAGCAAAAGATAAGTGTGGGGGTATTTGATAGGAGCATATTCATGCGACTTAAATGGCTTGTTCTCGTGCATTTACGTTATGTTTCATTAGTTATTTTAGTCCTTTATGCTTCTTTTGTGTGTTTTCAGGTTCTAAGGGCAAAGTATGCAAAATGGTGCATTTTGGTGCATTTTGGAGTAGTTTGGGGCGTTAAATGGATTGGATATACTTGAAGCCAAGTAGATGGACGAAATTGAAGACCAAAGGAGGCCCTTTGTACCAGAAATTCACACCAACACATCCCATTTCAGATTGCATTCCAATCATTCCAGCCAAGCCACATGCACTCCCTTTAATTTATTCAACCTAGCTGTCAAAGCACATGCACATTCACCCTAATCATTCACATACACAATCTGCCATCATTCACACATTCATTCCACATGCATTCCCTTCACAAATCAGCCACATGCACTTTGCCTTTCATCATTGCACCATAAATCAGCCACATGCACCCATAATCATTCATCCAACTTTGCACATGCATTCATCATCATAACCTAGCTGTCATTACCCTTTAATCACATGCATAAATCAGCCACATGCATCTCCCATCACCATTTCAGATTTCCACCAAGTTCCTAGCTGTCATATTCCCTCCTTTTCACCTATAAATAAGCATCCATTGCAGCCACAATTCATTCATTCCCATTCATACACAATTCATTCACCATTCACGCCAGAAATTCATCCCCTCTCTATAACACATCCATACTTCACCATTCTTCATATTTTCTGCCCAAAAAGAAGCCTTGAGGTCCCCTACATCCATCCCTATCCTAAACACATCATTCTACACCATCCATAACTCCCCATCCCTCCAAACCTATCCTTAGACCTTGTGCTACAACGAAGAGGAGGAGAAGAGTGCCTAAACGTTCATACAATTCAAGTTTGAGTTGTTGGAATGTTTAGGTGTTTCTTTTCCTCGATTCCAATGTTTAATTTCAATTCTCTTTGTTTTGTACGTATGAGGAACTAAACCCCCCCCTTGGCTAGGGGGGGATTCAAAATATATGTTTATGCTTGCATTTTGATTTGATTACTTCTAATTGCGTTTCATAAGTTGTGGATTCAATTTGTTTAACTGTTTGATTGATAACTTATTTATGTATGTTTATTGAGAGTATACGCTTAATTTTCATGCATGAATATGACGCTAGAATATAAGTGAGTTTCACCTAATAGTTACGAACTTATATTCACAAGTAGTGGAGGTTGCTTATAAACAATCGCGTTAAACGAATTCTTGGCATAAGTTTCATGCAATCATAGTAACGAATGCCTCGTCAACACTTATAATTTTCATAGAGTGTAATGATTCTTGCTTGTATCTCTATTATGCAATCATGTAGGGGACTTGTGGGGAATGTTTTGGGTTGTCGTATGCAATCATCCAATTCAATAACGTTAGGAAGATTTGAAGGTTAATTAGTGCATCACGGTTAACTTGGGGTGTTGAGAATTCATGGTTTATTGAAATGCAATTGGAAATCTTTTTATTATGCAAGTGTAACATGTGTGGAGATGAACCCCTTAGCTAGCCATCCCATCCATTCAATTCCATCACATTCATACTTACAATCTGTTTTAATTAGAATCTGTGCAATTAGTTTAATTTCGTCCAAAACTCAATCCCCCCTTGCTTTAGTGTCCAACTTAGTTAGAAAGTGTCTTAGTTTGTGTTTCTAAGTGTTTTGATTCATTTTATTACCCAATTTCGTCCAAAGTAGTCAAAGTGCTCAAAACTGCCCAGAAAGTGTTTTTAAGGCAGTTTTGAGTGTTTTGGGTGCTGTTTGAGTCTTTTGGTTTGTTTTAGTGTTTTAAGTGTTTAGTTTTGCATTCTTTGAGTCTAGTTTAGTGTTAAAGTGTCTTAGTTTGTGTTTATAAGTGTTTTGATTCAATTTATTACACACATTCGTCCAAATTCACCAAACTGCTCAAAACTGCCCAGATTGTGTTTTTAAGGCAGTTTTGAGTGTTTTGGGGCTGTTTTGAATCCTTTGGTTTGTTTTAGTGTTTTAAATGTTTAGTTTTGCATTCTTTGAGTCTAGTTTAGTGTTTTAAACTTTATTTTACGTTTTTGAGTCAGTTTCCAAGTGATTTTGCAATCCCTCCTAATCCCCGGTTAAGAACGATCCCTACTTATACTTATACTACAATTGATAAAAAGAGGGTTTAATTTGTGTGCGTATAATTCTCGCATCAGTGATCTTTGACATGTCATGTTTCATTGGGAATCCCTGAGACGAACGTTGGAAGGTTTAGACTATATGTTTTGTTTCTTTTGTTTGTTTGTTTTGCTCGAGGACTAGCAAAAGATAAGTGTGGGGGAATTTGATAGGAGCATATTTAGGCGACTTAACTAGCTTATTCTTGTGCATTTATGCTATTATTTCTTAGTTAATGTCGCATTACAACTCAATTTCGTGTGTTTGTAGGACCCATGGGGTAAAGTATCAAGAAAGGGCATTTTGGTGCATTTTGGACACTATGTGGATAGCTTACATTTGGGCTAACATGGATGGACGAATTTTGACTTCAAGAGGCTAGAAATGTGATAAGAAGAGGAAGGAATAAGCTTGGGACAAAGTGGATAAGGTTTTAGTGTCAAAGTATGCAGAAAGAAGCAATTTGGAGCATTCTAGAGCATTTTTGGGCCAAGATTGGATAATGCAAGCATGGAGGCATGAGGATGGACGAATTTGAAGGCTTGAATTCAGTTAGGGAGCTGCAAGGGGGCCTAAAAACCTTATTTCTAGAAGGCTTTATCTATTCATACATGGTGCCTAATTTCTGTATTGGAAGAACTAGCCGTCCTACCTTGTCTCCAAGCCGTCCTACCGTGTCACTAGCTGTCCTACCTTGTCTCCTAGCCATCCTACCTTGTCTCCAAGCCGTCCTAGCTTGTCACTAGCCGTCCTAGCTTGTCACTAGCCGTCCTACCTTGTCTCCTACCTTGTCCAAGCCGTCCTAGCTTGTCACAAGCCGTCCTACCTTGTCTCCTAGCCGTCCTACCTTGTCTCCTACCTTGTCCAAGCCGTCCTACCTTGTCCAAGCTACACACTTGTATCCCTTAAGTGTTTCATGTATATATATCCTTGTAATCTTGTAGAGAAAGGGGAGGAGAAAAAACATTCTCTTCCATATTTTCCACATTCTGCCTAAATTCTGGTACAAAACCTTTTGGTTTCAACTAAGTTCTAAACCTTTCCTAGCCCTATAAATAAGGCTTTGCAGCAAGGCATTAGGGGGGATCACTCATTCACCCAATTTTCGTCCATTCATCTAGCCATACCACTCTACACATCCATACACTTCTGCCGCACCCTTCCCCACCATAATCAACCATCCTCCATCTCTCTAAACAAGGAAAAACCATCCAAAACCACCAATTCCAGCACCTACACTTTGTGCTGCAGCAAGGAGGAGGAAGAGGAGCCAATCTGTGCATCGAATCCATCTTGGAATTGCTGAGCATTTAGGTGTAATCTTTCTTATGATTTCAATGTTTAAATTCAATACTTTTTGTTGTGCAAGCATGAGGAACTAATCCCCCCTTTGGCTAGGGGGGAATTTCGAAACCATGGTTGTATTTGCATGATGATTTGATTGCTTTCAGTTGTGATTTCATGAATGTTGAATTCAATTTGCTTATCTATTTTAATTAAAACTTGCTTATGTATATGAATTGAGAGTGCACGCTTGATTTGCATGCTTAAACATGATGCTAGGGTATGAGGGAACTTCACCTAATCGTTGGGAACTTATATTCATGAGTAGTTAAGATTGTTGGTCACAATTATGATAAGTGAATTCTTGGCATAAGTATCATGCGCTTTCATAGTTACGAATGCCTCGTCAACACCTATGATTTCCATAGAATCTAATGATCTTTGATTGTCTTTCTTTTATGCGCTTTCATATAGAAAACTTTTGAGGAATAATTTGATTGCAATGCGCCAATTCCATTCAATTCAATGACCTAAGGGAAATCTGAGAGTTAATTTAAGCGTACCTAATTAACTTGGGGTGTTGAGGTTCATGAATTCATTGATTAAGCAACTGGAAATTGTATTATGTGCAAGTATGCCATGTGTGGAGAAAAACCTCCTAGCCATCTCACCATCCACTTAATTCCATCAAATTCGTCCAAATCTGCCTAGTTTAATTTCTTGTTTTGTTTTGTTTATTTTCGTCCAAAACCAAATCCCCATTTATTCTAGAGTGTCTAATTGGTCCAAATATGTTTTAGATTGTGTTTTTGAGAGTTTTGAGTCAAGTTAGAACCAATTTTCGTCCAAATTTGTGTTTAGGCTCAAAACTGCCCAGATTGTGTTTTTAAGGCAGTTTTGAGTGTCTTTAGCCTATTTTGAGTCTTGTGAACGTGTTTGAGTCTTTTTACGTGAGTTTAAGTGTTTGAAAGGTTAATTTTATTTATTTGAGTCAGTTTAGAGTGTTTAGCAAGCCCTCCTAATCCCCGTTGTAAGAACGATCTCTACTTATTTATATGCTACAATTGTCAAAAGAGGGTTAATTTGTGTGTTAAGTTAATTTTCGCATCAAGGAGATAAGGCTTCTAGAATGCCTTGCAAGGCAAGGGAAATCAGCTTTCTAGAAGGGATAGGTGCGGCACTTTCTTAGTGATAGGAGCATATTCATGCGACTTAAATGGCTTGTTCTCGTGCATTTACGTTATGTTTCTTTAGTTATTTTAGTCCTTTATGCTTCTTTTGTGTGTTTTCATGTTCTAAGGGCAAGGTATGCAAAAGGGTGCATTTTGGAGTAGTTTGGGGCGTTAAATGGATTGCATATACTTGAAGCCAAGTAGATGGACGAAATTGAAGACCAAAGGAGGCCCTTTGTACCAGAAATTCACACCAACACTCCCCTTTTGCCGTGCATCCAACCAAGCCACATGCTATTTCAGCCATATGCACCCATAATCATTCAACCAACTTTGCACATGCATTCATCATCATAACCTAGCTGTCATTCCACTTTAATTCACATGCATTCCATCCTTTAATGCACTCATAAACCATCCACACCTTTGTGCCGTGCACATTCATACCCTTTCCAACCTAATTCACGTGCATCCCATTCCATCTCCCATTTGCAGATTTCCCCTTTTGCATTTCCCTTTTAAATCAGCCACATGCATTCATATTCTCCCTTGCCGTGCATAATCTCTCATCATTGCAGCCACATTTCCAACCCACATGCACTTTAATCATTCAATCACCCCATTCACACACCTTTTCTACAACCTTGCCGTGCACTCCCATCCCATTTCAGATTGCATCCCATTCATTCCAGCCAAGCCACATGCAATCCCTTTAATTAATTCAACCTAGCTGTCAAAGCACATGCACATTCATCCACCTTTCTCCCAAAAACCGTGCACATGCATTCATTATTCATTCACTTTGCATCCTTTACCATTTCAGCACATGCACTTCCCACTTCATCATAACCTAGCTGCACAAGCCACCCCACATGTCCCTTTAATCATTCAAACATGCACTCCCATTAATTAAACCATTCACCCACATGCACCATTCAAACATACACCCATTCACCACCAGAAATCATCATTGCCGTGAGTTCCCTACCTTTCCAGCATTCCTTTAATCACATGCATAAATCAGCCACATGCATCTCCCATCACCATTCCAGATTTCCACCAAGTTCCTAGCTGTCATATTCCCTCCTTTTCACCTATAAATAAGCATCCTTTGCAGCCACAATGGAGGATTCATTCACAAGACACTCTTCCATATTCAGAAATTCATCCATTCATACACATTCACACCATCAAACTATCCTTAGACCTTGTGCAGCAACAAAGAGGAAGAGAAGAGGGCCTAAACGTTCATACAATTCAAGTTTGAGTTGTTGGAATGTTTAGGTGTTTCTTTTCCTTTGATTTCAATGTTTAATTTCAATTCTCTTTGTTTTGTACGTATGAGGAACTAAACCCCCCCTTGGCTAGGGGGGGGATTCGAAATATATGTTTATGCTTGCAATATGATTTGATTACTTCCAATTGCGTTTCATAAGTTGTGGATTCAATTTGTTTAACTATTTGATTGATAACCTATTTATGTATGTTTATTGAGAGCCCACGCTTAATCTTCATGCATGAATATGACGCTAGAATATAAGTGAGTTTCACCTAATAGTTATGAACTTATATTCACAAGTAGTGGAGGTTGCTTATAAACAATCGCGTTAAACAAATTCTTGACATAAGTTTCATGCAATCATAGTAACAAGTGCTTCGTCAATGCTTATGGTTTTCAAAGAACTTAATGATTCTTGCTTGTATCTCTATTATGCAATCATGTAGGGGACTTGTGGGAAATGTTTTGGGTTGTCGTATGCAATCATCCAATTCAATAACGTTAGGAAAATCTGAGGGTTAATTAGTGCAATCACGGTTAACCTAGGACGTTGAGAATTCATGGTTTATTGAAAAGCAATTAGAAATCGTTTTATATGCAAGTGTAACATGTGTGGAGATGAACCCCTTAGCTAGCCATCCCATCCATTCAATTCCATCACATTCATCTTTACAATCTGTTTTTAATTACAATCTGTGCATTTTAGTTAATTTCGTCAAAAACTCAATCCCCCTTTACTTTAGTGTCCAATATAGTTAGAAAGTGTCTTAGTTTGTGTTTCTAAGTGTTTTGATTCAAGTTATTACCCAAATTCGTCCAAAGTACTCAAAGTGCTCAAAACTGCCCAGAAAGTGTTTTTAAGGCAGTTTTGAGTGTTTTGGTGCTGTTTTGAGTCTTTTGGTTTGTTTTGGTGTTTTAAAGTTTAGTTTTGCATTCTTTGAGTCTAGTATAGTGTTTTATATTGTGTTTTTACGTTTTTGAGTCAGTTTCCAAGTGATTTGCAATCCCTCCTAATCCCCGGTTAAGAACGATCCCTACTTATACTTATACTACAATTGTCAAAAAGAGGGTTAAATTTGTGTGCGTAGAAATAAACGCATCACTTAGGGATAATGTTAGGGCTTCTAGAAAGCCTAAAACTAAGGGGAGTTGGATAAAACCCACGGCAAAGATAGGATAGCGCATCTAAGGCTCCTAGAAACCCTCCAAGATAAGGTAAAGTGCATGGCATCCCTATAGGATTAGGATAAGGTTTCTAGAACAAGGATAAGGTATCCTAAATGGATAAAGTGCCCTAAATGGATAAGGACTCCTCATTGCACTTGGAAACTTTGCCTATTAGGATTAGGAAACCTTGTCTTCATCATTCCTTCTTCATCTTGGACTCCTTTTCCTTCTTGGACTTAGAAAACTTCTTTGTTGCTTCACTTGAGACCATTTGCATTTTGACTTTCCTTCATCAAGTAGGAAACCTTATGAGTAGGAATCTTCATTCTTCTAGGAATCCTAATTCAAGTAGGAAACCCATTTCCATTAGGGACTTTCCTACTTCAACTAGGAAACCTTGCTCAAGTAGGAATCATCATCTTCAAGTCTTCAATTTCGTCCATCCTCTTGGCTCCAAGCATATGATGTCCATTCCAAGCTCTAATTTGCTCCAAAAGGCTCCAAAATGCATCCTTTTGCATACTTTGCCCTTAAAACCTGAAAACACATAGAACTAGCTTAAAAGACTACTTTACTACGGAAAAACACTATAAATGCACAAGAACAAGCTAAACTAAGGTGCATAAATATGCTCCTATCAATCCCCGGCAACGGCGCCAAAAATTTAATGCGAACTAAGTAAGCACACAAATTAAAACCCTCCTGTGACAATTGTAGTATATGTATAAGTAGGGATCGTTCTTAACCGGGGATTAGGAGGGATTGCAAAATCACTTGGAAACTGACTCAAAAACGTAAAATAAAGTTTAAAACACTAAACTAGACTCAAAGAATGCAAAACTAAACAATAAAAACACTAAAACAAACCAAAAGACTCAAAACAGCCCCAAAACACTCAAAACTGCCTTAAAAACACTTTCTGGGCAGTTTTGAGCACTTTGGTGAACTTGGGCGAATTTGTGTAACAAATTCAATCAAAACACTTATAAACACAAACTAAGACACTTTCTAACTAAATTGGACACTAAAGTAAAGGGGGATTGAGGTTTTGACGAAATTAAAATAAATGCACAGATTGTAATTTAAGGCAGATTGTAAATATGAATGTGATGAAAATATGGATGAATGCTAGCTAGAAGGTTCTTCTCCACACATGTCACACTTGCATACACTTTGATTTTCAGTTGGTCTTTCGATGAATTATGAAACTCAACACCCCGGGTTAATTAGGTCCGCTTAAATTTACCGTCAAGTTCTCCTTAAGTTAATGAATTGGATGGGTTAGCACAACGCAATTCAAAACATTCTCCAAAAGTCCTTTACGTGAAAAGCACAATAAAGATACAATCAAAGATCATTAAGCATCATGAAAACTATAAGTGTTGACGAGGCATTCGTTACTATGATGAGCATGAAACTAGTGCCAAGAATTCATTTAACGCAATTGTTTATAAGCAACCTCCACTACTTGTGAATATAAGTTCATAACTATTAAGTGAAACTCACTTATATTCTAGCGTCATATTCATGCATGAAAATTAAGCGTGCACTCTCAATAAACATACATAAATAAGTTATCAATCAAACAGTTGAACAAATTGAATCCACAACTCATGAAATTCCAACCAAATGTAATCAATTCATATTGCAAGCATAAACATGGTTTCGAATCACCCCCTAGCTAATTAGGGCTTTAGCCTCTCATGTTCACAGAAAGAGAAATAAAATTGAATTTAAACATAACGAACAAAGGATTGATTACACCTAGAACGCCCAACGAATCCACTTGAATTTCTGCGCGTCGAAGCTCCTCTTTCCTATTCTCCTTGCTGCGGCAGAGAGGGTTTTGGATGATTTGGGATGAGTTTCTGGGTTATGGATGGGTTTAGGGTGGTTTAGTGGTGCGGCAAGGTTGGTGGAAGGTGTATGAAGGTGTGGAAGGTGGCTGGAAGGGTTATGGTGGATTGTGGCTGGAATTGATGGGGAATGCACGGGTTGGATGGGTTGTGGGTGATGGTGGCTGCACGGTTTTTGGGATAGATAGGGAGAGAATGGGAGTGATGGCTTAGAGGGGATTAGGGTGTATGGCTGAATGATATGTTTAGCATGAATGAGAGAGAACTAGGGTTAGAATAGGTGCGGCTGAGATGGGTTTTGGATGAATCAAAGGCTATGGATTCAAGGGAAAGTATGGAAGTGTGCGGCTAATGAGAAGAATTAGGGTTATTAGGGTGAATGAATGGGGGTCACGGCTTAAGGGGGAGAATGTGAATGTGTGGCTGAATGGGAGAATGAAAAGTGACGGCTAGGATTGAATTTGGGAGAGAAATAGGTTTAATTCAGAAATAAAAGGCAAGGTGGCTGCAAGGTTAAAGGGCTAGGGTTTAAGTGCATAAATTGGGCCCAAAATGCCCCCCCTTGCACGGCAAGGGAAGGGGAGAAGGGAAAAGCCCACGGCAAAGGGTTTTAAGGGCCCTAGGGCCTTCGTTTTGTGTCCTAAAGCGCCTACAAGGACTTCAAAGTGGCTAGAAAATACGGACGTTTAAGATTAGGAAAGGTTACCAAAACGGGAAACTTAGTGATAGGAGCATATTCATGCGACTTAATTAGCTTATTCTCCTGCATTTATGTTGTGTTTACTTAGTTGTTTTAGTGTTTAAGGCCACTTTTGTGTATTTTCAGATTATAAGGCCAAAGTGTGCAAGAAGATGCAAATTGGAGTCGTTTGGAGCGAAAGAGGAATGAATGAGTTGAAGACTTGAAGAAACGACAAATTCCTACTCCAACGATGAATTCCTACCAAAACGAGGAATCCTACTCAAACAAGGATTCTTACTTGAAGTAGGAAAGTTAACCCTAAGTTTCCCGTTTTGGTAACCTTTCCTAATCTAAACGTCCGTATTTTCTAGCCACTTTGTAGGCCGTGTATGCACTTTAGGACACAAAATCATGGCCCTAGCCCAATTACATAGCCTTAGCCGTGACTTTTCCCTTCTCCCTTCCCTTGCCGTGCAAGGGGGGGCACTTTGGTCTCATTTTATGCACAAAAACCCTAACCCTAAACCCTAGCCGTACCTATTAAGCCATTCCCTTTAATTTCTGATTTAAATCCTTAATTCTAGTGATGTGAGAATTATACGCACACAAATTAAACCCTCTTTTTATCAATTGTAGTGAAGAATGTAAGTAGGGATCGTTCTGGACCGGGGATTAGGAGGGATTGTTAATCACTTGGAAACTGACTCAAATACGTAAAAACAAGTTTAAAACACTATACTAGACTCAAAGAATGCAAAACTATACTTTAAAACACCAAAACAAACCAAAAGACTCAAAACAGCACCAAAACACTCAAAACTGCCTTAAAAACACAATCTGGGCAGTTTTGAACACTAGACACAACTTTGGACGAAAATTGGTTTTAACTTGACCTAAGACACTTAAAAACACAAACTAAAGTGATTTCTAACTACTATGACTCAACAAAGTAAAGGGGGATTGGTTTTGGACGAATTTAAAAACAAAACAAACTTTTTGAATTAGAACAGATTTTAAAACGAATTTGGATTTAATGAATGGGATGGAAGCTAGCTAAGGGGTTCATCTCCACACATGTTATACTTGCACACAAAACGATTTCTAATTGCTTTTCAATAAACCATGAATTCTCAACGCCCCAGATTAACCGTGAATTGCACTAATTAACCCTCAGATTTTCCTAACGTTATTGAATTGGATGATTGCATACGACAACCCAAAACATTCCCCACAAGTCCCCTACATGATTGCATAATAGAGATCCAAGCAAGAATCATTAAGTTCTATGAAAACCATAAGCATTGACGAAGCACTTGTTACTATGATTGCATGAAACTTATGCCAAGAATTTACTTAACGCGATTGAGATCATCAACCTTTACTACTTGTGAATATAATTCCATAACGATTAGGTGAAATTTCCTTATATCCTAGCATCCAATTTATGCATGAAAACTAAGCGTGCACTCTCAACCAACACACACAAATCAATGTAATTCACATAGATAAGTAAATTGAATTCACAACTTATGAAACGCAATTAGAAGTAATCAAATCATATTGCAAGCATAAACATGTGTTTCGAATCCCCCCCTAGCCAAGGGGGGGGTTTAGTTCCTCATACACACAAAACAAAGAGAATTGAAATTAAACATTGAAATCAAAGGAAAAGAAACACCTAGAAATTCCAGCCACGCGAACTTGAATTGCATGAACTTCCGAGCTTCCTTCTCCTCCTCCTTGGTGCGGCAAGGGTCTAGGGACAGGTTTTAGGGCCTTAGGTGTATGGATGGATGGTTATGGAGGGATGTAGTAGTGTTTAGGGGAAGGGGATGGTGCGGCAAGGGTCTAAAACTAGGGAGAAAGGTGTTTGGTGGCTGCGGCAAGGGTGTGGAGAGGTTTGGACGAATTTCTGGAGTGAATGAAGGTGTATGAGAGGTGGTGCTTTGATCTAGGGGTTAATATGAGTATATATAGGCACTTAAAACCCTAGGGTAATCAGATATGGACTTGAATAACCCAAATCCACTAGGAAATAGGCTTAGAAATCAGAAATAGAGAGGGATAATGCTTCCTAGGTGCGGCAGGTAAGGGATAAGGTGATAAGGCTTCTAGAATGCCTTACAAGGCAAGGGAAATCAGATTTCTAGAAGGGTTTGGGCGCCACCTTTGTAGGAGATAAGATAAGGTTCCTAGAATCATGATTTAAGTGCCAAATTTGTAGGGAAAAAGAGATAAGGGTGCGGCAAGGCTTAGGGATAATGTTTAGGGCTTCTAGAAAGCCTAAAACTAAGGGGAATTGGATAAAACCCACGGCAAGGATAGGATAGGGTATCTAAGGCTTCTAGAAACCCTCCAAGATAAGGTAAAGTGCATGGCATCCCTATAGGATTAGGATAAGGTGTCCTAAATGGATAAGGTGCCCTAAATGGATAAGGACTCCTCATTGTACTTGGAAACTTTGCCTATTAGGATTAGGAAACCTTGTCTTCATCATTCCTTCTTCATCTTGGACTCCTATTCCTTCTTGGACTTGGAAAACTTCTTTGTTGCTTCACTTGAGACCATTTGGATTTTGACTTTCCTACTTCAAGTAGGAAACCTTATTTGAGTAGGAATCTTCATTCTTCTAGGAATCCATCTTCAACTAGGAAACCTTGCTCATTAGGGACTTTCCTACTTCAACTAGGAAACCTTGTTCAAGTAGGAAACATCATCTTCAAATCTTCAATTTCGTCCATCCTCTTGGCTCCAAGCATATGATGTCCATTCCAAGCTCTAACTTGCTCCAAAAGGCTCCAAAATGCATCCTTTTGCATACTTTGCCCTTAAAACCTGAAAATACATAAAACTAGCTTAAAAGACTACTTTACTAAGGAAAAACACTATAAATGCACAAGAACAAGCTAAACTAAGGTGCATAAATATGCTCCTATCATCTAGCAGCCTTTGAATTAACTTTAATTTAATTTTAATAAGCTAGGGTTTATTTTCTGAAACCCTACACATTTTACAACCTAGCCGCACCCTATTCATCCATTCTTTTCAGATTTTCAGCCACAAAACCTCTTAGCCGCAAGTATCAATCCATATTTCACCCTAAGCCTTCAAAACCATCTCAGCCATTCATTCATAAACCCTAAACTACAACCTTGCAGCCGCACCCTCTCACTCTCATTTACCCTAATTCATTCAGCCACACATCACTCAATTCATTCCATAAGCCGTATCCATTCAACCTAATTCATCATTCACCCAAAAATCCCATAAGCCGTCACACATCTCCCATTCATTCGAACATCCGCAGCCACCCTCTATCATTCCCTCCATTCTCTCCCAAAACCCGTGCATTCAACCACCTATTCCAGTCACTTCCAAGCCTTGCCGCAGCCACTCTACCCTTCCTCCACCATTCCATCCACCTTACACACCTTCCTACACCACCCCTGATAGGAGCATATTCATGCTACTTAAATGGCTAGTTCTCGTGCAGTTACGTTATGTTTCATTAGTTATTTTAGTCCTTTATGCTTCTTTTGTGTGTTTTCAGGTTCTAAGGGCAAAGTATGCAAAAGGATGCCTTTTGGAGCCTTTTGGAGCAAATTAGAGAGTGGAATGGATTGCATATGCTTAAAGCCAAGTAGATGGACGAAATTGAAGACCAAACCATTCACTTATCACTTATCAAACCATTCACTTATCACTTATCATAACCATTCACTTATCACTTATCATAACCATAACCATGCATTTCCAACCTAATCACTCACCCACACAATCTGCCATCATTCACACAAACACCATCATTGCCGTGCATTCCCTTTCATTTCTGTCAAAGCACATGCAATCCCACCCTTTAATCACATGCATAAATCAGCCACATGCATCTCCCATCACCATTCCAGATTTCCACCAAGTTCCTAGCTGTCATATTCCCTCCTTTTCACCTATAAATAAGCATCCATTGCAGCCACAATGGAGGGATATATACATTCTTCCATATTCAGAATGTAGACCATCAAACCACCCTTGCCGTGCCCTCCCTACCAATCCAAACACCACCAGAAATCATCCCATTGCCGTGGCCTCCCTCATCCATTTCCATAATTCCCCAATCCATTCAACACACCAAAACTCACCTTAGACCTTGTGCTACAACGAAGAGGAGGAGAAGAGTGCCTAAACGTTCATACAATTCAAGTTTGAGTTGTTGGAATGTTTAGGTGTTTCTTTTCCTCGATTCCAATGTTTAATTTCAATTCTCTTTGTTTTGTACGTATGAGGAACTAAAACCCCCCTTGGCTTGGGGGGGATTCGAAATATATGTTTATGCTTGCAATATGATTTGATTACTTCTAATTACGTTTCATAAGTTGTGAATTCAATTTGTTTAACTGTTTGATTGATAACTTATTTATGTATGTTTATTGAGAGTGCACGCTTAATTTTCATGCATGAATATGACGCTAGAATATAAGTGAGTTTCACCTAATAGTTATGAACTTATATTCACAAGTAGTGGAGGTTGCTTATAAACAATCGCGTTAAATGAATTCTTGGCAAGAGTATCATGCATTCATAGTTACAATTGCCTCGTCAACACTTGTAATTGTCATAGAGCATAATGATCTCTCATTGTATCTCTTCTATGCATTCATGTTGAGAACCATTGGAGAATGATTTGAATTGTCGCATGCATCATCCAATTCAATAACATAAGGAAAATTTGAGAGTTAATTAGTGCATCACGGTTAACTTGGGGTGTTGAGCATCATGGTTTATTGAAAAGCAATTGGAAATCGTTTTATTATGCAAGTGTAACATGTGTGGAGATGAACCCCTTAGCTAGCTTCCATTCCATTCATTAAATCCAAATTCGTTTTAAAATCTGTTCGTTTTACAAAGTTTTAAGTTTTGTTTTCAAATTCGTCAAAAACTCAATCCCCCTTTGCTTTAGTGTCCAACTTAGTTAGAAAGTGTCTTAGTTTGTGTTTCTAAGTGTTTTGATTCATTTTATTACCCAATTTCGTCCAAAGTAGTCAAAGTGCTCAAAACTGCCCTGAAAGTGTTTTTAAGGCAGTTTTGAGTGTTTTGGGTACTGTTTGAGTCTTTTGGTTTGTTTTAGTGTTTTAAGTGTTTAGTTTTGCATTCTTTAGTGTCCAACTTAGTTAGAAAGTGTCTTAGTTTGTGTTTCTAAGTGTTTTGATTCATTTTATTACCCAATTTCGTCCAAAGTAGTCAAAGTGCTCAAAACTGCCCAGAAAGTGTTTTTAAGGCAGTTTTGAGTGTTTTGGGTGCTGTTTGAGTCTTTTGGTTTGTTTTAGTGTTTTAAGTGTGTAGTTTTGCATTCTTTAGTGTCCAACTTAGTTAGAAAGTGTCTTAGTTTGTGTTTCTAAGTGTTTTGATTCATTTTATTACCCAATTTCGTCCAAAGTAGTCAAAGTGCTCAAAACTGCCCAGAAAGTGTTTTTAAGGCAGTTTTGAGTGTTTTGGGTGTTGTTTGAGTCCTTTGGTTTGTTTTAGTGTTTTAAATGTTTAGTTTTGCATTCTTTGAGTCTAGTTTAGTGTTTTAAACTTTATTTTACGTTTTTGAGTCAGTTTCCAAGTGATTTTGCAATCCCTCCTAATCCCCGGTTAAGAACGATCCCTACTTATACTTATACTACAATTGATAAAAAGAGGGTTTAATTTGTGTGCGTATAATTCTCGCATCAACCCCATAACCTTGCCGCACCACTAAACCACCCTAAACCCATCTATAACCCAGAAATTCACCCAAAATCATCCAAAACCATCTCTGTCGCAGCAAGGAGAAGAGGAAAGAGGAGCTTCGACGCGCACCAATTCACGTGGATTCGTTGGGCGTTCAAGGTGTAATCAACCCTTTGTGCTTTATGTTTAAATTCAATTGTATTTCTCTTTCTGTGAATATGAGAGGCTAAACCCCTAATTAGCTAGGGGGTGATTCGAAACCATGTTTATGCTTGCAATATGAATTGATTACATTTGGTTGGAATTTCATAAGTTGTGGATTCAATTTGTTTAACTGTTTGATTGATAACTTATTGATGCGAACTAAGTAAGCACACAAATTAAAACCCTCTTGTGACAATTGTAGTATATAAATAAGTAGGGATCGTTCTTAACCGGGGATTAGGAGGGATTGCAAAATCACTTGGAAACTAACTCAAAAACGTAAAATAAAGTTTGAAACACTAAACTAGACTCAAAGAATGCAAAACTAAACAATAAAACACAAAAACAAATCAAAAGACTCAAAACAGCCCCAAAACACTCAAAACTGCCTTAAAATCACTTTCTGGGCAGTTTTGAGCACTTTGGTAACGTTGGACGAAATTGGGTAATAGAATGAATCAAAATGCTTAAAAACACAAACTAAGACACTTTCTAACTAAATTGGACACTAAAGTAAAGGGGGATTGAGGTTTTGACGAAAATAACTAAAATGCACAGATTGTAAATTAAGGCAGATTCTAAAGATGAATTGAATGAAATTATGGATGAATGCTAGCTAGAAGGTTCTTCTCCACACATGTCACACTTGCATACTCTTTGATTTTCAGTTGGTCTTTCGATAAATTATGAAACTCAACACCCCGGGTTAATTAGGTCCGCTTAAATTAACCGTCAAGTTTTCCTTAAGTTAATGAATTGGATGATTGCATGCGACAACCCAAAGCATTCCCCCCAAGTTCCCTACATGAATTGCATAATAGAGAAACAAGCAAGAATCATTAAGCATCATGAAAACTATAAGTGTTGACGAGGCATTCGTTACTATGATTGCATGAAACTTATGCCAAGAATTCATTTAACGCGATTGTTTATAAGCAACCTCCACTACTTGTATTCATAAGTTCATAACTATTAGGTGAAACTCACTTATATTCTAGCGTCAAATTCATGCATGAACATTAAGCGTGCACTCTCAATAAACATACACAAACAAGTTATCAATCACACGGTTAAACGAATTGAATCAATCATTCATGAAATTCCAACCAAAAGTAATCAATTCATATTGCAAGCATAAACATGGTTTCGAATCACCCCCTAGCTAACTAGGGGGATTTAGCCTCTCATGTTCACAAAAAGAGAATTACAAATGAATTTAAACATAAAGCACAAAGGATTGATTACACCTAGAACGCCCAACGAATCCACGTGACTTGGTGCGCGTCGAAGCTCCTCTTTCCTCTTCTCCTTTCTGCGGCAGATTGGGTTTTGGTTGATTTTGGGATGAGTTTTCTGGGTTAGGGATGGTTTTATGGTGGTTTAATGGTGCGCCAAAGTTATGTGGTTGTGTAGGAAGGTTTGTAAGGTGGTGGAGAGTGGTGGAGATGGCACGGCAAGTTTTGAATGGAAGGGGAGATGGTGCGGCTGATGGAGAAGATGAATGGGATGGTTGCGGCTGTTAGGTTTTTAGGTTATGGAATGCACGGCTTGGGGAAATTGGTGGCTGAATGAAAAAATAGCGTCAATTAGGTTATGGTGGCTGATTAAAAATGGCATGAATGGGATCCCACGGCTGGAATGAATTATGGGATAATTAGGTTGTGAATGGATGCACGGATTGATGGGAAGGAATGGGAAAAAGTGGCTGAATAAAAAATGGAATGAATGGATGCACGGTTTTGGGGGGAATTGAGGGAATGGCTTGCGGCTTAGGGAATAAGAATTAAATGGGATGGTGGCTGCAAGGTTTTGTGTGTGAAGGCCGAATAGAATGAATGGGAGAGTAGAGAATAATGTGTGGCTAGGTTGTAAAAATGTGTAGGGTTTTAGAAAATAAACCCTAGCTTATTAAAATTAAATTAAAGTTAATTCAAAGGCTGTGATGCGAGAATTATACGCACACAAATTAAACCCTCTTTTTATCAATTGTAGTGAAGAATGTAAGTAGGGATCGTTCTGGACCGGGGATTAGGAGGGATTGTTAATCACTTGGAAACTGACTCAAATACGTAAAAACAAGTTTAAAACACTATACTAGACTCAAAGAATGCAAAACTAAACTTTAAAACACCAAAACAAACCAAAAGACTCAAAACAGCACCAAAACACTCAAAACTGCCTTAAAAACACAATCTGGGCAGTTTTGAACACTAGACACAACTTTGGACGAAAATTGGTTTTAACTTGACCTAAGACACTTAAAAACACAAACTAAAGTGATTTCTAACTACTATGACTCAACAAAGTAAAGGGGGATTGGTTTTGGACGAATTTAAAAACAAAACTTAAAACTTTGTAAAACGAACAGATTTTAAACGAATTTGGATTTAATGAATGGATGGAAGCTAGCTAAGGGGTTCATCTCCACACATGTTATACTTGCACACAAAACGATTTCTAATTGCTTTTCAATAAACCATGAATTCTCAACGCCCCAAGTTAATTAGGTTCGCTTAAATTAACCCTCAGATTTTCCTAACGTTATTGAATTGGATGATTGCATACGACAACCCAAAACATTCCCCACAAGTCCCCTACATGATTGCATAATAGAGATACAAGCAAGAATCTTTAAGTTCTATGAAAACCATAAGCACTGACGAAGCACTTGTTACTATGATTGCATGAAACTTATGCCAAGAATTTACTTAACGCGATTGAGATCATCAACCTTTACTACTTGTGAATATAATTCCATAACGATTAGGTGAAATTTCCTTATATCCTAGCATCCAATTTATGCATGAAAATTAAGCGTGCACTCTCAACCAACACACACAAATCAATGTAATTCACATAGATAAGTAAATTGAATTCACAACTTATGAAACGCAATTAGAAGTAATCAAATCATATTGCAAGCATAAACATGTATTTCGAATCCCCCCCTAGCCAAGGGGGGGTTTAGTTCCTCATACGCACAAAACAAAGAGAATTGAAATTAAACATTGAAATCAAAGGAAAAGAAACACCTAGAAATTCCAGCGACACGAACTTGAATTGCATGAACTTCCGAGCTTCCTTCTCCTCCTCCTTGGTGCGGCAAGGGTCTAGGGACAGGTTTTAGGGCCTTAGGTGTATGGATGTATGGTTATGGAGGGATGTAGTAGAGTTTAGGGGAAAGGGATGGTGCGGCCAAGGTCTAAAACTAAGGAAAGGGGTGTTTGGTGGCTGCGGCAAGGGTGTAGAGAGGTTTGGACGAATTTCTGGAGTGAAAGAAGGTGGATGAGAGGTGGTGATCTGATCTAGGGGTTAATATGAGTATATATAGGCACTTAAAACCCTAGGGTAATCAGATATGGACTTGAATAACCCAAATCAACTAGGAAATAGGCTTAGAAATCAGAAATAGAGAGGGATAATGCTTCCTTGGTGCGGCAGGTATGGGATAAGGTGATAAGGTTTCTAGAATGCCTTGCCAGGCAAGGGAAATCAGATTTCTAGAAGGGTTTGGGCGCCACCTTTGTAGGAGATAAGATAAGGTTCCTAAAATCATGCTTTAAGTGCCAAATTTGTAGGGAAAAAGGGATAAGGGTGCGGCAAAGCTTAGGGATAATGTTTAGGGCTTCTAGAAAGCCTAAAACTAAGGGGAATTGGATAAAACCCACGGCAAGGATAGGATAGGGTGTCCTAAATGGATAAGGTGCCCTAAATGGATGAGGACTCCTCATTGTACTTGGAAACTTTGCCTATTAGGATTAGGAAACCTTGTCTTCATCATTCCTTCTTCATCTTGGACTCCTTTTCCTTCTTGGACTTGGAAAACTTCTTTGTTGCTTCTCTTGAGACCATTTGGATTTTGACTTTCCTACTTCAAGTAGGAAACCTTGTTTGAGTAGGAAACTTTGTTCTTCTAGGAATCCTAATTCAACTAGGAAACCCATTTCCATTAGGGGCTTTCCTACTTCAACTAGGAAACCTTGTTCAAGTAGGAAACATCATCTTCAAATCTTCAATTTCGTCCATCCTCTTGGCTCCAAGCATATGATGTCCATTCCAAGCTCTAATTTGCTCCAAAAGGCTCCAAAATGCATCCTTTTGCATACTTTGCCCTTAAAACCTGAAAATACATAAAACTAGCTTAAAAGACTACTTTACTAACGAAAAACACTATAAATGCACAAGAACAAGCTAAACTAAGGTGCATAAATATGCTCCTATCAGGCTGCTAGGATTAGGGAATTAAATCAGAAATTAAAGGGGATGGCTTAATAGGTGCGGCTAGGGTTTAGAAGCATGGATTTGGGCCTAAATGCCCCCCTTGCACGGCAAGGATAGGGAATTGGGTTAAGGCCCACGGCATTGGTTGGAATTTGGGCTAGGGCATTCGTTTTGTGTCCTAAAGCGCCTACAAGGACTTCAAAGTGGCTAGAAAATAAGGACGTTTAAGATTAGGAAAGGTTACCAAAACGGGAAACTTAGGGTTAACTTTCCTAAAATAGGAAACCTTGTTTCAGTAGGATTCCTCGTTTTGGTAAGAATTCATCGTTGGCGTCGGAATTCGTCGTTTCTTCACGTCTTCAACTCATTCATTCCTCTTTCGCTCCAAAAGGCTCCAATTTGCATCTTCTTGCACACTTTGGCCTTATAATCTGAAAATACACAAAAGTGGCCTTAAACACTAAAATAGATAAGTAAACACAACATAAATGCACGAGAACAAGCTAATTAAGTCGCATGAATATGCTCCTATCACTTATTTATGTATGTTTATTGAGAGTGCACGCTTAATTTTCATGCATGAATATGACGCTAGAATATAAGTGAGTTTCACCTAATAGTTATGAACTTATATTTGATAGGAGCATATTCATGCGACTTAAATGGCTTGTTCTCGTGCATTTACGTTATGTTTCTTTAGTTATTTTAGTACTTTAAGCTATTTTCGTGTGTTTGTAGGTCCAAAGGGCTAAAGGAGCAAAAAGATGCATTTTGGAGACTTTTGGAGCACTTTTGGGCTAAGGATGGATAGCCTATGCTTGGAGCCAAAGTGTTGGACGAAATTGAAGACCTAATTGAAGACCAAAGTGTTGGAACCTTGTTCCCTTTAGTTTTAGGACATTTAAACCTTTCCTATATCCTTAGCCGTGCATAACATTCCAACATTCCACTCCTTCATTTCAGCCACACTCCCACATATCATTACTTATCATCACCACTTATCACTTATCATAATCACATATCATTACTTATCATCACCACTTATCACTTATCATAAATCATTACTTATCATCACCACTTATCACTTATCATAATCACATATCATACACTTATCATCACCACTTATCACTTATCATAATCACCCATAATCATTCACATAAATCAGCCACATGCATTCACTCTTCATAATTCAACCTAGCTGTCATGTTTCCCCTTTCATCATTCCCTCACATTCTTTAATTCAGCCAACACATGCTTACACATGCATTTTCAGCACCAAAGAATCATTGCACATGCATTTCCAACCCACATGCATCATTTAATCATTCAAACATGCAGCCACATTCACTTTACCTAGCTGTCATGTTCCCTCTCCCATCCATTTTCAGATTTCCACCAACCAATCTAGTTGTCATTACACATGCATTCCCTTCTTTAATCATTCCTAGCTGCCATTCACATGTTCTCCCATCCCTTCTCTCCCTATAAAACCATGCATTGCATTCATTCAATTCATCTCATTTTTCAGTCACAAACACCAACCATTCCCTTGTGCCATGCTCTCTCCCTAATAATCCAAACACCACACCAGAAATCATCCCATTGCCGTGGCCTCCTCCTTCCATTTTCACCACTCCCCAAACCATTCACACCATCAAACTATCCATTAGACCTTGTGCTACAACGAAGAGGAAGATAAGAGGGCCTAAACGTTCATACAATTCAAGTTTGAGTTGTTGGAATGTTTAGGTGTTTCTTTGATTTCAATGTTTAATTTCAATACTCTTTGTTTTGTACGAATGAGGAATGGAAGAGAAGAGGGCCTAAACGTTCATACAATTCAAGTTTGAGTTGTTGGAATGTTTAGGTGTTTCTTTGATTCTCTTTGTTTTGTATCATGAGGAACTAAACCCCCCCTTGGCTAGGGGGGGATTCGAAATATATGTTTATGCTTGCGTTTTGATTTGATTACTTCTAATTGCATTTCATAAGTCGTGGATTCAATTTGTTTAACTGTTTGATTGATAACTTATTTATGTATGTTTATTGAGAGTGCACGCTTAATTTTCATGCATGAATATGACGCTAGAATATAAGTGAGTTTCACCTAATAGTTACGAACTTATATTCACAAGTAGTGGAGGTTGCTTATAAACAATCGCGTTAAACGAATTCTTGGCATAAGTTTCATGCAATCATAGTAACGAATGCCTCGTCAACACTTATAATTTTCATAGAGCGTAATGATTCTTGCTTGTATCTCTATTATGCAATCATGTAGGGGACTTGTGGGAAATGTTTTGGGTTGTCGTATGCAATCATCCAATTCAATAACGTTAGGAAGATTTGAAGGTTAATTTAAGCGGACCTAATTAACCCGGGGTGATGAGTTTCATAATTTATTGAAATGCAATTGGAAATCTTTTTATTATGCAAGTGTAACATGTGTGGAGATGAACCCCTTGGCTAGCATCCATTCATTCCATTTCATCAATTTCATATTTACATTCTGTCTAGTTTGTTACTTTGTTTTGTTATTTCAATTTTCGTCAAAACAAAACCCCCCTTTACTTTCTTGTTCTATAGTGTTTAGAATCTGTTTAATTTGTGTTTTAAAGTGTTTTGAATCCACCTATAATCTTAAATTCGTCCAAATTTGTGTTTAAGGTCAGAAACTGCCTAGTTAGTGTTTTTAGGCAGTTTTGAGTCTTTTGAACTTGTTTTGAGTCCTTTGAGTCTTTGTATTGTCCAAAATAGTTAGAAAGTGTTTTGATTTGTGTTTCTAAGTATTTTGATTCAAGTTTTCATCCAATTTCGTCCAAATTAGTGTAGGTGCTCAAAACTGCCCAGAAAGTGGTTTTTAGGCAGTTTGGAGTCTTCTAGTTGCTGTTTTGGGTTTTAGGTTTGTTTAAGTGTTTTAACTTTTAATTTTGCATTCTTTGAGTCAAGTAGAGTGTTTTATATTGTGTTTTTACGTTTTTGAGTGAAATCCAAGTGTTTAGCAATCCCTCCTAATCCCCGGTTAAGAACGATCCCTACTTATATCTATACTACAATTGTCAAAAAGAGGGTTTAATTTGTGTGCGTATAATTCTCGCATCAATATTCACAAGTAGTGGAGGTTGCTTATAAACAATTGCGTTAAACGAATTCTTGGCACTAGTTTCATGCTCATCATAGTAACGAATGCCTCGTCAACACTTATAGTTTTCATGATGCTTAATGATCTTTGATTGTATCTTTATTGTGCTTTTCACGTAAAGGACTTTTGGAGAATGTTTTGAATTGCGTTGCGCTAACCCATCCAATTCATTAACTTAAGGAGAACTTGACGGTTAATTTAAGCGGACCTAATTAACCCGGGGTGTTGAGTTTCATAATTTATCGAAAGACCAACTGAAAATCAAAGTGTATGCAAGTGTGACATGTGTGGAGAAGAACCTTCTAGCTAGCATTCATCCATATTTTCATCACATTCATATTTACAATCTGCTTTAAATTACAATCTGTGCATTTAATTTATTTTCGTCAAAACCTCAATCCCCCTTTACTTTAGTGTCCAATTTAGTTAGAAAGTGTCTTAGTTTGTGTTTCTAAGTGTTTTGATTCAAGTTGTTACACAAATTCGTCCAAATTCACCAAAGTGCTCAAAACTGCCCAGAAAGTGTTTTTAAGGCAGTTTTGAGTGTTTTGGGGCTGTTTTGAGTCTTTTGAGTTGTTTTAGTGTTTTTATTGTTTAGTTTTGCATTCTTTGAGTCTAGTTTAGTGTTTCAAACTTTATTTTACGTTTTTGAGTCAGTTTCCAAGTGATTGTGCAATCCCTCCTAATCCCCGGTTAAGAACGATCCCTACTTATTCATATACTACAATTGTCACAAGAGGGTTTTAATTTGTGTGCTTATTTAGTTTGCATCACTTAGGGTTAACTTTCCTACTTCAAATAGGAAACCTTGTTTGAGTAGGATTCCTCGTTTTGGTAAGAATTCATAGTTGGAGTAGGAATTCGTCGTATCTTCAAGTCTTCACTCATTCATTCCTCTTTCGCTCCAAAAGACTCCAATTTGCATCTTCTTGCACACTTTGGCCTTATAATCTGAAAATACACAAAAGTAGCCTTAAACACTAAAATAGCTAAGTAAACACAACATAAATGCACGAGAACAAGCTAATTAAGTCGCATGAATATGCTCCTATCAGTCATCACGGAGTCTTCACCTGTAAGAGGGCCATTAGGAGATAAGAAAGACGGGCACCATACATTACCTTGACGCGGCGCAACCGGATCACTGCTGAGACTCAAATCTAAGCAAAGGTTAGATGGGTTAGCCATTTTCAAAAATGTTAAAAGAGAAGGGTTGGATGGAGTAAAATCTGAAAGGGCCGGAGACGATTTTCACAGATGGGCAATCTTCAAAGTGTGCATGTTAGAGGTGATCGATCACCTCTATAAAGGGAGAGACGACACAACCACCGATTCAAATTGAAGAGACACCACTCTTCAAAGCCGGATTTTCCTGCGTAAATTTCGCCAACTCTTCAGACGCAATCCCGGCTTTTCAGATAAAGCGTGCAACTTTGTCAAAAGATCTCTGACAAAGTTGAAGACGCGTGGAGGCCGAGAATGCAGCTACACACTTTTGCCGACAAGCGTGGGTGACAAAGCCGAAATCCCGGCTTTTCAGATAACGCGTGCAACTTTGTCAAAAGATCTCTGACAAAGTTGAAGACGCGTGGAGGTCATTGCCGCATCCGCACTACTACTTGCCATTACAATTCCTATATACATCAACATTCATGGCAAGGCATACACCCAAAACTCTCAACATGCTCAGTTTTCTTCTTCTCTTGAGAACACATATTCAACCATTGATGTACCCCCAAAGAAGATACCAGATGCCTGGAGTACAGATGAGGCAAGAGGAAACGGTGGATCGAAGCATGTGGAGACAAGCGCAACAAATATATGTGCTGATTCATTCGCTGCTTCTTCAAAAGCAAAAGTATCTCATATCATCAAGGGCGAAAGCAAAGGTATCTCATATCATGATCTTTCCCTGTCTTTTCCTTTGTCCTTGTTATTACTCGCATGGCAAAGTGAAGTGAGCAATCAGCCGGCACTTGGAGTCAGTCTTCCGATCTGGAACCGACTACCTGGAATCTATTCCCTGGTTGCTTACCTAGCGTTGCTCTCGAGTAGTCATCTTCAACGGTTGATACACTTCCAGAGAAGGGACCACATCTGCTTGGAGAACAGCTAAGACGAGTGACAAGGAAACATCAATCTTGTGGATAGTCAGCAAACGCAACAACTGCATATGCTGAGTTATCCTCTAACCCTCTTCAATACGAATTGGAAAGATTGAAGAAAGAAACAGGTCATCACCTCCACCTCGTGCTTGCCTGCCATGTGTCAGAATCCTCCAGCCCAGTTCAAGATTAGCCTGTGGAAAAACTCAAGATCAAGCCTCAATGCAATCACCAAGGAGAAGATGGAATTTACACTCCATAACCAGATTTGCGTCCCTAAACTCTTCTCTTTGTTAGATACATTCTGCCATGTTTAATGAGTTTAGTTGCTGTTTATGTGTTTGCTTGTGTTTAGTGTGGTTTTAAGCTTAAAACATTGAGGACAATGTTTGATTGAAGTGTGGGGGGGGTAACTAAGTATGTTGATGCAAATTCGTTGGATTTTATCACCCATAACTTCAAGTGTTGTTCCTTGCTGTTTTAAAAAGTTCTTAAGCTGATTTGAAGGGTTTTAGTGTGTTTTGTTTTATAACTCCGAAAATCACATAAAAATTTGAAAAACATGTTTTGAAAAGCCTAAAAAGAGTGTTTTGAGTCGTTTTTGTGTGTTTGTGTCTTAGGGTACCTTCCAACACAATGATGAGGATTTGGTTTTCAATTGCATGACTGTTAAGAAAGAGTTATAAATATGGAGAAAAGTTTGATATACTCTTGGTATATGCTTGGTTATGGTTATAATGTATGACTTCTGATAGGAGCATATTCATGCGACTTAATTAGCTTGTTCTCGTGCATTTATGTTGTGTTTACTTAGTTGTTTTAGTGTTTAAGGCCACTTTTGTGTATTTTCAGATTATAAGGCTAAAGTGGGCAAGAAGATGCAAATTGGAGCCTTTTGGAGCGAAAGAGGAATGAATGAGTTGAAGACGTGAAGAAACGACGAATTCCTACTCCAACGATGAATTCTTACCAAAACGAGGAATCCTACTCAAACAAGGTTTCCTATTTTAGGAAAGTTAACCCAAAGTTTCCCGTTTTGGTAACCTTTCCTAATTTTAAACGTCCATATTTTCTAGCCACTTTGAAGTCCTTGTAGGCGCTTTAGGACACAAAACGAAGGCCCTAGGGACCTTAACATTCTTTTGCCGTGGGCTTTAACCCAACTCCCTTTCCTTGCCGTGCAAGGGGGGGTATTTCTGGCCCAATTCATGCTTTAAACCCTAACCCTAAACCCTAATCATCCTAGTTACATGCAGCCGCACCCTATTACTTGTCATTCTTTTAATTTTCAGCCAAAATCCCTTTTTCCCACTCTAGCCGCACTCTCTCATACTCTTCCTTTAATTCATAGCCTTTGATTCATTCATACAAAAATCATCTCAGCCATTCACTCATAAACCCTAACCTACAACCTTGTAGCCGTCACTCCCATTCTACAAAATTCTATTCAGCCACTTTTTCCCATTCTTGCCCATCAATCTGTGCATCATACACATTCACACCCTAAGCCGTGCTCCCATTCATTCATCCATACGCAGCCACCATCACCCACAACCTTGGCCGTGCATTACCTCCACCATTCCAGCCACCTTACACCTTTCCACACCATCCATACACCCTACTTCCTCTCTAATTCACAAAAAGCCGCAGTACTTCCACATATTTTTTCCCTAAGCCGTGACCCCCATCTTCCCATTCTCTCCATAATCCGTGCCATCTCCCTTCCATTCCAGCCATCTTCCACATATAATCCAACCTTGCCGCAGCCATCCACACACTTCCAGCCACCATACAACCCTTCCTCCATCACTCCACCACCTTGCCGCACCACCAAACAACCCTAAACCTATCTATAACCCAGAAATTCACCCAAAATCATCAAAAAACCCAATCTGCAGCAGCAAGGAGAAGAGGAAAGAGGAGCTTCGACGCGCACCAATTCAAGTGGATTCGTTGGGCATTTTAGGTGTAATCATTCCTTTGTGCTTTATGTTTAAATTCAATTGTATTTCTCTTTTTGTGGACATGAGAGGCTAAATCCCCCTAGTTAGCTAGGGGGTGATTCGAAACCATGGTTATACTTGCAATATGAATTGATTACTTTTGGTTGGAATTTCATGAATGTTGGATTCAATTCATTTAACTGTTTGATTGATAACTTGTTTGTGTATGTTTATTGAGAGTGCACGCTTAATGTTCATGCATGAATTTGACGCTAGAATATAAGTGAGTTTCACCTAATAGTTATGAACTTATATTCACAAGTAGTGGAGGTTGCTTATAAACAATCGCGTTAATTGAATTCCTGGCAAGAGTATCATGCTTTTCATAGTTACAAATGCCTTGTCGATGCTTATAATTTCCAAAGAACGTAATCATTCTAACTTGTATCTTTATCATGCTGTTCATATAGAGAACTTGTTAGGAATAATTTGTTTGCGATGCATATTCATCCAATTCAATGATTCTAGGGAAATTTGAAGGTTAATTTAAGCGGACCTAATTAACTTGGAGTGTCGAGTTCCATAATTTATCGAAAGACCAACTGAGAATCAAAGTGTATGCAAGTGTGACATGTGTGGAGAAGAACCTTCTAGCTAGCATTCATCCATAATTTCATTCAATTCATGATGCGAAAATTATACGCACACAATTTAAACCCTCTTTTTGTCAATTGTAGTGAAGAATGTAAGTAGGGATCGTTCTTAACCGGGGATTAGGAGGGATTGCAAAATCACTTGGAAACTGACTCAAAAACGTAAAATAAAGTTTGAAGCACTAAACTAGACTCAAAGAATGCAAAACTAAACAATAAAAACACTCAAAAAATCAAAAGACTCAAAACAGCCCCAAAACACTCAAAACTGCCTTAAAATCACTTTCTGGGCAGTTTTGAGCACTTTGGTAACTTTGGACGAAATTGGGTAATAGAATGAATCAAAATGCTTAAAAACACAAACTAAGATACTTTCTAACTAAATTGGACACTAAAGTAAAGGGGGATTGAATTTTTGACGAAAATAAATTAAATGCACAGATTGCAATTTAAAGGCAGATTTGTTGTTGTAACTTAAAAGCATAAGGAAATGAAGTAAACACAAATAAACGAATCAACAACTAATAAAATGAGATAGTATCAATGGAGATGAAGCTAGGGATTCGATTTCACCATTGCTAAACCAAGTCCATGTTTGTTCAGTCAAAACGTATTCAACTCTCCAGTCTGCAACTAGGGTTCGTTTTACTTATTTATGATCATCCATTTGATGTGTGGTTGTAATCAAGTACTCCTAATATGCAACCTAGTTGTGATGTTCAACTTAGATTAGCAAGTAAGAATCCATTAAGAACAAGAAAACTTCAAAGAATCAAAGAAATCACATGGCAGGATGTATGCATAGCAGTTTCTTCATTCATTCACATGTCTACCAAGATTAAGCATGATGTGTACTATAACCTTGATCAAATAATTCATAAGCAGCCCTAATGGTGATCAAACATTAAGATTAACAAACAAATTAAACTATAAAATCAGTGAATGAAACAAGAACACAGATTGGTGAATCAAATACTTTAACTTAATAACATGGAATAGTTTTGCAAGGCTACATCGAATCCACCCCTAGCCAAAGGGGGATTTAGTTCTTTATAACATTGAAATCAAAGAAACACCTAAACATTCCAACAACTCAAACGTGAATTGTATGAACGTTTAAGCACTCTTTTCTTCCATTCCTCAAACATACAAAACAAAGAGAATTGAATTTAAACATTGAAATCAAAGAAACACCTAAACATTCCAACAACTCAAAATTGAATTGTATGAACGTTTAGGCCCTCTTCTCTTCCTCTTCGTTGTAGCACAAGGTCTAAGGACATGTTTTGATGGTGTGAATGGTTTGGGGAGTGGTGGAGGAATGGAAGAATGGTGTTTGGATTGTAAGGGAGAGCATGGCAAGGGTGGTTTGATGTCTACATTCTGAAATGGAAGAAGTTGTGACTGAAATGTGTATGAAATGAGAGTGAATGAGAATGAATGCAATGGATGCTTATTTATAGGTAAAATGGGGGGACATGACAGCTAGGAGGAGGAATATATGCATGTGCAAAGCTAGAAATGCAAGCAGAAAATGGAAGGGAATGCATGTGCACGGCAATGATGGTGTTTTCCTATGGTGAATCTGAAATGGGAGAGCATGTGGATTAAAGGGGTAATGATGATGAATGCATGTGAATTATTTATGAAGGGAATGCATGTGCTTTGACAGAAATGAATGATTATGGGTGCATGTGCAATGTTTTAAAGGATGGAATGCATGTGAATATGATGGAAATCTGATGGGAACTCACAGCAAGGATGATTTCTGGTGGTGAATGGGTGTATGTGTGAATGATTAAAGGAACATGTGGGTTGGAAATGATGAAAGAAATGCATGTGAGTGACAACTAGATATGTTGATGATGAAATGGATGGTTCTTTGCATGGCTTTTGAAGTGATTGTGGGCTTTGGAATTGGAAGGAAATGCATGGCCTTCAAATTCGTCCAACACTTTGGCTCCAATCATATGCTATCCATTCCAAGCCCAATTTTGCTCCAAAATGCTCCAAAATGCATCTTTTTGCTTCCTTAGCCATATGAACCTAAAAACACACGAAAATGGCTTAAACTACTAAAACAACTATGAATTAACAACATAGATGCATGAAAACAAGCTAAGTAAGTCGCCTAAATATGCTCCTATCAAACTCCCCCACACTTATCTTTTGCTAGTCCTCGAGCAAAACAGAATAAAAACAAATAAACAAAACGACACTAAACACGTAAAACACAACCTACACCTTCCAACAATCGTTTCAGGGATTTCCAATGCACATGACAAGTTAAAAATCATTATTCCCACAGAATTTAGCCATCTTTACCCTTAAGTACATTCTTAATCATAGTCACCACATACTAGTTCGCAATTAAGCATTTAAGACCATGTTTTGAATGTAGTAATATGCCTTAGAGAATTTGCTCAATTCCTTTCAAGATATGCACTCTATTTTCACACAGATTTTCTGACTTCACACCCTACACTAGGTATATGTGAGAAGATTCATGTAAATATGAAGACTAAGACTCACATATATGTATCACAAAGAACGCAATTTTTGGAGTTAATAAGCATGTTTAGATATGATCTCATGAATGGAATGCTACTACTTAGACGCGAGAACCAGTGACACCATATGCTCATACCAAGTTCAAACTCCACAAATTGAAACACATAACACTCAAGATTGAAGTCACGGGTTGTAATGGGGCTTGGGGCGTGTGGATAACAAAGAAGGGATATGGAAAACAAAGGTTCTTAAAGAAATAGTGAGCAAGACAATTGAATCCACTTAGAATTCACTTTTGAATGAAAACTCAACTTTGGAACGAAAAGGGAGACAATTTAGGGCCAGAATTGGTGTTTTGAGCCCTTTCTTCAATCACTCATTTTTTTTTTTTTTCTTTTTTTCAAGCTCTTTTTTTCTTTCTTTCTTTCTTTTCTTTTGAAACTCAAAACATACTTAAGAACAAGCATTCCTTCCCCCACACTCATTTTCTTGCATATTGTAACTCAAAAGGAATTCATTTAAGTTATGCTCACTATCTTTTAAGAACAAGGGTGTGGATTGTCCTAAACTAGGCTAGGTGAGGATAATGTGGGTTGACAAAGAATAAAGGCTAAACAAAGCTCAACGGGGGTAAAACTTACAACATATACGAAATATGGGAAGTGAGGTTATTTGGCTATGGTGGCAATTACACAACTTCATCTTGAATATGTTATGTAAATCAATAACATGCTTTGAATGAAATGGGCATGAGTTCTAGCATTTGGAACTATATGATGAAACGCCTTCTAAGTAGTAACCAAGCAAAGAATAATGAGATCATGCAACGACTTTAGAAAACAAGAAATCACAGATTATACTCTCCAAAGAACGTTATAGGCTCAAGTCTCTCAGGGTTGTAGCGTTTGTTTGAGTTCCTTCCTTCAAGCATGTTACATAACTAATTTTTTCTTTTATGATTGCATGTGAAGTCATACATTATAACCATAACCAAGCATATACCAAGAGTAAATCAAACTTTTCTCCATGTTTATAACTCTTTTTAACAGTCATGCAATTAGAAACCAAATCCTTATCATTGTGTTGGAAGGTGACCTACGACACAAAAAACGACTCAAAACACTCTTTTTAGGCTTTTCAAAACATGTTTTTCAAATTTTTATGTGATTTTCGAATTTTTAAGTCAAAACACACTAAACACACTTAAAAAACAGCAAGAAACAACATTTGAAGTTATGGTGGATAAAACCCTACGAATTTGCATCAAAACACTTTAGTAACTCCCCCACACTTAAATCAAACATTGTCCTCAATGTTAAAAAAAAACACTAAACACAAACAAACAAATAAACATCAATTAAACATACTAAACATAGCAGAATGTATCTAACAAAGAGAAGAGTTTAGAGATGCAAATCTGGTTATGGAGTGTTCGTTCCATCTTCTCCTTGGTGATTGCAGTGAGGCTTGGATCTTTGTGATTCCACAGGCTTACTCTTGAACTACGCTGCTCCCATCGTTGATTTTCCTTTGTGCTACTCTTGAACTGGGCAGCAGGCTTCCTTTGGTCTCCCCCGAAGGTCTGAGCTTCCTCCTCTTATCTGTTTCTTTGTTCAATCTCTCCAATTCGTATTGAAGAGGGTTAGAGGATAGTGATAGGAGCATTTTTATGCGACTTAATTGGCTTGTTCTCATGCATTTATGTTGTTTTTCCTTAGTTAGTTTAGTGTTTAAAGTCATTTTCGTGTAATTTCAGGTTTTAGTGTCAAAGTATGCAAAAAGAAGCAATTTGGAGCATTCTAGAGCATTTTTGGGCCAAGATTGGATAGTGCAAGCATGGAGGCATGAGGATGGACGAATTTGAAGGCTTGAATTCAGTTAGGGAGCTGCAAGGGGGCCTAAAAACCTTATTTCTAGAAGGCTTTATCTATTCACACATGGTGCCTAATTTCTGTATTGGAAGAACAAGCCGTCCTAGCTTGTCACAAGCCGTCCTAGCTTGTCACTAGCCGTCCTACCTTGTCTCCTAGCCGTCCTAGCTTGTCTCCTAGCCGTCCTAGCTTGTCACTAGCCGTCCTACCTTGTCTCCTAGCCGTCCTAGCTTGTCACTAGCCGTCCTACCTTGTCTCCTAGCCATCCTAGCTTGTCTCCTAGCCGTCCTAGCTTGTCACTAGCCGTCCTAGCTTGTCACTAGCCGTCCTACCTTGTCTCCTAGCCATCCTAGCTTGTCTCCTAGCCGTCCTAGCTTGTCACTAGCCGTCCTACCTTGTCTCCTAGCCGTCCTAGCTTGTCTCCTAGCCGTCCTAGCTTGTCTCCTACCTTGTCCAAGCCGTCCTACCTTGTCCAAGCTACACACATATATCCTTTAAGTATTTCATGTATAGAATTTTTGGTACAAAACCTTTTGGTTTCAACTAAGTTCAAAACCTTTCCTAGCCCTATAAATAAGGCTTTGTAGCAAGGCACTAAGGGGATCACTCATTCACCCAATTTTCGTCCATTCATCTAGCCACACCACTCTACACATCCTAAAATCCTAGAAACACAATTCCAACCAAACACTACACCTTGCCGTGCCTATCCTCCATCCAATTCCACAATCCTTGATCCTAAAACACATCCCAACCATCCCATCCACCTTTGTGCCGTAGCAAGGAGAAAGAAGGAAGGACTCTTGGATGCTCAAGCTTCGTCGTTGGTGCATTCTAGGTGTAATTCGTTTTATGATTTCAATGTTTAATTTATTTTCCTTTCATTTTGCTATGAACATGAGTGGCTAAACCCCTATTGGTTAGGGGTGATTTCGAAGCCATAACTATGTGTGCAAGATGATTTGATAAATTCCAGTTAAGAGTTCTTGAATCGTGAATGCAATTGGCTTAACTGTGCGAGTAATAACATATTTGTGTTTGTTAATTAGGGGTCGACACTTCATTGGCTTGCATGAATATGATGCTAGAATATAAGTTTGTTTCACATAATTGTCACACACTTATATTCACAAGTAGTGAAGGTTGCTAGTCACAATCGCGTTAAGTTCAATTCCTAGCATAAGTGTCATGATGTCATAGTCACAAGTGCTTTGTCAATGCTTATAGTTTTCATTGAACGTAATGATCTTTGATTGTATCTTTATTATGATGTCATGTAAGGAACTTTTGAAGAATGTTTTGGGTTGTCGTATGATGTCATCCAATTCAATAACACAAGGAAAACTTGAGAATTAACTAGTGATGTCACGGTTAATTTGGGGCATTGTCATTCATAATTCTATGAAGGAATAACTGGAAATCGAGTCATTTGCATACTTGTCATGTGTGGAGAAAGAACCCCTAACTAGTCCATCATCCATTAAAAACCCCAAAAACGTTTCAAAATCAGTTTTACTTTGCAATCTGTTTTCTCAACTTTAATTTCGTCCAAATCAAATCCCCCTTTACTTTGAAGTCTCAATTTAGTTAGAAATTGCTTTGGTTCATGTTTTTAAGTGTTTTGAGTCAAGTTTTCAACCAATTTGGTCCAAATTAGTGTAGGTGCTCAAAACTGCCCAGAAAGTGGTTTTTAGGCAGTTTTGAGTCTTCTAGTTGCTGTTTTGAGTTTTTGTTTTGTTTTAGTGTTTTAACTTTGGTTTTTCATTCATTGAGTCCAAATTAGTGTTTTTAACTTTGTTTTGGAGTTCTTAGGTCAGTTTTCAAGAGTTTAGCAATCCCTCATAATCCCCGGTTTTGAACGATCCCTACTTACATACTTTGCTACAATTGTCAGAAGAGGGTTTAATTTGTGTGCTTAATATATTTCGCATCAGATAGCTCAGCAAAGCTAGGTAAGCAACCAGGGAATAGAGTCCAGATAGACTCCAAGTGCCGGCTGATTGCTTCTTTCACTTTGCCATGCAAGTAATATTAAGGACAAAGGAAAAGATAGGGAAAGAGCATGATATGAGATACCTTTGCTTTCGCCCTTGATGATATGAGATACCTTTGCTTTCGAAGAGGCAGTGAATGAATCCACATGTATTTGTTGTGCTGCTTCCTCCTGGGTCATCTGTAATCCAGGCATCTGGTATCATCTTTGGGGAAGAAGAAAGAATTGAGTGTTTCGAAAGGCTTTGCTGAGAGTGCGCCCTCAGAGGTGAGGAAGAGTTAGGCATTTTCTTCAGGTTTGCCTTGCCATAAAAGATGAAGGTCGACATATATAGGGATTTCCCAATAGCAAGTGGTGGTATTGTTCTTTTACCCTTGTCGACAACCGTTTTGATCCCGCAAATCCGGCTTTTTGAAATAGTGACGCCTCTTCGATTTCTGAACGACGCCTCTTCGATTTCTGAGCAGGCGCCCCTTCGATTTCTGAACGACGCCTCTTCGCTTCCTGAACGACACGTAGTAGTGCGGATGCGGCTCTTTTGACAAAGTTGCATGTGTTTTCTGAAAAGTAGAGAAAGCGTCGCCGAACTTTGCGCTTGTCGGCTAAAGACGTGTAGTTGCGATGATGGCCTCCACGTGTTTTCACTTTGTCAGAGATCTTTTGACAAAGTGAACGCGTTTTCTGAAAAGTCGAGGGAGCGTCGCCTTGCTTTACGCATGAACTTCCGGCTTTTTGAATCGGTGGACGCGTTGCCTTGGCTTTTTATAGAGCTATCGATTACCTGCCAACTTACACACTCTGAAGATTTCCCATTCTTGAGACTCGTCTCCGGCCCTTTGAAAATCTACTCCGTCCACCCCTTCTCTTTTAACTTCGTGAACAATGGCTAGCTCATCCAACCCATCGAACCTTTGCTTAGATTTGAGTCTAAGCAGTGATCCGGTCGCGTCTCGTCAGGGTAAGGTATGGTGCCCGTCTTTCTTATCTTCCCATGGCCCTCTTACAGATGAGGACTCTGTGATGACGGATCCCACAACGGCTACGATAGTGGCTCGGAACCTCCTCACTCCCAAAGACAGTCAGCTGCTTTCAGGACGGTCCGATGAGTTGGCCGTTCAAGAATCCCTGGCTCTGAGTGTTAAGTGCGCTGGCTCTGTGTCCAACATGGGCCAACGCCTTCTTGCTCGCTCCCGTCAGGTTGAATCCTTGATGGCAGAGGTGGAGAGTCTTAAGCAAGAGATCAAACAGCTTAAGTACGAGAACCGAAGTTTGCACGTGCTTGCCAACAATTATTCGTCAGGCATGAAGAGGAAACTTGATGAGCTTGATGACCGGCAAAGGCTTGCGGCTTTCTTCCAGAGGCACCTCTTTCCTGGGTCATCCAGCGTTCCACCAAGGTTTGGGGCCTTGAATGATCTATCTTCGGCGCCTCCCGCTCCGATTCCTTCTGCTCCGATGCCTCTTGCTCCAATGCCTTCTGCTCCGAGACCTCCTGTTCCGATGCCTTCTGCTCCGAGAGTGTTGCCACGTAGTGGGGCCTCACGTACACAACCTTTGTGAAAACTCCATCTTTCTGCCATGTTTAGTATTTTATTTAATATAAATTTTTTTTTTTTTTTTTTTTTTTTTTTTTTTTGTTTTTTGAACATGCATTGGGTTGCCTCCCAAGTAGCGCTTTCTTTTACGTCTTGCAGCCGGACAAAGAACCCAATCACACCAGGATATGTTCACGAATCGGATGAGAACTCCGAGTCATGAACTAGTACCTAAGACAAGAAACAAAACAAAATTAAGAATCTGGAAAAATAAAAACAAACGAAAATAAAACAATCCAAGGGATTAGCAAAGTTGCTAATCCCCGGCAACGGCGCCAAAATTTGATGCGAAAATTATACGCACACAATTTAAACCCTCTTTTTGTCAATTGTAGTGAAGAATGTAAGTAGGGATCGTTCTTAACCGGGGATTAGGAGGGATTGCAAAATCACTTGGAAACTGACTCAAAAACGTAAAATAAAGTTTGAAGCACTAAACTAGACTCAAAGAATGCAAAACTAAACAATAAAAACACTCAAAAAATCAAAAGACTCAAAACAGCCCCAAAACACTCAAAACTGCCTTAAAATCACTTTCTGGGCAGTTTTGAGCACTTTGGTAACTTTGGGCGAAATTGGGTAATAGAATGAATCAAAATGCTTAAAAACACAAACTAAGATACTTTCTAACTAAATTGGACACTAAAGTAAAGGGGGATTGAATTTTTGACGAAAATAAATTAAATGCACAGATTGCAATTTAAAGGCAGATTTGTTGTTGTAACTTAAAAGCATAAGGAAATGAAGTAAACACAAATAAACGAATCAACAACTAATAAAATGAGATAGTATCAACGGAGATGAAGCTAGGGATTCGATTTCACCATTGCTAAACCAAGTCCATGTTTGTTCAGTCAAAACGTATTCAACTCTCCAATCTGCAACTAGGGTTCGTTTTACTTATTTATGATCATCCATTTGATGTGTGGTTGTAATCAAGTACTCCTAATATGCAACCTAGTTGTGATGTTCAACTTAGATTAGCAAGTAAGAATCCATTAAGAACAAGAAAACTTCAAAGAATCAAAGAAATCACATGGCAGGATGTATGCATAGCAGTTTCTTCATTCATTCACATGTCTACCAAGATTAAGCATGATGTGTACTATAACCTTGATCAAATAATTCATAAGCAGCCCTAATGGTGATCAAACATTAAGATTAACAAACAAATTAAACTATAAAATCAGTGAATTGATGCGAAAATTAACCCTCTTTTGACAATTGTAGCATATAAATAAGTAGGGATCGTTCTTACACCGGGGATTAGGAGGGCTTGCTAAACACTCTAAACTGACTCAATTAAATAAAATTAACCTTTAAAACACTTAAACTCACGTAGAAAGACTCAAACACGTTCACAAGACTCAAAATAGGCTAAAAACACTCAAAACTGCCTTAAAAACACAATCTGGGCAGTTTTGAGCCTAAACACAAACTTGGACGAAAATTGGTTCTAACTTGACTCAAAACTCTTAAAAACACAATCTAAAACATATTTGGACCAATTAGAGACTCTAAAATAAATGGGGATTTGGTTTTGGACGAAAATAAACAAAACAAAACAAAACTTTAAACTAGGCAGATTTAGACGAATTTGATGGAATTAAGTGGATGGTGAGATGGCTAGGAGGTTTTTCTCCACACATGGCATACTTGCACATAATACGATTTCCAGTTGCTTAATCAATGAATTCATGAACCTCAACACCCCAAGTTAATTAGGTACGCTTAAATTAACTCTCAGATTTCCCTTAGGTCATTGAATTGAATGGAATTGGCGCATTGCAATCAAATTATTCCTTAAAAGTTTTCTATATGAAAGCGCATAAAAGAAAGACAATCAAAGATCATTAGATTCTATGGAAATCATAGGTGTTGACGAGGCATTCGTAACTATGAAAGCGCATGATACTTATGCCAAGAATTCACTTATCATAATTGTGACCAACAATCTTAACTACTCATGAATATAAGTTCCCAACGATTAGGTGAAGTTCCCTCATACCCTAGCATCATGTTTATGCATGCAAATCAAGCGTGCACTCTCAATTCATATACATAAGCAAGTTTTAATTAAAACAGATAAGCAAATTGAATTCATCATTCATGAAATCACAACTGAAAGTAATCAAATCATCATGCAAATACAACCATGGTTTCGAAATTCCCCCCTAGCCAAAGGGGGGATTAGTTCCTCATGCTTGCACAACAAAAAGTATTGAATTTAAACATTGAAATCATAGGAAAGATTACACCTAAATGCTCAGCAATTCCAAGATGGATTCGATGCACAGATTGGTTCCTCTTCCTCCTCCTTGCTGCGGCACAAAGTGTAGGTGCTGGAATTGGTGGTTTTGGGATGGTGTTTCCTTGTTTAGAGGGATGGAGGATGGTTGATTATGGTGGGGAAGGTGCGGCAGAGGTGTATGGATGTGTAGGAAGGTGTATGGAGGTCAAGAATAGAGAATGGAGGTGCTGCACAAGGGTTTCTGAATAGCATAAGGGGGTGTTACGAATTTTTGGCTGAATTTAGGTTTATATAGCCCTAGGGTTAAGTAGATTAGGGTTACACTTAGCAGATTTTATGGATTAGGGCCCTAGGGTTTGGTACAAGCAAGTTAAATCCACTTAGGAGAGGGTTTGGCCCAATTAGTTTCATAAAAGGATTTGTATACCCAAATCCACAAGGATTAAGGCCTAACAAATCAGAATCCAAAAGGAAAAAGGTTTAGGAAATTCGTCCAAAATTGGGCCATCTAGAAACTAAGTGTTTTGTGGATGATTTTGGGTTTTCTAGAAGAAATAAAAGGGGGAAGGGTGTGCCACCCTTTTAGGGTTAGATAAGGCTTCTAGAAATTAGGTTTTTAGGTCCACTTGCAGCTAGGATTAAGGTGGAACAAGATTAGGTTAGGATAAGATAGGATAAGGTTGGATAAGGTTAGATAAGGTTTTGGATAATGTTGGATAAGGTTAGATAAGGTTTTGGATAATGTTGGATAAGGTTAGATAAGGTTTTGGATAATGTTTCCTCTTTTGAGCTCCTACCTTATCCACTTTGTCCCAAGCTTATTCCTTCCTCTTCTTATCACATTTCTAGCCTCTTGAAGTCCAAATTCGTCCATCCATGTTGGCCCATATGTAAGCTATCCACATAGTGTCCAAAATTGCTCCAAAATGCACCAAAATGCCCTTTCTTGATACTTTACCCCATAGGACCTACAAACACACGAAATTGAGTTGTAATGCGACATTAATTAAGAAATAATAGCATAAATGCACAAGAATAAGCCAGTTAAGTCGCCTAAATATGCTCCTATCATGAATGAAACAAGAACACAGATTGGTGAATCAAATACTTTAACTTAATAACATGGAATAGTTTTGCAAGGCTACATCGAATCCACCCCTAGCCAAAGGGGGATTTAGTTCTTTATAACATTGAAATCAAAGAAACACCTAAACATTCCAACAACTCAAACGTGAATTGTATGAACGTTTAAGCACTCTTTTCTTCCATTCCTCAAACATACAAAACAAAGAGAATTGAATTTAAACATTGAAATCAAAGAAACACCTAAACATTCCAACAACTCAAAATTGAATTGTATGAACGTTTAGGCCCTCTTCTCTTCCTCTTCGTTGTAGCACAAGGTCTAAGGACATGTTTTGATGGTGTGAATGGTTTGGGGAGTGGTGGAAGAATGGAAGAATGGTGTTTGGATTGTAAGGGAGAGCACGGCAAGGGTGGTTTGATGTCTACATTCTGAAATGGAAGAAGTTGTGACTGAAATGTGTATGAAATGAGAGTGAATGAGAATGAATGCAATGGATGCTTATTTATAGGTAAAATGGGGGGACATGACAGCTAGGAGGAGGAATATATGCATGTGCAAAGCTAGAAATGCAAGCAGAAAATGGAAGGGAATGCATGTGCACGGCAATGATGGTGTTTTCCTATGGTGAATCTGAAATGGGAGAGCATGTGGATTAAAGGGGTAATGATGATGAATGCATGTGAATTATTTATGAAGGGAATGCATGTGCTTTGACAGAAATGAATGATTATGGGTGCATGTGCAATGTTTTAAAGGATGGAATGCATGTGAATATGATGGAAATCTGATGCGAGAATTATACGCACACAAATTAAACCCTCTTTTTATCAATTGTAGTAAGTACGTAAGTAGGGATCGTTCTGGACCGGGGATTAGGAGGGATTGTTAATCACTTGGATTTGACTCAAAAACGTAAAAACACAATATAAAACACTATACTAGACTCAAAGAATGCAAAACTAAACTTTAAAACACCAAAACAAACCAAAAGACTCAAAACAGCACCAAAACACTCAAAACTGCCTTAAAAACACTTTCTGGGCAGTTTTGAGCACTTTGAGTACTTTGGACGAATTTGGGTAACAAATTGAATCAAAACACTTATAAACACAAACCAAAACACTTTCTAACTAATTTGAACAATACAAAGACTCAAAGGACTCAAAACAAGTTCAAAAGACTCAAAACTGCCTAAAAACACTAACTAGGCAGTTTCTGACCTTAAACCCAAATTTGGACGAAATTAAGTTGTAACTTGACTCAAGACTCTTAAAAACACAAACTAAATTGATTTCTAACTAATTTGGACATTAAAGTAAGGGGGATTGAGTTTTGGACGAAATTAAACTAATTGCACAGATTCTAATTAAAAACAGAATGTAAATATGAATGTGATGGATTTGAATGGATGGGATGACTAGCTAAGGGGTTCATCTCCACACATGTTACACTTGCATAATAAAAAGATTTCCAATTGCATTTCAATAAATTATGAAACTCATCACCCCGGGTTAATTAGGTCCGCTTAAATTAACCGTCAAGTTTTCCTTAAGTTAATGAATTGGATGATTGTATACGACAACCCAAAGCATTCCTCACAAGTTCCCTACATGAATTGCATAATAGAGATACAAGCAAGAATCATTAAGCAACATGAAAACTATAAGTGTTGACGAGGCATTCGTTACTATGATTGCATGAAACTTATGCCAAGAATATGTTTAACGCGATTGTTTATAAGCAACCTCCACTACTTGTGAATATAAGTTCGTAACTATTAGGTGAAACTTACTTATATTCTAGCGTCATATTCATGCATGAAAATTAAGTGTGCACTCTCAATAAACATACATAAATAAGTTATCAATCAAACGGTTAAACGAATTGAATCCACAACTTATGAAACGCAATTAGAAGTAATCAAATCAAAATGCAAGCATAAACATATATTTCGAATCCCCCCCTAACCAGGGGGGTTTTAGTTCCTCATGATACAAAACAAAGAGAATCAAAGAAACGCCTAAACATTCCAACAACTCAAACTTGAATTGTATGAACGTTTAGGCCCTCTTCTCTTCCATTCCTCATTCGTACAAAACAAAGGGTATTGAAATTAAACATTGAAATCAAAGAAACACCTAAACATTCCAACAACTCAAACTTGAATTGTATGAACGTTTAGGCACTCTTCTCTTCCTCTTTATTGTGGCACAAGGTCTAAGGATAGTTTGATGGTGTGAATGGTTTGGGGAGTGGTGGAAATGGAAGGATGGTGTGTTTGAATGAATGAATTTCTGAATTGGAAGAGTGTGTGTTTTGTGGCTGCAATGGATGCTTATTTATAGGTGAAAAAGAGGGAATATGACAGCTAGGTTATGATGATGAATGCATGTGCAAAGTTGGTTGAATGATTATGATTGCATGTGGCTGATTTATGAAGGGAATGCATGTGGATTAAAGTGGAATGACAGCTAGGTTATGATGATGAATGCATGTGCAAAGTTGGTTGAATGATTATGAAGCATGTGGGTGGAAATGCATGTGGAATGGCTGATTTATTTGTTGGGAAAGCATGTGAATTAAAGCTAGGGTGAATGATGATGATGGGAGAGCATGTGGGTGCAGCTATGGTGGGAATTTTGGGCAGAAAATATCCTAAGGCTTTATTACTTAGTTTAGGAAAGGATGTAACTCATTTGATTAGGAATCCTCTTCAATTTCGTCCATTCCTTTTGCTCCAAACGTAAGCTATCCATTCCAAGCCCAATTTTGCTCCAAAATGCTCCAAAATGCACCTTTTTGCTTCCTTAGCCATATGAACCTAGAAACACACGAAAATGGCATAAAGGACTAAAATAACTAAAGAAACATAACGTAAATGCACGAGAACAAGCCATTTAAGTCGCATGAATATGCTCCTATCAAATACCCCCACACTTAGCTTTTGCTAGTCCTCGAGCAAAACAGAATAAAAACAAATAAACAAAACGACACTAAACACGTAAAACACAACCTAAACCTTCCAACAACCGTCTTAGGGATTTCCAATGCACATGACATGTTAAAAATCATCATTCTCACAGATTTTAGTCATCTTCACACTTAAGTACATTCTTAATCATAGTCACCACATACTATTTCACAATTAAGCATTTAAAACCATGTTTTGAATGTAGTAACATGCCTTAGAGAATTTGCTCAATTCCTTACAAGATATGCACTCGATTTTCACTCAGATTTTCTAACTACACACCCTAATCTAGTCATATGTGAGAAGATTAATGAAAACGAACACTCACATATATATATCACAAAGAGAGCAATTTCCGGAGTTAATAAGCATGTTTAGATATGATCTCATGAATGGAATGCTACCACTTAGATGCGAGAACCAGTGACACCATATGCTCATACCAAGTTCAAACTCCACAAATTGAAACACATAACACTCAAGATTGAAGTCACGGGTTGTAATGGGGTTTGGGGCGTGTGGATAACAAAGAAGGGATATGGAAAACAAAGGTTCTTAAAGAAATACTGAGCAAAGCACTTGAATCAACTTAGAATTCACTTTTGAATGAAAACTCAACTTTTGAACAAAAAGGGAGAATTTAGACAATTTACGGCCAGAATTGGTGTTTTGGACCCTTTCTTCAATCACTCATTCTTTCATTTTTTTTTTCAAGCTCTTTTTTCTTTCTTTCTTTCTTTTTTTTTTTTTTTTTTTTTTTTCTTTTCTTTTGAATCTCAAAACATACATAAACACTTAAACATTCTCTCCCCCACACTCATTTTCTTGCATAATGTAACTCAAAAGGAATTCATTTAAGTCATGCTCATTATCTTTTTAAGACAAGGGTATGGAATGTCCTAATCTAGGCTAGGTGAGGAAAATGTGGGTTAACAAAGAATAAAAGCTAAACAAAGCTCAACGGGGGTAAAACTTACAACAAATACGAAATATGGGAAATGAGGCTATTTGGCTATGGTGACAACTACACAACTTCATCTTGATATATGTTCTGCAAATCAATAACATGCTTTGAATGAAATGGGCATGAGTTCTAGCATTTGGAACTATATGATGAAACGCCTTCTAAGTAGTAACCAAGCAAAGAATAATGAGATCATGCAACGACTTTAGAAAACAAGAAATCACAGATTATACTCTCCAAAGAACGTTATAGGCTCAAGTCTCTCAGGGTTGTAGCGTTTGTTTGAGTTCCTTCCTTCAAGCATGTTACAAAAATGAATTTTTCTTTTATGATTGCATGTGAAGTTATACATTATAACCATAACCAAGCATACACCAAGAGTAAATCAAACTTTTCTCTATGTTTATAACTCTTTTTAACAATCATGCACTTAAAAACCAAATCCTTATCATTGTGTTGGAAGGTGACCTACGACACAAACACACAAAAATGACTCAAAACACTCTTTTTAGGCTTTTCAAAACATGTTTTTCAAATTTTTATGTGATTTTCAGAGTTATCAAAACAAAACATACTAAAACACTCTAAAACAACTTAAAAATACCTTAAAACAGCAAGGAACAACATTTGAAGTTATGGGTGATAAAATCCCACGAATTTGCATCAAATATACTTAGTTACCCCCCCACACTTAAATCACACATTGTCCTCAATGTTTTAAGCATAGATTTACATAAAACATAAGTAAACACACAAACAGCAACTAAACATTCTAAACATGGCAGAATGTAGTTAACAAAGAGAAGAGTTTAGAGACGCAAATCTGGTTATAGAGTGTAAATTCCATCTTCTCCTTGGTAATTGCATTGAGGCTTGGATCTTTGTGATTCCACAGGCTTACTCTTGAACTGCGCTGCTCCCATCGTTGATTTTCCTTTGTGCTACTCTTGAACTGGGCAGCAGGCTTCCTTTGGTCTCCCCCGAAGGTCTGAGCTTCCTCCTTTTATCTGTTTCTTTGTTCAATCTCTCCAATTCGTATTGAAGAGGGTTAGAGGATAGCTCAGCATATGCAGTTGTTGCTTGTCTCCACATGCTTCAATGTGTCATTTTCACTTGCCTTACTTGCTCCCCTTTGCAGAAGTGGTCCCTTCTCTGGAAGTGTATCAACCGTTGAAGATGACTACTCGAGAGCAACGCTAGGTAAGCAATCAGGAAAGGGATTCCCGGCCGTCGGAAGACTGACTCCAAGTGCCGGCTGATTGCTTCTTTTACTTTGCTATGCGAGTAATAACAAAGACAAAGGAAAAGACAGGGAAAGAGCATGATATGAGATACTTTTGCTTTTGACCTTGATGATATGAGATACCTTTGCTTTTGAAGAAGCGGTGAATGAATCAGCATATGTATTTGTTGTGCTGTTTCCTCCTGGGTCATCTGTACTCCAGGCATCTGGTATCATCTTTGGGGAAGAAGAAAGAATTGAGTATTTCGAAAGGCTTTGCTGGGAGTGCGCCCTCAAAAGTGAGGAAGAGTTGGGCATTTTCTTCAGGTTTGCCTTGCCATAAAAGATGAAGGTCGACATATATAGGGATTGCCCAATAGCAAGTGGTGGTATTGTTCTTTTACCCTTGTCGACAACGTTTTTATCCCGCAAATCCGGCTTTTTGAAATAGTGACGCCTCTTCGATTTCTGAGCAGGCGCCCCTTCGATTTCTGAGCGACGCCCCTTCGCTTTCTGAACGACACGTAGTAGTGCGGACGCGGCTCTTTTGACAAAGCTGCATGCGTTTTCTGAAAAGTAGAGAAAGCGTCGTCGAACTTTGCGTTTGTCGGCTAAAGATGTGCAGTTGCGATGATGGCCTCCACGTGTTTTCACTTTGTCAGAGATCTTTTGACAAAGTGAACGCGTTTTCTGAAAAGCCGAGAGATCGTCGCCGAACTTTGCGCAGGAAATTCCGGCTTTTTGAATTGGTGGACGCGTCGCCTTGGCTTTTTATAGAGCTACCGATCACCTCAAACATACACACTCTGAAGACTGCCCATTTTTGAAAATTGTCTCCGGCCCTTTGAAATTTAACTCCATCCACCCCTTCTCTTGAACACCTTTGAAAAATGGCAAACCCATCGAACCTTAGCTTAGAATTGAGTCTCAGCAGTGATACGGGCGCGCCGCGTCAAGGTAACGTATGGCACCCTTCTTTCTTATCTTCTAACGGTCCTCTTACAGGTGAAGACTCCGTGATGCAGGATGCCACAACAGCTACAATAGTAGCTAGGAACCTCCTCACTCCCAAAGATAGTCAGCTGCTTTCAGGACGGTCCGATGAGTTGGCCGTTCAAGAATCCCTCGCACTTAGTGTTCAGTGTGCGAGCTCTGTGTCCAACATGGGCCAACGCCTGCTTGCTCGGTCCCGTCACGTGGAATCATTGATGGCAGAGGTGGAAAATCTTAAGCAGGAGATCAAACAGCTTAAGTACGAGAATAGAAGTTTGCATGTGCTTGCAAATAACTATTCGTCGGGCATGAAGAGGAAGCTTGATGAGCTGCAAGAATCTCAAGGTCGCGTTCAAAGTGACCGTCAAAGGCTTGCGTCTTTCTTCCAGAGGCATCTTTTTCCTGGGTCATCTAGCGTTCCACCCAGTATTGAGGCCTGGAATGCTCTAGCTCCGATGCCTCCCGCTCCGATGCCTTCCGCTCCGATGCCTTCCGTTCCGATGCCTTCTGCTCCGACCCCTCGTAGTGGGGCTTCACGTAAACATCCTTTGTGAAGGCTCCATCTTTCTCCATGTTTAGTATCTTTTCTTTTTTTTTTTTTTTTTTTTTTTTTTTTTTTTTTTTTTCTATCTGAATCAAACGGCATGGAATTGATCTTTGAATGGAAGGTGATACTTGAAATGATCCGGTAATGGTTTAAATTCAAGATTGGATGCCTGAATCATTAACAACATGTTAGTATAAAAGAAAATTGAAATTGGAGGAGGTGGCTTACTTATGTGATCCAATAAGAACTCAAGAATAAACACCCCTTCTTTGAACGTTTCAGGGACTTTGCACTTGGTTAGATTTGATGTGAGGATTGGTCCTTGTCTTGTGTCATAAAATTCAACTTCTTTGGGGTTGTTTATCTCAAGAACGTCCTCTTTGATGAATTCATGATATTCCCTACTTTTCACCTTTGGAAGGGCTTCCAAGGTGTCTTTTTCACTTTCTTCTTCCTTGGAATTCATGAACCTGCAAGGAATAGGGATATTAGGTGGAATGGGGTTAGAACTAATTAAATTTGGAACAACCTTACTTGAATTAGATGGCGTGGGAGCAATAGGTGCCTCCGGCAAAGGTGTTTCCACTCTTGCCGTGGGTTGGGTGTATTCCTCTTCCTTGTGATTTGATTTTGATGGTTGAGGGTCCGTTCCAACCTCCTTGCTACTTCTCAAGGCAGTTTCAGATCCTTCCTTCGGATTTGCAATGGTTGAAATAAGGAGTTTGCCTTGGTCTTGAAATTGTCCTACGAACTCCGCGATCTGCCCAATTTGCTTTTCCAAGTAGTCCAACCTTTTGTCTTGATTTTGCCTTGCTTTGTTTAGATCTTCTTGCCCCTGAGACAAATTGGTGAGTAACTTACAAACCGTATCATTATACAAAGACTCACTTGAATTTGTTTGGGCAGGTTGTGGTGGCTGCATAGGTGTTGTATAGAACTCCTCATATGGTTGCCAATATCCTTCTTGTTGAATATGTTGAGGTTCCCACCACATAGAGTTTGAATGATCACTCCAATCCGAATTGTAAGTATTGGAAAACACGTCGTTCCTTGATTGACTATGATCAAATGTACCAACTCTTTGCGTTTGGTACTCTTCCATAAGCTGTGACAAAAGAGAAGCACTATCAAGTGCCATGTCTTGCTTCTAAAATCAACAAAATAAAACTAAAAATATATACACACAAACGAAAATAAAACAATCCAAGAGATTAGCAAAGTTGCTAATCCCCGGCAACGGCGCCAAAATTTGATGCGAGAATTATACGCACACAAATTAAACCCTCTTTTTATCAATTGTAGTAAGTACGTAAGTAGGGATCGTTCTGGACCGGGGATTAGGAGGGATTGTTAATCACTTGGATTTGACTCAAAAACGTAAAAACACAATATAAAACACTATACTAGACTCAAAGAATGCAAAACTAAACTTTAAAACACCAAAACAAACCAAAAGACTCAAAACAGCACCAAAACACTCAAAACTGCCTTAAAAACACTTTCTGGGCAGTTTTGAGCACTTTGAGTACTTTGGACGAATTTGGGTAACAAATTGAATCAAAACACTTATAAACACAAACCAAAACACTTTCTAACTAATTTGAACAATACAAAGACTCAAAGGACTCAAAACAAGTTCAAAAGACTCAAAACTGCCTAAAAACACTAACTAGGCAGTTTCTGACCTTAAACCCAAATTTGGACGAAATTAAGTTGTAACTTGACTCAAGACTCTTAAAAACACAAACTAAATTGATTTCTAACTAATTTGGACATTAAAGTAAGGGGGGATTGAGTTTTGGACGAAATTAAACTAATTGCACAGATTCTAATTAAAAACAGAATGTAAATATGAATGTGATGGATTTGAATGGATGGGATGACTAGCTAAGGGGTTCATCTCCACACATGTTACACTTGCATAATAAAAAGATTTCCAATTGCATTTCAATAAATTATGAAACTCATCACCCCGGGTTAATTAGGTCCGCTTAAATTAACCGTCAAGTTTTCCTTAAGTTAATGAATTGGATGATTGCATACGACAACCCAAAGCATTCCTCACAAGTTCCCTACATGAATTGCATAATAGAGATACAAGCAAGAATCATTAAGCAACATGAAAACTATAAGTGTTGACGAGGCATTCGTTACTATGATTGCATGAAACTTATGCCAAGAATATGTTTAACGCGATTGTTTATAAGCAACCTCCACTACTTGTGAATATAAGTTCGTAACTATTAGGTGAAACTTACTTATATTCTAGCGTCATATTCATGCATGAAAATTAAGTGTGCACTCTCAATAAACATACATAAATAAGTTATCAATCAAACGGTTAAACGAATTGAATCCACAACTTATGAAACGCAATTAGAAGTAATCAAATCAAAATGCAAGCATAAACATATATTTTGAATCCCCCCCTAACCAGGGGGGTTTTAGTTCCTCATGATACAAAACAAAGAGAATCAAAGAAACGCCTAAACATTCCAACAACTCAAACTTGAATTGTATGAACGTTTAGGCCCTCTTCTCTTCCATTCCTCATTCGTACAAAACAAAGGGTATTGAAATTAAACATTGAAATCAAAGAAACACCTAAACATTCCAACAACTCAAACTTGAATTGTATGAACGTTTAGGCCCTCTTCTCTTCCATTCCTCATTCGTACAAAACAAAGAGAATCAAAGAAACACCTAAACATTCCAACAACTCAAACTTGAATTGTATGAACGTTTAGGCACTCTTCTCTTCCTCTTTATTGTGGCACAAGGTCTAAGGATAGTTTGATGGTGTGAATGGTTTGGGGAGTGGTGGAAATGGAAGGATGGTGTGTTTGAATGAATGAATTTCTGAATTGGAAGAGTGTGTGTTTTGTGGCTGCAATGGATGCTTATTTATAGGTGAAAAAGAGGGAATATGACAGCTAGGTTATGATGATGAATGCATGTGCAAAGTTGGTTGAATGATTATGATTGCATGTGGCTGATTTATGAAGGGAATGCATGTGGATTAAAGTGGAATGACAGCTAGGTTATGATGATGAATGCATGTGCAAAGTTGGTTGAATGATTATGAAGCATGTGGGTGGAAATGCATGTGGAATGGCTGATTTATTTGTTGGGAAAGCATGTGAATTAAAGCTAGGGTGAATGATGATGATGGGAGAGCATGTGGGTGCAGCTATGGTGGGAATTTTGGGCAGAAAATATCCTAAGGCTTTATTACTTAGTTTAGGAAAGGATGTAACTCATTTGATTAGGAATCCTCTTCAATTTCGTCCATTCCTTTTGCTCCAAACGTAAGCTATCCATTCCAAGCCCAATTTTGCTCCAAAATGCTCCAAAATGCACCTTTTTGCTTCCTTAGCCATATGAACCTAGAAACACACGAAAATGGCATAAAGGACTAAAATAACTAAAGAAACATAACGTAAATGCACGAGAACAAGCCATTTAAGTCGCATGAATATGCTCCTATCAAAATCTGATGGGAACTCACAGCAAGGATGATTTCTGGTGGTGAATGGGTGTATGTGTGAATGATTAAAGGAACATGTGGGTTGGAAATGATGAAAGAAATGCATGTGAGTGACAACTAGATATGTTGATGATGAAATGGATGGTTCTTTGCATGGCTTTTGAAGTGATTGTGGGCTTTGGAATTGGAAGGAAATGCATGGCCTTCAAATTCGTCCAACACTTTGGCTCCAATCATATTCTATCCATTCCAAGCCCAATTTTGCTCCAAAATGCTCCAAAATGCATCTTTTTGCTTCCTTAGCCATATGAACCTAAAAACACACGAAAATGGCTTAAACTACTAAAACAACTATGAATTAACAACATAGATGCACGAAAACAAGCTAAGTAAGTCGCCTAAATATGCTCCTATCAATTCATCTTTAGAATCTGCTTTAAATTGCAATCTGTGCATTTAATTTATTTTCGTCAAAAATTCAATCCCCCTCTACTTTAGTGTCCAATTTAGTTAGAAAGTATCTTAGTTTGTGTTTTTAAGCATTTTGAGTCATTCTATTACCCAATTTCGTCCAAAGTTGTCAAAGTGCTCAAAACTGCCCAGAAAGTGATTTTAAGGCAGTTTTGAGTGTTTTGGGGCTGTTTTGAGTCTTTTGATTTGTTTTTGTGTTTTATTGTTTAGTTTTGCATTCTTTGAGTCTAGTTTAGTGTTTCAAACTTTATTTTACGTTTTTGAGTTAGTTTCCAAGTGATTTTGTAATCCCTCCTAATCCCCGGTTAAGAACGATCCCTACTTATTCATATACTACAATTGTCACAAGAGGGTTTTAATTTGTGTGCTTACTTAGTTCGCATCAACTTCACATGCAATCCTAAAAGAAAAATTAGTTTTTGTAACATGCTTGAAGGAAGGAACTCAAACAAACATTACAACCCTGCGAGACTTGAGCTTTAAACATTCTTTGGAGAGTATTAATCTGTGATTCTTGTTTTCAAACTCGTTGCATGATCTCATTATTCTTGCTTGGTTGCTAATTAGAAGGTGTTTCATCATTTAGTTCCAAATGCTAGAACTTGCATCCATTCCAGTCAAAGCATGATTGCATAATATATATCAAGATGAAGTGTGTAGTAAAGTCAGCAACCAAACAGCCAACCCATGCACTATATATTTATTGTAGGTCATAACCCCCATTGAGCCATTGTTAGCCTTTGTTCTTTGTTTACCCATATCATCCCCACCTAGCCTAGATTAGGACAACCCATACCCTTGTTCTTGAAGCATAGTAAGCATGACTTAGAGGGAATCCTTTCAAATATGCAAAACAACAAGTGTGGGGGAATTTGTGTGTGTGTGTTGATATGCCACGAAAAGAAATAAGGCATATAAAAAAAATAAGAAAAAAATTTTGTGGAAAAAGAAAAAGAAAAGAAAAAGTTGTGAAAAGAAAGAAAAAGAGGATGAAATAAGTGAAAATAAGCTCACATGTTTGTGGTAGTTGAAGAAAGCGTCCAAAACGTTGAATATGGCCCTAAGAGTTGTGTGAATTTTCCCCTTCTCTGTCTAAGTGAGTTTCTGCAATCATAAGTGATTCTAAGTGTCAAATTTCATTACTTTGCTTGCTATTGCTTAAAGAACGTTTGTTATCCTTACCTTTCATTGTTAGCCAATCACCCTTACCCCGTTACAATCCTTATGCTTCAATCTTGATCATTATGTTTTCAATAATGTGGAGTTTGGAATTGATGTAAGCATATGGTGTCCCTGGTTCTCGCATCTAATTGGTAGCATTCCATTCATGAGATCATATCTAAACATGCTTATTAACTCTAGAACTTGCTTTCTTTGCGATACATATATGTGAGTGTTCGTTTTCATGTTTACATCAATCTTCTCACATATGACTAGATTAGGGTGTGTAGTTAGAAAATCTGAGTGAAAATTGAGTGCATATCTTGTAAGGAATTGAGCAAATTCTCTAAGGCATGTTACTACATTCAAAACATGGTTTTAAATGCTTAATTGTGAACTAGTATGTGGTGACTATGATTAAGAATGTACTTAAGTGTGAAGATGACTAAAATCTGTGGAGATAATGAATTTTTAACATGTCATGTGCATTGGAAATCCCTGAGGCAACGTTGGAAGGTTTAGATTGTCTTTTGTTTCGTTTTGTTTTGTTTTTCTGTTTTGCTCGAGGACTAGCAAAAGCTAAGTGTGGGGGAATTTGATAGGAGCATATTTATGCGACTTAATTGGCTTGTTCTCGTGCATTTACGTTGTGTTTCTTTAGTTATTTTAGTCCTTTATGCCATTTTCGTGTGTTTCTAGGTTCATATGGCTAAGGAAGCAAAAAGGTGCATTTTGGAGCATTTTGGAGCAAAATTGGGCTTGGAATGGATAGCTTACGTTTGGAGCAAAAGGAATGGACGAAATTGAAGAGGATTCCTAATCAAATGAGGAATCTTAGTCAAAGAAGGTTCCTACCTATTCTAGGTCACAAAACTTGCAACCTTAAGCCATGCCGTGTATCCCCTTGGTGTTTCCCTTCCTTGCCGTGGAAGGGAGGGCCTTCTTTCCTGTTTTAAACCATTTAAACACATTCCTTTTTTCATACCAAGCTCAGCCATAATTCACATACCCTTTTCTATACCAAAATTCTTCCCTAATTTTGTGAGCCTTTGATTTAATAAGCTAGGGTTTTATTTTCTATAACCCTATATAAACTGACTTCCAGCCGCACCCTAGCTCTATTATTCATTCCATCTCAGATTTTCACCCTAGCTCTATTATTCATTCCATCTCAGATTTTCACCCTTTATTTTCACCCTAGCCGACCTAACACATGCTCTCCCATCATCATTCCACACCTCCATTGGAGCCACATGCTCTCCCATCATCATTCCACACCTCCATTGCAGCCACCAACCAACCTAGCTGTCACCCACATGCTCTCCCATCATCATTCCCTCTTTAATCCATTCAGCCACATGCTTTCCCATGTGATTATTCAGCCACATCAATGCACTCTTCATGATGGCAGCCACATTCTCTCCCTAGCTGTCATATTCCCTCTTTAATCATTCAACCACCTATAAATAAACATCCATTGCAGCCACAAAACATGGATTCATTCACCAATTCACGCCAGAAATTCATCCCCTCTCTATAACACATCCATACTTCACCATTCTTCATATTTTCTGCCCAAAAATAAGCCTTGACATCCCCTACATCCATCCCTATCCTAAACACATCATTCTACACCATCCATAACCCCCAAAACTCACAACAAACCCTTGTGCCGCAACAAAGAGGAGGAGAAGAGTGCTTAAACGTTCATACAATTCAAGTTTGAGTTGTTGGAATTTTTAGGTGCTTTCCTCTCCTTGATTTAAATGGTTAAAATTACTTATCTTTGTTTTGTGCGTATGAGGAACTAAATCCCCCCTTGGCTAGTGATGCGTGAATTATACGCACACAAATTAAACCCTCTTTTTGACAATTGTAGTATAGATATGTAAGTAGGGATCGTTCAGGACCGGGGATTAGGAGGGATTGTTAATCACTTGGATTTGACTAAAAAAACGTAAAAACACAATATAAAACACTATACTAGACTCAAAGAATGCAAAACTAAACTTTAAAACACCAAAACAAACCAAAAGACTCAAAACAGCACCAAAACACTCAAAACTGCCTTAAACACACTTTCTGGGCAGTTTTGAGCACTTTGAGTACTTTGGACGAATTTGGGTAATAACTTGAATCAAAACACTTAGAAACACAAACTAAGACACTTTAAAACTAAACTAGACTCAAAGAATGCAAAACTAAACACTTAAAACACTAAAACAAACCAAAAGACTCAAACATCACCCAAAACACTCAAAACTGCCTTAAAAACACTTTCTGGGCAGTTTTGAGCACTTTGGTGAATTTGGACGAATTTGTATAACAAATTGAATCAAAACACTTATAAACACAAACTAAAACACTTTCTAACTAATTTGGACATTAAAGTAAGGGGGGATTTAGTTTTGGATGAAATTAAACTAATTGCACAGATTCTAATTAAAACAGATTGTAAGTATGAATGTGATGGATTGCTAGCTAAGGGGTTCATCTCCACACATGTTACACTTGCATAATAAAAAGATTTCCAATTGCATTTCAATAAACCATGAATTCTCAACGCCCCGGGTTAATTAGGTCCGCTTAAATTAACCGTCAAGTTTTCCTTAAGTTAATGAATTGGATGATTGCATACGACAACCCAAAGCATTCCTCACAAGTTCCCTACATGAATTGCATAATAGAGATACAAGCAAGAATCATTAAGCAACATGAAAACTATAAGTGTTGACGAGGCATTCGTTACTATGATTGCATGAAACTTATGCCAAGAATATGTTTAACGCGATTGTTTATAAGCAACCTCCACTACTTGTGAATATAAGTTCATAACTATTACGTGAAACTCACTTATATTCTAGCGTCATATTCATGCATGAAAATTAAGCGTATACTCTCAATAAACATACATAAATAAGTTATCAATCAAACAGTTAAACAAATTGAATCCACAACTTATGAAACGCAATTAGAAGTAATCAAATCAAAATGCAAGCATAAACATATATTTCGAATCCCCCCCTAACCAAGGGGGGGTTTAGTTCCTCATACGTACAAAACAAAGAGAATTGAAATTAAACATTGGAATCGAGGAAAAGAAACACCTAAACATTCCAACAACTCAACTTGAATTGTATGAACGTTTAGGCACTCTTCTCCTCCTCTTCGTTGTAGCACAAGGTCTAAGGATAGGTTTGGAGGGATGGGGAGTTATGGATGGTGTAGAATGATGTGTTTAGGATAGGGATGGATGTAGGGGACCTCAAGGCTTCTTTTTGGGCAGAAAATATGAAGAATGGTGAAGTATGGATGTGTTATAGAGAGGGGATGAATTTCTGGCGTGAATGGTGAATGAATTGTGTATGAATGGGAATGAATGAATTGTGGCTGCAATGGATGCTTATTTATAGGTGAAAAGGAGGGAATATGACAGCTAGGAACTTGGTGGAAATCTGAAATGGTGATGGGAGATGCATGTGGCTGATTTATGCATGTGATTAAAGGGTAATGACAGCTAGGTTATGATGATGAATGCATGTGCAAAGTTGGATGAATGATTATGGGTGCATGTGGCTGATTTATGGTGCAATGATGAAAGGCAAAGTGCATGTGGCTGATTTGTGAAGGGAATGCATGTGGAATGAATGTGTGAATGATGGCAGATTGTGTATGTGAATGATTAGGGTGAATGTGCATGTGCTTTGACAGCTAGGTTGAATAAATTAAAGGGAGTGCATGTGGCTTGGCTGGAATGATTGGAATGCAATCTGAAATGGGATGTGTTGGTGTGAATTTCTGGTACAAAGGGCCTCCTTTGGTCTTCAATTTCGTCCATCTACTTGGCTTCAAGTATATCCAATCCATTTAACGCCCCAAACTACTCCAAAATGCACCAAAATGCACCATTTTGCATACTTTGCCCTTAGAACCTGAAAACACACAAAAGAAGCATAAAGGACTAAAATAACTAATGAAACATAACGTAAATGCACGAGAACAAGCCATTTAAGTCGCATGAATATGCTCCTATCAAATACCCCCACACTTATCTTTTGCTAGTCCTCGAGCAAAACAGAAAGAAAAACAAAACAAAACGAAACGAAACAAAACAAGTAAAACACAACCTAAACCTTCCAACAATCGTCTCAGGGATTTCCAATGCACATGACATGTTAAAAATCATCATTCTCACAGATTTTAGTCATCTTCACACTTAAGTACATTCTTAATCATAGTCACCACATACTATTTCACAATTAAGCATTTAAAACCATGTTTTGAATGTAGTAACATGCCTTAGAGAATTTGCTCAATTCCTTACAAGATATGCACTCGATTTTCACTCAGATTTTCTAACTACACACCCTAATCTAGTCATTTGTGAGAAGATTAATGAAAACGAACACTCACATATATATATCACAAAGAGAGCAATTTCTGGAGTTAATAAGCATGTTTAGATATGATCTCATGAATGGAATGCTACTACTTAGACGCGAGAACCAGTGACTCCATAAGCTCATATCAATTCCAAACTCCACATTTTGAAACACATAACACTCAAGATAGAAGTCAAAGGGTTGTAACGGGGCTAGGGTATTGGCTAACAATGAAAGGTGAAGGATAAACAAACATTCTTAAAGCAATAGTGAGCAAAGTATTGAATTAGGCACTTAGAATTCCCTTAAGAACGCAGAAGTCAACTTTGAACACCCAAGGGAAAATCACACAAAACTTAGGGCCATATTCAACTTTTTGGACCCTTTCTTCAACCATCAACGCTCGTGAGTTCATTCTAACTTATTTTCACTCTTTTTTTTTTTTTTTTTTTTTTTTTTCTTCTTCTTTTCTTTTTTTTTTTTTTTTGAATCTCAAAACATACATATAAACGTAAGAACAAACTTTTACTCCCCCACACTCATTTTCTTGCATAATGTAACTCAAAAGGAATTCATTTAAGTCATGCTCACTATACTTTAAGAACAAGGGTATAGGAAAGTCCTACTCTAGGCTAGGTGAGGAAAATGTGGGTAAACAAAGAATAAAGGCTAAACAAGGCTCAACGGGGTTAAAACTTACAACATATATGAAATATGGGAAGTAAGGCTATTTGGCTATGGTGGTGGTTACACAACTTCATCTTGATATGTGTTATGCAATTCAATGTCATGCTTTGAATGAAACGGATATAAGTTCTAGCATTTAGTTCTATCATGATATAATTGCATTCTAAGTAGCAACCAAGCAAGGAATAATGAGATCATGCAACAACTTTAGAAAACAAAGAATCACAGATTATAACTCTCCAAAGAAGGTAATGGCTCGAGTCTCACAGGGTTGTAGCGTTTGTTTGAGTTCCTTCCTTCAAGCATGTTACAAAAACGAATTTTTCTTTTATGATTGCATGTGAAGTCATACATTATAACCATAACCAAGCATATACCAAGAGTAAATCAAACTTTTCTCTATGTTTATAACTCTTTTTAACAGTCATGCAATTACAAACCAAATCCTTATCATTGTGTTGGAAGGTATCCTAAGACACAAACACACAAAAACGACTTAAAACACTCTTTTTAGGCTTTTCAAAACATGTTTTTCAAATTTTTATGTGATTTTCGGAGTTATAAAACAAAACATACTAAAACACTCTAAAACATCTTAAAAACACCTTAAAACAGCAAGGAACAACATTTGAAGTTATGGGTGATAAAATCCCACGAATTTGCATCAAATATACTTAGTTACCCCCCCCACACTTAAATCAAACATTGTCCTCAATGTTTTAAGCATAGATTCACACAAAACATAAGTAAACACACAAAAAGCAACTAAACATACTAAACATGGCAGAATGTAGTTAACAAAGAGAAGAGTTTAGAGACGCAAATCTGGTTATATAGTGTAAATTCCATCTTCTCCTTGGTAATTGCATTGAGGCTTGGATCTTTGTGATTCCACAGGCTTACTCTTGAACTGCACTGCTCCCATCGTTGATTTTCCTTTGTGCTACTCTTGAACTGGGCAGCAGGCTTCCTTTGGTCTCCCCCGAAGGTCTGAGCTTCATTCTCTTATCTGTTTCTTTGTTCAATCTCTCCAATTCGTATTGAAGAGGGTTAGAGGATAGCTCAGCAAAGCTAGGTAAGCAACCAGGGAATAGAGTCTAGATAGACTCCAAGTGCCGGCTGATTGCTTCTTTCACTTTGCCATGCAAGTAATAACAAAGACAAAGGAAAAGACAGGGAAAGAGCATGATATGAGATACCTTTGCTTTTGACCTTGATGATATGAGATACCTTTGCTTTTGAAGAAGCGGTGAATGAATCAGCACATGTATTTGTTGTGCTGCTTCCTCCTGGGTCATCTGTACTCCAGGCATCTGGTATCATCTTTGGGGAAGAAGAAAGAATTGAGTGTTTCGAAAGGCTTTGCTGGGAGTGTGCCCTCAGAGGTGAGGAAGAGTCGGGCATTTTCTTCAGGTTTGCCTTGCCATAAAAGATGAAAGTCGACAAATATAGGGATTTCCCAATAGCAAGTGGTGGTACTGTTCTTTTACCCTTGTCGACAAACGTTTTGATCCCGCAAATCCAGCTTTTTGAAATAGTGACGACTCTTCGATCTTTGAAGACGCCTCTTCGATTTCTGAGCAGGCGCTTTCTGAAAAGCAGAGAAAGCGTCGCCGAACTTTGCGCTTGTCGGCTAAAGACGTGTAGTTGTGATGGTGGCCTCCACGTGTCGAACGCGTTTTCTGAAAAAGCCGAGGGAGCGTCGCCGAACTTTACGCCTCAAATTTCGGCTTTTTGAATCGGTGGACGCGTTGCCTTGGCTTTTTATAGAGCTATCGATCACTGCCAACTTACACACTCTGAAGATTTCCCATTCTTGATACTCGTCTCCGGCCCTTTTGAAAATTTACTCCGTCCACCCCTTCTCTTTGAACACTTTTGAAAAATGGCAAACCCATCGAACCTTAGCTTAGAATTGAGTCTCCGCAGTGATATGGGCGTGCCGCGTCAAGGTAACGTATGGCGCCCTTCTTTCTTATCTTCTAACGGTCCTCTTACAGGTGAAGACTCCGTGATGCAGGACGCCACAACAGCTACGATAGTAGCTCGGAACCTCCTCACTCCCAGAGATAGTCAGCTGCTTTCAGGACGGTCCGATGAGTTGGCCGTTCAAGAGTCCCTGGCTCTCAGCGTTCAGTGCGCAGGCTCTGTGTCCAACATGGGCCAACGCCTCCTTGCTCGCTCCCGTCAGGTTGAATCTTTGATGGCGGAGGTGGAGAACCTGAAACAAGAGATCAAACAACTTAAGTACGAGAATAGAACTTTGCATGTGCTTGCCAATAACTATTCGTCGGGCATGAAGAGGAAGCTTGATGAGATGCAAGAATCTCAAGGTCGGATGCAAAGTGACCGTCAACGGCTTGCGTCTTTCTTCCAGGGGCACCTTTTTCCTGGGTCATCCAGCGTTCCGCCAAGTATTGGGGCCTGGAATGCTCTATATCCGATGCCTCCCGCTCCTATGCCTCTCGCTCCGATGCCTCTTGCTCCGATGCCTCCTACTTCGATGCCTCCTGCTTCGATGACTTCCGCTTCTAGAGTTTTGCCTCGTGGTGGGTCTTCACGCAAACAAAAACAAAAACAACCTTTGTGAAGCTCCATTTGTTAGATACATTTGTAATTTCTCGAAAATTAATGAAAAAGCTTTGTTTTATTCACTGTATTGGGTTGCCTCCCAAGTAGCGCTTTCTTTAACGTCTTGCAGCCGGACGAAGAACACAATCATGCCTTAATGGAACCCACGGCATGGAGTTGATCATTGAATGGATGATGATACTTGAAATGTTCCGGCAATGGTTGAATTTCAAGAGTGGGTGCTCTAATCATTGACATCAACAACATATTAGTCAAAAACGACTTTGGATTTTGAGTTGGTGGCTTACCTACATGCTCCAATAAGAACTTAAGTACATCCTCCACGAAATGCTTCTCAAAACATTCAAGAATTGGATCTTTGTATGGAGTGGAATAGAGATCTGTCCTAAGATCCATGTAAACTCTTTCACCAAATTGGATTTGAGTAGGTGCCTGCAATGAAGAATGTAACACACGATTAATTGAAGTGGGAATTGGAATTTGAGTTGGTGGCTTACCTATGGGCTGCAATATTGGCTCTAAAGTCGCAGCACATTCAACAAATGCACAAGGGATGTTTTCATTCAGATTGGACATTCTGAAGGTTGTGGCTGTGTGATCCACTCCAATTTCCTCCTTGATGAATTCAAGATGCTCCTCAACCACTTTTTCCTCGTGAATTGTTGGAAAGGTGTCCAAGATGTCTTTCTTCCCCTCATCTTTCATGGATTGCATGATCCTGCCAGGGAAGGGTGCATTTGGGGGAACAAAGTTAGAAATAATTAAATTTGGAACAACCTTACTTGAATGGGGTGGTGTAGGAATATTGGGAGGTTGCGGCAAGGGTTGTTCTTCCCTTGCCGTGCCTTGTGCATCCTCCTCCTCTTCGAGCAGTAGCAATTCATCCATGGGCTCATCTTCAACCATTTGTTCTTGAATTTGTTCCATGCATTCTGCATTCTGCCTAAATTGACTGTTCCACTCAGCCAACTTTTTTGCTTGATAGAAATCCTCAATTGGTCGCCAAAATGCGTCTTGTTGAAATGGTTGAGCTTCCCTGCCCTGCTCCACAGAATTCAGTTGTTGAATAACTTCCTTATAATAATTTGATATACCTGAATTTGGATGTGAAGATTGAGGGGAAGGCTGTGGTGGTGCATATGAATCCTCATATGGTTGCCAATATGTTTCTTGGTGAGTCTCCTTAGCTTGATTTTGTGAACCCTGCACCAAAGAGTTTAATTCATTAAGAATTTGATTATAATCTATTGACGAATTTGAGTTTGGTTGGGCATATTGAATATGAGGTGGCTCCCAATATCTTTCTTGTTGAATATTTTGAGGTTCCCACCACATAGAAGTTGAATGATCACTCCAATCCGAATTGTAAGTATTGGAAAACACGTTATTCCTTGATTGAAGATCAACTATATCAACGTTTTGCATTTGGGACCTTTCCATGAGCTGTGACAAAAGATAAGCATTATCAAGTGCCATGTTGTGCTTCTAAAATCAACAAAATAAAACTAAAAATATATACACACAAACGAAAATAAAACAATCCAAGAGATTAGCAAAGTTGCTAATCCCCGGCAACGGCGCCAAAATTTGATGCGTGAATTATACGCACACAAATTAAACCCTCTTTTTGACAATTGTAGTATAGATATGTAAGTAGGGATCGTTCAGGACCGGGGATTAGGAGGGATTGTTAATCACTTGGATTTGACTAAAAAAACGTAAAAACACAATATAAAACACTATACTAGACTCAAAGAATGCAAAACTAAACTTTAAAACACCAAAACAAACCAAAAGACTCAAAACAGCACCAAAACACTCAAAACTGCCTTAAACACACTTTCTGGGCAGTTTTGAGCACTTTGAGTACTTTGGACGAATTTGGGTAATAACTTGAATCAAAACACTTAGAAACACAAACTAAGACACTTTAAAACTAAACTAGACTCAAAGAATGCAAAACTAAACACTTAAAACACTAAAACAAACCAAAAGACTCAAACATCACCCAAAACACTCAAAACTGCCTTAAAAACACTTTCTGGGCAGTTTTGAGCACTTTGGTGAATTTGGACGAATTTGTATAACAAATTGAATCAAAACACTTATAAACACAAACTAAAACACTTTCTAACTAATTTGGACATTAAAGTAAGGGGGGATTTAGTTTTGGATGAAATTAAACTAATTGCACAGATTCTAATTAAAACAGATTGTAAGTATGAATGTGATGGATTGCTAGCTAAGGGGTTCATCTCCACACATGTTACACTTGCATAATAAAAAGATTTCCAATTGCATTTCAATAAACCATGAATTCTCAACGCCCCGGGTTAATTAGGTCCGCTTAAATTAACCGTCAAGTTTTCCTTAAGTTAATGAATTGGATGATTGCATACGACAACCCAAAGCATTCCTCACAAGTTCCCTACATGAATTGCATAATAGAGATACAAGCAAGAATCATTAAGCAACATGAAAACTATAAGTGTTGACGAGGCATTCGTTACTATGATTGCATGAAACTTATGCCAAGAATATGTTTAACGCGATTGTTTATAAGCAACCTCCACTACTTGTGAATATAAGTTCATAACTATTACGTGAAACTCACTTATATTCTAGCGTCATATTCATGCATGAAAATTAAGCGTATACTCTCAATAAACATACATAAATAAGTTATCAATCAAACAGTTAAACAAATTGAATCCACAACTTATGAAACGCAATTAGAAGTAATCAAATCAAAATGCAAGCATAAACATATATTTCGAATCCCCCCCTAACCAAGGGGGGGTTTAGTTCCTCATACGTACAAAACAAAGAGAATTGAAATTAAACATTGGAATCGAGGAAAAGAAACACCTAAACATTCCAACAACTCAACTTGAATTGTATGAACGTTTAGGCACTCTTCTCCTCCTCTTCGTTGTAGCACAAGGTCTAAGGATAGGTTTGGAGGGATGGGGAGTTATGGATGGTGTAGAATGATGTGTTTAGGATAGGGATGGATGTAGGGGACCTCAAGGCTTCTTTTTGGGCAGAAAATATGAAGAATGGTGAAGTATGGATGTGTTATAGAGAGGGGATGAATTTCTGGCGTGAATGGTGAATGAATTGTGTATGAATGGGAATGAATGAATTGTGGCTGCAATGGATGCTTATTTATAGGTGAAAAGGAGGGAATATGACAGCTAGGAACTTGGTGGAAATCTGAAATGGTGATGGGAGATGCATGTGGCTGATTTATGCATGTGATTAAAGGGTAATGACAACTAGGTTATGATGATGAATGCATGTGCAAAGTTGGATGAATGATTATGGGTGCATGTGGCTGATTTATGGTGCAATGATGAAAGGCAAAGTGCATGTGGCTGATTTGTGAAGGGAATGCATGTGGAATGAATGTGTGAATGATGGCAGATTGTGTATGTGAATGATTAGGGTGAATGTGCATGTGCTTTGACAGCTAGGTTGAATAAATTAAAGGGAGTGCATGTGGCTTGGCTGGAATGATTGGAATGCAATCTGAAATGGGATGTGTTGGTGTGAATTTCTGGTACAAAGGGCCTCCTTTGGTCTTCAATTTCGTCCATCTACTTGGCTTCAAGTATATCCAATCCATTTAACGCCCCAAACTACTCCAAAATGCACCATTTTGCATACTTTGCCCTTAGAACCTGAAAACACACAAAAGAAGCATAAAGGACTAAAATAACTAATGAAACATAACGTAAATGCACGAGAACAAGCCATTTAAGTCGCATGAATATGCTCCTATCAGCTAGGGGGGAATTCGAAATACATGTTTATGCTTGCAATATGATTTGATTACTTCCAATTGCGTATCATAAGTTGTGAATTCAATTTACTTATCTATGTGAATTACATTGATTTGTGTGTGTTGGTTGAGAGTGCATGCTTAATTATCATGCATAAATTGGATGCTAGGATATAAGGAAATTTCACCTAATCGTTATGGAATTATATTCACAAGTAGTAAAGGTTGATGATCTCAATCGCGTTAAGTAAATTCTTTGCATAAGTTTCATGCAATCATAGTAACAAGTGCTTCGTCAACGCTTATGGTTTTCATAGAACTTAATGATTCTTGCTTGTATCTGTATTATGCAATCATGTAGGGGACTTGTGGGGAATGCTTTGGGTTGTCGTATGCAATCATCCAATTCAATAACGTTAGGAAAATCTAAGGGTTAATTAGTGCAATTCACGGTTAATCTGGGGCGTTGAGAATTCATGGTTTATTGAAAAGCAATTAGAAATCGTTTTGTGTGCAAGTATAACATGTGTGGAGATGAACCCCTTAGCTAGCTTCCCATCCATTCAATTCCATCAAATTCGTTTTTACAATCTGTTCTAATTCAAAAAGTTTGTTTTGTTTTTAAATTCGTCAAAAACCAATCCCCCTTTACTTTGTTGAGTCATAGTAGTTAGAAATCACTTTAGTTTGTGTTTCTAAGTGTCTTAGGTCAAGTTAAAACCAATTTTCGTCCAAAGTTGTGTCTAGTGTTCAAAACTGCCCAGATTGTGTTTTTAAGGCAGTTTTGAGTGTTTTGGTGCTGTTTTGAGTCTTTTGGTTTGTTTTGGTGTTTTAAAGTTTAGTTTTGCATTCTTTGAGTCTAGTATAGTGTTTTATATTGTGTTATTACATTTTTGAGTCAAATCCGAGTGATTAACAATCCCTCCTAATCCCCGGTCCAGAACGATCCCTACTTGCATTCTTCACTACAATTGATAAAAAGAGGGTTTAATTTGTGTGCGTGTAATTCTCACATCAGTAGGGAGTCCTCAATGCACACCAAACGACTTAAATGGTTAGCCACTACGTTCTCACTCCCTTTCTTGTCTTGAATTTCAATATCAAACTCTTGGAGAAGGAGCATCCATCTAATGAGCCGTGGTTTAGCCTCCTTTTTAGTGAATAAGTACCTAAGAGCTGCATGGTCAGAAAATACAATCACTTTAGTGCCAAGTAAATATGAACGAAACTTATCTAAAGCGAACACAAAGGCAAGAAGTTCTTTTTCCGTGGTAGAATAGTTTAGTTGAGCATCATTCAAGGTCCTAGAAGCATAGTAGATGGCGTGGGATTGCTTATTCTTCCTTTGACCCAAAACAGCCCCTATTGCATAATCGGATGCATCACACATGAGCTCGAAAGGCAACGTCCAATCAGGTGGAAGGATGATAGGTGCCGTGGTAAGCTTGTGCATGAGAAGCTTGAATGCCTTCTCACACTCCTCGTTGAACTCAAACGCCACTTCTTTTTGTAGGAGACGGCATAAGGGTTGTGCAATCTTGGAGAAATCCTTGATAAATCGCCTATAGAATCCTGCATGGCCAAGAAAAGAACGAACCTCTCTAACCGAAGTAGGAGAGGGTAAGTAACGTACAAGATCTATTTTAGACTTATCAACTTCAATTCCTTTTTCAGAGATGATATGACCCAAAACTATGCCTTGTTTAACCATAAAATGACATTTTTCCCAATTTAAAACAAGGTTAGTTTCCACGCATCTTTTCAAGATTAAAGTAAGATTATGCAAGCAATCATCAAATGAGTCCCCAAAGACACTAAAATCGTCCATAAATACTTCAATTATCTTTTCAACATAATCTGAGAATATACTTACCATGCATCGTTGAAAAGTGGCTGGTGCATTGCATAAACCAAATGGCATACGACGATATGCAAAAGTACCAAATGGACAAGTAAAGGTGGCCTTTTCTTGATCATCCGGCGCTATGACAATTTGATGATATCCCGAATAACCATCAAGAAAGCAATAAAAAGAATGACCGGCTAACCTTTCAAGCATTTGATCAATGAATGGCAAAGGGAAGTGATCTTTCCTTGTTGCGGCATTTAGCTTCCTATAGTCAATGCATGATAGGAGCATTTTTATGCGACTTAATTGGCTTGTTCTCATGCATTTATGTTGTTTTTCCTTAGTTAGTTTAGTGTTTAAAGTCATTTTCGTGCAATTTCAGGTTTTAGTGTCAAAGTATGCAAAAAGAAGCAATTTGGAGCATTCTAGAGCATTTTTGGGCCAAGATTGGATAGTGCAAGCATGGAGGCATGAGGATGGACGAATTTGAAGGCTTGAATTCTGTTAGGGAGCTGCAAGGGGGCCTAAAAACCTTATTTCTAGAAGGCTTTATCTATTCACACATGGTGCCTAATTTCTGTATTGGAAGAACAAGCCGTCCTACCTTGTCTCCTAGCCGTCCTAGCTTGTCACTAGCCGTCCTACCTTGTCTCCTAGCCGTCCTACCTTGTCACTAGCCGTCCTACCTTGTCTCCTAGCCGTCCTAGCTTGTCACTAGCCGTCCTACCTTGTCTCCTAGCCGTCCTAGCTTGTCTCCTAGCCGTCCTACCTTGTCTCCTAGCCGTCCTACCTTGTCTCCTAGCCGTCACTAGCCGTCCTACCTTGTCCAAGCTACACACATATATCCCTTAAGTGTTTCATGTATAGAATTTCTGGTACAAAACCTTTTGGTTTCAACTAAGTTCTAAACCTTTCCTAGCCCTATAAATAAGGCTTTGCAGCAAGGCACTAGGGGGATCACTCATTCACCCAATTTTCGTCCATTCATCTAGCCACACCACTCTACACATCCTAAAATCCTAGAAACACAATTCCAGCCAAACACTACACCTTGCCGTGCCTATCCTCCATCCAATTCCATAATCCCTGATCCTAAAACACATCCCAACCATCCCATCCACCTTTGTGCCGTAGCAAGGAGAAAGAAGGAAGGACTCTTGGATGCTCAAGCTTCGTCGTTGGTGCATTCTAGGTGTAATTCGTTTTATGATTTCAATGTTTAATTTATTTTCCTTTCATTTTGCTATGAACATGAGTGGCTAAACCCCTATTGGTTAGGGGTGATTTCGAAGCCATAACTATGTGTGCAAGTTGATTTGATAAATTCCAGTTATGAGTTCTTGAATCGTGAATGCAATTGGCTTAACTGTGCGAGTAATAACGTATTTGTGTTTGTTAATTAGGGGTCGACACTTAATTGGCTTGCATGAATATGATGCTAGAATATAAGTTTGTTTCACATAATTGTCACACACTTATATTCACAAGTAGTGAAGGTTGCTAGTCACAATCGCATTAAGTTCAATTCCTAGCATAAGTGTCATGATGTCATAGTCACAAGTGCTTTGTCAATGCTTATAGTTTTCATTGAACGTAATGATCTTTGATTGTATCTTTATTATGATGTCATGTAAGGAACTTTTCAAGAATGCTTTGGGTTGTCGTATGATGTCATCCAATTCAATAACACAAGGAAAACTTGAGAATTAACTAGTGATGTCACGGTTAATTTGGGGCATTGTCATTCATAATTCTATGAAGGAATAACTGGAAATCGAGTCATTTGCATACTTGTCATGTGTGGAGAAAGAACCCCTAACTAGTCCATCATCCATTAAAAACCCCAAAAACGTTTCAAAATCAGTTTTACTTTGCAATCTGTTTTCTCAACTTTAATTTCGTCCAAATCAAATCCCCCTTTACTTTGAAGTCTCAATTTAGTTAGAAATTGTTTTGGTTCATGTTTTTAAGTGTTTTGAGTCAAGTCTTCAACCAATTTCGTCCAAATTAGTGTAGGTGCTCAAAACTGCCCAGAAAGTGGTTTTTAGGCAGTTTTGAGTCTTCTAGTTGCTGTTTTGAGTTTTTGTTTTGTTTTAGTGTTTTAACTTTGGTTTTTCATTCTTTGAGTCCAAATTAGTGTTTTTAACTTTGTTTTGGAGTTCTTAGGTCAGTTTTCAAGAGTTTAGCAATCCCTCCTAATCCCCGGTTTTGAACGATCCCTACTTACATACTTTGCTACAATTGTCAGAAGAGGGTTTAATCTGTGTGCTTAATATATTTCGCATCAATGCACACCCTCCAACCGGTTTGAATGCGTGTAGGCACAAGTTCATCTTCCTCATTCTTCACCACCGTGACTCCGAACTTCTTGGGAACCACTTGGACTGGTGAAACCCAACAACTATCCGAGATGGGATAGATGACGCCACAATCAAGCAATTTGATGATGTCCTTCTTCACTACTTCCATCATTGGTGGGTTGAGTCGACGTTGGGCTTCCCTTGATGGATTGGCACCTTCTTCCATGAGAATTCGATGCATGCACGTGGTAGGACTTATACCCTTGATATCGGCCAAAGTCCACCCAATGGCCGTCTTGTGCTCTTTGAGTACCCTCACCAATTTCTCTTCTTCTTGTGCCGTGAGTGATGAAGCTATAATGACGGGCAATGTGTCTTGCTCGCCCAAAAACACATACTTCAAGTGATTTGGCAATGGTTTGAGCTCCAGCGTAGGTGGTTGTTCTATAGAAGGAAGCAACTTGTTAGTCGAAATTGGAATTGAATTTGGACTAGGGGACTTACCTTGGAGCCGTGGTAATGACTCTAGGGCTGCCACGGTCTCAATCACATCTTCATCAAAGGCCACGGCATGGGTGTTCAAGTGTGTGCCGTGGGGTGTTATGTGGTCCTTCATTTCGATGCCATTTGTAATGACCGTTTCAAGTGCATCGCCATGTAATTGATCAAGGTGTGCCTGCGCCAAAGAATCAAGAATATCAATAGAGAAACATGAGTGATCATCATTAGGAAATTTCATAGTTTCAGAAATATTAAAATCAATCACTTCCCCATCAAATTCCATTGTTAAAGTGCCTTTAAACACGTCTATCTTCGTTCGGGCCGTCTTCATGAATGGCCTCCCAAGAAGAATCGGCAAGGATGGAGCATGGGTGGTTTCCTCCATTTCAAGGACATAGAAATCCGCCGGGAAGATCAAATTATTCACCTGCACTAAGACATCTTCCAATACGCCCTTGGGATAGGCATTAGATCTATCAGCCAACTGAATAATCACACCATCATTTTTCAATTCACCAAGGTTCATTGAAGCATAAATAGAGTATGGCATGACGTTAATTGAAGCTCCTAAATCTAACATAGCATGTTCGAACTTAGTTTGACCAATAATACAAGGGATTGTAAAGCTACCTGGATCTTTGCACTTTGGTGGTAACTTTCTTTGTAAAACAGCGGAAACATTCTCACTTACCCTTACTACCTCTTTATGTGAAGCCCTCTTCCTCGTAGTGCACAATTCCTTCAAAAACTTAGCGTATTTGGGCACTTGCTTTATGGCATCTAGGAGCGGGATATTGACTTGAACTTTCCTAAACGTCTCCTTCTTTGTTTGCAAAAATCTGTGAGGAAAAGGAACATTGGGTGGAACGGGATTAGAATTAATCAAATTTGAACCCAACTTACCTTTGGTGGCCGAATAGGATGGCATGGATGAGTTTTGGTCCTTTTGGGCTTGCGGCAATGGAAGTTGTGTCCTTGCCGTGGGCTTCCCTTCAGTCTCCTCTTCATGTTGCAACGTCTCGTCTTCATTAGGACTTGTTTTGGATGATGTGGATGTAGTGCCAACTTCTTTTCCACTCCTCAAAGTAATTGCTTTGGCAGATTCGAACCCTCCCTTTGGATTGACAATGGTTGAACTTGGGAGCTTGCCTTGGTCTCGGAATTGTCCCACAAACTCCGCAATCTGCCCTATTTGCTTCTCTAAGTGGTTGATAGGAGCATATTCATGCGACTTAATTAGCTTGTTCTCGTGCATTTATGTTGTGTTTACTTATCTATTTTAGTGTTTAAGGCCACTTTTGTATATTTTTAGATTATAACGCCAAAGTGTGCAAGAAGATGCAAATTGGAGTCTTTTGGAGCGAAAGAGGAATGAATGAGTTGAAGACTTGAAGAAACGACGACTTCCTACTTCAACGATGAATTCCTACCAAAACGAGGAATCCTACTCAAACAAGGTTTCCTACTTGAAGTAGGAAAGTTATCCCTAAGTTTCCTGTTTTGGTAACTTTTCCTAATTTAAACGTCCGTATTTTCTAGCCACTTTGAAGTCCTTGTAGGCGCTTTAGGACACAAAACGAAGGCCCTAGGGCCCTTAAAACCCTTTGCCATGGGCTTTTCCTTTCTCCCCTTCCCTTGCCGTGCAAGGGGGGCATTTTGGGCCCAACTTATGCCTTAAAACCCTAGCCCTTTAACCTTGCAGCCACCTTGCCCTTTTATTTCACCCTAGCCGTCACTTTTCATTCTCCCATTCAGATTCTCACCCTAATTACATAGCAGCCGCACCCTAATTCTGATTGTTTTCACATAATTCATTCAGCCTCCTTCACACATATTCCTCTCTAGCCGTCACTCTCCCATTCATCCATAAGCCATCCATTCATTCATCAAACCATCTCAGCCATTCACTCAAAAACCCTAAACTACAACCTTGCAGCCGCACCCCCCTCTCATTCATTCCATATTCATTCAGCCACCACCCTAATTCCCTTTAATCCATAGCCTTTGATTCATCCAAAACCCATCTCAGCCGCACCTATTCTAACCCTAGCTCTCTCTCATTCACGCAAAAAACATATCATTCAGCCATACACCCTAATTTACATTCAATCCGCAGCCACCATATTCTCCCTCCTTCAATCCGTGCATCCATTCACCCTAAATCTCCCATTCTCTCCCATTCCTTCCCATAAGCCGTAGCCATTCACCCTAATTTCTCCCATCCTCTCATCAGCCGTCATACACATAATTCATTCAGCCCCCTTCACACATATTCCTCTCTAAACCGTAGCCACCATCACCTTTTCCCCTCCACCGCAGCCACCATCTAGCCTTGCCGCAGCCACTCCAACCATTCCCCACTCCATTCCACACATCCACACACCTTCCACCAACCTTGCCGCACCATTAAACCACCCTAAACCCATCCATAACCCAGAAACTCATCCCAAATCATCCAAAACCCTCTCTGCCGCAGCAAGGATAAGAGGAAAGAGGAGCTTCGACGCGCCAAAATTCAAGTGGATTCGTTGGGCGTTCTAGGTGTAATCAATCCTTTGTGCTTTATGTTTAAATTCAATTGTATTTCTCTTTTTGTGAACATGAGAGGCTAAATCCCTAATTAGCTAGGGGGTGATTCGAAACCATGTTTATGCTTGCGATATGAATTGATTACACTTGGTTGGAATTTCATGAGTTGTGGATTCAATTTGTTTAACTGTTTGATTGATAACTTATTTATGTATGTTTATTGAGAGTGCACGCTTAATTTTCATGCATGAATATGACGCTAGAATATAAGTGAGTTTCACCTAATAGTTATGAACTTATATTCACAAGTAGTGGAGGTTGCTTATAAACAATCGCGTTAAATGAATTCTTGGCACTAGTTTCATGCTCATCATAGTAACGAATGCCTCGTCAACACTTATAGTTTTCATGATGCTTAATGATCTTTGATTGTATCTTTATTGTGCTTTTCACGTAAAGGACTTTTGGAGAATGTTTTGAATTGCGTTGCGCTAACCCATCCAATTCATTAACTTAAGGAGAACTTGACGGTTAATTTAAGCGGACCTAATTAACCCGGGGTGTTGAGTTTCATAATTCATCGAAAGACCAACTGAAAATCAAAGTGTATGCAAGTGTAACATGTGTGGAGAGGAACCTTCTAGCTAGCATTCATCCATATTTTCATCACATTCATCTTTACAATCTGCCCTAATTTACAATCTGTGCATTTTAGTTAATTTCGTCAAAACCTCAATCCCCCTTTACTTTAGTGTCCAATTTAGTTAGAAAGTGTCTTAGTTTGTGTTTATAAGTGTTTTGATTCATTTGATTACATAAATTCGTCCAAATTCACCAAAGTGCTCAAAACTGCCCAGAAAGTGTTTTTAAGGCAGTTTTTAGTGTTTTGGGGCTGTTTTGAGTCTTTTGATTTGTTTTAGTGTTTTAAGTGTTTAGTTTGCATTCTTTGAGTCTAGTTTAGTGTTTTAAACTTTTTTTTACGTTTTTGAGTCAGTTTCCAAGTGATTTTGCAATCCCTCCTAATCCCCGGTTAAGAACGATCCCTACTTATACATATACTACAATTGTCACAAGAGGGTTTTAATTTGTGTGCTTACTTAGTTTGCATCAAATTTTTGTGGTCCACCCTTTTGTCTTGGTTTTGCATTGCCTTTTCTTGGTTTTGCAATACCCTTTCTTGGTTTTGCAATACTTTGGTTTGATTTTCTTGCCCCTGAGACAAACTAGTAAGTAACTTGAGAATTGTAGCATTATCTAAAGACGTACCTTGATGTGATTGGGCGGATTGGGGTTGGGTTTGGTCTTGGCCGTGGGTTTTGGTGTAAAACCCCAGGGGTTGCTGCCTAAAGCCTCCTTGTTGGTAAGGTTGTTGAGGCTCCCTCCACTTGAAGTTTGGATGGTCTCTCCAACCCGGATTGTATGTATTCGAAAATGGATCATGTCTTGGTTGATTTTGGCTTGGAAATCCAACGGCGTTTGCACTCTCCCACCCACCATTCTCAATCAATTGAGGGCACTGATGCGTGAATTATACGCACACAAATTAAACCCTCTTTTTGACAATTGTAGTATAGATATGTAAGTAGGGATCGTTCAGGACCGGGGATTAGGAGGGATTGTTAATCACTTGGATTTGACTCAAAAACGTAAAATAAAGTTTAAAACACTAAACTAGACTCAAAGAATGCAAAACTAAACTTTAAAACACTAAAACAAACCAAAAGACTCAAAACAGCACCAAAACACTCAAAACTGCCTTAAAAACACTTTCTGGGCAGTTTTGAGCACTTTGAGTACTTTGGACGAATTTGGGTAACAAATTTGAATCAAAATACTTAGAAACACAAATCAAAACACTTTCTAACTAATCTAAGACAATACAAAGACTCAAAGGACTCAAAACAAGTTCAAAAGACTCAAAACTGCCTAAAAACACTAACTGGGCAGTTTCTGACCTTAAACACAAATTTGGACGAATTTAAGATTATAGGTTGATTCAAAACACTTTAAAACACAAATTAAACAGATTCTAAACACTATAGAACAAGAAAGTAAAGGGGGGTTTGGTTTTGACGAAAATTGAAATAACTAAACAAAGTAACAAACTAGACAGAATGTAAATATGAAATTGATGAAATGGAATGAATGGGATGAAAAGCTAGCTAAGGGGTTCATCTCCACATATGTTATACTTGCATAATAAAACGATTTCCAATTGCATTTCAATAAATTATTAAACTCATCACCCCGGGTTAATTAGGTCCGCTTAAATTAACCTTCAAATCTTCCTAACGTTATTGAATTGGATGATTGCATACGACAACCCAAAACATTTCCCACAAGTCCCCTACATGATTGCATAATAGAGATACAAGCAAGAATCATTACGCTCTATGAAAATTATAAGTGTTGACGAGGCATTCGTTACTATGATTGCATGAAACTTATGCCAAGAATTCGTTTAACGCGATTGTTTAAAAGCAACCTCCACTACTTGTGAATATAAGTTCGTAACTATTAGGTGAAACTCACTTATATTCTAGCGTCATATTCATGCATGAAAATTAAGTGTGCACTCTCAATAAACATACATAAATAAGTTATCAATCAAATAGTTAAACAAATTGAATCCACAACTTATGAAACGCAATTAGAAGTAATCAAATCAAAATGCAAGCATAAACATATATTTCGAATCCCCCCCTAGCCAAGGGGGGGGTTTAGTTCCTCATACGTACAAAACAAAGAGAATTGAAATTAAACATTGGAATCGAGGAAAAGAAACACCTAAACATTCCAACAACTCAAACTTGAATTGTATGAACGTTTAGGCACTCTTCTCCTCCTCTTCGTTATAGCACAAGGTCTAAGGATAGGTTTGGAGGGATGGGGAGTTATGGATGGTGTAGAATGATGTGTTTAGGATAGGGATGGATGTAGGGGACCTCAAGGCTTCTTTTTGGGCAGAAAATATGAAGAATGGTGAAGTATGGATGTGTTATAGAGAGGGGATGAATTTCTGGCGTGAATGGTGAATGAATTGTGTATGAATGGGAATGAATGAATTGTGGCTGCAATGGATGCTTATTTATAGGTGAAAAGGAGGGAATATGACAGCTAGGAACTTGGTGGAAATCTGAAATGGTGATGGGAGATGCATGTGGCTGATTTATGCATGTGATTAAAGGGTAATGACAGCTAGGTTATGATGATGAATGCATGTGCAAAGTTGGTTGAATGATTATGGGTGCATGTGGCTGATTTATGGTGCAATGATGAAAGGCAAAGTGCATGTGGCTGATTTGTGAAGGGAATGCATTCTGAAATGGGATGTGTTGGTGTGAATTTCTGGTACAAAGGGCCTCCTTTGGTCTTCAATTTCGTCCATCTACTTGGCTTCAAGTATATGCAATCCATTTAACGCCCCAAACTACTCCAAAATGCACCAAAATGCACCATTTTGCATACTTTGCCCTTAGAACCTGAAAACACACAAAAGAAGCATAAAGGACTAAAATAACTAAAGAAACATAACGTAAATGCACGAAAACAAGCCATTTAAGTCGCATGAATATGCTCCTATCAAATACCCCCACACTTATCTTTTGCTAGTCCTCGAGCAAAACAGAAAGAAAAACAAAACAAAACGAAACGAAACAAAACAAGTAAAACACAACCTAAACCTTCCAACAATCGTCTTAGGGATTTCCAATGCACATGACATGTTAAAAATCATCATTCCCACAGATTTTAGTCATCTTCACACTTAATTACATTCTTAATCACAGTCACCACATACTATTTCACAATTAAGCATTTAAAACCATGTTTTGAATGTAGTAACATGCCTTAGAGAATTTGCTCAATTCCTCACAAGATATGCGCTCAATTTTTACTCAGATTTTCTGACTACACACCCTACACTAAGTATATGTGAGAAGATTGATGTAAACATGAAACCGAACACTCACATATATGTATCACAAAGAACGCAATTTCTGGCGTTAATAAGCATGTTTAGATATGATCTCATGAATGGAATGCTACTACTTAGACACGAGAACCAGTGACACCATATGCTCATACCAAGTTCAAACTCCACAAATTGAAACACATAACACTCAAGATTGAAGTCACGGGTTGTAATGGGGTTCGGGGCGTGTGGATAACAAAGAAGGGATATGGAAAACAAAGGTTCTTAAAGAAATAGTGAGCAAAGCACTTGAATCAACTTAGAATTCACTTTTGAATGAAAACTCAACTTTTGAACAAAAAGGGAGAATTTAGACAATTTACGGCCAGAATTGGTGTTTTGGACCCTTTCTTCAATCACTCATTCTTTCATTTTTTTCAAGCTCTTTTTTCTTTCTTTCTTTCTTTTCTTTTTTTTTTTTTTTTTTTTTTCTTTTGAATCTCAAAACATACATAAACATTTAAACATTCTCTCCCCCACACTCATTTTCTTGCATAATGTAACTCAAAAGGAATTCAATTAAGTCATGCTCACTATCTTTTAAGAACATGGGTGGGGATTGTCCTAAACTAGGCTAGGTGAGGAAAATGTGGGTAAACACAGAATAAAGGCTAAACAAGGCTCAACGGGGTTAAAACTTACAACATATACGAAATATGGGAAGTAAGGCTATTTGGCTATGGTGGTGGTCACTAAACAACTTCTTCTTGATATATGTTATGCAATTCAATGTCATGCTTTGAATGAAACGGATATAAGTTCTAGCATTTAGTTCTATCATGATATAATTGCATTCTAAGTAGCAACCAAGCAAGGAATAATGAGATCATGCAACAACTTTAGAAAACAAAGAATCACAGATTATAACTCTCCAAAGAAGGTAATGGCTCGAGTCTCACAGGGTTGTAGCGTTTGTTTGAGTTCCTTCCTTCAAGCATGTTACAAAAATGAATTTTTCTTTTATGATTGCATGTGAAGTCATACATTATAACCATAACCAAGCATATACCAAGAGTAAATCAAACTTTTCTCTATGTTTATAACTCTTTTTAACAGTCATGCAATTACAAACCAAATCCTTATCATTGTGTTGGAAGGTATCCTAAGACACAAACACACAAAAACGACTCAAAACACTCTTTTTAGGCTTTTTAAAACATGTTTTTCAAATTTTTATGTGATTTTCGGAGTTATAAAACAAAACATACTAAACCACTCTAAAACATCTTAAAAACACCTTAAAACAGCAAGGAACAACATTTGAAGTTATGGGTGATAAAATCCCACGTATTTGCATCAAATATACTTAGTTACCCCCCCACACTTAAATCACACATTGTCCTCAATGTTTTAAGCATAGATTTACATAAAACATAAGTAAACACACAAAAAGCAACTAAACATACTAAACATGGCAGAATGTAGTTAACAAAGAGAAGAGTTTAGAGACGCAAATCTGGTTATATAGTGTAAATTCCATCTTCTCCTTGGTAATTGCATTGAGGCTTGGATCTTTGTGATTCCACAGGCTTACTCTTGAACTGCGCTGCTCCCATCGTTGATTTTCCTTTGTGCTACTCTTGAACTGGGCAGCAGGCTTCCTTTGGTCTCCCCCGAAGGTCTGAGCTTCATTCTCTTATCTGTTTCTTTGTTCAATCTCTCCAATTCGTATTGAAGAGGGTTAGAGGATAGCTCAGCAAAGCTAGGTAAGCAACCAGGGAATAGAGTCTAGATAGACTCCAAGTGCCGGCTGATTGCTTCTTTCACTTTGCCATGCAAGTAATAACAAAGACAAAGGAAAAGACAGGGAAAGAGCATGATATGAGATACCTTTGCTTTTGACCTTGATGATATGAGATACCTTTGCTTTTGAAGAAGCGGTGAATGAATCAGCACATGTATTTGTTGTGCTGCTTCCTCCTGGGTCATCTGTACTCCAGGCATCTGGTATCATCTTTGGGGAAGAAGAAAGAATTGAGTGTTTCGAAAGGCTTTGCTGGGAGTGCGCCCTCAGAGGTGAGGAAGAGTCGGGCATTTTCTTCAGGTTTGCCTTGCCATAAAAGATGAAAGTCGACAAATATAGGGATTTCCCAATAGCAAGTGGTGGTACTGTTCTTTTACCCTTGTCGACAAACGTTTTGATCCCGCAAATCCAGCTTTTTGAAATAGTGACGACTCTTCGATCTTTGAAGACGCCTCTTCGATTTCTGAGCAGGCGCTTTCTGAAAAGCAGAGAAAGCGTCGCCGAACTTTGCGCTTGTCGGCTAAAGACGTGTAGTTGTGATGGTGGCCTCCACGTGTCGAACGCGTTTTCTGAAAAAGCCGAGGGAGCGTCGCCGAACTTTACGCCTCAAATTCCGGCTTTTTGAATCGGTGGACGCGTTGCCTTGGCTTTTTATAGAGCTATCGATCACTGCCAACTTACACACTCTGAAGATTTCCCATTCTTGATACTCGTCTCCGGCCCTTTTGAAAATTTACTCCGTCCACCCCTTCTCTTTGAACACTTTTGAAAAATGGCAAACCCATCGAACCTTAGCTTAGAATTGAGTCTCCGCAGTGATACGGGCGTGCCGCGTCAAGGTAACGTATGGCGCCCTTCTTTCTTATCTTCTAACGGTCCTCTTACAGGTGAAGACTCCGTGATGCAGGACGCCACAACAGCTACGATAGTAGCTCGGAACCTCCTCACTCCCAGAGATAGTCAGCTGCTTTCAGGACGGTCCGATGAGTTGGCCGTTCAAGAGTCCCTGGCTCTCAGCGTTCAGTGCGCAGGCTCTGTGTCCAACATGGGCCAACGCCTCCTTGCTCGCTCCCGTCAGGTTGAATCTTTGATGGCGGAGGTGGAGAACCTGAAACAAGAGATCAAACAACTTAAGTACGAGAATAGAACTTTGCATGTGCTTGCCAATAACTATTCGTCGGGCATGAAGAGGAAGCTTGATGAGATGCAAGAATCTCAAGGTCGGATGCAAAGTGACCGTCAACGGCTTGCGTCTTTCTTCCAGGGGCACCTTTTTCCTGGGTCATCCAGCGTTCCGCCAAGTATTGGGGCCTGGAATGCTCTATATCCGATGCCTCCCGCTCCTATGCCTCTCACTCCGATGCCTCTTGCTCCGATGCCTCCTACTTCGATGCCTCCTGCTTCGATGACTTCCGCTTCTAGAGTTTTGCCTCGTGGTGGGTCTTCACGCAAACAAAAACAAAAACAACCTTTGTGAAGCTCCATTTGTTAGATACATTTGTAATTTCTCGAAAATTAATGAAAAAGCTTTGTTTTATTCACTGTATTGGGTTGCCTCCCAAGTAGCGCTTTCTTTAACGTCTTGCAGCCGGACGAAGAACACAATCATGCCTTAATGGAACCCACGGCATGGAGTTGATCATTGAATGGATGATGATACTTGAAATGTTCCGGCAATGGTTGAATTTCAAGAGTGGGTGCTCTAATCATTGACATCAACAACATATTAGTCAAAAACGACTTTGGATTTTGAGTTGGTGGCTTACCTACATGCTCCAATAAGAACTTAAGTACATCCTCCACGAAATGCTTCTCAAAACATTCAAGAATTGGATCTTTGTATGGAGTGGAATAGAGATCTGTCCTAAGATCCATGTAAACTCTTTCACCAAATTGGATTTGAGTAGGTGCCTGCAATGAAGAATGTAACACACGATTAATTGAAGTGGGAATTGGAATTTGAGTTGGTGGCTTACCTATGGGCTGCAATATTGGCTCTAAAGTCGCAGCACATTCAACAAATGCACAAGGGATGTTTTCATTCAGATTGGACATTCTGAAGGTTGTGGCTGTGTGATCCACTCCAATTTCCTCCTTGATGAATTCAAGATGCTCCTCAACCACTTTTTCCTCGTGAATTGTTGGAAAGGTGTCCAAGATGTCTTTCTTCCCCTCATCTTTCATGGATTGCATGAACCTGAATTTGGATGTGAAGATTGAGGGGAAGGCTGTGGTGGTGCATATGAATCCTCATATGGTTGCCAATATGTTTCTTGGTGAGTCTCCTTAGCTTGATTTTGTGAACCCTGCACCAAAGAGTTTAATTCATTAAGAATTTGATTATAATCTATTGACGAATTTGAGTTTGGTTGGGCATATTGAATATGAGGTGGCTCCCAATATCTTTCTTGTTGAATATTTTGAGGTTCCCACCACATAGAAGTTGAATGATCACTCCAATCCGAATTGTAAGTATTGGAAAACACGTTATTCCTTGATTGAAGATCAACTATATCAACGTTTTGCATTTGGGACCTTTCCATGAGCTGTGACAAAAGATAAGCATTATCAAGTGCCATGTTGTGCTTCTAAAATCAACAAAATAAAACTAAAAATATATACACACAAACGAAAATAAAACAATCCAAGAGATTAGCAAAGTTGCTAATCCCCGGCAACGGCGCCAAAATTTGATGCGTGAATTATACGCACACAAATTAAACCCTCTTTTTGACAATTGTAGTATAGATATGTAAGTAGGGATCGTTCAGGACCGGGGATTAGGAGGGATTGTTAATCACTTGGATTTGACTCAAAAACGTAAAATAAAGTTTAAAACACTAAACTTTAAAACACTAAAACAAACCAAAAGACTCAAAACAGCACCAAAACACTCAAAACTGCCTTAAAAACACTTTCTGGGCAGTTTTGAGCACTTTGAGTACTTTGGACGAATTTGGGTAACAAATTTGAATCAAATACTTAGAAACACAAATCAAAACACTTTCTAACTAATCTAAGACAATACAAAGACTCAAAGGACTCAAAACAAGTTCAAAAGACTCAAAACTGCCTAAAAACACTAACTGGGCAGTTTCTGACCTTAAACACAAATTTGGACGAATTTAAGATTATAGGTTGATTCAAAACACTTTAAAACACAAATTAAACAGATTCTAAACACTATAGAACAAGAAAGTAAAGGGGGGTTTGGTTTTGACGAAAATTGAAATAACTAAACAAAGTAACAAACTAGACAGAATGTAAATATGAAATTGATGAAATGGAATGAATGGGATGAAAAGCTAGCTAAGGGGTTCATCTCCACATATGTTATACTTGCATAATAAAACGATTTCCAATTGCATTTCAATAAATTATTAAACTCATCACCCCGGGTTAATTAGGTCCGCTTAAATTAACCTTCAAATCTTCCTAACGTTATTGAATTGGATGATTGCATACGACAACCCAAAACATTTCCCACAAGTCCCCTACATGATTGCATAATAGAGATACAAGCAAGAATCATTACGCTCTATGAAAATTATAAGTGTTGACGAGGCATTCGTTACTATGATTGCATGAAACTTATGCCAAGAATTCGTTTAACGCGATTGTTTAAAAGCAACCTCCACTACTTGTGAATATAAGTTCGTAACTATTAGGTGAAACTCACTTATATTCTAGCGTCATATTCATGCATGAAAATTAAGTGTGCACTCTCAATAAACATACATAAATAAGTTATCAATCAAATAGTTAAACAAATTGAATCCACAACTTATGAAACGCAATTAGAAGTAATCAAATCAAAATGCAAGCATAAACATATATTTCGAATCCCCCCCTAGCCAAGGGGGGGGTTTAGTTCCTCATACGTACAAAACAAAGAGAATTGAAATTAAACATTGGAATCGAGGAAAAGAAACACCTAAACATTCCAACAACTCAAACTTGAATTGTATGAACGTTTAGGCACTCTTCTCCTCCTCTTCGTTATAGCACAAGGTCTAAGGATAGGTTTGGAGGGATGGGGAGTTATGGATGGTGTAGAATGATGTGTTTAGGATAGGGATGGATGTAGGGGACCTCAAGGCTTCTTTTTGGGCAGAAAATATGAAGAATGGTGAAGTATGGATGTGTTATAGAGAGGGGATGAATTTCTGGCGTGAATGGTGAATGAATTGTGTATGAATGGGAATGAATGAATTGTGGCTGCAATGGATGCTTATTTATAGGTGAAAAGGAGGGAATATGACAGCTAGGAACTTGGTGGAAATCTGAAATGGTGATGGGAGATGCATGTGGCTGATTTATGCATGTGATTAAAGGGTAATGACAGCTAGGTTATGATGATGAATGCATGTGCAAAGTTGGTTGAATGATTATGGGTGCATGTGGCTGATTTATGGTGCAATGATGAAAGGCAAAGTGCATGTGGCTGATTTGTGAAGGGAATGCATTCTGAAATGGGATGTGTTGGTGTGAATTTCTGGTACAAAGGGCCTCCTTTGGTCTTCAATTTCGTCCATCTACTTGGCTTCAAGTATATGCAATCCATTTAACGCCCCAAACTACTCCAAAATGCACCAAAATGCACCATTTTGCATACTTTGCCCTTAGAACCTGAAAACACACAAAAGAAGCATAAAGGACTAAAATAACTAAAGAAACATAACGTAAATGCACGAAAACAAGCCATTTAAGTCGCATGAATATGCTCCTATCAGGCACTTGTCCGAAGGATGACCTTGAATAGAACATACGCCACATACAATTGGACTTTGGATCTTCATTCCTTCGGCCATCTGAGACACAAGAGAAGTAAGATTAGCTAATTGAGTTTGAAGGTCAGATTGAGAACTTACCTCATTCACTTGTTGCCGTGGGGGGGTCTCTTTGCCCAATTCCTTCGTATTGTTGTGCATTGAGAGCTTGGTTTGCAATGAGGTTCTTGGCTGCCATAGGGGTTTTATCCACCAACGCTCCTCCCGCCGAAGCATCAAGCATTTGCCTTTCAATGGGAAGAAGACCTTCATAGAAGTATTGAAGTAGAAGCTCCTCCTTCATTTGATGTTGAGGACATGATGCAACAAGGGTTTTAAAACGCTCATAGTATGTTGGAAAAGACTCCCCTTGACTTTGTTGAATTCCACTAATCTTCTTTCTCAAGAGAATGACTCTTGAAGTAGGAAAGTGAGAACGGGTGCTAACTCGTATAACCAATCCTTGGCTTTCTCCAAAAGTGAGAACGGGAAGGCCTTCATCTTCAAAATACTACCATCAACGTTAACTGGAGTCATGTTCGAACACACTACCTCGAACTCCTTCAAATGCTTATTGGGATCCTCCATGGACAGTCCATGGAACTTTGGAATGTGGTGCAACAAGCTTGACTTCAATTCAAATTCGTCAGTCTTGTCTTCAGCAGCCCTTGGGTATTGGATGCACAAGGGTGCAGCATTGGCCATTCCTGAAGCAGAGAGCTCCTTGATAGGACGGTTGTCCACTGCCATGGTTTCTTCCTCCCTTTGTGCCGTGGGTTCTTCTTCCTCCCTTTGTGCCATGGGTTCTTCTTCCTCCTCAAGGTTGGAAGCCGTACTAGAACTTGATGTGTGAAGTTCTGGGTTCTTCTTCTTCTTTCTCAAAGTGCGCTCAAAATCGTCGTCAAAATCCAAGATGTTTGCACTTAAAGGTTGAGAACTACGAGTCATAAACTAGTACCTACAAACAAGCAAAGAAATAAAGTCAGTAGCTAAAACAAAAAGAAAACAAAAAGAAACAACGGGGGATTAGCAAAATTGCTAATCCCCGGCAACGGCGCCAAAAATTTGATGTGATAAAAGATAGCACACAAATTAAACCCTCTTTTTTACAATTGTAGTATAGATATAAGTAGGGATCGTTCTAGGCCGGGGATTAGGAGGGATTGCTAATCTAATGAGAATTGACTCAAAGAAGTGAAAATAGGCTTTAAAACACTTTAATTAAACTCACAAGACTCTTACTAACTTGTATGACTCAAAACAAACTTTAAAGACTCAAAACAACTTAAAACAACCAAAAAGACTCAATTTAGACTCTAGGACTTAGTTTGGACGAAAATACACTTAGTTTTGACTCTAAAGACTCAAAAAGACTCTTTTGGACAGATTTGGAACAAGTAAGAAAAGGGGTTTTGATTTTGGACGAATTTAAAAGAAAAACAAGTAACTTAAAACTTTAAAACAGATTTTGGACGAAAATAAGAAAAACTAATGGATGATGGGATAGCCAAGGGATACTTCTCCACACATGATACTTTCTAACATAAATTGATTTCCAGTTGCTTTTTCGATAAACCATGAACCTCAACACCCCAAATTAACCGTGACATCACTAATTAACCCTCAGATTTCCCTTAAGTTAGTGGATTGGATGACATCATACGACAACCCAAAGCATTCTTCAAAAAGTCCCCTACATGACATCATAATAGAGATACGGTCAAAGATCATTACGTTCAATGGAAATCATAAGTATTGACAAAGCACTTGTAACTATGACATCATGATACTCATGCTAGGAATTTACTTAACATGATTGTGAAAACAACCTTAACTACTTGTGAATATTAGTTTGTGACGATTATGTGAAACACCCTAATATTCTAGCACCAAATTCAAGCATGCAAATTAAGTAGGCCTCCCTAATAAACATACAAGAATAAGTTATCCATCAAACAGTTAAGTAAATTGCGTTCACAATTTATGAAATCACAACTGGACTTAATCAACTCATATTATAAATGTAATCATGGTTTCAAAGCATCCCTAGGCTAAAACAAGTTTAGCCTCTCATGTTCATGACAAAACAAAGCAATATAGAATTAAACATTGAAAATAAAAGATAGATTACACCTAGAAAAGTCCAACACTCCAACTCGAATGCACAAACGCCCAAGGCTTGGTCTTCCTTCTCCTCTTCCTTGCTAAGTCACGGCACAAGGTCTATGGTGGGTTTGTGGATGATTTTCTGGGTTTTGGATGGATTTAGGAGGGTGGGGTGGTGCGGCAAGGGTTGATGGTGGTGTATGGAGGTTGGGATGGAGGTGTGGAAGTAGGGGAATGATGGATGGTGGTTGTAAGGTCACGGCAAAGGGTTGAATGTGTTTTTGAATGAATGTTATGTGAAGGGGGTGGTGGTGATTAAATGGCACGGCAAGGCTGTTTATATAGACTAGTTTGGCACACTTAGTGAAGGAGAAGGATTGCACAATCCCATTGAAAAAGGGTTAATTAAATGGCAGAAATCAAGTGGGAATTGGATTAGGGAATTCGGCTAGGATTTAGGGATTCTAGAAGGTTTTTGGTGCGGCATGTGTATAGGGCTGAGATAAGGTTTCTAGAAGGGATGGTTTAGGGCAGATTTCTAAACCTAAAGGGCCTAGGACATGTGATATAAGAGTAGGAAAAGGATTGTGATTCCTAAACCTACAAGGAATGGTGTACATGCAGCATACAAAAGAATGAGGGTCTAGAATCTGTTCTAAGTGTTTAGATATACATCTAATCCCACCTAAATAGCTAAGTTTAAGTCCCCACCTGATTTGGATAGGATAGAATAGGATAATGTTAGAGATAGGATAGGATAAGGTTTCTAGGATAGGATAAGATAAGGTTGGATAAGGTTCCTTGTTTCTTGCTTCTTCCTTATCCTCATTGCATTAGAACTTCTTCCACCAGATTTGCAGCCTTTCCTAGCTCTTCTAGTCTTCAATTTCGTCCATCCTCTTTGCTCCATGGTTAAGCTATCCAATCCATGCCCAAAAATGCTCCAAATAGCCTCAAAATGCACTTTCTTGCTCCCTTTGCCATTAGGACCTAAAAACATACGAAAATACTTTAAAAGACTTAAATACATAGTAATTAACTCATTAAGTGCAAGGAAACATCATAACTAAGTAGCATAAATATGCTCCTATCATTGCCGCAAGCCCAAAAGGACCAAAACTCATCCATGCCATCCCATTCGGCCACCACAGGTAAGTTGGGTTCAAATTCGATTAATTCTAACCCCGTTCCACCCAATGTTCCTTTTCCTCACAGATTTTTGCAAACAAAGAAGGAGGAGCATGAGAAGGACATTCTTGAAACGTTTAGGAAAGTTCAAGTCAATATCCCGCTCCTAGATGCCATAAAGCAAGTGCCCAAATACGCTAAGTTCTTGAAGGAATTGTGCACTACTGATAGGAGTATATTTATGCCACTTAGTTATGTTGTTTCCTTGCATTTAGTTACTTAATTACTATCTATTTTAGTCTTTTAAGCTATTTTCGTATGTTTTTAGGTCCTAATGGCAAAAGGAGCAAGAAAGTGCATTTTGAGGCTATTTGGAGCAGTTTTGGGCATGGATGGGATAGCTAAACTATGGAGCAATGTGGATGGACGAAATTGAAGTCAAGAGATGCTAGGAAAGGCTAAAAATCTGGAGAAAGAAGTCCAAATGCAAAGAAGATAAGGAAAGAGCAAGAAATAAGGAACCTTATCCAAATTTCCTTATCTTATCCAAACCTTATCCAACCTTATCTTATCCTATCCTAATCTTTTCCTACCTTAATTCCAACTTCAAAGAGGACTCCTTTTCACATTAAATCACCTACATATCAAGTTCTAGAAGCCCTATTTTCGTGCATTAAGTTTATACCACATGTAACCCTTCTAGAAGTTCTAGAATCTGCCACAAGGTCCATTCCTTGTCCTCCTTGGAATTTGATTGAAAGTATCCTTGTTCTTTGGTGATTTGGAGTTCTAGGTGTATTCAATCTTTGTTTTCAATGTTTAATTTATATTCTCTTTGTTTTGTTGTAAACATGAGGAACTAATTTTGTTTTGGCTAGGGGAGACTTTGAAACCATGATTATATTTGCAATATGAATTGATGAATTCCAGTTGTGATTTCATAAATTGTGAATGCAATTTACTTAACCGTTTGATGGATAACTTATTCGTGTTTGTTGATTAAGGGTGCACACTTAGTTTGCATGCATGAATTTGGGGCTAGAATATATAGGCGTTTCACATAATCGTTACAAACTTATATTCACAAGTAGTTAAGGTTGTTTTCTGATGTGAAAATTATTTAACACACAAATTAAACCCTCTTGTTGACAATTGTAGTAGATATGTAAGTAGGGATCGTTCTTAAACCGGGGATTAGGAGGGATTGCTAAACACTCTAAACTGACTCAAAATCGTAAAAAACAAAGTTTAAACACTAAACTAGACTCAAAGAATGCAAAACTAAACTATAAAACACCAAAACAAACCAAAAGACTCAAAACAGCAAACAAACACTCAAAACTGCCTTAAAAACACTTTCTGGGCAGTTTTGAACACTAGACTCAAATCTGGACGAAATTAAGTTATCACTTGACTCAAAACACTTAAAAACATCAACTAAATTGATTTCTAACTAATCTAACACTTTAAATTAATGGGGGAATTGGTTTTGACGAAAATTAAGTAAATTAAGACAAAGACAAAGAAAACAGATTCTTTAGACTAAATTAGGTGAATTGATGAATGATGGGCTAACTAGAGGGTTCTTCTCCACACATGACACACTTGCATTCAAATTGATTTCCAATTGCTTCTTTCAATAAATCATGAAACTCAATACCCCAAGTTAACCGTGAACAACACTTTTTTAACTTTCAAGTTTTCCTTAAGTTATTGAATTGGATGGGAATGCGCATACAACAACTCAAAACATTCTCTAAAAGTCCCTTACGTGAAAAGCACAATAAAGGTACAATCAAAGATCATTAAGATTCATGAAAACTATAAGTATTGACGAGGCAATTGTTACTATGAAAAGCATGAAACTTTTGCCAAGAATTCACTTAACGCGATCGTCGATAAACGACCTCCACTACTAGCAAATATAAGGTTATAACTATTAGGTGAAATTCCCTTATATTTTAGCTTCAAATCCCTGCATGAAAAACTAAGTGGCCACCTTAATCAACACACAAGAATGAGTTATCAATCAAACAGTTAAGCAAATTGAATTCACAACTTATGAAATAACAATTGGATGTAATCAATTCATCTTGCAAGCATAGTCATGGTATTGAATAGCCCCCTAGCCAAAAGGCTTAGTTCCTCATGTTCGTAAAACAAAGGAAAACAGATTTATACATTGTAAATATAAGAAAGAGAACACCTAAATACTCCAACGATCCAATGTTGAATAGCTAGAATCTTCAAGCAATCTTCTTCCTCTCCTTTGCCACGGCACAAGAGGTTTTGGGGAATTTAGGGGGTTATGGATGATGTAGAATGATGGATTTAGGTTTGGGATGGATGTAGGGGACGGCAAGGGTTGATTTTGGGCAGAAAATATGGAGAATGGTGAAGTATGGATGTGTTAGAGGGATAGGATGAATTTCTGGCGTGAATGGTGAAAGAATGGAGAGTTTTGTGGCTGCAACAAGGATGTTTATTTATAGGATTTCAGGAATTAAAACCCTAGGTTATTTAGGTAAACAGAAATTAAGTCAAAGGCTCTAGAAATAGGAAATCAAATTAGAAATTTAAAGGAAACAAGCTAAAAGTTGCGGCAATGATTAGAGAGAAAGGGAATGTCATTTATTTCTGAATTTAGGCAAGGATTTAGAGATATAAAAGGGTATGTGAATTATGGCTGAGATTGGCATGAAAAAGGAAGGAGTTTAAGTAGTTAAAATAGGAAACAAAGCCCTTCCTTGCACGGCAAGGAAGGGAAATACCAAGGGGACACACGGCATGGCTCAAGGTTGCAAGGTATGTTGTTGTTGTGACCTAGAATAGGTAGGAACCTTTGATCTTGCTGAAATATGGAGTCCTTAAGGATTAGGAAAGATTCAACCACAATAGGAAACCTTGGCTTAACTTTCCTCTTGTGATTAGGAATCCTCACTTCATTTGGTCTTCAATTTCGTCCATTCCTTTTGCTCCAAACATACTCTATCCATTCCAAGCCCAATTTTGCTCCAAAACGCTCCAAAATGCACCTTTTTGCTTCCTTAGCCATATGAACCTAAAAACACACGAAAATGGCATAAAGGACTAAAATAACTAAAGAAACACAACGTAAATGCATGAGAACAAGCCAATTAAGTCGCATAAATATGCTCCTATCAAATTCCCCCACACTTAGCTTTTGCTAGTCCTCGAGCAAAACAATCAAACTAAACAAAACAAAACAAAACAAAACAACCAAAAGACAATCTAAACCTTCCAACGTTGCCTCAGGGATTTCCAATGCACATGAAATGTTAAGAATTCATTATCTCCACAGATTTTAGTCATCTTCACACTTAAGTACATTCTTAATCATAGTCACCACATACTAGTTCACAATTAAGCATTTAAAACCATGTTTTGAATGTAGTAACATGCCTTAGAGAATTTGCTCAATTCCTTACAAGATATGCACTGAATCTTCACTCAGATTTTCTAACTACACACCCTAATCTAGTTATATGTGAGAAGATTGATGTAAACATGAAAACGAACACTCACATATATGTATCACAAAGAAAGCAATTTCTGGAGTTAATAAGTATGTTTAGATATGATCTCATGAATGGAATGCTACTACTTAGATGCGAGAACCAGTGACACCATATGCTCATACCAAATTCAAACTCCACAAATTGAAACACATAACACTCAAGATTGAAGTCAAGGGTTGTAATGGGGCTTGGGGTATTGTGATAGGAGCATATTCATGCGACTTAAATGGCTTGTTCTCGTGCATTTACATTATGTTTCTTTAGTTATTTTAGTACTTTAAGCTATTTTCGTGTGTTTGTAGGTCCAAAGGGCTAAAGGAGCAAAAAGATGCATTTTGGAGACTTTTGGAGCATTTTTGGGCTAAGGATGGATAGCTTATGCTTGGAGCCAAAGTGTTGGACGAAATTGAAGACCTAATTGAAGACCAAAGTGTTGAAACCTTGTTCCCTTTAGTTTTAGGACATTTAAACCTTTCCTATATCCTTAGCCGTGCATAACATTCCAACATTCCACTCCTTCATTTCAGCCACACTCCCACATATCATTACTTATCATCACCACTTATCACTTATCATAATCACATATCATACACTTATCATCACCACTTATCACTTATCAGACCATTCACTTATCACTTATCATAACCATTCACTTATCACTTATCATAACCATAACCATACCTTCCTCCTTGCAATTCCACATGCATTCATCACCAACACAATCATCAAATCCACCCATCCCATTCATCATTGCCGTGCATAACCCACCATCATTTCCAACCCATCACTCCTATTCTTTAATCCAATTCAGCCACATGCATTCCACCCTTTAATCACATGCATTCATCAACATATCTAGCTGTCATTCACATGCATTTCATTCATCATTTCCACCCCCACATGTCCCTTTAATCATTCAAACATGCACTCCCTTTAATCACATGCATAAATCAGCCACATGCATCTCCCATCATCATTCCACTTTAACCCACATGCATTTCCACCCACATGCTCTCCCATTTCAGATTACATTCCCATTCACACACCAACAACACAAAACAGCCCATCCTTGCAGTGCATTACGCATCAGATTTCCAACCTAATTCACCTTGCATTTTCAGATTATTCCTTCATCATTGCACCACACATGCAGCCACATTTCCACCCACTTCCTAGCTGTCATGTTCCCTCTTATTTACCTATAAATAAGGATCCATTTCAGCCACAATGGATTCATTCACTCCACATCTCATTTTCATACACAACACACCACAAACACTTCCCTAGCCGTGAGTTTCTCTCCCTTACAATCCAAAAACCATCTTCCATTTCCATCACTCCCCACTCCATTCCACACTTCCATTCACACCATCAAACTATCCTTAGACCTTGTGCTACAACGAAGAGGAAGATAAGAGGGCCTAAACGTTCATACAATTCAAGTTTGAGTTGTTGGAATGTTTAGGTGTTTCTTTGATTTCAATTTTTAATTTCAATACTCTTTGTTTTGTACGAATGAGGAATGGAAGAGAAGAGGGCCTAAACGTTCATACAATTCAAGTTTGAGTTGTTGGAATGTTTAGGTGTTTCTTTGATTCTCTTTGTTTTGTATCATGAGGAACTAAACCCCCCCTTGGCTAGGGGGGGATTCGAAATATATGTTTATGCTTGCATTTTGATTTGATTACTTCTAATTGCGTCTCATAAGTTGTGGATTCAATTTGTTTAACTGTTTGATTGATAACTTATTTATGTATGTTTATTGAGAGTGCACGCTTAATTTTCATGCATGAATATGACGCTAGAATATAAGTGAGTTTCACCTAATAGTTATGAACTTATATTCACAAGTAGTGGAGGTTGCTTATAAACAATCGCGTTATATAAATTCTTGGCATAAGTTTCATGCAATCATAGTAACGAATGCCTCGTCAACACTTATAATTTTCATAGAGCGTAATGATTCTTGCTTGTATCTCTATTATGCAATCATGTAGGGGACTTGTGGGGAATGTTTTGGGTTGTCGTATGCAATCATCCAATTCAATAATGTTAGGAAGATTTGAAGGTTAATTTAAGCGGACCTAATTAACCCGGGGTGATGAGTTTCATAATTTATTGAAATGCAATTGGAAATCTTTTTATTATGCAAGTGTAACATGTGTGGAGATGAACCCCTTAGCTAGCCATAGCATCCATTCATTCCATTTCATCCATTTCATATTTACATTCTGTTTTAATTGTAATTTGTTCATTTAGTTTAATTTCGTCCAAAACTCAATCCCCCCTTACTTTAATGTCCAAATTAGTTAGAAATCAATTTAGTTTATGTTTTTAAGAGTCTCGAGTCAAATTACAACTTAATTTCGTCCAAATTCACCAAGGTGCTCAAAACTGCCCAGAAAGTGTTTTTAAGGCAGTTTTGAGTGTTTTGGGTGATGTTTCAGTCTTTTGATTTGTTTTAGTGTTTTAAGTGTTTAGTTTTGTATTCTTTGACTCTAGTTTAGTGTTAGAGTGTCTTAATTTGTGTTTTAAAGTGTTTTGAATCAACCTATAATCTTAAATTCGTCCAAATTTGTGTTTAGGGTCAGAAACTGCCTAGTTAGTGTTTTTAGGCAGTTTTGAGTCTTTTGAACCTGTTTTGAGTCCTTTGAGTCTTTGTGAACGTTTTTAACTTTGTTTTTATTTTTTTGAGTCAATTTAGAGGTTTTAGCAAGCCCTCCTAATCCCCGGTCTAGAACAATCCCTACTTGCATCCTTACTACAATTTGACAACAAGAGGGTTTAATTTGTGTGCGTATCTATTTCGCATCATATTGGTTAACAATGGAAAGTGATAGGAGCATATTCATGCGACTTAATTAGCTTGTTCTCGTGCATTTATGTTGTGTTTACTTATCTATTTTAGTGTTTAAGGCCACTTTTGTGTATTTTCAGATTATAAGGCCAAAGTGTGCAAGAAGATGCAAATTGGAGTATTTTGGAGCGAAAGAGGAATGAATGAGTTGAAGACTTGAAGAAACGACGAATTCCTACTCCAACGATGAATTCCTACCAAAACGAGGAATCCTACTCAAACAAGGTTTCCTACTTGAAGTAGGAAAGTTAACCCTAAGTTTCCCGTTTTGGTAACCTTTCCTACTCTTAAACGTCCGTATTTTCTAGCCACTTTGAAGTCCTTGTAGGCGCTCTAGGACACAAAACGAAGGCCCTAGGGCCCTTAAAACCCTTTGCCGTGGGCTTTAGCCCAATTCCCTTTCCTTGCCGTGCAAGGGGGGGCATTTTAGGCCCATTCCATGTTTCTAAACCCTAATCCTTTTCCTTGCAGCCACATTCCCTTTAATTTCTGATTTAAATCCTTAATTCTAGCAGCCTTTAATTTAATTTTAGTTAATTATAATAAGCTAGGGTTATTTTCTGAAACCCTACACATTTTACACCTAGCCGCACCCTTTTTATTCACCCTAGCATCTGATTCATTCATTCAAAACCATCTCAGCCATTCATTCATTATTCACCCTAAATTCCCTATTAGCCGTCACTCTTAACTCCCATCCATCATCCATAAACCCTAATAACCCAAAAAATGCATCACAGCCGCACCTAATATTCACCCTAACTCTAACATGCAGCCACCAACCCATTCTCACCCTAATTGACTCCCCAATCCGTGCACTCCCATTCAGCCCCCTTCACACATATTCCTCTCTAGCCGTCACTTCCCATTGATTCTAATTCATTCAGCCATTATCTCCCATTATTCAACCCTAAGCCGTGCATCCATTCAGCCATTCACAACCTAATTCACCCTACAATCCGCAGCCACACCTCCATTCTCTCCCAAAACCCGTGCATTCCATCACCCAAAAACCATCAGCCGCAACCTATAGCCACCATCCTACACCACCCCATAACCTTGCCGCACCACTAAACCACCCTAAACCCATCTATAACCCAGAAATTCACCCAAAATCATCCAAAACTATCTCTGCCGCAGCAAGGAGAAGAGGAAAGAGGAGCTTCGACGCGCACCAATTCACGTGGATTCGTTGGGCGTTCTAGGTGTAATCAATCCTTTGTGCTTTATGTTTAAATTCAATTGTATTTCTCTTTCTGTGAACATGAGAAGCTAAACCCCTAATTAGCTAGGGGTGATTCGAAACCATGTTTTTGCTTGCAATATGAATTGATTACATTTGGTTGGAATTTCATAAGTTGTGGATTCAATTTGTTTAACTGTTTGATTGATAACTTATTTATGTATGTTTATTGAGAGTGCACGCTTAATTTTCATGCATGAATATGACGCTAGAATATAAGTGAGTTTCACCTAATAGTTATGAACTTATATTCACAAGTAGTGGAGGTTGCTTATAAACAATCGCGTTAAATGAATTCTTGGCACTAGTTTCATGCTCATCATAGTAACGAATGCCTCGTCAACACTTATAGTTTTCTTGATGCTTAATGATCTGTGATTGTATCTTTATTGTGCTTTTCACGTAAAGGACTTTTGGAGAATGTTTTGAATTGCGTTGCGCTAACCCATCCAATTCATTAACTTAAGGAGAACTTGACGGTTAATTTAAGCGGACCTAATTAACCCGGGGTGTTGAGTTTCATAATTTATCGAAAGACCAACTAAAAATCATCTTGTATGCAAGTGTAACATGTGTGGAGAAGAACCTTCTAGCTAGCATTCATCCATATTTTCATCACATTCATCTTTACAATCTGCCTTTATTTTCAGTTGGTCTTTCGATGAATTATGAAACTCAATACTCCGGGTTAATTAGGTCCGCTTAAATTAACCGTCAAGTTCTCCTTAAGTTAATGAATTGGATGGGTTAGCGCAACGCAATTCAAAACATTCTCCAAAAGTCCTTTACGTGAAAAGCACAATAAAGATACAATCACAGATCATTAAGCATCATGAAAACTATAAGTGTTGACGAGGCATTCGTTACTATGATAAGCATGAAACTAGTGCCAAGAATTCAATTAACGCGATTGTTTATAAGCAACCTCCACTGCTTGTGAATATAAGTTCATAACTATTAGGTGAAACTCACTTATATTCTAGCGTCAAATTCATGTATGAACATTAAGCGTGCACTCTTAATAAACATACACAAACAAGTTATCAATCAAACAGTTAAATGAATTGAATCCAACATTCATGAAATTCCAACCAAAAGTAATCAATTCATATTGCAAGCATAAACATGGTTTCGAATCACCCCCTAACTAACTAGGGGGATTTAGCCTCTCATGTTCACAAAAAGAGAATTACAACTGAATTTAAACATAAAGCACAAAGGATTGATTACACCTAGAACGCCCAACAAATCCACGTGAATTGGTGCGCGTCGAAGCTCCTCTTTCCTCTTCTCCTTTCTGCGGCAGATTGGTTGTGGGTGATTTTGGGATGAGTTTCTGGGTTAGGGATGGTTTTATGGTGGTTTAATGGTGCGGCAAGGTTAAGTGGTTGTGTAGGAAGGTTTATAAGGTGGTGGAGAGTGGTGGAGATGGCACGCCAAGGCTTGGAAGTGGCTGGAATTGGTGGTGTTTGCTGCGGCAAAGGGAGTTTTTGGGAGAATTTCTGTGATGGTGGCTACGGTTTGTGAATGAATTAGGGTTATGGTGCTGATTAGTGTTTGTAGAATGGGAGAGAATGGAGGGAATGGAAGAGGGTTCCACGGATTGAAGGGTAGAGTGAATGATGGTGGCTGATTAGTGTTAGGGTGAATGTGTAGAATGATGAAGGGTGACGGCTAGAGAGGAATATGTGTGAGAATGGCTGAATTAGAATTAGGGTTAATGGAATGCACGGCTTGGATATATTTGTGGCTGACTAGAATGAAATGGATGGCTACGGATCAAAGGGGAAGTATATAAGTGTACGGCTGAGATGGATTAAAAAGCTTAAGGTTAATATGTGAATGATTAATGGGAAGGCACGGCTTAGGAAGGGAATTAGGGTGGTGGCTGAAAATATGAATTAAAGTGACTTAAATGGCTTGTTCTCGTGCATTTACGTTATGTTTCTTTAGTTATTTTAGTCCTTTATGCTTCTTTTGTGTGTTTTCAGGTTCTAAGGGCAAAGTATGCAAAATGGTGCATTTTGGTGCATTTTGGAGTAGTTTGGGGCGTTAAATGGATTGCATATACTTGAAGCCAAGTAGATGGACGAAATTGAAGACCAAAGGAGGCCCTTTGTACCAGAAATTCACACCAACACATCCCATTTCAGATTGCATTCCAATCATTCCAGCCAAGCCACATGCACTCCCTTTAATTTATTCAACCTAGCTGTCAAAGCACATGCACATTCACCCTAATCATTCACATACACAATCTGCCATCATTCACACATTCATTCCACATGCATTCCCTTCACAAATCAGCCACATGCACTTCGCCTTTCATCATTGCACCATAAATCAGCCACATGCACCCATAATCATTCAACCAACTTTGCACATGCATTCATCATCATAACCTAGCTGTCATTACCCTTTAATCACATGCATAAATCAGCCACATGCATCTCCCATCACCATTCCAAATTTCCACCAAGCTCCTAGCTGTCATATTCCCTCCTTTTCACCTATAAATAAGCATCCATTGCAGCCACAATTCATTCATTCCCATTCATTCTCATACATTCTTCCATTTCAGAAATTCATTCATTCAAACACACATCCACACCATCAAACTATCCTTAGACCTTGTGCTACAACGAAGAGGAGGAGAAGAGTGCCTAAACGTTCATACAATTCAAGTTTGAGTTGTTGGAATGTTTAGGTGTTTCTTTTCCTCGATTACAATGTTTAATTTCAATTCTCTTTGTTTTGTACGTATGAGGAACTAAACCCCCCTTTGGCTAGGGGGGGATTCGAAATATATGTTTATGCTTGCATTTTGATTTGATTACTTCTAATTGCGTTTCATAAGTTGTGGATTCAATTTGTTTAACTGTTTGATTGATAACTTAATTATGTATGTTTATTGAGAGTACACGCTTAATTTTTATGCATGAATATGACGCTAGAATATAAGTGAGTTTCACCTAATAGTTACGAATTTATATTCACAAGTAGTGGAGGTTGCTTATAAACAATCGCGTTAAACGAATTCTTGGCATAAGTTTCATGCAATCATAGTAACGAATGCCTCGTCAACACTTATAATCTTCATAGAGTGTAATGATTCTTGCTTGTATCTCTATTATGCAATCATGTAGGGGACTTGTGGGGAATGTTTTGGGTTGTCGTATGCAATCATCCAATTCAATAACGTTAGGAAGATTTGAAGGTTAATTAGTGCATCACGGTTAACTTGGGGTGTTGAGAATTCATGGTTTATTGAAATGCAATTGGAAATCTTTTTATTATGCAAGTGTAACATGTGTGGAGATGAACCCCTTAGCTAGCAATCCATCACATTCATACTTACAATCTGTTTTAATTAGAATCTGTGCAATTAGTTTAATTTCGTCCAAAACTCAATCCCCCCTTGCTTTAGTGTCCAACTTAGTTAGAAAGTGTCTTAGTTTGTGTTTCTAAGTGTTTTGATTCATTTTATTACCCAATTTCGTCCAAAGTAGTCAAAGTGCTCAAAACTGCCCAGAAAGTGTTTTTAAGGCAGTTTTGAGTGTTTTGGGTGCTGTTTGAGTCTTTTGGTTTGTTTTAGTGTTTTAAGTGTTTAGTTTTGCAGTCTTTGAGTCTAGTTTAGTGTTAAAGTGTCTTAGTTTGTGTTTATAAGTGTTTTGATTCAATTTATTACACACATTCGTCCAAATTCACCAAAGTGCTCAAAACTGCCCAGATTGTGTTTTTAAGGCAGTTTTGAGTGTTTTGGGGCTGTTTTGAGTCCTTTGGTTTGTTTTAGTGTTTTAAATGTTTAGTTTTGCATTCTTTGAGTCTAGTTTAGTGTTTTAAACTTTATTTTACGTTTTTGAGTCAGTTTCCAAGTGATTTTGCAATCCCTCCTAATCCCCGGTTAAGAACGATCCCTACTTATACTTATACTACAATTGATAAAAAGAGGGTTTAATTTGTGTGCGTATAATTCTCGCATCAAATTTTGGCGCCATTGCCGGGGATTAGCAAATTTGCTAATCCCTTGGATTGTTCGTTTCTGTTATGTATTTTAGTTTTAGTTTTTTTTATTTGTGTTTTGTTTGTTGAATTCAAGTACTAGAGAAGCACAACATGGCACTTGATAATGCTTCTCTATTGTCACAGCTCATGGAAAGGTCCCAAATACAAAGCGTTGATATATTTGATCTTCAATCAAGGAATAACGTGTTTTACAATACTTACAATTCAGATTGGAGTGATCATTCAAACTCTATATGGTGGGAACCTCAACATATTCAACAAGAAGGATATTGGCAGCCCTATGAGGAGTTCTATACAACACCTATGCAGCCACCACAACCTGCCCAAACAAAATCAAGTGAGTCTTTGTATAATGATACGGTTAGTACGTTACTCACCAATTTGTCTCAGGGGCAAGAAGATCAAAACAAAGCAAGGCAAAATCAAGACAAAAGGTTGGACAACTTGGAGGAGCAAATTGGGCAGATTATGGAGTTCATGAAACAAATTCAAGAGCAAAGTGAACTCTCCAACTCAACTATTGAAAACTCGAAGGAAGATTTTGAAATCCATAATGCTATCACTTTGGGAAGTGCTATGGAGGTTGGAGCTGACCTAAAAATGTCCAAACATAGCCTAGAAGTGGATGAGGAGCTGCTAATTGAGGAAGAGGAAACACCTTTGCCGCAGGCACCTATTGCTCCTACGCCATCCAATTCAGGTAAGGTTGTTCCAAAGTTAATTATTTCTAACCCCGTTCCACTGAATGTCCCTATTCCTTGCAGGATCATGCAATCCAAGGAAGAAGAGGGTGAGAAAGGCATCTTCGAATCCTTTCCAAAGAATCAAGAGCAAGATGTGTGATAGGAGCATTTTTATGCGACTTAATTGGCTTGTTCTCATGCATTTATGTTGTTTTTCCTTAGTTAGTTTAGTGTTTAAAGTCATTTTCGTGCAATTTCAGGTTTTAGTGTCAAAGTATGCAAAAAGAAGCAATTTGGAGCATTCTAGAGCATTTTTGGGCCAAGATTGGATAGTGCAAGCATGGAGGCATGAGGATGGACGAATTTGAAGGCTTGAATTCAGTTAGGGAGCTGCAAGGGGGCCTAAAAACCTTATTTCTAGAAGGCTTTATCTATTCACACATGGTGCCTAATTTCTGAATTGGAAGACAAGCCGTCCTAGCTTGTCACTAGCCGCCCTACCTTGTCTCCTAGCCGTCCTAGCTTGTCTCCTAGCCGTCCTAGCTTGTCACTAGCCGTCCTACCTTGTCTCCTAGCCGTCCTAGCTCGTCACTAGCCGTCCTACCTTGTCTCCTAGCCGCCCTAGCTTGTCACTAGCCGTCCTACCTTGTCTCCTAGCCATCCTAGCTTGTCTCCTAGCCGTCCTATCTTGTCTCCTACCTTGTCCAAGCCGTCCTACCTTGTCCAAGCTACACACATATATCCTTTAAGTGTTTCATGTATAGAATTTCTGGTACAAAACCTTTTGGTTTCAACTAAGTTCTAAACCTTTCCTAGCCCTATAAATAAGGCTTTGCAGCAAGGCACTAAGGGGATCACTCATTCACCCAATTTTCGTCCATTCATCTAGCCACACCATTCTACACATCCTAAAATCCTAGAAACACAATTCCACCAAACACTACACCTTGTCGTGCCTATCCTCCATCCAATTCCATAATCCCTGACCCTAAAACACATCCCAACCACCCCATCCACCTTTGTGCCGTAGCAAGGAGAAAGAAGAAAGGACTCTTGGATGCTCAAGCTTCGTCGTTGGTGCATTCTAGGTGTAATTCGTTTTATGATTTCAATGTTTAATTTATTTTCCTTTCATTTTGCTATGAACATGAGTGGCTAAAACCCTATTGGTTAGGGGTGATTTCGAAGCCATAACTATGTGTGCAAGTTGATTTGATAAATTCCAGTTATGAATTCTTGAATCGTGAATGCAATTGGCTTAACTGTGCGAGTAATAACGTATTTGTGTTTGTTAATTAGGGGTCGACACTTAATTGGCTTGCATGAATATGATGCTAGAATATAAGTTTGTTTCACATAATTGTCACACACTTATATTCACAAGTAGTGAAGGTTGCTAGTCACAATCGCGTTAAGTTCAATTCCTAGCATAAGTGTCATGATGTCATAGTCACAAGTGCTTTGTCAATGCTTATAGTTTTCATTGAACGTAATGATCTTTGATTGCATCTTTATTATGATGTCATGTAAGGAACTTTTGAAGAATGCTTTGGGTTGTCGTATGATGTCATCCAATTCAATAACACAAGGAAAACTTGAGAATTAACTAGTGATGTCACGGTTAATTTGGGGCATTGTCATTCATAATTCTATGAAGGAATAACTGGAAATCGAGTCATTTGCATACTTGTCATGTGTGGAGAAAGAACCCCTAACTAGTCCATCATCCATTAAAAACCCCAAAAACGTTTCAAAATCAGTTTTACTTTGCAATCTGTTTTCTCAACTTTAATTTCGTCCAAATCAAATCCCCATTTACTTTGAAGTCTCAATTTAGTTAGAAATTGTTTTGGTTCATGTTTTTAAGTGTTTTGAGTCAAGTTTTCAACCAATTTCGTCCAAATTAGTGTAGGTGCTCAAAACTGCCCAGAAAGTGGTTTTTAGGCAGTTTTGAGTCTTCTAGTTGCTGTTTTGAGTTTTTGTTTTGTTTTAGTGTTTTAACTTTGGTTTTTCATTCTTTGAGTCCAAATTAGTGTTTTTAACTTTGTTTTGGAGTTCTTAGGTCAGTTTTCAAGAGTTTAGCAATCCCTCCTAATCCCCGGTTTTGAACGATCCCTACTTACATACTTTGCTACAATTGTCAGAAGAGGGTTTAATTTGTGTGCTTAATATATTTCGCATCAAATTTTTGGCGCCCTTGCCGGGGATTAGCAACTTTGCTAATCCCTTGGATTGTTTTTGTTTCATTTATTTCACTTTGTTTCTGATTTTGTTTTAGTTTCTGACCTATTTTTGTTTCTTGTTTTTTAGGTACTAGTGCATGACGCGGAGTTCTCAAACTGTGCATGCACATATCTTGGACTTTAACGACGATTTTGAACGTGATTTGAGAAGAAAGAGGAGGCATCCCGAACGTAGTGAACCTAGTTCAAGTTCAGAGGCCGAATCTGAGTTTGAAGAAGTGGAAGAAGAAGTTATGGCAGCAGACAATCGGACCATTAAAGAGCTTTCGGCCTCAGGATTGGCCAATGCCGCACCATTATGCATTCAATACCCTGCGGCTGCCCAAGGCAAGACCGATGAATTCGAGTTGAAGTCAAGCTTGTTGCACCACATTCCTAAATACCATGGGCTTTCCATGGAAGATCCAAACAAGCATCTTAAAGAGTTTGAAGTAGTTTGTTCAAGCATGACTCCCGTCAATGTTGACGGAAGTATTTTGAAGATGAAAGCTTTTCCGTTCTCTTTAATGGATAAAGCTAAGGATTGGTTATACGAGTTGGCTCCTGGCACTGTCACTTCATGGGAGAGTATGAAAAGAGCGTTTTTGGAGAAGTTTTTCCCAACTTCTCGCATCATTCTTCTTCGTAAAAAAATAAGTGGAGTTCAACAAGATGAAGGTGAGTCTTTTCCTGCATACTATGAACGTTTTAAATCACTTGTTGCTTCTTGTCCACAGCATCAGATGAAGGAGGAGCTACTTTTGCAATACTTCTACGAGGGCCTCCTACCATTAGAACGTCAAATGCTCGATGCCTCGGCAGGTGGAGCATTAGTGGACAAAACACCTATGGCTGCCAAGACCTTGATTTCTAATCGAGCGTTGAACGCTCAACAATACGAAGGAGTAGGCCAAAGAGGACCCCCACGGCAACATGTTCATGAGGTAAGTTCTACTTCCGACATTAATTCACAATTGGCTAATCTTACTTCTATTGTGTCTCAGTTGGCCGAGGGCATGAAGATGCAAGGACCAATTGTATGTGGCGTATGTTCTATGCATGGACATGCCTCTGAAAAATGTCCACAGTTGATTGAAAATGGTGGATGGGAAAGCGCCAATGCAATTGGGTTTCAAGGCCAAAACCAACCAAGGAACGATCCTTATTCCAACACATATAATCCCGGTTAGAGAGACCACCCAAATTTCAAATGGAGGGAGCCCCAACAATCTCAAAACCAAGGAGGCTTTAGGCAACAACCCCCTGGGTTCTTTCCCAAAACCTACGGCCCACCCCAAAATCAAGCCCAATCCGGCCCAAGTGCCTCAGGTACGTCTCTTGACAATGATGCACTTCTTAAGATACTAACTAAGTTGTCTAATGGGCAGGACGATCAAGCTAAGGTTATGCAAAACCAAGACAAAAGGGTGGATCAATTGGAGAAACAAATGGGGCAAATTGCCGAGTTTATGGGGCAGTTTCGTGAACAAGGAAAGCTCCCTAGTTCCACCGTTCCAAATCCAAAGGGAGGTTTCGAAAGTGCAAAGGCCATAATCTTGAGAAGTGGAAAAGAGATTGGGGCAGATCCTACACCATCACAATCAGGTCCCAAAGGTGATGAAAACTTGCAAATTGAAGAGGAAGAATCAAGCAAACCCACGGCAAAGGTGGGAGAGTCTTTGCCACAAGTTCCTAGTGCCCCAAAACTGTCTAATTCGGCCAAAAAGGGTAAGAATGTGTCAAATTCGGTTTCTACTAATGCTTTTCCTTCGAATGCTCCTTTTCCTAGTAGGTTTATGCAAACAAGGAAGGAAGAAGCTGAAAAGGACATCCTTGAGACATTTAGGAAAGTTCAAGTGAACATACCCTTGTTGGATGCAATCAAGCAAGTCCCTAGATACGCCAAGTTTTTGAAGGAGTTGTGCACCACTAGGAAGAGGATGTCGACCAAGGAAGTGGTAAAAGTAGGTGAGAATGTGTCCGCCATCTTGCAACGCAAACTACCTCCCAAATGCAAAGATCCGGGTAGTTTCACCATTCCTTGTGTCATAGGTAACACTAGATTTGAATCTGCCATGCTTGACTTAGGTGCCTCTATAAATGTTATGCCATATTCCATATATGCATCTATGAACCTAGGAGCATTGAAAAAGGATGGTGTTATCATACAATTGGCCGATAGATCTAATGCCTATCCAAAGGGAGTTTTGGAAGATGTTTTGGTGCAGGTTAATCATTTGATCTTTCCGGCGGATTTCTATGTCCTTGAGATGGATGAATCGGATCATGCACCCTCGCTGCCCATTCTACTTGGAAGGCCATTCATGAAAACGGCCCGGACTAAGATTGACGTGTTTAATGGAACTTTGTCCATGGAATTTGATGGGGAAGTTGTTAATTTCAATCTTTCCGATTCTATTAAGTATCCTAGTGAAGATCATTCATGTTTCTCTATTGATACTGTTGACTCTTTGGCGCAGGGATACCTTGAAGATTTGAATGATGATATGCTTGAAAAAGTCATTACAAGTGGTGTAGAAGTCAAAACCAAGGGAGCAACATCCATGCAACCCCACGGCACAAATACACTATCCTATGCCGTGCATCCTAGTGAGGATTTTCTTGAAGTAGTTGCTGCCCTTGAGTCATCACCAATACATGATGGTAAGTTTCCTAACAAAGAGTCCATTCCCATTTCGACTAACAAGTTGCTTCCATCCATAATTCAGGCACCTATCCTTGAACTCAAACCTTTGCCAAGCCATTTGAAGTACATTTTCTTGGGAGAAAATGAGACACTGCCTGCCATCATATCATCATCCCTCATGGCACAAGAGGAGGAAAAACTCATGCATGTGTTGAAGGAGTACAAATCTGCCCTAGGATGGACATTGGCCGATATCAAAGGTATAAGCCCCACAACTTGTATGCATCACATATTTCTTGAGGAGGGGACCAAACCAACTAGAGAGGCTCAACGCCGTCTTAACCCTCCAATGATGGAAGTTGTGAAAAAGGAGATAATCAAACTTCTTGATTGTGGAGTCATTTATCCTATCTCCGATAGTCGTTGGGTTTCACCTATCCAATGTGTGCCTAAGAAATCCGGAGTGACGGTTGTGGAGAATGCCGAGAATGAGCTTGTACCCATGAGAATCCAAACCGGTTGGCGAGTATGCATCGATTATAGGAAGATAAATGCCACCACAAGGAAGGACCACTTCCCATTGCCGTTCCTAGATCAAATGTTGGAAAGGTTAGCGGGTCATTCTTTTTATTGCTTTCTTGATGGATATTCAGGTTATAATCAAATTGTCATTGCCCCGGATGATCAAGAAAAGACCACTTTTACTTGTCCCTTTGGAACATTTGCATATCGACGCATGCCATTTGGTTTGTGCAATGCCCCTGCCACGTTTCAAAGGTGTATGGTAAGCATATTTTCTGATTATGTTGAAAGGATTATTGAGATATTCATGGATGACTTTAGTGTTTTTGGTGATTCTTTTGATAAATGCTTGGATAATCTCACTTTAATCTTGAAACGTTGTGTTGAAACAAACCTTGTTTTAAATTGGGAAAAATGCCATTTTATGGTTAAACAAGGTATTGTTTTGGGTCATATAATCTCTGAAAAAGGAATTGAAGTTGATAAGTCTAAAGTAGATCTTGTACGCTACTTACCCTCTCCTACTTCGGTTAGAGAGGTTCGTTCTTTTCTTGGTCATGCAGGATTCTATAGACGATTTATCAAGGACTTTTCCAAGATTGCACAACCCCTATGCCGCCTCCTCCAAAAAGATGTGTCTTTTGAGTTCAACGAGGCATGCGAGAAGTCATTCAAGCATCTCAAAGAGCTCCTAACCACGGCACCCATCATAACTCCCCCGGATTGGTCCATTCCATTTGAATTGATGTGTGATGCCTCGGATTATGCACTTGGGGCTGTTTTGGGTCAAAGGAAAAATAAACAGTCACATGTTATTTATTATGCTTCCCGCACTTTAAATGATGCTCAATTGAATTATTCTACAACCGAAAAAGAACTCTTGGCGGTTGTATTTGCTTTAGATAAGTTTAGATCATATCTTATTGGCACTAAAGTAATTGTTTTCACTGACCATGCAGCCTTGAAGTATCTTTTCACCAAAAAGGAGGCCAAACCAAGGCTCATTCGTTGGATGCTCCTACTTCAAGAGTTCGATATTGAAATTAAGGACAAGAAAGGTTGTGAAAACGTGGTGGCTGACCACTTGAGTAGATTGGTGCGTGAAGAAGAGTCCCTCCCCATTTCTGAGACGTTTCCGGATGAACAACTTCTGTCCATTGAGGTAAGTACCCCTTGGTATGCCGATTTGGTCAATTTCTTGGTGACTAAGCAAGTTCCTAACACCCTAAGCAAGGTCCAACGTGATAAATTGATACATGATGCAAGATTTTATGTGTGGGATGATCCATATCTATGGAAATATTGCCCAGATCAGATTATTAGAAGATGTGTGCCAACTTCTGATTTTAACTCAATTCTAGCATTTTGTCATTCTTATGCATGTGGAGGCCATTTTGGTACCCAAAGGACAGCTCGTAAAGTGTTAGAATCTGGTTTTTATTGGCCTACATTGTTCAAAGATGCTAGAATGTTTTGCTTAACATGTGATAGATGTCAAAGAACAGGTTCTATTGGTGCAAAAGACCAAATGCATCAAACACCCATCTTCAATGTTGAAATCTTTGATGTTTGGGGTATTGATTTCATGGGTCCTTTTCCTTCTTCATTTGGTTTCACTTATATTTTGCTTGCGGTTGATTATGTTTCTAAATGGGTAGAAGCAAAAGCTACCCGTACTAACGATTCTAGAGTGGTTTCAGATTTCATCAAGACTAACATTTTCTCTAGATTTGGGATGCCGCGGGTATTTATAAGTGATGGAGGTTCACATTTTTGCAATAGGACCATTGAGGCACTCTTCAAGAAGTACAATGTCAAGCATAAGGTTTCAACACCTTATCACCCACAAACAAGTGGCCAAGCCGAAGTATCAAATAGAGAGGTCAAGCAAATCTTGGAGAAGACCGTGGGGCCTAACCGGAAGGATTGGAGCATGCGTTTAGACGATGCACTATGGGCATATCGCACTGCCTACAAAACACCCCTAGGGATGTCTCCATTTCGGCTAGTTTATGGAAAACCTTGTCACTTACCCGTGGAGCTAGAGCATAAGGCACATTGGGCCATCAAAACGTTCAATTTGGACTTAGATGCTGCTGGAATGCATCGGAAGCTCCAATTGAATGAGCTTGAGGAACTAAGGAATGAAGCCTACGAGAATGCCCGCATTTACAAGGAAAAGACGAAGGCGTTTCATGACAAGATGATTAGGGGCAAAACCTTCACAATTGGGCAGAAAGTTTTACTTTTTAATTCTCGTTTACGTTTATTTCCCGGAAAGTTACGTTCTAAATGGATTGGACCTTTTGTTGTTACTAATGTTTTTCCACATGGTGCAGTTCAAGTCCAAAGCTTAAGGAATGGGGTGGAATTCAAGGTCAACGGACATAGATTGAAGCCATACTATGAGAATGCCGTGGGGCAGGTTGTGGAGGAGATCTCACTCCATGCCGTGGGCACCAATGGTGCCTGAACGTGTTCTTCGTCCGGCTGCAAGACGTTAAAGAAAGCGCTACTTGGGAGGCAACCCATGCCATTCAACAAAGGAAGACCTAGAAAGCACTCCAATTCCAGATTTGCGTTCCTAAACCCTTCTCTTTGTTGATTCTTTCTAATCTGCCTATTTAGTTGTTTTACTTGCTGTTTGTGTGTTTCTTTGTGTGATTCTATGCTTAAAACATTGAGGACAATGTTTGATTTAAGTGTGGGGGGGTAACTAAGTGTTTTTCATGCAAATTCGTGGGATTTTATCACCCATTATTTCAAAACTTGTTCCTTGCTGTTTTTAAGTGTTTTTAAGCAGTTTTGGTGTGTTTTAGTATGTTTTGAAGTAAAAATCCGAAAATCAAAGAAAAATTTGAAAAATTTGTTTTAAAAAAAACCCAAAAAAGAGTTGTTTTTGTGTGTTTGTTTGTGTCTTAGGGTACCTTCCAACACAATGATGAGGATTTGGTTTTTAAATACATGGCTGTTAAAGAGAGTGATTAACATGGATGAAAGTTTGATTTACTCTATGTTTATGCTTGGTTGTGGTTATAACTTATGAATTCACATGCAATCATAAAAGAAAAAAATCAGTTTTTGTAACATGCTTGAAGGAAGGAACTCAAATTGACGCTACAACCTTGTGAGACTTGAGCCTAAACGTTTATTTGGAGAGTTAAAGTCTGTGCATTCTTTGTTTTCTAAAATCGTTGCATGATCTCATTATTCTTTGCTTGGTTGCTACTTAGAAGGCGTTTCATCATTTAGTTCCAAACACTAGAAGTCATGCCCATTTCATTCAAAGCATGGTATTGATTAGCATAACACATATTCAAGATGAAGTTGCGTAGTGACCACCACTTTAGCCAAAAAGCCATGTGCCCTACTCCATTATATGTTTAGGTGTTAACCCCATTGAGCCTTGTTTAGCCTTTTCTTTGTTAACCCACATTACCCTCACCTAGCCTAGATTAGGACTATCCATACCCTCGTTCTTAAAGTATAGTAAGCATGATTCAAATAGAATTCCTTTATGGCAGAAACCAAGTGTGGGGGAAGTTTTTATTTTGAGAATTATGTGCCATAAGCACGGGTAGAAAGAAAAGAAAAGAAAAATTCGTAAAAAAGAAAAAAAAAATGAAAAAAAAAAAAAAAAAAAGTATGAAAAGAGTTGAACAACATGAGAAAAAGAGTTCCAAGGTGTTGTTTGTTGAAGAAAGGGTCCAAAAAGTTGAATTCGGCCCCAAGAAGTTGTTTAAAGTCTTCCCCTTGTGTTTTTAAGTTAATTTCTGCAAACTAAGTGAATTCTAAGTCTTAATTTCATTACTTTGCTTACTAATGCTTGAAGAACGTTTGTTTTCCCTATCCTTTCTTTGTTAACCAATACCCCAAGCCCCGTTGCAACCCTTAAACTTCTATCTTGAGTGTTATGTGTTTCAATTTGTTGAGTTTGAATTTGGTATGAGCATATGGTGTCACTGGTTCTCGCATCTAAGTAGTAGCATTCCATTCATGAGATCATATCTAAACATGCCTATTAACTCCGGAAATTGCGTTCTTTGTGATACATATATGTGAGCATTCGTTTTTATATCTACATCAATTCTCTCACATATAACTAGTATAGGGTGTGTAGTTAGAAAATCTGAGTGAAAATAGAGTGCAAATCTATTAAGGATTGAGGGAATTCTCTAAGGCATGTTACTACATTCAAAACATTGTTTTAATTGGTTAATTGTGAACTAGTAAGTAGTGACTATGATTAAGAATGTGCTTAAATGTTAAATTGACTCAAATCTGTGGGAATGATAATCTATAACATGTCATGTGCATTGGAAATCCCTGAGGCAAACGTTGGAAGGTTTAGATTATGTTTGTTTGTTTTGTCTTGTTTTATTTCTTTGTTTTGCTCGAGGACTAGCAAAAGCTAAGTGTGGGGGAATTTGATAGGAGCATTTTTATGCGACTTAATTGGCTTGTTCTCATGCATTTATGTTGTTTTTCCTTAGTTAGTTTAGTGTTTAAAGTCATTTTCGTGCAATTTCAGGTTTTAGTGTCAAAGTATGCAAAAAGAAGCAATTTGGAGCATTCTAGAGCATTTTTGGGCCAAGATTGGATAGTGCAAGCATGGAGGCATGAGGATGGACGAATTTGAAGGCTTGAATTCAGTTAGGGAGCTGCAAGGGGGCCTAAAAACCTTATTTCTAGAAGGCTTTATCTATTCACACATGGTGCCTAATTTCTGAATTGGAAGACAAGCCGTCCTAGCTTGTCACTAGCCGCCCTACCTTGTCTCCTAGCCGTCCTAGCTTGTCTCCTAGCCGTCCTAGCTTGTCACTAGCCGTCCTACCTCGTCACTAGCCGTCCTACCTTGTCTCCTAGCCGCCCTAGCTTGTCACTAGCCGTCCTACCTTGTCTCCTAGCCATCCTAGCTTGTCTCCTAGCCGTCCTATCTTGTCTCCTACCTTGTCCAAGCCGTCCTACCTTGTCCAAGCTACACACATATATCCTTTAAGTGTTTCATGTATAGAATTTCTGGTACAAAACCTTTTGGTTTCAACTAAGTTCTAAACCTTTCCTAGCCCTATAAATAAGGCTTTGCAGCAAGGCACTAAGGGGATCACTCATTCACCCAATTTTCGTCCATTCGTCTAGCCACACCATTCTACACATCCTAAAATCCTAGAAACACAATTCCACCAAACACTACACCTTGTCGTGCCTATCCTCCATCCAATTCCATAATCCCTGACCCTAAAACACATCCCAACCACCCCATCCACCTTTGTGCCGTAGCAAGGAGAAAGAAGGAAGGACTCTTGGATGCTCAAGCTTCGTCGTTGGTGCATTCTAGGTGTAATTCGTTTTATGATTTCAATGTTTAATTTATTTTCCTTTCATTTTGCTATGAACATGAGTGGCTAAAACCCTATTGGTTAGGGGTGATTTCGAAGCCATAACTATGTGTGCAAGTTGATTTGATAAATTCCAGTTATGAATTCTTGAATCGTGAATGCAATTGGCTTAACTGTGCGAGTAATAACGTATTTGTGTTTGTTAATTAGGGGTCGACACTTAATTGGCTTGCATGAATATGATGCTAGAATATAAGTTTGTTTCACATAATTGTCACACACTTATATTCACAAGTAGTGAAGGTTGCTAGTCACAATCGCGTTAAGTTCAATTCCTAGCATAAGTGTCATGATGTCATAGTCACAAGTGCTTTGTCAATGCTTATAGTTTTCATTGAACGTAATGATCTTTGATTGCATCTTTATTATGATGTCATGTAAGGAACTTTTGAAGAATGCTTTGGGTTGTCGTATGATGTCATCCAATTCAATAACACAAGGAAAACTTGAGAATTAACTAGTGATGTCACGGTTAATTTGGGGCATTGTCATTCATAATTCTATGAAGGAATAACTGGAAATCGAGTCATTTGCATACTTGTCATGTGTGGAGAAAGAACCCCTAACTAGTCCATCATCCATTAAAAACCCCAAAAACGTTTCAAAATCAGTTTTACTTTGCAATCTGTTTTCTCAACTTTAATTTCGTCCAAATCAAATCCCCATTTACTTTGAAGTCTCAATTTAGTTAGAAATTGTTTTGGTTCATGTTTTTAAGTGTTTTGAGTCAAGTTTTCAACCAATTTCGTCCAAATTAGTGTAGGTGCTCAAAACTGCCCAGAAAGTGGTTTTTAGGCAGTTTTGAGTCTTCTAGTTGCTGTTTTGAGTTTTTGTTTTGTTTTAGTGTTTTAACTTTGGTTTTTCATTCTTTGAGTCCAAATTAGTGTTTTTAACTTTGTTTTGGAGTTCTTAGGTCAGTTTTCAAGAGTTTAGCAATCCCTCCTAATCCCCGGTTTTGAACGATCCCTACTTACATACTTTGCTACAATTGTCAGAAGAGGGTTTAATTTGTGTGCTTAATATATTTCGCATCAATGTGACGGGGGAATATCAAGAATTCGTCAAAGAGGACATATTTGAAACCACAAAACCCAAAGAAGTTGAATTTGACGACATTGGACAAGTCATAACCATCACATGCAATCTGGCCAAGTCCAATATCCCTGAAACTTTCAAGGGAGTGGTGTTTGTCATTGAGTTCTTGTCGGAGCACACAGGTAAGCCGCCTCCCCGAATTTCAATTTTGTTTTATACTGATATGCTGTTAATGATCCAGGCACCCACTTTAGAATTTAAACCATTACCGGATCATCTCAAGTATCACCCCCCATTCAAAGATAAATTCCATGCCGTGGGTTCCAATTGAGCCTAAGAAGGCTTCGTCCGGCTGCAAGACGTAAAAGAAAGCGCTACTTGGGAGGCAACCCAATGCACTGAATAAAACAAAGCTTGTTCATTAATTTTCGAGAAATTACAAATGTATCTAACAAAGAAAGAGAAAGGTGGAGCCTTCACAAGGGTTGTGTACGTGAGGCCCCACTACGTGGCAACACTCTCGGAGCAGGAGGCATCGGAGCAGGAGGCATCGGAGCAGAAGGTATCGGAGCAAGAGGCATAGGAGCGGGAGGCACCGAAGATAGATCATTCAAGGCCCCAATCCTTGGTGGAACGCTGGATGACCCAGGGAAAAGGTGCCTCTGGAAGAAAGCCGCAAGCCTTTGACGGTCATCAAGCTCATCAAGCTTCCTCTTCATGCCTGTCGAATAATTGTTGGCAAGCACGTGCAAACTTCGGTTCTCGTACTTAAGCTGTTTGATCTCCTGCTTAAGACTCTCCACCTCCACCATCAAGGATTCAACCTGACGGGAGCGAGCAAGTAGGCGTTGGCCCATGTTGGACACAGAGCCAGCGCACTGAACACTGAGAGCCAGGGACTCTTGAACGGCCAACTCATCGGACCGTCCTGAAAGCAGCTGACTATCTTTGGGAGTGAGGAGGTTCCGAGCTACTATCGTAGCCGTTGTTGCATCCGTCATCACAGAGTCTGTTGATGTATATTTCCTTCCTAATGCTAGAATATATTTAGTATAATGGCACAAGTAAGGGTGTCGAATCCACAGGGACTAATTGGACCTATGTAATTACTTGTTTTGCTAAAACTCTAAGAAATGAATCAAACTAATCAAAATAGGCATGTTAAGAAACTAGGCATGTTAAGTATTGAATCAAACTAGTCTAAATAGGCAGATTTGAATCAATCTAATCACACTATGCAGATTTGTGGTTGTAACTTGAAAACATACAAAAATGAAGTAAACACAAATCAATGAATCAACAACCAATATAATGGGATAGTATCAATGGAAATGAAGCTAGGGATTCGATTTCACCATTGCTCAACTAAGTCCATGTTTGTTAAGTTAGTTTATACTCATTCATCTACCTATTTCTTGAGTTTGTTTCACTTGGATATGATCAACCATATGATGTGTGGATTTGATCAAATGTCTCTAATCTTGAACCTAATTGTGATGTGCAACTTTGGTTCATAATCTAGAGTATGTAATTCACAAGAAACATTTACTAAACCAAAGGGAACACTTGGCAGGATGTTTGCCAAGCTTTCCCTTCATTCATTCACAAATCCACCAATATTAGACATGATGTATGCTTTAATCTTGGCTAAATAACTTGTGGTTAACTCAAATGGAGATCAAGCATACAAATCAACTCACAAATTCACAATTATAACAGAGAATGAAGCAAGAACTAGATAGACAAAATGAGCATTCTAACTTAATTACATGGCAAACTTTGCAAGGTTACATCGAATCCCTAAGGATAGATTAGTTACAATTCATGTTTACAACAGATTTGACATAAAAATATAAAACATGAATGAACATAGAATTGATAAGAATGAACCCTTGAAGCAAAACTGATGGTGAAGTCCTTGAAGAGTCCTTGGTGTTGCTTCTCCAAATGTGGTGCGGATGAAGTAGATTGGTTTGGTTTGGATGGTTTCTGCCCTTAGGACAGAAATGGACAAAGAATGGAGTGAAATGGGATAGGTTTTAGAGTGTATAATGGACTGAAAATGAAGAAGGAATTTTCAGACTGAAATGAATCTTAGAAGTTGCGGACCCCTTGTTGTATCAAGTTAGACTTGTTTTATGGCCAAGGATCTCTCCCCCAACATTCAGATTGGATCTAACATTTGTTTAACTCCAATGGCAGAGAATAAATCAGATGGAATGATGGGTTTCTGATGTAATGGGCGCATGGCATGGACAAGGTCTGCAAAATGTATTAATGTATTCAAGAAACACATGCTCTTGCTGCCACAAGTGAGTGGAACCTGCAAAGGTAACCTAGACCACCAGAAAATGTTTATACAAATATGGAAATGGGAAGAGAACACACGGTTTGAACAAGGAGATGGGATTTTCTGGAATAATGGTTGAATAACAAAAGGGAAGTGTGAAAACATGTGGATTTCTGAAATGATGGCTGCAAGGAGTGTGGTTTCTTTAATCAAAATGCATGTGAATGATGTTTTGGTGTTAGAGAAATGCAAAATCTGACTTGGACCACATGGGAGTGCACGGCATGGAGTGATTGTGATCATGGTAAAAATGTGGCTGATTAGATTAAGTAAAGGAAGTGGATGGTTTTGGCGCACAAGGGGGATGGACATGGATGTGTGGAATCTGATTTGGTGCTAGAAATTCATAACATGAAGGGATGATATGGGAACACACGGCCAAGGTTTTGAGCATGCATGTGAATGCATGTTATGGTGTTGGAAGCACATGGCTGACTTCAATGTTTTTGCCTTGTTTAAAATCACCCAATAAGGCCGAATTTCATCTCTTAACACTTCACATCTTTTCTGGAATGTTTTTACTTCATTTGCCTTCCCATTGATCCAAAATCACCCTTGGCTGCACACTAACACCAAATAACGTAAAATGCAACTAGTTTAATCCAAAACAATCACAAAGACGCCAAATAAGGAAGATATAAGTGCATGCAAAATGTGACTTATCAAATACCCCCAAACCTGGTTTTTGCTGGTCCTCGAGCAAACTTAAAACTAAAACACACAAAACACAAACATATAACTAAACCACTTTCGCTGGCTAAACGATTGCACTGAGCATGTGCAACAAGCCTTTGAACCCCTAGGTATCCCTAGTTGGAGGAGTTGTGTCTCCTGAGGGCTTACAGTGATGACACCCACAAACATCTACAAACACTGCAAACAAATTGGTTAATACATGCTTTAAACAAACTAATAAGAACCAACGAAGGTTTTGTCATTTATTCAACTCAAAAGTTTGCCACTTCAAAGAATCGTATCAATTGTAACGTATAAAGATATTTCTCAATGTCTTACAACTTCAAGGTCACCATACCCAAATGCTTAAGATAGAATTCGCCTCAACTCTACTCCTCACAGTTTCCACTCAAATTTTCACTCAGATCTTAAGGTTTAGTCTCTCAACAACATATATGAGTGAAATTATGTAAAGGAAATCAAAGTTCTCACATATGAAATCTGAAATGGAAGCACAGTTTCTGAGTAGATCTCATGAAATGAATCAAATACTAAAAACATAGATAACACACACACTTACCATCACCCATGAATACATCCTCAATGATCAGCTAGGTCTTTCTCAAGGTTGTAATGCAAGGCTTAGGGTACAGGTTATGAAAGACTTGATATGAAATGCTAGAGTTTGGGGCATACCAAAGTGTCTTTGAGGCTTTTCACTGGCATTTGTCTTCTTTTGTTTTTGACGTCCAGGCCCTATGCTTTATAATGAGGCGATTTGGAATTTGTATCCACTTTGATCCTCTTTTTTTTCTTTTTTTTTTTTCTCTTGTTTTTTTTAGAAACATTTTCAACAAAGGTGCCCTCGGTACACGCCACAATCTTGCTTTATAACTCAATCTGCCCTTAGTCTTTATCACATTGGTATTCCCCAAACTATAAGGTATGGCTTATAATGGGCTAGAATGGGTAGATTATGGTGTGGGTGATGAAAGAATTAGGCTAAAGTGTTTGGCTGCAACAAGGGTGAATGGAGCACACAAATGGGTAGGATTTAAGCCTTTTAGTAGTTAAACATGCATAGCCTAACCTCATCTCATTGAGTTCATTCACGAATGATACTAAACACATGGTATCTGCAAAGGAAAATGATTCTTAGTATCCGAACAAAATAGGAGTAATGAGATCATTTAAAGTGAAATTGAAAGAAAAAGATAGGAGTAGAAACAATTTAAACCCTCTCAAAGAAGCAATTAGGCTCAAAATGACTCACTAGGGTAGTCTCCACTATTCTTCTTTCAGAATTTAAGTATGGTACCTCTATCATCATAATTCCAAGAGTTATAGCTTTATACATGACAACAAGATGCAACACTTTTTCATAGCCACCCAATCGTTTATTTTCAAACATAACCCTCATATACATTCATATTAGCAAGCAAAAACACACTTAACCCAAACAAAACACAAAAACAAACAAAACACAAACCTTCCATCCCACACCCCCAAACCTAATCTAAACATTGTTCTCGATGTTTAAACTTTGTATGCAATGCAAGTAGGCAAAGAATATGGAATGGAAATAAAGGAAAGAACACAAACCACACTAGGTTGCCTCCTAGCAAGCGCTTTATTTAATGTCTAGGCAAGACATGGTAGCTTGTTCATGGTGTTGTAAACTCGAGAAAATCTACAACTTGATACACTGGCTCCTCTTCTATTTTCTCCAAATATGGTTTCAATCGCTGCCCATTGACTTTAAAAGAAGTGCCATTCTTCATGTTCTCTATCTCCACCGCTCCGTGGGGAAATGTTTGTAACACTTTGAATGGTCCCACCCACCTAGACTTCAGTTTCCCTGGAAAAAGTCTCAAACGTGAGTCATACAACAGTACTTTCATACCTTGGTGAAACTCCTTCCTTAGGATGGCTTTGTCATGATAGAGCTTAGTCCGTTCCTTGTAGATTTTGGCATTCTCATATGCCTCATTTCTAAGCTCTTCCAACTCATTAAGTTGGAGCTTCCTTGCTATTCCAGCATCCTTGTAATCAAAATTGAACTTCTTGATGGCCCAGTATGCACGGTGTTCAAGCTCCATTGGCAAATGGCAAGCTTTCCCAAACACAAGGCGATAAGGACTCATGCCAATGGGGGTCTTGTATGCTGTTCTATATGCCCATAGTGCATCATTCAACCTTAGTGACCAATCCTTTCTTGTAGGACTCACCGTCTTCATCAAGATGTTCTTGATCTCCCTGTTGCTAATCTCCACTTGTCCTGAGGTTTGAGGATGGTATGGGGTTGCCACTTTGTGGTTGATGTTGTACTTCTTCATCAATGATTCAAAAGGTTTGTTGCAGAAATGGCTACCACCATCACTAATAATAGCTCTTGGAGTTCCAAACCTACAAAAAATCACATCTTTAAGAAAATTCAACACAACCTTATGATCATTAGTTCTTGTAGCAATGGCTTCAACCCATTTGGATACGTAATCCACTGCCACTAATATGTATAAATAGCCAAAAGAGGATGGAAATGGTCCCATGAAGTCAATTCCCCAAACATCAAAGAGCTCCACCACCAAAATGTTGTTCAATGGCATTTCATTTCTTCGGCTAATGTTCCCCATTTTCTGGCACCTGTCACACTTAGAACAAAAATCAAAAGCATCCTTGAACAACGTAGGCCAAAAGAAACCAGATTGTAAAACTTTTAAAGATGTCTTTTTGGCACCAAAATGTCCTCCACATGCTAAAGTATGGCTAAATGTTAGGATGCTCTGTTGCTCACTCTCTGGGACACATCTCCTAATGATTTGATCAGGGCAATATTTAAACAAATATGGTTCGTCCCAAACGTAGTGTTTTACCATGGCAAGGAACTTCTTTCTTTCCTGAAAAGAAATGTCATCTCTCATTATACCACACGCAAGATAATTAACAAAATCCGCATACCATGGTTCTTGTTCTTGAATAACCAGGAGCTGTTCATCTGGAAATGATTCATTTAGAGGCAAAGGTTGCCCAACTCCATGGTTTTCATTAAGCCTGGACAAATGGTCGGCCACCACATTATCACTGCCCTTCTTATCTCGTATTTCCAAGTCAAACTCTTGTAGTAAGAGTATCCATCTAATCAAGCGTGGTTTAGCATCTTTCTTTGTCATCAAGTACCTAAGGGCTGCATGATCAGAAAACACAATAACTTTAGATCCCACAAGATATGACCTAAACTTTTCTAATGCAAAAACAATAGCAAGCAACTCCTTTTCAGTTGTGGAATAGTTGAGTTGAGCATCGTGCAGAGTCCGGCTTGCATAATAGATCACATGTGGAAGTTTGTTCACCCTTTGCCCTAAAACTGCACCAACAGCATAGTCAGATGCATCACACATTAATTCAAAAGGTAACGACCAATCTGGTGCCATAATAATAGGGGCCGAGGTTAGTTCACTTTTCAAAGTATTGAATGCATCCATACAAGCCTTATCAAAATGAAATACAACATCTTTAGCTAACAGATTGCATAATGGACGAGTGATCATTGAAAAGTTCTTAATGAAACGACGATAAAAACCCGCATGACCCAAAAAACTTCTTACTCCCTTCACAGTGGTGGGGGCTACCATATTGGTGATGACGTCAATTTTGGCTTTGTCTACCTCCATTCCTTTGCTAGAGATTACATGTCCCAACACAATTCCTTGTTTCACCATGAATTGGCACTTTTCCCAATTGAGAACCAAATTTGTTTCCTGACATCTTTGAAGCACTAACGATAGATGGTTAAGACATTCATCAAAAGAGGATCCAAACACTGAGAAGTCATCCATAAATACCTCAATGAACCTTTCTACCATGTCAGAAAAGATGGCCAACATGCATCTTTGGAATGTTGCTGGAGCATTGCAAAGTCCAAACGGCATTCTCCTATATGCAAATGTGCCAAAGGGGCACGTAAAGGTTGTTTTCTCTTGATCCTCCGGAGCGATTGCAATTTGATTGTAACCTGAGTAACCATCCAGAAAACAATAATGTGAGTAACCTGCCAATCTCTCAAGCATTTGATCTATGAAAGGCATAGGAAAATAATCTTTTCTAATGCTAGAATTCAACTTCCTGTAATCGGTGCAAACACGCCAACTAGCAGTGGGCTTTGTGGGCACAAGTTCATTGTTTTCATTCTTCATCACTGTGATTCCCACCTTCTTAGGCACCACTTGAATGGCACTCACCCATTTGCTATCAGAAATGGGATATATGATCCCCACATCCAACAATTTCAACACCTCATTCCTAACAACCTCCTTCATGTGTGGATTGAGCCTTCTTTGTGGTTCACGGGTTGACTTTGCCCCTTCCTCCAAAAGAATCCTATGCATGCACATGGTAGGGCTTATTCCCTTGATATCTGCAATAGACCAACCAAACACTGATTTGAACTCTTTTAACACCCTAATTAGTTTATCTTCTTCAATTGAGGTGAGATCAGAAGCTATGATAACTGGAAGAGTTTCAAATTCAGCTAGATATGCATATTTTAGATGTGGTGGAAGTGGTTTAAGTTCAAGTTTTGGTGCCTTAACAGTGGAAGGAATTAAATGTGACATTGATGATTCTAAAGGCTCGACAATAGGTGAAACATTCAAAGGATACAATGCTAATGCTTCCAAGGCAGCTACTTCTTCCATGAGTGCATCTTCTTCATCAAACTCATCTTGAGGTTGACTCAAAACAGTTTGTAATGGTTCATTCGATTGTGCCTGCAAGAACTTAGAGAATACAAGTGAATCAAGCACATCAATGGCATAACAATCAAAAGATGAAGAAGGATGCGAAAGAGATTCAAACACTTTGAATTGAACTGTCTCTCCTAACACTGTCATAGTGAGGAGTCCATTTTGCACATCAATGATGGTCTTGGCCGTGGCCATGAAAGGTCTCCCAAGCAATATAGGCAACTCACGATCATGTATAGGGGCTTCTTCCATGTCCAACACTACAAAATCTGCAGGCAAGATTAGTTTATCAACTTGAACTAGAATATCTTCTACTATACCTCTTGGATATTTTACGGATCTGTCTGCAAGTTGCAATGAAATGGTGGTGGCTTTCAAATCCCCCAAACCTAGTTGAAGGTACACTGAGTAAGGCATTAAGTTGATGCTAGCACCCAAATCAAGCATTGCCTTCTCTACTTTCTTGTCCCCTATGGTGATGTTGATAGAGAAACTTCCTGGGTCCTTGAGTTTTGGTGGAAGTTTTCTTTGCAACACTGCACTCACATTCTCAGACACCACTACCTTCTCATGTGGGCCATACTTCCTTTTGTAACTGTTCAACTCCTTGAAGAACTTCCCATATGCTGGCATGTTCCTGATGACATCAAGCAAAGGTAAGTTAACATTCACTTTGCTTAGTATATCAAAAATTTCTTTGAATGACTTATCCTGCTTGCTCTTGGCAAGTCTTCCAGGGAATGGTATTGGTGGAGTGTATGGTTTCTCAGCCTTGTGAAGATTTGGTGCTTCAAGTGAGGAAGTAGCATGGCTTGGTTCCTCGTTTGGTTTCTCATTTTCTCTTTGAGTAACACCTGCATTCACGTGATCATATTCATCAGTAACTTCATCTCCAACTCTATTATCAATAACCTTACCACTTCTAAGTGTAGTGATTGCTTTGGCTTGCTCTTGGTTCCTTTGGAGTATCACTGGTTGGCTTGGAAACTTTCCAACTTCTCTTTGGTTCAAGGCATCTGCAATCTGCCCCAATTGTGTCTCCATTTTGGTTAGGGCTGCTGAATGTTGTTGGAGAGTGCTATTTGTGGACTGTTGGAATTGCAAAGTGTTTTGGGCTAACAATTTAACTGTGTCCTCAAGGGTAGGGGCAGGTTTTGGTTGGAAATTTTGGAATTGATTGTTGTTCTTCCATGAAAGATTGGGATGATCTCTCCAACTCGGGTTATAGGTATTTGAATACACATCATTCCTTGGCCTTTGGTTGTAAGAGTTCATGAGGTTCACTTGTTCTTGAACATACTCGGGGTAAGCTTCCCTAGATGGACATTGGTGAGTAGGATGGCTTGGTATGTTGCAAATGGCACACACTTCATTAGTTTTTGGCACCATATTGAGCACGGATTCAAGCTTCCTTTCTAGGTTAGCTACCTGCAACAAAAGCTCATGGTTAGAACTTGTTTCATAAACTCCAACTTTCTTACCCCTCAAGTCTTTGTGTTGAGCATTAGACCCCAACATCTCATAAATGTTATACGACTCTTGAGCATTCTTTTTCTTCAATGCTCCACCTGCTGCATTATCAACAGTTGATTGACAATTTTGGGTTAGTCCATCATAAAAAATTTGCATTTGTAAGTGAAAAGGTAACCCATGGTGTGGACATTGTATCAAGAGGCCCTTAAAACGCTCCCAACACTCATTGAATGGTTCTCCATCATCTTGCTTGAAGTTGAAGATTTGTCCCCTTAATGTGGCTGTCTTTTGAGTGGAAAAGAACTTCTCCAAGAACTTCTTAGCCACGGCATCCCATGTAGTGAGGGATCCTGGTGTTAGAGTCATCAACCAACTCTTGGCCTTATCTTTCAAGGTGTAAGGAAACACCCTCATCCTCAAATTTGCTTCACTAACTCCCTGCAAAGGTAAACCACTCACAACATTGTAAAACTCTTTAATATGAGCTAAAGGGTCTTCATTAGGTAAACCATAAAATGAGGGAAACATATGAAAATGTGAAGATTTGAGATCATAGTTTCTAGCTTCTGTGGGCAGCAAGATGCATGAAGGTGAATTTGGTATGATTGGTTGAGCAAAGTCCTCCAAAGCTCTAAGTTCATCTTGGTTGCCCGCCATCTCTTCCTCTCTTTCCCAATCAATTTGCTCAGATCCTTTACTTGTTGAACTAGGTGAATTCCTTTCCTCTTCCTCAAGGATAAAGGATGAACTTGCTGGCACAAAGTTGTCCAATGTGTGGCCCTTTAACCTTTCAATTCTTTGGCCTAACTCAACAAGTTTATTTGACATATACTACCTGAAACAAAGTAACACAAGTGTGAATGAAAGTCAAGAAGCAAACAACAATGAAATGAACAAGAATAAACTTAAAAACGTTTGAAAAGACTCAAGGGACTCCAAACAAGCTAAAACTCTCAAAACTGCCTAAAAACACAAACTAGGCAGTTTTGACACTAAACACTTGGAAACTGACTTAATAACTCAAAAACAAAGTTTAAAACACTAAATTTGGCTCAAAGAATGCGAAACTAAACGCTTAGAACCCTTAAACAAACCTAAAACACAAAACAGCAACTAGAAGACTCAAAACTGCCTAAAAAACACTTTCTGGGCAGTTTTGAGCACCTACACTAATTTAGACGAAATTGGATGGAAACTTGAATCAAAACACTTAAAAACACATATCAAAACACTTTCTAACTAATTTGGACAAAACAAAGACTCAAAGGACTCAAAATAAGTTCAAAAGACTCAAAACTGCCTAAAAACACTAACTAGGCAGTTTCTGACCTTAAACCCAATTTTGGACGAAAATTAGGTTTGGACTTGACTCAAAATGCTTTAAAACACCAAATAAGACAGATTCTAAGCCTAAGACTTAACAAAATATGGAGGGCTTTGTATTTGGACGAAATGCAATTAAATGGACAGATTATAAAGAAAACAGATTTTCAAGCAAGTTGATGTAAACCAATGGATAATAGAATGGCTAAGGGATTCTTTTCCACACATGAAATGTATGCAACTTAAATCAACTTCCAGTTGTCAAAAACAAAACAATAAAAACACTCAAACAAGCTAAAACTCTCAAAACAGCCCCAAAACACTCAAAACTGCCTTAAAATCACTTTCTGGGCAGTTTTGAGCACTTTGGTAACTTTGGACGAAATTGAGTAATAGAATGAATCAAAATGCTTAAAAACACAAACTAAGATACTTTCTAACTAAAACACTCAACTTCCAGTTATCAAATTGACAAGTTATGAACCTTGACACTAATTAAAATAGCAAACAAGCAAACAAGCAATTACAAGGGACTGAAATCAGTCCCCGGCAACGGCGCCATTTTTGTTGATGTATATTTCCTTCCTAATGCTAGAATATATTTAGTATAATGGCACAAGTAAGGGTGTCGAATCCACAGGGACTAATTGGACCTATGTAATTACTTGTTTTGCTAAAACTCTAAGAAATGAATCAAACTAATCAAAATAGGCATGTTAAGAAACTAGGCATGTTAAGTATTGAATCAAACTAGTCTAAATAGGCAGATTTGAATCAATCTAATCACACTATGCAGATTTGTGGTTGTAACTTGAAAACATACGAAAATGAAGTAAACACAAATCAATGAATCAACAACCAATATAATGGGATAGTATCAATGGAAATGAAGCTAGGGATTCGATTTCACCATTGCTCAACTAAGTCCATGTTTGTTAAGTTAGTTTATACTCATTCATCTACCTATTTCTTGAGTTTGTTTCACTTGGATATGATCAACCATATGATGTGTGGATTTGATCAAATGTCTCTAATCTTGAACCTAATTGTGATGTGCAACTTTGGTTCATAATCTAGAGTATGTAATTCACAAGAAACATTTACTAAACCAAAGGGAACACTTGGCAGGATGTTTGCCAAGCTTTCCCTTCATTCATTCACAAATCCACCAATATTAGACATGATGTATGCTTTAATCTTGGCTAAATAACTTGTGGTTAACTCAAATGGAGATCAAGCATACAAATCAACTCACAAATTCACAATTATAACAGAGAATGAAGCAAGAACTAGATAGACAAAATGAGCATTCTAACTTAATTACATGGCAAACTTTGCAAGGTTACATCGAATCCCTAAGGATAGATTAGTTACAATTCATGTTTACAACAGATTTGACATAAAAATATAAAACATGAATGAACATAGAATTGATAAGAATGAACCCTTGAAGCAAAACTGATGGTGAAGTCCTTGAAGAGTCCTTGGTGTTGCTTCTCCAAATGTGGTGCGGATGAAGTAGATTGGTTTGGTTTGGATGGTTTCTGCCCTTAGGACAGAAATGGACAGAGAATGGAGTGAAATGGGATAGGTTTTAGAGTGTATAATGGACTGAAAATGAAGAAGGAATTTTCAGACTGAAATGAATCTTAGAAGTTGCGGACCCCTTGTTGTATCAAGTTAGACTTGTTTTATGGCCAAGGATCTCTCCCCCAACATTCAGATTGGATCTAACATTTGTTTAACTCCAATGGCAGAGAATAAATCAGATGGAATGATGGGTTTCTGATGTAATGGGCGCATGGCATGGACAAGGTCTGCAAAATGTATTAATGTATTCAAAGAAACACATGCTCTTGCTGCCACAAGTGAGTGGAACCTGCAAAGGTAACCTAGACCACCAGAAAATGTTTATACAAATATGGAAATGGGAAGAGAACACACGGTTTGAACAAGGAGATGGGATTTTCTGGAATAATGGTTGAATAACAAAAGGGAAGTGTGAAAACATGTGGATTTCTGAAATGATGGCTGCAAGGAGTGTGGTTTCTTTAATCAAAATGCATGTGAATTATGTTTTGGTGTTAGAGAAATGCAAAATCTGACTTGGACCACATGGGAGTGCACGGCATGGAGTGATTGTGATCATGGTAAAAATGTGGCTGATTAGATTAAGTAAAGGAAGTGGATGGTTTTGGCGCACAAGGGGGATGGACATGGATGTGTGGAATCTGATTTGGTGCTAGAAATTCATAACATGAAGGGATGATATGGGAACACACGGCCAAGGTTTTGAGCATGCATGTGAATGCATGTTATGGTGTTGGAAGCACATGGCTGACTTCAATGTTTTTGCCTTGTTTAAAATCACCCAATAAGGCCGAATTTCATCTCTTAACACTTCACATCTTTTCTGGAATGTTTTTACTTCATTTGCCTTCCCATTGATCCAAATTCACCCTTGGCTGCACACTAACACCAAATAACGTAAAATGCAACTAGTTTAATCCAAAACAATCACAAAGACGCCAAATAAGGAAGATATAAGTGCATGCAAAATGTGACTTATCAGAGTCCTCATCTGTAAGAGGGCCATGAGAAGATAAGAAAGACGGGCACCATACCTTATCCTGACGCGGCGCAACAGGATCATTGCTTAGACTCAAATCTAAGCAAATGTTTGATGGGTTAGATGAGCTAGCCATTTTTTCAAGAAGTTAAAAGAGAAGGGTTGGATGGAGTGAAATCTCGACGGGCCGGAGACGAATTCTGGGCAATTTTCAAGTGTGCATGCTAGAGGTTATCGATCACCTCTATTAAAGGAGAGGCGTTCACCGATTCAGAAATGAAGAGACACTACTCTTCAAAACCGGAATTTCCGGCGTAAAGATCGCCAGCTGGTCAGACGCAATCCCGGCTTTTCAGAAAGCGTGTGTAACTTTGTCAAAAGCTCCCAGCTTTTCAGAAGACGTGTGGAAGGCGAGAAATCAGCTGCACACTTTTACCGACAAGCGTGGGAGACAAAGCCGAAAGCTCCCGGCTTTTCAGAAAGCGTGTGCCACTTTGTCGAAAGCTCCCGGCTTTTCAGAAGACGCGTGCCACTTTGTCAAAAGCTCCCGGCTTTTCAGAAGACGCGTGGAGGACATTGCCGCATCCGCACTGCCATTTGCCATTACAATTCCTATATACATCAACATTCATGGCAAGGCATGCACCCACAAACGCATAACTTTCCTTCTCGGCCGAAAATGTAAGCTGCAACCAACCCTCTCAAACATGCTCAGTTTTCTCCTTCTCTTGAGAACACATTTTCAACCATGGATGTATCCCCCAAAGAAGATACCAAATGCCTGGAGTACAAAGGAGGCAAGAGGAAATGGTGGATCGAAGCATGTGGAGACATTCGCTGCCTCTTCGAAAGCAAAGGTATCACATATCATCAAGGGCGAAAGCAAAGGTATCTCATATCATGCTCTTGATGCGAACTAAGTAAGCACACAAATTAAAACCCTCTTGTGACAATTGTAGTATATGAATAAGTAGGGATCGTTCTTAACCGGGGATTAGGAGGGATTGCAAAATCACTTGGAAACTGACTTAAAAACGTAAAATAAAGTTTGAAACACTAAACTAGACTCAAAGAATGCAAAACAAAACAATAAAAACACTAAAACAAATCAAAAGACTCAAAACAGCCCCAAAACACTCAAAACTGCCTTAAAATCACTTTCTGGGCAGTTTTGAGCACTTTGACAACTTTGGACGAAATTGGGTAATAGAATGAATCAAAATGCTTAAAAACACAAACTAAGACACTTTCTAACTTAATTGGACACAAAAGTAGGGGGGGATTGAGTTTTTGACGAAATTAATTAAAATGCACAGATTGTCAATTAGGGCAGATTCTAAATATGAATGTAATGAAAATATGGATGAATGCTAGCTAGAAGGTTCTTCTCCACACATGTCACACTTGCATACACTTTGATTTTCAGTTGGTCTTTCGATAAATTATGAAACTCAACACTCCGGGTTAATTAGGTCCGCTTAAATTAACCGTCAAGTTCTCCTTAAGTTAATGAATTGGATGGGTTAGCGCAACGCAATTCAAAACATTCTCCAAAAGTCCTTTACGTGAAAAGCACAATAAAGATACAATCAAAGATCATTAAGCATCATGAAAACTATAAGTGTTGACGAGGCATTCGTTACTATGATGAGCATGAAACTAGTGCCAAGAATTCATTTAACACGATTGTTTATAAGCAATCTCCACTACTCAAATAAGGTGTCCTACTTGAAGTAGGAAAGTCAAAATCCAAATGGTCTCAAGTGAAGCAACAAAGAAGTTTTCCAAGTCCAAGAAGGAAAAGGAGTCCAAGATGAAGAAGGAATGATGAAGACAAGGTTTCCTAATCCTAATAGGCAAAGTTTCCAAGTACAATGAGGAGTCCTTATCCATTTAGGGCACCTTATCCATTTAGGACACCTTATCCTAATCCTATAGGGATGCCATGCACTTTACCTTATCTTGGAGGGTTTCTAGAAGCCTTAGATGCCCTATCCTATCCTTGCCGTGGGTTTTATCCAATTCCCCTTAGTTTTAGGGCTTTCTAGAAGCCCTAAACATTATCCCTAAGCTTTGCCGCACCCTTATCCCTTTTTCCCTACAAATTTGGCACTTAAAGCATGATTCTAGGAACCTTATCTTATCTCCTACAAAGGTGGCGCCCAAACCCTTCTAGAAATCTGATTTCCCTTGCCTTGCAAGGCATTCTAGAAGCCTTATCACCTTATCCCATACCTGCCACACCTAGGAAGCATTATCCCTCTCTATTTCTGATTTCTAAGCCTATTTCCTAGTTGATTTGGGTTATTCAAGTCCATATCTGATTAGCCTAGGGTTTTAAGTGCCTATATATACTCATATTAACCCCTAGATCAGATCACCACCTCTCATACACATTCATTCATTCCAGAAATTCGTCAAAACCTCTCCACACCCTTGCCGCAGCCACCAAACACCTATTTCCCTAGTTTTGGACCTTTGCCGCACCATCCCCTTCCCCTAAACACTACTACATCCCTCCATAACCATACATCCATACACCTAAGGCCCTAAAACCTGTCCCTAGATCTTTGCCGCACCAAGGAGGAGGAGAAGGAAGCTCGGAAGTTCATGCAATTCAAGTTCGCGTCGCTGGAATTTCTAGGTGTTTCTTTTCCTTTGATTTCAATGTTTAATTTCAATTCTCTTTGTTTTGTGCGTATGAGGAACTAAACCCCCCCTTGGCTAGGGGGGGATTCGAAATACATGTTTATGCTTGCAATATAATTTGATTACTTCTAATTGCGTTTCATAAGTTGTGAATTCAATTTACTTATCTATGTGAATTACATTGATTTGTGTGTGTTGGTTGAGAGTGCACGCTTAATTATCATGCATAAATTGGATGCTAGGATATAAGGAAATTTCACCTAATCGTTATGGAATTGTATTCACAAGTAGTAAAGGTTGATGATCTCAATCGCGTTAAGTAAATTCTTGGCATAAGTTTCATGCAATCATAGTAACAAGTGCTTCGTCAATGCTTATGGTTTTCATAGAACTTAATGATTCTTGCTTGTATCTCTATTATGCAATCATGTAGGGGACTTGTGGGGAATGTTTTGGGTTGTCGTATGTAATCATCCAATTCAATAACGTTAGGAAAATCTGAGGGTTAATTAGTGCAATTCACGGTTAATCTGGGGCGTTGAGAATTCATGGTTTATTGAAAAGCAATTAGAAATCGGTTTGTGTGCAAGTATAACATGTGTGGAGATGAACCCCTTAGCTAGCTTCCATCCCATTCATTAAATCCAAATTCGTTTTAAAATCTGTTCGTTTTACAAAGTTTTAAGTTTTGTTTTTAAATTCGTCCAAAACCAATCCCCCTTTGCTTTGTTGAGTCATAATAGTTAGAAATCACTTTAGTTTGTGTTTTTAAGTATCTTAGGTCAAGTTAAAACCAATTTTCGTCCAAAGTTGTGTCTAGTGTTCAAAACTGCCCAGATTGTGTTTTTAAGGCAGTTTTGAGTGTTTTGGTGCTGTTTTGAGTCTTTTGGTTTGTTTTGGTGTTTTAAAGTTTAGTTTTGCATTCTTTGAGTCTAGTATAGTGTTTTATATTGTGTTTCTACGTTTTTGAGTCAAATCCAAGTGATTAACAATCCCTCCTAATCCCCGGTCCAGAACGATCCCTACTTACATTCTTCACTACAATTGATAAAAAGAGGGTTTAATTTGTGTGCGTATAATTCTCACATCAAATTTTGGCGCTGTTGCCGGGGATTAGTAAAATTGTTAATCCCTTTGTTTGTTTGTTTATTTTTCTTTTGATATTTGATTTAGTTTTATTTCTTTGATTTCAGGTACTAGGGAAGCAAGACATGGCAATTGCTAATCTTCAAGCTCAAATAGCGAATCTTACGTGTCAGTTATCACAGTATGCTGAAGGGTCCACAATGCAAAGTGTCCCTACATTTGGTGCTCCTTATAGGCAAGAATATCAAGCAAATCTATGTCCACAAAGAAGTTGGGAGAATGTCAATACCTGGGGTTATGAAGATCATAATCAATCAAGGAACAATTTGTTTTCCAACATGTACAATTCAGATTGGAGTGATCATTCAAACTCTATGTGGTGGGAATCTCAAAAAGTTCAACAAGAAGGATATTGGCAGCCATATGAGGAGTTATATTCAAGCCCTATGCAGCCACCACAACCTTATATACAACCTGCCCAAACAAATTCAGGTGCGTCTTTGTATAATGATACGCTTATTAAGTTACTCACCAATTTGTCTCAGGGGCAAGAAAATCAAAAGAAAGCAATGCAAAATCGAGACAAAAGGTTGGACCACTTGGAAAAGCAAATTGGGCAGATAGCGGAATTTGTAGGACAATTTCATGACCAAGGCAAACTCCCTAGTTCAACCATTGTAAATCCGAAGGGAGGATTTGAAACCACCGATGCTATCACGTTAAGAACTGCCAAAGAGGTTGGAACGGACCCTCAACTATCAAAATCACATCACAAGGAAGATGAAAGATTGCAATTTGAGGAAGAGGAGTTGGACAACGCCACGGCAAGGGTGGAAACACCATTGCCGCAACCACCTCAAGATCCCAATTCGCCCACCATAGGTAAGGTTGTTCCAAATTTAATTATTTCTAACCCCATTCCACCAAATGTCCCTATTCCTTGCAGGTTCATGAATTCCAAGGAAGAAGACAGTGAAAAAGACATATTGGAAGCCCTTCAAAAGGTGAAAAGTAGGGAATATCAAGAATTCATCAAAGAGGATGTTCTTGAGACAAAGAACCCCAAAGAAGTTGAATTTTATGACACAGGACAAGGAACAATCCTCACACCAAATCTGTCCAAGTGCAAAGTTCCTGAAACGTTCAAAGAAGATGTGTTTATCCTTGAGTTCTTGTTGGAGGACATAGGTAAGCCACCTCCTCCAATTTCAATTTCGTTTTATACTAATAGGTTGTTGATGATTCAGGCACCCAATCTTGAATTTAAACCATTACCGGATCATTTCAAGTATCACCTCCCATTCAAAGATCACCTCCATGCCGTGGGCACTAAGGGAGCTTAAAATGAGGTCTTCGTCCGGCTGTACGACGTTAAAGCAAGCGCTACTTGGGAGGCAACCCATGCATTCAACAAAGGAAGACCGAGAAAGCACTCCAATTCCAGATTTGCGTTCCTAAACTCTTCTCTTTGTTGTTGATTTTGTTTCTGCCATGTTAGGTTGTTAGATGTTGTTTTGTTTGTTTGTTTGTTATTTGTGTGAGTCTATGCTTGAAACATTGAGGACAATGTTTGATTTAAGTGTGGGGGGGTAACCAAAGTGTTTTGATGCAAATTCGTAGGGTTTTGTCACCCATAATTTCAAATGTTGTTTCTTGCTGTTTTTAGGTGTTTTTAGGCTGTTTTGAAGTGTTTTTATGTCTTTTGTTCAGAAAATCCGAAAATTTACAAAAAAATTTGCAAAAATTGTTTTGAAAACCCAAAAAGAGTTGTTTTAAGTTGTTTTTGTGTGTTTGTGTCTTAGGGTACCTTCCAACACAATGATGAGGATTCGGTTTGTAATTGCATGACTGTTAAAGAGAATGATTAACATGGATGGAAGTTTGATTTACTCTTTGTTTATGCTTGGTTGTGGTTATAACTTATGACTTCACATGTAATCAAAAAGAAAAAAAAAATTAGTTTTTGTAACATGCTTGAAGGAAGGAACTCAAACAAATGCTACAACCTTGTGAGACTTGAGCCTAAACGTTTATTTGGAGAGTTCAAATCTGTGCATTCTTGTTTTCTAAAGTCGTTGCATGATCTCATTATTCTTTGCTTGGTTACTACTTAGAAGGCGTTTCATCATTTAGTTCCAAATACTAGAACTCATGCCAATTTCATTCAAAACATGTTATTGAATTGCATAACACATATTCAAGATGAAGTTAGTAGTTACCACCATAGCCAAAAATCCATCATTCCATGCATGTGTTTTTGTAGGTTTAAACCCGTTTGAGCCTTATTTAGCCTATTTTCGTTGTTAGCCACATTATCCTCACCTAGCCTAGATTAGGACTTTCCATACCTTTGTTCTTAAAGGATAGTAAAGCACGACTTAGGGTGAACTCCTTTGGTCAATATATGGCAGGAAACGAGTGTGGGGGAAGATGATAGGGCACGAAAAAGGAGAAAAAGAAAAGAAAAAAAAGAAAAAAAGAAGAAAAGAAGAGAAATTCGTAGAAAAATCAAAAGAAAATAGAAAAGTGTTGAAAAGAAAGAAAAAGAGTTGAAAAATAAGTGAGAATGAACTCACAAGTGTTGGTTGTTGAAGGAAGGGTCCAAAAGAGTGAATTTGACCCTAAATGTTGCATGAATCTTCCCCTTTGTGTTGAAAGTTATTTTCTGCACTCTAAAGTGAATTCTAAGTATCAAGTTCATTGCTTTGCTTACTATTGTTTAAAGAACGTTTGTTTTATCCTTTACCTTTCTTTGTTAGCCAATACCCCTAGCCCCGTTACAACCCTTGACTTTAATCTTGAGTGTTATGTGTTTCAATTTGTGGAGTTTAAAATTGGTACGAGCATATAGTGTCACTGGTTCTCGCATCTAAGTAGTAGCATTCCATTCATGAGATCATATTGATAAACATGCTATTTAACTCCGAAAAGTGCTTTCTTTGTCATACATATATGTGAGCATTCGTTTTCATATTTACATCTATCTTCTCACATATAACTAGTATAGGGTGGGTAGTCAGAAAATCTGTGTGAAAATTGAGTGCATATCTAGTAAGGAATTGAGGAAATTCTCTAAGGCATGTTACTACATTCAAAATCATGTTTTAATTGGTTATTTGTGAACTAATGAGTAGTGACTATGATTAAGTAAATGCTTAAGCGTAAAGATGGCTAAAATCTGTGGGAATGATGATTTTTAACATGTCATGTGCATTGGAAATCCCTGAGGCGATTGTTGGAAGGTGTAGGTTGTGTTTTACTCGGTTTACTTCGTTATTTACTTTGTTTCATTTTGTTTTGCTCGAGGACTAGCAAAAGCTAAGTGTGGGGGAATTTGATGGGAGCATATTTATGCACCTTAGTTTAGCTTGTTCTTGTGCATTTAAAGTGTTTTTCCTTAGTAAAGTAGTCTTTTAAGCTAGTTTTATGTATTTTCAGGTTTTAAGGGCAAAGTATGCAAAAGGATGCATTTTGGAGACTTTTGGAGCAAATTAGAGCTTGGAATGGACATCATATGCTTGGAGCCAAGAGGATGGACGAAATTGAAGATTTGAAGATGATGATTCCTACTTGAGCAAGGTTTCCTAGTTGAAGTAGGAAAGTCCCTAATGAAAATGGGTTTCCTAGTTGAAGATGGATTCCTAGAAGAATGAAGATTCCTACTCAAATAAGGTGTCCTACTTGAAGTAGGAAAGTCAAAATCCAAATGGTCTCAAGTGAAGCAACAAAGAAGTTTTCCAAGTCCAAGAAGGAAAAGGAGTCCAAGATGAAGAAGGAATGATGAAGACAAGGTTTCCTAATCCTAATAGGCAAAGTTTTCAAGTACAATGAGGAGTCCTTATCCATTTAGGACACCTTATCCTAATCCTATAGGGATGCCATGCACTTTACCTTATCTTGGAGGGTTTCTAGAAGCCTTAGATGCCCTATCCTATCCTTGCCGTGGGTTTTATCCAATTCCCCTTAGTTTTAGGGCTTTCTAGAAGCCCTAAACATTATCCCTAAGCTTTGCCGCACCCTTATCCCTTTTTCCCTACAAATTTGGCACTTAAAGCATGATTCTAGGAACCTTATCTTATCTCCTACAAAGGTGGCGTCCAAACCCTTCTAGAAATCTGATTTCCCTTGCCTTGCAAGGCATTCTAGAAGCCTTATCACCTTATCCCATACCTGCCGCACCTAGGAAGCATTATCCCTCTCTATTTCTGATTTCTAAGCCTATTTCCTAGTTGATTTGGGTTATTCAAGTCCATATCTGATTAGCCTAGGGTTTTAAGTGCCTATATATACTCATATTAACCCCTAGATCAGATCACCACCTCTCATACACATTCATTCATTCCAAAAATTCGTCAAAACCTCTCCACACCCTTGCCGCAGCCACCAAACACCTATTTCCCTAGTTTTAGACCTTTGCCGCACCATCCCCTTCCCCTAAACACTACTACATCCCTCCATAACCATACATCCATACACCTAAGGCCCTAAAACCTGTCCCTAGATCTTTGCCGCACCAAGGAGGAGGAGAAGGAAGCTCGGAAGTTCATGCAATTCAAGTTCGCGTCGCTGGAATTTCTAGGTGTTTCTTTTCCTTTGATTTCAATGTTTAATTTCAATTCTCTTTGTTTTGTGCGTATGAGGAACTAAACCCCCCCTTGGCTAGGGGGGGATTCGAAATACATGTTTATGCTTGCAATATAATTTGATTACTTCTAATTGCGTTTCATAAGTTGTGAATTCAATTTACTTATCTATGTGAATTACATTGATTTGTGTGTGTTGGTTGAGAGTGCACGCTTAATTATCATGCATAAATTGGATGCTAGGATATAAGGAAATTTCACCTAATCGTTATGGAATTATATTCACAAGTAGTAAAGGTTGATGATCTCAATCGCGTTAAGTAAATTCTTGGCATAAGTTTCATGCAATCATAGTAACAAGTGCTTCGTCAATGCTTATGGTTTTCATAGAACTTCATGATTCTTGCTTGTATCTCTATTATGCAATCATGTAGGGGACTTGTGGGGAATGTTTTGGGTTGTCGTATGCAATCATCCAATTCAATAACGTTAGGAAAATCTGAGGGTTAATTAGTGCAATTCACGGTTAATCTGGGGCGTTGAGAATTCATGGTTTATTGAAAAGCAATTAGAAATCGGTTTGTGTGCAAGTATAACATGTGTGGAGATGAACCCCTTAGCTAGCTTCCATCCCATTCATTAAATCCAAATTCGTTTTAAAATCTGTTCGTTTTACAAAGTTTTAAGTTTTGTTTTTAAATTCGTCCAAAACCAATCCCCCTTTGCTTTGTTGAGTCATAATAGTTAGAAATCACTTTAGTTTGTGTTTTTAAGTATCTTAGGTCAAGTTAAAACCAATTTTCGTCCAAAGTTGTGTCTAGTGTTCAAAACTGTCCAGATTGTGTTTTTAAGGCAGTTTTGAGTGTTTTGGTGCCGTTTTGAGTCTTTTGGTTTGTTTTGGTGTTTTAAAGTTTAGTTTTGCATTCTTTGAGTCTAGTATAGTGTTTTATATTGTGTTTCTACGTTTTTGAGTCAAATCCAAGTGATTAACAATCCCTCCTAATCCCCGGTCCAGAACGATCCCTACTTACATTCTTCACTACAATTGATAAAAAGAGGGTTTAATTTGTGTGCGTATAATTCTCACATCAGCGTCAAATTCATGCATGAACATTAAGCGTGCACTCTCAATAAACATACACAAACAAGTTATCAATCACACAGTTAAACGAATTGAATCAATCATTCATGAAATTCCAACCAAAAGTAATCAATTCATATTGCAAGCATAAACATGGTTTCGAATCACCCCCTAGCTAACTAGGGGGATTTAGCCTCTCATGTTCACAAAAAGATAATTACAAATAAATTTAAACATAAAGCACAAAGGATTGATTACACCTAGAACGCCCAACGAATCCACGTGAATTGATGCGCGTCGAAGCTCTTCTTTCCTCTTCTCCTTCTGCGGCAGATTTGTTATGGGTGGTTTTTGGATGGTTTTCTGGGTTAGGGATAGATTTAAGGTGGTTTAGGGATGTGGCAAGGCTATGGGGTGGTTTAGGGTGGTTTGTAAGGTGGTGGAATGGTGGAGATGGCGGCTGGAATGGAAGGGGAAGATGGAGAGGTGGCTGCGGATTAGAGAGGATTTCTGATGGTGGCTACGGTTTGTGTTAGGGTTATGGAGGCTACGGTTCAATGGAGAGAATGGGAGATGTCTTGCGGCTTAGAGAGGAAAATATGATATGATGGCTGATTAGAATTAGGGTGAAAGTGTAGAATGGGAGAGAATGGATGGTGGCTGCGGCTTTGAGAGAATTAGGTTGTAAATGTGGCTGAATGTGTATGGAATGAATGAATGGGAGAATTAGGTGCGGCTAGGGTGCAATATGTGTATATTAGTGGCTGAAAATTATGAATCAATGGATGAGATTCTAGGGTGAATTAAAGGGTGTGGCTGAGATGGATTTAGAAAGCTTTAGGGTGAAATATGGATGGTGGCTTGCGGCTGCAAGGGATTAGGGTGATGGGATGATACGGTTTTAAGAATGAATGGGAAGTGAATTTGTGAATGAATGAGAGGGGAATGGAAGTCCACGGCTTGGGAATGTGAATTAGGTTAAATAGATTATGGGAAGGAATGGGAATAAGTGGCTGAATGAATATGGAAGGAGAGGTGCGGCTGCAAGGAGCAAGGCTAGGGTTTAGAATTAGGGTTTAGTGCATGAAATGGGCCAGAAATACCCCCCCTTGCACGGCAAGGAAAGGGGCTTGGGCTAAAGCCCACGGCATTGGGTGTTAAGGGCCTTATGGCCTTCGTTTTGTGTCCTAAAGCGCCTACAAGGATTTCAAAGTGGCTAGAAAATGCGGACGTTTAAGATTAGGAAAGGTTACCAAAACGGGAAACTTAGGGTCAACTTTCCTAAAATAGGAAACCTTGTTTGAGTAGGATTCCTCGTTTTGGTAAGAATTCATCGTTGGCGTAGGAATTCGTCGTTTCTTCAAATCTTCAACTCATTCATTCCTCTTTCGCTCCAAAAGACTCCAATTTGCATCTTCTTGCACATTTTGGCCTTATACTCTGAAAATACACAAAAGTGGCTTTAAACACTAAAATAGCTAAATAAACACAACATAAATGCATGAGAACAAGCTAATTAAGTCGCATGAATATGCTCCTATCAGCTCTTTCCCTGTCTTTTCCTTTGTCCTTGATATTACTTGCATGGCAAAGTGAAAGAAGCAATCAGCCGGCACTTGGAGTCTACCTGGACTCTATTCCCTGGTTGCTTACCTAGCGTTGCTCTCGAGTAGTCATCTTCAACGGTTGATACACTTCCAGAGAAGGGACCACTTCTGCAAAGGGGAGCAAGTAAGGCAAAGGAAAATGATACATTGAAGCATGAGGAGACAAGCATATGCTGAGCTATCCTCTAACCCTCTTCAATACGAATTGGAGAGATTGAACAAAGAAACAGATAAAAGGAGTAAGCTCAGACCTTCGGGGGAGACCAAAAGAATCCTGCTGCCCAGTTCAAGAGTAGCACAAAGGAAAATCAACGATCGGAGGAAACCAAAAGAATCTCCAGCTCAGTTCAAGAGTAGCCTGTGGAAAAACTCACGATGAAGCCTCACTGCAATCACCAAGGAGAAGATGGAATTTACACTCCATAACCAGATTTGCATCCCTAAACTCTTCTCTTTGTTAGATACATTCTGCCATGTTTAGTATGTTTAGTTGCTGTTTATGTGTTTACTTTTGTTTGGTGTGTTTTAAGCTTAAAACATTGAGGACAATGTTTGATTTAAGTGTGGGGGGGTAACTAAGTATATTTGATGCAAATTCGCGGGATTTTATCACCCATAACTTCTAGTGTTGTTCCTTGCTGTTTTAAAATGTTTTTAAACTGATTTGGAGTGTTTTAGTCTGTTTTGTGTTATAACTCCGAAAATCACATAAAAATTTGAAAAACATGTTTTGAAAAGCCTAAAAAGAGTGTTTTGAGTCGTTTTTGTGTCGTAGGTACCTTCCAACACTTGCCTCAGGATTTGGTTTTTAATTGCATGACTGTTAAAAAGAGTTATAAACATAGAGAAAAGTTTGATTTACTCTTGGTATATGCTTAGTTATGGTTATAATGTATGACTTCACATGCAATCATAAAAGAAAAATTAGTTTTTGTAACATGCCTGAAGGAAGGAACTCAAACAAACGCTACAACCCTGAGAGACTTGAGCCTATAACGTTCTTTGGAGAGTATAATCTGTGATTTCTTGTTTTCTAAAGTCGTTGCATGATCTCATTATTCTTTGCTTGGTTACTACTTAGAAGGCGTTTCATCATATAGTTCCAAATGCTAGAACTCATGCCCATTTCATTCAAAGCATGTTATTGATTTGCATAACACATATTCAAGAAGAAGTTGTGTAGTGACCACCACCATAGCCAAATAGCCTTACTTCCCATATTTCGTATATGTTGTAAGTTTTAACCCCGTTGAGCCTTGTTTAGCCTTTATTCTTTGTTTACCCACATTTTCTTCACCTAGCCTAGTTTAGGACAATGAGTGTGGGGGAGAGAATGTTTAAGTGTTTATGTATGTTTTGAGATTCAAAAGAAAAGAAAAAAAAAAAGAAAAGAAAGAAAGAAAGAGAAAAAAAAAAAACTTGAAAAAAATGAAAGAATGAGTGATTGAAGAAAGGGTCCAAAACACCAATTCTGGCCGTAAATTGTCTAAATTCTCCCTTTTTGTTCAAAAGTTGAGTTTTCATTCAAAAGTGAATTCTAAGTTGATTCAAGTGCTTTGCTCACTATTTCTTTAAGAACCTTTGTTTTCCATATCCCTTCTTTGTTATCCACACGCCCCGAACCCCATTACAACACGTGACTTCAATCTTGAGTGTTATGTGTTTCAATTTGTGGAGTTTGAACTTGGTATGAGCATATGGTGTCACTGGTTCTCGCGTCTAAGTAGTAGCATGCCATTCATGAGATCATATCTAAACATGCTTATTAACTCCAGAAATTGCGTTCTTTGTGATACATATATGTGAGTGTTCGGTTTCATGTTTACATCAATCTTCTCACATATACTTAGTGTAGGGTGTGTAGTCAGAAAATCTGAGTAAAAATTGAGTGCATATCTTGTGAGGAATTGAGCAAATTCTCTAAGGCATGTTACTACATTCAAAACATGGTTTTAAATGCTTAATTGTGAAATAGTATGTGGTGACTGTGATTAAGAATGTAATTAAGTGTGAAGATGACTAAAATCTGTGGGAATGATGATTTTTAACATGTCATGTGCATTGGAAATCCCTAAGACGATTGTTGGAAGGTTTAGGTTGTGTTTTACTTGTTTTGTTTCGTTTCGTTTTGTTTTGTTTTTCTTTCTGTTTTGCTCGAGGACTAGCAAAAGATAAGTGTGGGGGTATTTGATAGGAGCATATTCATGCGACTTAAATGGCTTGTTCTCGTGCATTTACGTTATGTTTCTTTAGTTATTTTAGTCCTTTATGCTTCTTTTGTGTGTTTTCAGGTTCTAAGGGCAAAGTATGCAAAATGGTGCATTTTGGAGTAGTTTGGGGCATTAAATGGATTGCATATACTTGAAGCCAAGTAGATGGACGAAATTGAAGACCAAAGGAGGCCCTTTGTACCAGAAATTCACACCAACACATCCCATTTCAGATTGCATTCCAATCATTCCAGCCAAGCCACATGCACTTGATAGGAGCATATTCATGCGACTTAAATGGCTTGTTCTCGTGCATTTACGTTATGTTTCTTTAGTTATTTTAGTCCTTTATGCTTCTTTTGTGTGTTTTCAGGTTCTAAGGGCAAAGTATGCAAAAGGGTGCATTTTGGAGTAGTTTGGGGCGTTAAATGGATTGCATATACTTGAAGCCAAGTAGATGGACGAAATTGAAGACCAAAGGAGGCCCTTTGTACCAGAAATTCACACCAACACATCCCATTTCAGATTGCATTCCAATCATTCCAGCCAAGCCACATGCACTCCCTTTAATTTATTCAACCTAGCTGTCAAAGCACATGCACTCCCATCCATTTCATCATTGCAGCCACATATAGCTTTAATTCACATGTAAACAATCATGCATTCCCTTCATATAAATCAGCCACATGCACCCATAATCATTCAACCAACTTTGCACATGCATTCATCATCATAACCTAGCTGTCATTACCCTTTAATCACATGCATAAATTAGCCACATGCATCTCCCATCACCATTCCAGATTTCCACCAAGTTCCTAGCTGTCATATTCCCTCCTTTTCACCTATAAATAAGCATCCATTGCAGCCACAATTCATTCATTCTTCCATACACATTTTAGTCACAAACACCAACCATTCCCTTGTGCCGTGCTCTCTCCCTAATAATCCAAACACCACACCAGAAATCATCCCATTGCCGTGGTCTCCTCCTTCCATTTTCACCACTCCCCAAACCATTCACACCATCAAACTATCCTTAGACCTTGTGCTACAACGAAGAGGAAGATAAGAGGGCCTAAACGTTCATACAATTCAAGTTTGAGTTGTTGGAATGTTTAGGTGTTTCTTTGATTTCAATGTTTAATTTCAATACTCTTTGTTTTGTACGAATGAGGAATGGAAGAGAAGAGGGCCTAAACGTTCATACAATTCAAGTTTGAGTTGTTGGAATGTTTAGGTGTTTCTTTGATTCTCTTTGTTTTGTATCATGAGGAACTAAACCCTCCCTTGGCTAGGGGGGGATTCGAAATATATGTTTATGCTTGCATTTTGATTTGATTACTTCTAATTGCGTTTCATAAGTTGTGGATTCAATTTGTTTAACTGTTTGATTGATAACTTATTTATGTATGTTTATTGAGAGTGCACGCTTAATTTTCATGCATGAATATGACGCCAGAATATAAGTGAGTTCCACCTAATAGTTATGAACTTATATTCACAAGTAGTGGAGGTTGCTTATAAACAATCGCGTTAAATGAATTCTTGGCAAGAGTATCATGCATTCATAGTTACAATTGCCTCGTCAACACTTATAATTTTCATAGAACATAATGATCTCTCATTGTATCTCTTCTATTGATAGGAGCATATTTATGCACCTTAGTTTAGCTTGTTCTTGTGCATTTAAAGTGTTTTTCCTTAGTAAAGTAGTCTTTTAAGCTAGTTTTATGTATTTTCAGGTTTTAAGGGCAAAGTATGCAAAAGGATGCATTTTGGAGCCTTTTGGAGCAAATTAGAGCTTGGAATGGACCTCATATGCTTAGAGCCAAGAGGATGGACGAAATTGAAGATTTGAAGATGATGTTTCCTACTTAAACAAGGTTTCCTAGTTGAAGTAGGAAAGCCCCTAATGGAAATGGGTTTCCTAGTTGAATTAGGATTCCTAGAAGAATGAAGATTCCTACTTAAACAAGGTTTCCTACTTGAAGTAGGAAAGTCAAAATCCAAATGGTTTCAAGAGAAGCAACAAAGAAGTTTTCCAAGTCCAAGAAGGAAAAGGAGTCCAAGATGAAGAAGGAATGATGAAGACAAGGTTTCCTAATCCTAATAGGCAAAGTTTCCAAGTACAATGAGGAGTCCTTATCCATTTAGGGCACCTTATCCATTTAGGACACCCTATCCTATCCTTGCCACGTTTTATCCAATTCCCCTTAGTTTTAGGCTTTCTAGAAGCCCTAAACATTATCCCTAAGAAGGTGCTGCACCCTTATCTCTTTTTCCCTACAAATTTGGCACTTAAAACATGATTCTAGGAACCTTATCTTATCTCCTACAAAGGTGGCGCCCAAACCCTTCTAGAAATCTGATTTCCCTTGCCTTGCAAGGCATTCTAGAAGCCTTATCACATTATCCCTTACCTGCCGCACCTAGGATGCATTATCCCTCTCTATTTCTGATTTCTAAGCCTATTTCCTAGTGGATTTGGGTTATTCAAGTCCATATCTGATTACCCTAGGGTTTTAAGTGCCTATATATACTCATATTAACCCCTATATCAGATGACCACCTCTCATACACCTTCATTCACTCCAGAAATTCGTCCAAACCTCTCCACACCCTTGCCGCAGCCACCAAACACCTTTCTCCCTAGTTTTAGACCTTTGCCGCACCATCCCCTTCCCCTAAACACTACTACATCCCTCCATAACCATACATCCATACACCTAAGGCCCTAAAACCTGTCCCTAGACCCTTGCCGCACCAAGGAGGAGGAGAAGGAAGCTCGGAAGTTCATGCAATTCAAGTTCGCGTCGCTGGAATTTCTAGGTGTTTCTTTTCCTTTGATTTCAATGTTTAATTTCAATTCTCTTTGTTTTGTGCGTATGAGGAACTAAACCCCCCCTTGGCTAGGGGGGGATTCGAAATACATGTTTATGCTTGCAATATGATTTGATTACTTCTAAGTGCGTTTCATAAGTTGCGAATTCAATTTACTTATCTATGTGAATTACATTGATTTGTGTGTGTTGGTTGAGAGTGCACGCTTAATTTTCATGCATAAATTGGATGCTAGGATATAAGGAAATTTCACCTAATCGTTATGGAATTATATTCACAAGTAGTAAAGGTTGATGATCTCAATCGCGTTAAGTAAATTCTTGGCATAAGTTTCATGCAATCATAGTAACAAGTGCTTCGTCAATGCTTATGGTTTTCATAGAACTTAATGATTCTTGCTTGGATCTCTATTATGCAATCATGTAGGGGACTTGTGGGGAATGTTTTGGGTTGTCGTATGCAATCATCCAATTCAATAACGTTAGGAAAATCTGAGGGTTAATTAGTGCAATTCACGGTTAATCTGGGGCGTTGAGAATTCATGGTTTATTGAAAAGCAATTAGAAATCGTTTTGTGTGCAAGTATAACATGTGTGGAGATGAACCCCTTAGCTAGCTTCCCATCCATTCATTAAAACCAAATTCGTTTTAAAATCTGTTCGTTTTACAAAGTTTTAAGTTTTGTTTTCAAATTCGTCAAAATCAAAATCCCCCTTTACTTAGAGTGTCAAATTAGTTTGAAATCAATTTAGTTTGTGTTTTTAAGTGTCTTAGGTCAAGTTAAAACCAATTTTCGTCCAAAGTTGTGTCTAGTGCTCAAAACTGCCCAGATTGTGTTTTTAAGGCAGTTTTGAGTGTTTTGGGGCTGTTTTGAGTCTTTTGGTTTGTTTTGGTGTTTTAAAGTTTAGTTTTGCATTCTTTGAGTCTAGTATAGTGTTTTATATTGTGTTTCTACGTTTTTGAGTCAAATCCAAGTGATTAACAATCCCTCCTAATCCCCGGTCCAGAACGATCCCTACTTACATTCCTCACTACAATTGATAAAAAGAGGGTTTAATTTGTGTGCGTATAATTCTCGCATCATCTATGCATTCATGTTGAGAACCATTGGAGAATGATTTGAATTGTCGCATGCATCATCCAATTCAATAACATAAGGAAAATTTGACGGTTAATTTAAGCGGACCTAATTAACCCGGGGTGTTGAGCATCATGGTTTATTGAAATGCAATTGGAAATCTTTTTATTATGCAAGTGTAACATATGTGGAGATGAACCCCTTGGCTAGCATCCATTCATTCCATTTCATCAATTTCATATTTACATTCTGTTTTAATTGCAATTTGTTCATTTAGTTTAAGTTCGTCAAACCTTAAATCCCCCTTTACTTTATTGTCAAATTAGTTAGAAATCAATTTAGTTTGTGTTTTTAAGAGTCTTGAGTCAAGTTACAACTTAATTTCGTCCAAATTTGGGTTTAAGGTCAGAAACTGCCTAGTTAGTGTTTTTAGGCAGTTTTGAGTCTTTTGAACTTGTTTTGAGTTCTTTGAGTCTTTGTATTGTCCAAATTAGTTAGAAAGTGTCTTAGTTTGTGTTTATAAGTGTTTTGATTCAATTTGTTATACAATTTCGTCCAAATTCACCAAAGTGCTCAAAACTGCCCAGAAAGTGTTTTTAAGGCAGTTTTGAGTGTTTTGGGTGATGTTTGAGTCTTTTGGTTTGTTTTAGTGTTTTAAAGTTTAGTTTTGCATTCTTTGAGTCTAGTATAGTGTTTTATATTGCGTTTTTACATTTTTGAGTGAAATCCAAGTGATTAACAATCCCTCCTAATCCCCGGTTAAGAACGATCCCTACTTACATACTTACTACAATTGACAAAAAGAGGGTTTAATTTGTGTGCGTATAATTCTCGCATCAGCACTCCCTTTAATTTATTCAACCTAGCTGTCAAAGCACATGGACATTCACCCTAATCATTCACATACACAATCTGCCATCATTCACACATTCATTCCACATGCATTCCCTTCACAAATCAGCCACATGCACTTTGCCTTTTATCATTGCACCATAAATCAGCCACATGCACCCATAATCATTCAACCAACTTTGCACATGCATTCATCATCATAACCTAGCTGTCATTACCCTTTAATCACATGCATAAATCAGCCACATGCATCTCTCCCATCACCATTCCAGATTTCCACCAAGTTCCTAGCTGTCATATTCCCTCCTTTTCACCTATAAATAAGCATCCATTGCAGCCACAATTCATTCATTCCCATTCATTCTCATACATTCTTCCATTTCAGAAATTCATTCATTCAAACACACATCCACACCATCAAACTATCCTTAGACCTTGTGCTACAACGAAGAGGAGGAGAAGAGTGCCTAAACGTTCATACAATTCAAGTTTGAGTTGTTGGAATGTTTAGGTGTTTCTTTTCCTCGATTACAATGTTTAATTTCAATTCTCTTTGTTTTGTACGTATGAGGAACTAAACCCCCCTTTGGCTAGGGGGGGATTCGAAATATATGTTTATGCTTGCATTTTGATTTGATTACTTCTAATTGCGTTTCATAAGTTGTGGATTCAATTTGTTTAACTGTTTGATTGATAACTTAATTATGTATGTTTATTGAGAGTACACGCTTAATTTTCATGCATGAATATGACGCTAGAATATAAGTGAGTTTCACCTAATAGTTACGAATTTATATTCACAAGTAGTGGAGGTTGCTTATAAACAATCGCGTTAAACGAATTCTTGGCATAAGTTTCATGCAATCATAGTAACGAATGCCTCGTCAACACTTATAATCTTCATAGAGCGTATTGATTCTTGCTTGTATCTCTATTATGCAATCATGTAGGGGACTTGTGGGGAATGTTTTGGGTTGTCGTATGCAATCATCCAATTCAATAACGTTAGGAAGATTTGAAGGTTAATTAGTGCATCACGGTTAACTTGGGGTGTTGAGAATTCATGGTTTATTGAAATGCAATTGGAAATCTTTTTATTATGCAAGTGTAACATGTGTGGAGATGAACCCCTTAGCTAGCAATCCATCACATTCATACTTCCAATCTGTTTTAATTAGAATCTGTGCAATTAGTTTAATTTCGTCCAAAACTCAATTCCCCCTTGCTTTAGTGTCCAACTTAGTTAGAAAGTGTCTTAGTTTGTGTTTCTAAGTGTTTTGATTCATTTTATTACCCAATTTCGTCCAAAGTAGTCAAAGTGCTCAAAACTGCCCAGAAAGTGTTTTTAAGGCAGTTTTGAGTGTTTTGGGTGCTGTTTGAGTCTTTTGGTTTGTTTTAGTGTTTTAAGTGTTTAGTTTTGCATTCTTTGAGTCTAGTTTAGTGTTAAAGTGTCTTAGTTTGTGCTTATAAGTGTTTTGAATCAATTTATTACACACATTCGTCCAAATTCACCAAAGTGCTCAAAACTGCCCAGATTGTGTTTTTAAGGCAGTTTTGAGTGTTTTGGGGCTGTTTTGAGTCCTTTGGTTTGTTTTAGTGTTTTAAATGTTTAGTTTTGCATTCTTTGAGTCTAGTTTAGTGTTTTAAACTTTATTTTACGTTTTTGAGTCAGTTTCCAAGTGATTTTGCAATCCCTCCTAATCCCCGGTTAAGAACGATCCCTACTTATACTTATACTACAATTGATAAAAAGAGGGTTTAATTTGTGTGCGTATAATTCTCGCATCATCGGCTAGGGTGCAATAAAAGGATGAAAATATGAAATGGTTGTGGGGTGTGATAGGAGCATATTCATGCGACTTAATTAGCTTGTTCTCGTGCATTTACGTTGTGTTTACTTAGTTGTTTTAGTGTTTAAGGCCACTTTTGTGTATTTTCAGATTATAAGGCCAAAGTGTGCAAGAAGATGCAAATTGGAGCCTTTTGGAGCGAAAGAGGAATGAATGAGTTGAAGACGTGAAGAAACGACGAATTCCTACTCCAACGATGAATTCTTACCAAAACGAGGAATCCTACTCAAACAAGGTTTCCTATTTTAGGAAAGTTAACCCAAAGTTTCCCGTTTTGGTAATCTTTCCTAATCTTAAACATCCATATTTTCTAGCCACTTTGAAGTCCTTGTAGGCACTTTAGGACACAAAACCAAGGCCCTAGCCCTATTTCCCTTCCTATGCCGTGCCTTTAGCCCATTTCCCTTCCCTTGCCGTGCAAGGGGGGGTAGTTTTGTCTCATTTCATGCATTAAACCCTAAACCCTAATAACCCTAATTACCTTGCAGCCGCACCTATTCTCTTTTCACCCTAGATCATTTAGATTTTAACCCTTTTATTTCAACCTAGCCGCACCCTTTAATTCACTCTAGCATCTGATTCATTCATTCAAAATCATCTCAACCATTCACTCATAAACCCTAAACTACAACTTTGTAGCCGTCACTTCCATTCCCCATTGATTCATTCATCATCCCATCTCAGCCGTACCCTTTAGTTAACCCTAGAGACTTCTCATTGATTCTATTCAGCCACCATCATACACATTCACTGACCTAAGCCGTAGCCTCCATAACACCATTCCATTCCATCCGCAAATGCCATTCTTCTTACTCCTTCAATCCGTGACCCCCATTCATTGACCCTAAATTCATTCCATACACAATCCGCAGCCACCATTCACTCCCATTCTCTCAACTAGCCGCATCCACCATCACCAAAAAAAAACCCATTCAAACCCGTGCATATCCCAGCCATTCCAGCCACTTCCAAGCTTTGCCGCAGCCTCTCCACCATTCTCCACCACTCTCCACCACCTTACAAACCTCCCTACATCACCCTACCACCTTGCCGCACCACCTTATCACCATAAATCCATCCCTAAACCAGAAAATCAACCAAAAACCACCCACAACCAATCTGCCGCAGAAAGGAGAAGAGGAAAGAGGAGCTTCGACGCGCACCAATTCACGTGGATTCGTTGGGCGTTCTAGGTGTAATCAATCCTTTGTGCTTTATGTTTAAATTCATTTGTAATTCTCTTTTTGTGAACATGAGAGGCTAAATCCCCCTAGTTAGCTAGGGGGTGATTCGAAACCATGTTTATGCTTGCAATATGAATTGATTACTTTTGGTTGGAATTTCATGAATGTTGGATTCAATTCGTTTAACTGTTTGATTGATAACTTGTTTGTGTATGTTTATTGAGAGTGCACGCTTAATGTTCATGCATGAATTTGACGCTAGAATATAAGTGAGTTTCACCTAATAGTTATGAACTTATATTCACAAGCAGTGGAGGTTGCTTATAAACAATCGCGTTAAATGAATTCTTGGCACTAGTTTCATGCTCATCATAGTAACGAATGCCTCGTCAACACTTATAGTTTTCATGATGCTTAATGATCTTTGATTGTATCTTTATTGTGCTTTTCACGTAAAGGACTTTTAGAGAATGTTGTGAATTGCATTGCGCTAACCCATCCAATTGATTAACTTAAGGAAAACTTGACGGTTAATTTAAGCGGACCTAATTAACCCGGAGTGTTGAGTTTCATAATTCATCGTAAGACCAACTGAAAATCAAAGTGTATGCAAGTGTGACATGTGTGGAGAAGAACCTTCTAGCTAGCATTCATCCATATTTTCATTACATTCATATTTAGAATCTGCCCTAATTGACAATCTGTGCATTTTAATTAATTTCGTCAAAAACTCAATCCCCCCTTACTTTTGTGTCCAATTTAGTTAGACACAATTTCGTCCAAAGTTACCCAATTTCGTCCAAAGTTACCAAAGTGCTCAAAACTGCCCAGAAAGTGATTTTAAGGCAGTTTTGAGTGTTTTGGGGCTGTTTTGAGTCTTTTCATTTGTTTTAGTGTTTTTATTGTTTAGTTTTGCATTCTTTGAGTCTAGTTTAGTGTTTCAAACTTCATTTTACATTTTTGAGTCAGTATCCAAGTGATTTTGCAATCCCTCCTAATCCCCGGTTAAGAACGATCCCTACTTATTCATATACTACAATTGTCACAAGAGGGTTTTAATTTGTGTACTTACTTAGTTCGCATCAGGGTGACGGCTAGGGTTAGGTTAGGGTGAGGGAAATAGGGTTTAAGTGAATGATTTTGGACACAAATGGCCCCCCTTGCACGGCAAGGGAAGGGGAGAAAATAAAAGGCACGGCAAAGGGTTACAAAGTGGCTAGGGCCTTAGTTTTGTGTCCTAAAGCGCCTACAAGGACTTCAAAGTGGCTAGAAAATAGGGACGTTTAAGATTAGGAAAGGTTACCAAAACGGGAAACTTTGGGTTAACTTTCCTAAAATAGGAAACCTTGTTTGAGTAGGATTCCTCGTTTTGGTAAGAATTCATCGTTGGAGTAGGAATTCGTCGTTTCTTCACGTCCTCAACTCATTCATTCCTCTTTCGCTCCAAAAGGCTCCAATTTGCATCTTCTTGCACACTTTGGCCTTATAATCTGAAAATACACAAAAGTGGCCTTAAACACTAAAACAACTAAGTAAACACAACATAAATGCACGAGAACAAGCTAATTAAGTCGCATGAATATGCTCCTATCACTAATCCCCGGTTAAGAACGATCCCTACTTATTCATATACTACAATTGTCAGAAGAGGGTTTTAATTTGTGTGCTTACTTAGTTCGCATCAAATTTTTGGCGCCGTTGCCGGGTGATGCGAAATATATTAAGCACACAAATTAAACCCTCTTCTGACAATTGTAGCAAAGTATGTAAGTAGGGATCGTTCAAAACCGGGGATTAGGAGGGATTGCTAAACTCTTGAAAACTGACCTAAGAACTCCAAAACAAAGTTAAAAACACTAATTTGGACTCAAAGAATGAAAAACCAAAGTTAAAACACTAAAACCAAACAAAAACTCAAAACAGCAACTAGAAGACTCAAAACTGCCTAAAAACCACTTTCTGGGCAGTTTTGAGCACCTACACTAATTTGGACGAAATTGGTTGAAAACTTGACTCAAAACACTTAAAAACATGAACCAAAACAATTTCTAACTAAATTGAGACTTCAAAGTAAAGGGGGAGTTGATTTGGACGAAATTAAAGTTGAGAAAATAGATTGCAAAGTAAAACTGATTTTGAAACGTTTTTGGGGTTTTTAATGGATGATGGACTAGTTAGGGGTTCTTTCTCCACACATGACAAGTATGCAAATGACTTGATTTCCAGTTATTCCTTCATAGAATTATGAATGACAATGCCCCAAATTAACCGTGACATCACTAGTTAATTCTCAAGTTTTCCTTGTGTTATTGAATTGGATGACATCATACGACAACCCAAAGCATTCTTGAAAAGTTCCTTACATGACATCATAATAAAGATACAATCAAAGATCATTACGTTCAATGAAAACTATAAGCATTGACAAAGCACTTGTGACTATGACATCATGACACTTATGCTAGGAATTGAACTTAACGCGATTGTGACTAGCAACCTTCACCACTTGTGAATATAAGTGTGTGACAATTATGTGAAACAAACTTATATTCTAGCATCATATTCATGCAAGCCAATTAAGTGTCGACCCCTAATTAACAAACACAAATACGTTATTACTCGCACAGTTAAGCCAATTGCATTCATGATTCAAGAACTCATAACTGGAATTTAGCAAATCAACTTGCACACATAGTTATGGCTTCGAAATCACCCCTAACCAATAGGGGTTTAGCCACTCATGTTCATAGCAAAATGAAAGGAAAATAAATTAAACATTGAAATCATAAAACGAATTACACCTAGAATGCACCAACGACGAAGCTTGAGCATCCAAGAGTCCTTCCTTCTTTCTCCTTGCTACGACACAAAGGTGGATGGGATGGTTGGGATGTGTTTTAGGATCAGGGATTATGGAATTGGATGGAGGATAGGCACGGCAAGGTGTAGTGTTTGGCTGGAATTGTGTTTCTAGGATTTTAGGATGTGTAGAGTGGTGTGGCTAGATGAATGAACGAAAATTGGGTGAATGAGTGATCCCCCTAGTGCCTTGCTGCAAAGCCTTATTTATAGGGCTAGGAAAGGTTTAGAACTTAGTTGAAACCAAAAGGTTTTGCACCAGAAATTCTATACATGAAACACTTAAAGGATATATGTGTGTAGCTTGGACAAGGTAGGAGACAAGATAGGACGGCTAGGAGACAAGGTAGGACGGCTAGTGACGGCTAGGAGACAAGGTAGGACGGCTAGTGACGGCTAGGAGACAAGGTAGGACGGCTTGTGACAAGCTAGGATGGCTAGGAGACAAGCTAGGACGGCTAGTGACAAGCTAGGACGGCTAGTGACAAGCTAAGTGATAGGAGCATATTTATGCGCCTTAGTTAGCTAGTTCTTATGCATTTTTGTTATGTTTTCTTCGTTAAAGTAGTCTTTTAAGCTACTTTCATGTGTTTTCAGGTTTAAAGGACATATTACATGAAATGATGCAATTTGGAGCTTTTGGAGCAAAACTGAGCTGGAATGTGGTGTATGCAAATGGAGCACGAGGAATGGACGTGGTTGAAGGTCAAAGGAGCTTAAGAAATGAAGAAATGAAAGTGAAGAGCAAAGAAGTCGGAATTGGCAACCAAAGTTTCTAAAGTTGGAAGTTTCTATTCTTCGAGGTTTCCATTGTCGTGAGTTTCTATTCTTGGCTTTGGGCTTTTAGATGACCTAAACCCTAACTCCTTGTGGACCCTAAGCCTATGCCGCACCTAAACCCTAATCTTCGCCCACTTAATCAGCCGCACCCTAGGGCCTAATCATTTAATTTCTGCCAAGTTAAACCTTAATCCATCTACCCTAAGCCCATGCCGCACCTAATGTTCTAGTTTTAATCTCAGCCATTCACCCTTTAATTCACCCTAGAATCTCACCCATTCATTCACTAGCCGTCACACCCCATTCATTCTCCCAATCCGTGCATCCATAACCCTAAAATCCCCTCTAAGCCGTAGCCATCCATCACACATTTTCAGCCACAAAACAATCTCAGCCGCATCTTTTCCCTTAACCCTAGAGCCTATTCTATTCACTTCTAATTCAGATATTATCATTCAGCCACCTTCATACCCTAAGACACTTCAATCCGCAGCCACCTTCACACCATATTCTCTCCATTGCCGTGCTATCCCCCTTCCATTGCAGCCATCTTCCACATACTTCCCAACCTGCCCGTGCATTCCCCCCTCCATTCCAAACCTTGCCACAGCCTTCCTCCACCAATCTGCCATATTTTCACACTTTGCCGCAACCCCCATGTCCCCTAAACACTACCATATCATTCCTTACCTACTCATCCATCTAAATAACCCCTAGAACCTGTCCTAGTTCTTGTGCCGCAGACAAGAGGAGGAGAAAAAGCTTGGGACGTTCATGCCATTCAATTGAGGATTGCTGGAACATTTTAGGTGTTGTCTTTCCGTTGAATTCCATGTTTAATTTTGATATTCTTTGTGTTGTGAGTATGAGGAACTAAACCCCCTTGGTTAGGGGGGAATTCGAAGACATACCTGAGGTTGTTGGGGCAAATTGCACTTGGTTTTGATTGGGGACGAATGGCTTTGTATAAAAGCCCGGTGGTTGCTGCCTAAATCCTCCTTGTTGTTGGGGTTGTTGAGGATCCCGCCATTTGAAATTTGGATGGTCCCTCCACCCCGAATTGTAGGTATTAGAGTATGGATCATGGCATGGTTGATTTTGGTTCCCAAAACCCACGGCATTGGCAGATTCCCAACCCCCATTCTCAATTAATTTAGGGCATTGATTGTTGGCATGTCCTTGCATAGAGCACACGCCACACACACTTGGTCCATGAATCTTCATTCCCTCAGCCAACTGAGAAACAATAGAAGTAAGGTTAGCTAATTGGGATTGAATTTCGGGCATAGAACTTACCTCATTCACTTGTGGCCGTGGGGGGTCTCTTTGTCCAACACCTTCGTATTGTTGTGCATTATGTGCTCGGTTGGCAATTAGAACTTTTGCAGCCCCCGGACTTTTATCCACCAACGCACCTCCCGCCGAGGCATCAAGCATTTGGCGTTCCATGGGAAGGAGTCCTTCGTAGAAGTATTGAATGAGCAGCTCCTCCTTCATTTGATGCTGTGGACAAGAAGCAACAAGTGATTTAAAACGTTCATAATAAGAAGGAAACGATTCACCTTGATTTTGTTGGATGCCACTAATCCGTTTCCTCAAGAGAATGACTCTTGAAGTCGGGAAAAACTTCTCCAAGAAAGCTCTTTTCATACTATCCCAAGATGTAACCGTTCCGGGTGCTAACTCGTAAAGCCAATCCTTCGCCTTTTCCAAAAGTGAGAATGGAAAAGCCTTCATCATCAGAATGTTCCCGTCGACATTTATGGGTGTCATGCTCGAACAAACAACCTCGAACTCCTTGAGATGCTTGTTGGGATCTTCCATGGAAAGCCCATGGTATTTCGGAATGTGGTGCAACAAGCTTGACTTCAACTCGAATTCATCGGTCTTGCCTTGGGCAGCCGCGGGGTATTGAATGCATAATGGTGCGGCATTGGCCAACCCCGAGGCCGAAAGCTCTTTAATGGTCCGATTGTCCGCTGCCATAACTTCTTCTTCCACTTCTTCAAACTCCGATTCGGCCTCTGAACTTGAACTAGGTTCACTAGGTTCGGGATGCCTCCTCTTTCTTCTCAAATCACGTTCAAAATCGTCGTTAAAGTCCAAGATATGTGCATGCACAGTTTGAGAACTCCGCGTCATGCACTAGTACCTAAACACAAGAGACAAAACAAGATTAAGAATCTGGAATAAAATAAAAACAAACGAAAATAAAACAATCCAAGAGATTAGCAAAGTTGCTAATCCCCGGCAACGGCGCCAAAATTTGATGTGAGAATTATACGCACACAAATTAAACCCTCTTTTTATCAATTGTAGTATAAGTATAAGTAGGGATCGTTCTTAACCAGGGATTATGAGGGATTGCAAAATCACTTGGAAACTGACTCAAAAACGTAAAATAAAGTTTAAAACACTAAACTAGACTCAAAGAATGCAAAACTAAACATTTAAAACACTAAAACAAACCAAAGGACTCAAAACAGCCCCAAAACACTCAAAACTGCCTTAAAAACACAATCTGGGCAGTTTTGAGCACTTTGGTGAATTTGGACGAATGTGTGTAATAAATTGAATCAAAACACTTATAAACACAAACTAAGACACTTTCTAACTAAATTGGACACTAAAGTAAAGGGGGATGGAGGTTTTGACGAAATTAAACTAAATGCACAGATTGTAATAAAGGGCAGATTCTAAATATGAATTTGATGGAATTGAATGGATGGGAAGCTAGCTAAGGGGTTCATCTCCACACATGTTATACTTTGAACACAAAACAATTTCTAATTGCTTTTCAATAAACCATGAATTCTCAACGCCCCAGATTAACCGTGAATTGCACTAATTAACCCTCAGATTTTCCTAACGTTATTGAATTGGATGATTGCATACGACAACCCAAAACATTCCCCACAAGTCCCCTACATGATTGCATAATAGAGATACAAGCAAGAATCATTAAGTTCTATGGAAACCATAAGCATTGACGAAGCACTTGTTACTATGATTGCATGAAACTTATGCCAAGAATTTACTTAACGCGATTAAGATCATCAACCTTTACTACTTGTGAATATAATTCCATAACGATTAGGTGAAATTTCCTTATATCCTAGCATCCAATTTATGCATGATAATTAAGCGTGCACTCTCAACCAACATACACAAATCAATGTAACTCACATAGATAAGTAAATTGAATTCACGACTTATGAAACGCAATTAGAAGTAATCAAATCATATCGCAAGCATAAACATGTATTTCGAATCCCCCCCTAGCCAAGGGGGGGTTTAGTTCCTCATACGTACAAGACAAAGATAAGTAAATTTAATTATTGAATATCAAGGAGAGAAAACACCTAAAAATTCCAACAACTCAAACTTGAATTGTATGAACGTTTAGGCCCTCTTCTCCCCCTCTTTGTTGTGGCACAAGGTCTAAGGATAGGTTTTGGAGGGATGGGGAGTGGTTGGAGTGGCTGCAATGGAGGAGATATGGTGCAGAAATGGAAGGGGGAATGCACGGTTTTTGGGCAGATTGTGTGAAGTGTGTATGAATAATGGTTCTTTTGTGGCTGCAATGGATGTTTATTTATAGGTGGATGAATGATTAAAGAGGGAATATGACAGCTAGGTTGGTTGGTGGCTACCATCATGAAGAGTGCATGGATGTGGCTGAATGGGTTAAAGAGGGAATAATGATGGGAGAGCATGTGGGTGACAGCTAGGTTGGTTGGTGGCTGCAATGGAGGTGTGGAATGATGATGGGAGAGCATGTGAGTGAATTATGAAGAGTGAATGCATGTAGGGTGCGGCTATGGTGGGAAATATTGGGCAGAAAATATCCTAAGGCTTTATTACTTAGTTTAGGAAAGGATGTAACTCCAAATCCTCCTTTAGGTCTTCAATTTCGTCCATTCCTTTTGCTCCAAGCATATGCTATCCATTCCAAGCCCAATTTTGCTCCAAAGTGCTCCAAAATGCATCCTTTTGCATACTTTGCCCTTAAATCCTGAAAATACATAAAACTAGCTTAAAAGACTACTTTACTAAGGAAAAACACTTTAAATGCACAAGACAAGCTAAACTAAGGTGCATAAATATGCTCCTATCATTAATCATTCAGCCACATTCTCTCACATTCTCTCCCATTCTCTCCCTATAAAACCATGCAATCCCATCACACATCCACACCATTCCACACCTCCATTCACCACAGAAATTACACCATCTTCCCCTTAGAATCCCTTAGCCGTGGCTCCCCCTTCTAATTCCAGCATCTTCCCTTCCAATTCCAGCACCCCCCATCCCTCCAAAACACTACCCTACTGATAGGAGCATATTTATGCGCCTTAGTTAGCTAGTTCTTATGCATTTTTGTTATGTTTTCTTCATTAAAGTAGTCTTTTAAGCTACTTTCATGTGTTTTCAGGTTTAAAGGACATATTACATGAAATGATGCAATTTGGAGCTTTTGGAGCAAAACTGAGCTGGAATGTGGTGTATGCAAATGGAGCACGAGGAATGGACGTGGTTGAAGGTCAAAGGAGCTTAAGAAATGAAGAAATGAAAGTGAAGAGCAAAGAAGTCGGAATTGGCAACCAAAGTTTCTAAAGTTGGAAGTTTCTATTCTTCGAGGTTTCCATTGTCGTGAGTTTCTATTCTTGGCTTTGGGCTTTTAGATGACCTAAACCCTAACTCCTTGTGGACCCTAAGCCTATGCCGCACCTAAACCCTAATCTTAGCCCACTTCATCAGCCGCACCCTAGGGCCTAATCATTTAATTTCTGCCAAGTTAAACCCTAATCCATCTACCCTAAGCCCATGCCGCACCTAATGTTCTAGTTTTAATCTCAGCCATTCACCCTAATAACCCTAGATTTACAACCTAGCCGCACCCTATTCTACATATATTCAGAAATTCAGTCACAAAACCTAATTCCCTTTCTAAGCCGTGCCTTCCCATTAATCATTCACATTTTAACCCTAAGCCTTTTAATCCATCTCAACCGCACCCTTTAATTCACCCTAGAATCTCACCCATTCATTCACTAGCCGTCACACCCCATTCATTCTCCCAATCCGTGCATTTTCCATTGACCCTAATTTCATTCAGCCACCATTCTCCCCAAAAACCCGTGCATCACATATCTCCCATACATTCAAGCCGCAGCCACCAACCCATTCTCGACCCTTCAATCCGTGCAACCCTCTACCATTGCCTCCATTCTCTCCCATTCTACAAACACTAATCAGCCACCATCACCCTCTACACTAATCAGAAATTCGTCAAAATACATTCAGCCCCCTTGCCGCAGCCTTCCTCCACCAATCTGCCATATTTTCACACTTTGCCGCAACCCCCATGTCCCCTAAACACTACCATATCATTCCTTACCTACTCATCCATCTAAATAACCCCTAGAACCTGTCCTAGTTCTTGTGCCGCAGACAAGAGGAGGAGAAAAAGCTTGGGACGTTCATGCCATTCAATTGAGGATTGCTGGAACGTTTTAGGTGTTGTCTTTCCGTTGAATTCCATGTTTAATTTTGATATTCTTTGTGTTGTGAGTATGAGAAACTAAACCCCCTTGGTTAGGGGGGAATTCGAAACCATGTACATGCTTGCAATATGATTTGATTACATTCAGTTGTTATTTCATAAGTTGTGGATTCAATTCGTTCATCTATTTGATTGATAACTTATTTGTGTATGTTGATTGAGAGTGCACGCTTAGTTTTCATGCATGAATATGATGCTAGATTATGAGGGAGTTTCACCTAATAGTTACAATCTTATAATCACAAGTAGTGAAGGTCGCTTGAAAACGATCGCGTTGAATGAATTCTTAGCATAAGTTTCATGCAATTCATAGTAATGAATGCTTCGTCAATGCTTATGTTTTTCATAGAACTTAATGATTCTTGCTTGTATCTCTATTATGCAATTCATGTAGGGAACTTGTAGGGAATGTTTTGGGTTGTCGTATGCAATCATCCAACTTAATAACTTGTGGAAAAACTAAGGGTTAATTAGTGCAATTCACGGTTAATTTGGGGCGTTGAGTATTTATAATTTATTGGAAGAACAACTGAAAATCGTTTTGTTTGCAAGTGTGACATGTGTGGAGAAGAACCTCCTAACTAGCCTTTTATCCATCCTTTTTATCCAAAAACATTCTACAATCTGTTTAGTTTAAAGTTTCTGTTTTATGTTAAATTTTCGTCCAAAACAAATCCCCCTTTAATTTGAAGTCTTAGATTAGTTAGAAAGTGTTTTGATTTGTGTTTCTAAGTATTTTGATTCAAGTTTTCATCCAATTTCGTCCAAATTAGTGTAGGTACTCAAAACTGCCCAGAAAGTGGTTTTTAGGCAGTTTTGAGTCTTCTAGTTGCTGTTTTGGGTTTTAGGTTTGTTTAAGTGTTTTAACTTTTAGTTTTGCATTCTTTGAGTCGAGTTTAGTGTTTTAAACTTTGTTTTTGAGTTTTTAAGTCAGTTTCCAAGTGTTTAGCAATCCCTCCTAATCCCCGGTCTAGAACGATCCCTACTTACATCTTTACTACAATTTGACAAAAAGAGGGTTTAATTTGTGTGCTTATCTATTTCGCATCACTAGGACTAGGACGGCTTGTTCTTCCAATACAGAAATTAGGCACCATGTGTGAATAGATAAAGCCTTCTAGAAATAAGGTTTTTAGGCCCCCTTGCAGCTCCCTAACTGAATTCAAGCCTTCAAATTCGTTCATCCTCATGCCTCCATGCTTGCACTATCCAATCTTGGCCCAAAAATGCTCTAGAATGCTCCAAATTGCTTCTTTTTGCATACTTTGACACTAAAACCTGAAATTGCACGAAAATGACTTTAAACACTAAACTAACTAAGGAAAAACAACATAAATGCATGAGAACAAGCCAATTAAGTCTCATAAAAATGCTCCTATCACCGGGGATTAGCAACTTTGCTAATCCCTTGGATTGTTTACTTTCTGTTTATTTAGTTATTTTGTTAAGGAATCTGACCTCATTTTGTTTTTCCTATTTTAGGTACTAGTGCATGACTCGGAGTTCTCAACCGATTCATGAGGACATCTTGGATTTTGACAGTGACTTTGAGAGGACTTTGAGATAAAGGAAGAAGCATCACGAATCAAATCCGCCAAGCCCGGAACCTGAGCTTGAAGAACAAGTCCAAGAAGAGGAGGAGGAACCCACGGCAGGGATCTTTGAGGAACCCACGGCAAGAGTAGTTGAAGAACCACAAGTTATGGCCGTAGACAACCGGACACTTAAGGAGCTTTCCGCTTCGGGATTGGCTATTGCAGCACCCTTGTGCATCCAATATCCCCCACCGGCCGAAGGGAAGACCGAGGAGTTTGAGTTGAAGTCAAGCTTGCTCCACCACATTCCGAAGTACCATGGGATGTCCATGGAGGATCCGAACAAGCATTTGAAGGAATTCGAGGTGGTGTGTTCAAGCATGACTCCCGTCAACGTCGACGGAAGCATTTTGAAGATGAAGGCTTTTCCATTCTCTTTAATGGACAAAGCCAAGGATTGGTTGTACGACTTAGCTCCCGGAACCGTTACATCGTGGGAGAGCATGAAGAGGGCTTTTCTGGAGAAGTTTTTCCCAACTTCTCGAATCATCCTTTTACGTAAAAGGATAAGTGGAATCCAGCAAGAAGATGGTGAGTCTTTTCCTACGTACTATGAACGTTTTAAATCTCTTGTTGCTTCTTGTCCACAGCATCAGATGAAGAAGGAGTTGCTTCTGCAATACTTCTACGAGGGGCTCCTGCCAATTGAACGACAAATGCTCGACGCATCGGCGGGTGGAGCACTGGTGGACAAGACGCCCAGGGTTGCCAAGGTCTTGATCGCTAACCGAGCATTGAACGCTCAACAGTATGAGGGAGTAGGCCAAAGAGGACCCCCACAGCAGCAGGTTCATGAGGTAAGTTCCGCACCTGATATTCATTCACAGTTAGCTAATCTTACTTCCATTGTGTCTCAGATGGCCGAAGGCATGAGGATGCAAGGACCAGTTGTATGCGGGGTGTGTTCGATCCAAGGACATGCTTCTGAGAAGTGCCCACAACTCATAGAAAATGGTGGATGGGAAAGCGCCAACGCCATTGGATTTCAGGGCCAAAACCAACCAAGGAACGATCCGTACTCAAACACTTATAATCCAGGTTGGAGAGACCACCCGAACTTCAAATGGAGGGAGCCCCAACAACCACCACAACAAGGAGGCTTTAGGCAACAACCTCTGGGTTTCTACAACAAGCCATACATCCCCACACAAGCACCTCCACAACCTGCCCAAACAAGTTCAGGTAACACTTTAGATAATGATACACTTCTTAAGTTACTAACGAATTTGTCTCAGGGGCAAGAAAACCAAGCTAAAGCCATGCAAAACCAAGACAAGAGGGTGGAGCAATTGGAGAAACAAATTGGGCAAATTGCAGATTTTGTAGGAAAGTTTCGTGAGCAAGGCCAACTTCCGAGTTCTACCATTCCAAACCCCAAGGGAGGCTTCGAAAGCACAAAGGCCATACTTTTGAGAAGTGGAAAAGAAGTCGGGGCAGGTCCTACACCACCACCATCAAGTCTTAACGAGGACGAAAAGCTGAGAATTGAAGAGGAGGAGATAGGCCAACCCACGGCAAAGGTGGAAACACCTTTGCCGCAAGCTTCAAATGGTTCCAACTTGTCTACTTCGGCCAAAAAGGGTAAAAATGTTTCAAATTCAGTTTCTACTAGTTGTTCCTTCGAATGTGCCTTTTCCTAGTAGGTTCAGGCAAACGAAGAAAGAAGAAGCCGAAAAGGACATCCTTGAGACGTTTCGGAAAGTGCAAGTAAACATACCCCTTTTGGATGCAATCAAGCAAGTCCCGAGGTACGCCAAGTTCTTAAAGGAGCTTTGCACTACGAGGAAGAGGATGTCGACCAAGGAAGTGGTAAAGGTAGGTGAGAATGTCTCTGCCATTTTGCAACGCAAACTACCCCCCAAATGCAAAGATCCGGGTAGTTTTACCATTTCGTGTGTGATAGGTAATACTCGTTTTGAATCTGCCATGCTAGACTTAGGTGCTTCTATAAATGTTATGCCATATTCGATTTATGCATCTATGAACTTAGGAGTATTGAAAAAGGATGGTGAATCATACAATTGGCCGATAGATCTAATGCTTATCCCAAGGGAGTCTTGGAAGATGTGTTAGTGCAGGTAAATCATTTAATCTTTCCGGCAGACTTCTATGTGCTCGAGATGGATGAATCAGACCATGCCCCTTCGTTGCCAATCTTACTTGGCCGGCCATTCATGAAGACGGCTCGGACGAAGATCGATGTGTTTAATGGAACTTTGTCCATGGAATTTGATGGGGAAGTTGTTAATTTTAGTCTTTCTGATTCCATTAAGTATCCTAGTGAGGATCACTCATGTTTCTCCATTGATGTAATTGACTCTTTGGCGCAGGGATATATGGAAGATTTGAATGCCGATGCGCTTGAAAACGTCATTACAAGAAGCATGGAGCTCAAAACCAAGGGAGGAGAGCTTTTGCTAGGCCACGGCACACACTTACCAACCCATGCCGTGCACCCTAGTGAGGAATGTATGGAGTTGGTTGCTGCCCTAGAGTCACTTCCTAGGCACGAGGGTAAGTTTTCTAAATTTGAGTCAATTCCCATTTCGACTAATAAATTGCTTCCATCCATAGTTCAGGCACCTACCCTTGATCTCAAACCATTACCAGGCCATTTGAAGTACATTTTCTTGGGGGAAGAGGAGACATTACCGGCCATCATTTCTTCATCACTCACGGCACAAGACGAGGAGAAACTAGTGTGTGTTTTGAAGGAGTTCAAATCTGCCCTAGGTTGGACGTTGGCCGATATCAAAGGTATTAGTCCCGCCACATGCATGCATCATATATTTCTTGAGGAGGGGGCCAAACCAACTAGAGAGGCTCAACACCATCTTAACCCTCCAATGATGGAAGTTGTGAAGAAGGAAATAATCAAGCTTTTAGATTGCGGAGTCATCTATCTAATCTCGGATAGTAAGTGGGTGTCACCTATCCAATGTGTGCCGAAGAAATCTGGAGTGACGGTTGTGGAGAACGCGGAGAATGAGCTAGTGCCCACCCGAATCCAAACTGGTTGGCGTGTATGCACTGATTATAGGAAGATAAACGCTACCACGAGGAAGGACCACTTCCCATTGCCGTTCCTAGATCAAATGTTGGAAAGGTTAGCGGGTCATTCATTTTATTGTTTTCTTGATGGATACTCTGGTTATAATCAAATTGTTATTGCACAGGATGATCAAGAAAAGACTACTTTTACATGCCCCTTTGGTACATTTGCTTATCGTCGCATGCCATTTGGTTTATGTAATGCACCTGCTACATTTCAAAGATGCATGATGAGCATATTTTCAGATTATGTTGAGAAAATTATTGAGGTTTTTATGGATGATTTCAGTGTGTTTGGTAATTCATTTGATGGTTGTTTGAGTAATCTTAGTTTGATTTTGAACCGTTGTGTTGAAACAAATCTTGTGCTTAATTGGGAAAAATGTCACTTCATGGTTAAACAAGGTATTGTTTTAGGACATATTATTTCTGAAAAAGGCATTAAAGTAGATAAATCTAAGGTAGACCTTGTTCGTCACTTACCCGCTCCAACTTCGGTTAGAGAGGTTCGTTCGTTTCTTGGTCATGCAGGTTTTTATAGGCGGTTCATAAAGGATTTCTCCAAGATTGCGCAGCCACTATGCCGATTGCTTCAAAAAGAGGTGGCGTTCGAGTTTGATGATGCATGCTCCACGGCATTCAAGCACCTCAAGGAGGCTCTCACTTCGGCTCCCATTATCACACCTCCAGATTGGAGCCTTCCATTCGAGTTGATGTGCGATGCTTCGGACTTTGCGATTGGTGCTGTTTTGGGGCAGCGAAAGGACAAACAACCTCATGTTATTTATTATGCGTCTAGAACATTAAATGATGCTCAATTAAATTACTCAACCACTGAAAAAGAATTACTCGCTGTGGTATTTGCATTAGATAAGTTTCGGTCATACTTACTTGGGACTAAAGTTATTATTCTTACTGATCATGCAGCTCTCAAGTATTTGCTCACGAAAAAGGAGGCCAAGCCTAGACTAATTCGATGGTTGTTGCTTTTACAAGAGTTTGACATTGAGATTCAGGATAAGAAGGGCGTGGAGAATGTGGTGGCTGACCACCTAAGTCGAATGGTACATGAGGAAGTAGCGCCAATTTCTGAAACCTTTCCCGATGAGCAATTAATGTCTATCCAGGTAAGTGAGCCTTGGTATGCCGATTTGGTTAATTTTTTGGTGTCTAAGCAAGTTCCTAACACTTTAAGCAAGGCTCAACGTGATAAATTAAAAAAGGATGCACGTTTTTATGTTTGGGACGACCCTTATTTGTGGAAAATATGCCTTGATCAGATTGTGCGTCGTTTTGTTCATGAATCTGAATTTAATTCCATTTTGAGTTTTTGCCATACATATGCATGTGGTGGACACTTTGGCACACAACGCATAGCGCTTAAGGTTGTTGAGAGTGGTTTTTATTGGCCTACGTTGTTTAGAGATGCTAGGAATTTTTGCTTAACATGTGATAGATGTCAAAAGACCGGAAGTATAGGGCAAAGAGGCCAAATGCCGCAAACCCCAATCCTTGTTGTTGAAATCTTTGATGTTTGGGGTATTGATTTTATGGGTCCGTTCCCTATGTCTTTTGGTTTTACGTACATTTTACTTGCCGTTGATTATGTGTCAAAGTGGGTGGAAGCTACAGCCACCCGAACTAACGATTCTAGAGTTGTTGCAGATTTTGTAAAATCTAACATTTTCTCTAGATTTGGGATGCCTCGAGTGCTCATAAGCGATGGTGGGTCACATTTTTGCAACCGCACCATTGCGGCGTTGCTCAAGAAGTACAACGTGTTGCATAAGGTTTCCACACCTTATCACCCCCAAACCAGTGGCCAAGCAGAAGTTTCAAATCGAGAAATCAAGCAAATTCTGGAAAAGACCGTTGGGCCGAATAGAAAAGATTGGAGCTTGCGTTTGGAGGATGCACTGTGGGCCTATCGAACGGCTTACAAAACGCCCATTGGTATGTCCCCGTTTCGGCTAGTCTATGGCAAGCTGTGCCATTTACCCGTAGAGCTTGAGCATAAGGCACATTGGGCGGTCAAGACCTTCAATATGGATGTGGACGCGGCTGGAAATCATAGGAAGCTACAATTGAGCGAGCTTGAAGAGATTAGGCATGAAGCGTATGAGAATGCCCGGATTTACAAGGAGAAGACCAAGGCCGTCCATGACAAGATGATTAGAGGCAAAACTTTCTCAATCGGGCAGAAAGTGTTGCTATTCAATTCCCGTCTTCGATTATTCCCCGGTAAGTTACGTTCTAAGTGGGTTGGTCCATTTGTTATCACTAATGTTTTTGTGCATGGTGCAGTCCAAATACAAAGTTTGAAAACTGGACAAGAATTCAAGGTGAATGGCCATAGGTTGAAACCTTACTACGAGAACTTTGTCGAGCATGTCGTGGAGGAGATCCCATTGCATGCCGTGGGCTCCAATGGGGAATGAGCAGAATGTCGTCCGGCTGCAAGACGTAAAAGAAAGCGCTACTTGGGAGGCAACCCATGCAATCAACAAAGGAAGAACTTGGGAATCGCTCCACACTCAGATTTGCGTCCCTAAACCCTTTCCTTTGTTGCTTACTTTATGTTTTGTGTAATGTTTTTAATTGTGTCTAAAACATTGAGGACAATGTTTAGTTTAAGTGTGGGGGGGTAACATTCTGTTTTGATATATTTTTGCATGAAATTCGTAGGGTATTACCACCTAACATGTCTAAACTTGTTTCCCACTGTTTTTATGCGTTTTTAAGCTATTTTAGAGTGTTTTAGTGTGTGTTGACTTAAAAATCCGAAAATACCATAAAAATTTGAAAAATTGTTTTGAAAAACCCCAAAAGAGTTGTTTTTGTGTGTTTGTTTGTGTCGTAGGTCACCTTCAATACAATGATGAGGATTTGGTTTTTAATTGCATGATGGTTAAAGAAAGTTACAAACATGGATGGACGTTTGATATACTCTTTGGTTTATGCTTGGTTGTAGTTATAGTTTACGAATTCACATGTAATCACAAAGAAAAAATCAGTTTTTGTAACATGCTTGAAGGAAGGAACTTAAACAAACGCTACAGCCCTGTGAGACTTGAGCCTAAACGTTATTTGGAGAGTTAAAATCTGTGCATTAATGTTTTCTAAAGTCGTTGCATGATCTCATTATTCTTTGCTTGGTTATTACTTAGAAGGCGTTTCATCACTTAGTTCCAAATGCTAGAACTCATGCCCATTTCATTCAAAGCATGTCATTGATTTGCGTAACACATATTCAAGATGAAGTTGTGTAGTGACCATCATCAAAGCCAAACAGCCATGTGCCCTTCACTCATTTTGTGTTTAAGTTTAACCCATTTGAGCCGTTTTAGCCCATGTTCTTTGTTAACCCATATCATCCTCACCTAGCCTAGATTAGGACCATCCGTACCCTTGTTCTTGAAGCATAGTAAGCATGAATGAATTCCCTTTGATTAATGTGTTGCAGAAAATAAGTGTGGGGGAAGGATTATTGATATGAGTTTATGTGCCATAGGCATGGTTAGAAAAAAAAAAAAAAAAAAAAAAAAGAGAAAAGAAGAAAAAAAGAAAAGACGAAAGAAAAGAAAGAAGTGAAAAAGAGTTGAAAAGTATTGGTTGTTGAAGTAAGGGCCCAAAACAATGAATTAGGCCCTAAGAGTTGTTTGAATCTCCCCTATTTGTCTAAAAGTTGATTTCTGCATTCTAAGTGAATTCTAGGTCTTAATTTCATTACTTTGCTTGCTATTGCTTAAAGAACTTTTGGTTATCCCTACCTTTCCTTGTGAGCCAATACCCCAAGCCCCGTTACGACCCTTGACTTCTATCTTGAGTGTTGTGCATTTCAATTGTGGAGTTTGAATGTTGTATGAGCATATGGTGTCACTGGTTCTCGCATCTAAGTTGTAGCATTCCATTTTTGAGATCATATCTAAACACGTTTAATTACTCCAGAAATTGCTTTATTTGTTATAACGTATGTGAGTACTAGTCTTTCATGTTTACATCAATCTTCTCACATATAACTAGTGTAGGGTGTGTAGTCAGAAAATCTGAGTGAAAATTGAGTGCATAACTAGTGAGGAATTGAGGGAATTCTCTAAGGCATGTTACTACATTCAAAATGTGTTTTAATTGATTAAATGCGAACTAGTGAATGGTAACTATGATTAAGTATGTGCTTGAGGGGAAGGAAGACTAAAAGCTATGTGAGTAATGATCTTTGACATGTCATGTTTCATTGGAAATCCCTGAGGCAACCGTTGGAAGGTTTAGGTTATGTTTTGTTTATTTTGTTTCATCTTGTTTACTTTAGTTGTTTTGTTTTGCTCGAGGACTAGCAAAAGTTAAGTGTGGGGGTATTTGATAGGAGCATATTCATGCGACTTAATTAGCTTGTTCTCGTGCATTTATGTTGTGTTTACTTATCTATTTTAGTGTTTAAGGCCACTTTTGTGTATTTTCAGATTATAAGGCCAAAGTGTGCAAGAAGATGCAAATTGGTGTATTTTGGAGCGAAAGAGGAATGAATGAGTTGAAGACTTGAAGAAACGACGAATTCCTACTCCAACGATGAATTCCTACTCCAACGATGAATTCCTACCAAAACGAGGAATCCTACTCAAACAAGGTTTCCTACTTGAAGTAGGAAAGTTAACCCTAAGTTTCCCGTTTTGGTAACCTTTCCTACTCTTAAACGTCCGTATTTTCTAGCCACTTTGAAGTCCTTGTAGGCGCTCTAGGACACAAAACGAAGGCCCTAGGGCCCTTAATACCCTTTGTCGTGGGCTTTAGCCCAATTCCCTTTCCTTGCCGTGCAAGGGGGGGCATTTTAGGCCCATTCCATGTTTCTAAACCCTAATCCTTTTCCTTGCAGCCACATTCCCTTTAATTTCTGATTTAAATCCTTAATTCTAGCAGCCTTTCATTTAATTTTAGTTAATTATAATAAGCTAGGGTTTATTTTCTGAAACCCTACACATTTTACACCAAGCCGCACCCTTTTTATTCACCCTAGCATCTGATTCATTCATTCAAAACCATCTCAGCCATTCATTCATTATTCACCCTAAATTCCCTATTAGCCGTCACTCTTAACTCCCATCCATCATCCATAAACCCTAATAACCCAAAAAATGCATCACAGCCGCACCTAATATTCACCCTAACTCTAACATGCAGCCACCAACCCATTCTCACCCTAATTGACTCCCCAATCCGTGCACTCCCATTCAGCCCCCCTTCACACATATTCCTCTCTAGCCGTCACTTCCCATTGATTCTAATTCATTCAGCCATTATCTCCCATTATTCAACCCTAAGCCGTGCATCCATTCAGCCATTCACAACCTAATTCACCCTACAATCCGCAGCCACACCTCCATTCTCTCCCAAAACCCGTGCATTCCATCACCCAAAAACCATCAGCCGCAACCTATAGCCACCATCCTACACCACCCCATAACCTTGCCGCACCACTAAACCACCCTAAACCCATCTATAACCCAGAAATTCATCCAAAATCATCCAAAACTATCTCTGCCGCAGCAAGGAGAAGAGGAAAGAGGAGCTTCGACGCGCACCAATTCACGTGGATTCGTTGGGCGTCCTAGGTGTAATCAATCCTTTGTGCTTTATGTTTAAATTCAATTGTATTTCTTTTTCTGTGAACATGAGAGGCTAAACCCCTAATTAGCTAGGGGGTGATACGAAACCATGTTTATGCTTGCAATATGAATTGATTACATTTGGTTGGAATTTCATAAGTTGTGGATTCAATTTGTTTAACTGTTTACTTGATAACTTATTTATGTATGTTTATTGAGAGTGCACGCTTAATTTTCATGCATGAATATGACGCTAGAATATAAGTGAGTTTCACCTAATAGTTATGAACTTATATTCACATGTAGTGGAGGTTGCTTATAAACAATCGCGTTAAATGAATTCTTGGCACTAGTTTCATGCTCATCATAGTAACGAATGCCTCGTCAACACTTATAGTTTTCTTGATGCTTAATGATCTGTGATTGTATCTTTATTGTGCTTTTCACGTAAAGGACTTTTGGAGAATGTTTTGAATTGCGTTGCACTAACCCATCCAATTCATTAACTTAAGGAGAACTTGACGGTTAATTTAAGCGGACCTAATTAACCCGGGGTGTTGAGTTTCATAATTTATCGAAAGACCAACTAAAAATCATCGTGTATGCAAGTGTAACATGTGTGGAGAAGAACCTTCTAGCTAGCATTCATCCATATTTTCATCACATTCATCTTTACAATCTGCCTTTATTTACAATCTGTGCATTTTATTTAATTTCATCAAAATATCAATCCCCCTTTACTTTAGTGTCCAATTTAGTTAGAAAGTGTCTTAGTTTGTGTTTCTAAGTGTGTTGATTCAAGTTGTTACACAAATTCGTCCAAATTCACCAAAGTGCTCAAAACTGCCCAGAAAGTGTTTTTAAGGCAGTTTTGAGTGTTTTGGGGCTGTTTTTAGTCTTTTGATTTGTTTGTGTTTTTCTTGTTTAGTTTTGCATTCACTGAGTTTAGTTTAGTGTTTCAAACTTCATTTTACGTTTTTGAGTCAGTTTCCAAGTGATTTTGCAATCCCTCCTAATCCCCGGTTAAGAACGATCCCTACTTATTCATATACTACAATTGTCACAAGAGGGTTTTAATTTGTGTGCTTACTTAGTTCGCATCAGAAAGATAGAGGAAAACAAAGGTTCTTAAAGCAATAGGAAGCAAAGTAATGAAATTGACACTTAAACTCTCTTTTAATGGCAGAAATCAACTTTTAACACAAAGGGAAGATCTAAGCAACACTCAGGGCCATATTCAACATTTTGGACCCTTAACTTCAACAACCAACACTTGTGAACTTATTTTCATTTATTTCATACTCTTTTTCCTTTCTTTTCACAACTTTTTTCTTTTCTTTTTCTTTTTCCACGAATTTTCTTTTTTCTTTATTTTCTTTCTTTGTCGTGCCCATTTATCTTCCCCCACACCTATTTTCTGCCATATATTAATTCATAGGAGTTCAATCTGAGTCATGCTTCACTATCCTTTAAGAACAAAGGTATGGATGGTCCTAATCTAGGCTAGGTGAGGATAATGTGGGTTAACAAAGAATGTAGGCTTAACAAGGCTCAATGGGGTTAACTTAAACATATAATGAAGTAGGATATGATGCGAAAATAGTTAAGCACTGATGCGAGAATTATACGCACACAAATTAAACCCTCTTTTTGACAATTGTAGTATAGAATGCAAGTAGGGATCGTTCTAGACCGGGGATTAGGAGGGCTTGCTAAAACCTCTAAATTGACTCAAAAACATAAAAACAAAGTTAAAAACGTTCACAAAGACTCAAAGGACTCAAAACAGGTTCAAAAGACTCAAAACTGCCTAAAAACACTAACTAGGCAGTTTCTGACCTTAAACACAAATTTGGACGAATTTAAGATTAAAGGTTGATTCAAAACACTTTAAAACACAAATTAAGACACTTTAACACTAAACTAGACTCAAAGAATGCAAAACTAAAAGTTAAAACACTTAAACAAACCTAAAACCCAAAACAGCAACTAGAAGACTCAAAACTGCCTAAAAACCACTTTCTGGGCAGTTTTGAGCACCTACACTAATTTGGACGAAATTGGATGAAAACTTGAATCAAAATACTTAGAAACACAAATCAAAACACTTTCTAACTAATCTAAGACTTCAAATTAAAGGGGGATTTGTTTTGGAGGAAAATTGAAATAACGAAACAAGTTAATAAACTAGACAGAATGTAAATATAAAATTGATGAAATGGAATGAATGGATGCTAGCCAAGGGGTTCATCTCCACACATGTTACACTTGCATAAAAAAAAGATTTCCAATTGCATTTCAATAAATTATGAAACTCATCACCCCGGGTTAATTAGGTCCGCTTAAATTAACCTTCAAATCTTCCTAACGTTATTGAATTGGATGATTGCATACGACAACCCAAAACATTTCCCACAAGTCCCCTACATGATTGCATAATAGAGATACAAGCAAGAATCATTATGCTCTATGAAAATTATAAGTGTTGACGAGGCATTCGTTACTATGATTGCATGAAACTTATGCCAAGAATTCGTTTAACGCGATTGTTTATAAGCAACCTCCACTACTTGTGAATATAAGTTCGTAACTATTAGGTGAAACTCACTTATATTCTAGCGTCATATTCATGCATGAAAATTAAGCATGCACTCTCAATAAACATACATAAATAAGTTATCAATCAAACAGTTAAACAAATTGAATCCACGACTTATGAAATGCAATTAGAAGTAATCAAATCAAAACGCAAGCATAAACATATATTTCGAATCCCCCCCTAGCCAAGGGGGGGGTTTAGTTCCTCATGATACAAAACAAAGAGAATCAAAGAAACACCTAAACATTCCAACAACTCAAACTTGAATTGTATGAACGTTTAGGCCCTCTTCTCTTCCATTCCTCATTCGTACAAAACAAAGGGTATTGAAATTAAACATTGAAATCAAAGAAACACCTAAACATTCCAACAACTCAAACTTGAATTGTATGAACGTTTAGGCCCTCTTATCTTCCTCTTCGTTGTAGCACAAGGTCTAATGGATAGTTTGATGGTGTGAATGGTTTGGGGAGTGGTGAAAATGGAAGGAGGAGGCCACGGCAATGGGATGATTTCTGGTGTGGTGTTTGGATTATTAGGGAGAGAGCATGGCACAAGGGAATGGTTGGTGTTTGTGACTGAAATGTGTATGCAAGAATGACATGAGAATGAGTGGGAATGAATGCTTATTTATAGGCGAAATGGGGGGAACATGACAGCTAGGAGGGAATGTGGCTGCATGTTTTGGTGTGGAGAAAGGAATAATCTGAAATGGGAGAGCATGTGGGTGGAAATGCATGTGGGTTAAAGTGGAATGATGATGGGAGATGCATGTGGCTGATTTATGCATGTGATTAAAGGGAGTGCATGTTTGAATGATTAAAGGGACATGTGAGGGTGCAATGATGAAGGAATAATCTGAAATGGGAGAGCATGTGGGTGGAAATGCATGTGGGTTAAAGTGGAATGATGATGGGAGATGCATGTGGCTGATTTATGCATGTGATTAAAGGGAGTGCATGTTTGAATGATTAAAGGAACATGTGAGGGTGCAATGATGAAGGAATAATCTGAAATGGGAGAGCATGTGGGTGGAAATGCATGTGGGTTAAAGTGGAATGATGATGAGTGCATGTGGGTGAATTAAAGGATGGAATGCATGTGCAATGGTTAAAGGAAAGGTTTAAATGTCCTAGAACTAAAGGGAACAAGGTTCCAACACTTTGGTCTTCAATTAGGTCTTCAATTTCGTCCAACACTTTGGCTCCAAGCATAAGCTATCCATCCTTAGCCCAAAAGTGCTCCAAAAGTCTCCAAAATGCATCTTTTTGCTCCTTTAGCCCTTTGGACCTACAAACACACGAAAATAGCTTAAAGTACTAAAATAACTAAAGAAACATAACGTAAATGCACGAGAACAAGCCATTTAAGCCACTTAATTAACATACAAGAACAAGTTAGGAATAAAACAGATAATTGAATTGCAATCACAACTTAACAAATCACAATTGGAAGAAATCAATTTATATCTCAAACATGTTCATGGCTTCAAACTTTCCCCTAACTAATTAGGGGTTTAGCCACTCATGATTACAGCAACCTTAGAAGATAATAACAAAGTAAACAATGAAAACAAGAACGAAGTACACCTAAAACGCTCCAATCTGCAAGCATGAAACGTTCTAGGCCTCCTTCCTCTTGATAGGAGCATATTTATACGACTTAGTTAGCTTGTTTTCTTGCATTTAATTAGCTAAACTATGTTAATTATAGTGTTTAAAGTTATTTTCGTGCAATTTCAGGTTTTAGTGTCAAAGTATGCAAAAAGAAGCAATTTGGAGCATTCTAGAGCATTTTTGGGCCAAGATTGGATAGTGCAAGCATGGAGGCATGAGGATGGACGAATTTGAAGGCTTGAATTCAGTTAGGGAGCTGCAAGGGGGCCTAAAAACCTTATTTCTAGAAGGGTTTATCTATTCACACATGGTGCCTAATTTCTGCCTAATTTCTGTATTGGATGAACAAGCCGTCCTACCTTGTCTCCTACCTTGTCCAAGCTACACACTTGTATCCCTTAAGTGTTTCATGTACATATATCCTTGTAATCTTGTAGAGAAAGGGAGGAGAAAAAGCATTCTCTTCCATATTTTCCACATAAACCTTTCCTAGCCCTATAAATAAGGCTTTGTAGCAAGGCACTAGGGGGGATCACTCATTCACCCAATTTTCGTCCATTCATCTAGCCACACCACTCTACACATCCTAAAATCCTAGAAACACAATTCCAGCCACTTTTACCACCTTTGCCGTAACCTTCCATCCAAGCAACCATTCAACCACCATAACCACCTTGTGCCGCCACCTTTAAAGGAGAGGAGGAGTAGTGCCGTGCAGTCCAAAGGAAGGAAGAAACCTTGCACATGCAATCTGCAACTATTGGAGTGTTTGGAGTTCTTTCTTCTTTTGGTTCTGTTTTCATGTTAAATTTAACTTGCTGTTCAATTATGTTAAACATGTGGAACTAATTTCTTTTTAGTTAGAGGCAAATTTGAAGCCATGGACATATGTTGGTTATGATTTGATTTACTCCAGTTATGAATTCATGAACTTTAGATGTGGTTTACTTTGCTGTTTTGATTAAGAACTTGTTTATGTATGTGGGTTGAGGGTCGACACTTAATTTGCATGCCTAAACTTGATGCTAGGATATAAGGGAATTTCACCTAATCGTTATGAACTTATATTCATGAGTAGTAAAGATCGCTAGTCACGATTCTGTTTAAGTAAACCCTAGGCTGGATTAACATGCGTATTCCATAGTTATGAATGCCTAATCGATGTTTATGATTTCCGTTGAACTTAATGATCTTTGTTGAATGTCTCTATCATGCGTATTCCATAGTTAGGGACTTTGATGAGGAATAATTTGGTTGTAATGCGTATTCCATTCAATCCAATGAATCTAGGGAAATCTGAAAGTTAATTTAAGCGGACCTAATTAACTTGGAGCATTGTCATTCATCGTTTGTTGAAGTCATAACTGGGAATCAAATTATAAGCATATGTTCATGTGTGGATAAGGAACCCTCTAACTAGTTTCTCATCATTCTATTTCATCACAATCTGTTTTGTTTGAAGTTTGTTTACAAGTCTCTGTTTTAAATTCAATTTCGTCAAAAATCAATCCCCCATTTATTTTGAAATGTTAGAATAGTTAGAAATCAAGTTAATTTGTGTTTTTAAGTGTCTTGCATCAAGTGACAACATGTTTTCGTCCAAACTAGTGTTTGTGCTCAAAACTGCCTAGAAAGTGATTTTAAGGCAGTTTTGAGTGCTTCTGTGTTGTTTTGAGTCTTTTGGTTTGTTTAAGTGTTTTAAACTCTAGTTTGGCATTCTTTGAGTCTAGTTTAGTGTTCTACATTATGTTTTTACGTTTTTGAGTCAGTTTCACATTGATTAGTATCCCTAGTTAATCCCCGGTCTAGAACGATCCCTACTTGCATCATTACTACAATTGTCATCAATAGGGTTTAATTTGTGCGTCAAGTAATTCTCACATCACCTCTCCTAGTTGCTGCGGCACAAGGGTTTTTTTTGTGAGTTTAGGGAGTTATGGATGGTGTAGAATGATGTGTTTAGGATAGGGATGGATGTAGGGGATGGCAAGGCTTGTTTCTGGGCAGAAAATATGAAGAATGGTGAAGTATGGATGTGTTAGAGAGAAGGGATGAATTTCTGGCGTGAATGGTGAATGAATGGATGTTTTGTGGCTGCAACAAGGAGGTTTATTAATAGGATTTCAGGAATTAAAACCCTAGGTTATTTAGGTAATCAGAAATTAAGTCAAAAGCTTTAGAAATAGGAAATAATCATCTCCCTTGCACGGCAAGGAAGAGGAAAGGTCAAGGGTGGTGCACGACAAGGCTTACATAGGAAATAAGTAAGTGTTTAATCCCCGGCAACGGCGCCAAAAATTTGATGCGAACTAAGTAAGCACACAAATTAAAACCATATTGTGACAATTGTAGTATATAAATAAGTAGGGATCGTTCTTAACCGGGGATTAGGAGGGATTGCAAAATCACTTGGAAACTGACTCAAAAACGTAAAATAAAGTTTGAAACACTAAACTAGACTCAAAGAATGCAAAACTAAACAATAAAAACACTAAAACAAATCAAAAGACTCAAAACAGCCCCAAAACACTCAAAACTGCCATAAAATCACTTTCTGGGCAGTTTTGAGCACTTTGGTGAATTTGGACGAATTGGTGTAACAACTTGAATCAAAACACTTATAAACACAAACTAAGATACTTTCTAACTAATTTGGACACTAAAGTAAAGGGGGATTGAGGTTTTGACGAAAATAAATTAAATGCACAGATTGTAAATTAATGCAGATTCTAAATATGAATGTGATGAAAATATGGATGAATGCTAGCTAGAAGGTTCTTCTCCACACATGTTACACTTGCATACAAAATGATTTTCAGTTGGTCTTTCGATAAATTGTGAAACTCAACACCCTGGGTTAATTAGGTCCGCTTAAATTTACCGTCAAGTTCTCCTTAAGTTAATGAATTGGATGGGTTAGCGCAACGCAATTCATAACATTCTCCAAAAGTCCTTTACGTGAAAAGCACGATAAAGATACAATCAAAGATCATTAAGCATCATGAAAACTATAAGTGTTGACGAGGCATTCGTTACTATGATGAGCATGAACTAGTGCCAAGAATTCATTTAACGCGATTGTTTATAAGCAACCTCCACTACTTGTGAATATAAGTTCATAACTATTAGGTGAAACTCACTTATATTCTAGTGTCATATTCATGCATGAAAATTAAGCGTGCACTCTCAATAAACATACATAAATAAGTTATCGATCAAACAGTTAAACAAATTGAATCCACAACTCATGAAATTCCAACCAAATGTAATCAATTCATATTGCAAGCATAAACATGGTTTCGAATCACCCCCTAGCTAATTAGGGGTTTAGCCTCTCATGTTCACAGAAAGAGAAATACAATTGAATTTAAACATAAAGCACAAAGGATGGATTACACCTAGAACGCCCAACTAATCCACTTGAATTTCTGCGCGTCTAAGCCCTCCTTCTTCTTCTCCTTGCTGCGGCAGTGAAAGTCTAGGTGAGTTTTGGATGTTTTTCTGGTTTTGGGATTGGGTTTATGGAGGTTTAGTGGTGCGGCACTGGTGGGGAAGGTGTGGAAGAAGGCACGGCAATAATGGGAATTGGAGAAATATGGAAGGGTGGCTGCGGCTAAAGGACAAAGAAATGGGATTTGCGGACGGAATGGAGAAAAAGGTGAATGGGATTTGCGGCTGGAATGGAGAAAAAGGTGAATGGGATTTGCGGCTAGGTTCAAAAAAAAGGGTTAATGGCTGAATAATATATTGGGATATGATGGTGATAGGAGCATATTCATGCGACTTAAATGGCTTGTTCTCGTGCATTTACGTTATGTTTCATTAGTTATTTTAGTCCTTTATGCTTCTTTTGTGTGTTTTCAGGTTCTAAGGGCAAAGTATGCAAAATGGTGCATTTTGGTGCATTTTGGAGTAGTTTGGGGCGTTAAATGGATTGGATATACTTGAAGCCAAGTAGATGGACGAAATTGAAGACCAAAGGAGGCCCTTTGTACCAGAAATTCACACCAACACATCCCATTTCAGATTGCATTCCAATCATTCCAGCCAAGCCACATGCACTCCCTTTAATTTATTCAACCTAGCTGTCAAAGCACATGCACATTCACCCTAATCATTCACATACACAATCTGCCATCATTCACACATTCATTCCACATGCATTCCCTTCACAAATCAGCCACATGCACTTTGCCTTTCATCATTGCACCATAAATCAGCCACATGCACCCATAATCATTCATCCAACTTTGCACATGCATTCATCATCATAACCTAGCTGTCATTACCCTTTAATCACATGCATAAATCAGCCACATGCATCTCCCATCACCATTTCAGATTTCCACCAAGTTCCTAGCTGTCATATTCCCTCCTTTTCACCTATAAATAAGCATCCATTGCAGCCACAATTCATTCATTCCCATTCATACACAATTCATTCACCATTCACGCCAGAAATTCATCCCCTCTCTATAACACATCCATACTTCACCATTCTTCATATTTTCTGCCCAAAAAGAAGCCTTGAGGTCCCCTACATCCATCCCTATCCTAAACACATCATTCTACACCATCCATAACTCCCCATCCCTCCAAACCTATCCTTAGACCTTGTGCTACAACAAAGAGGAGGAGAAGAGTGCCTAAACGTTCATACAATTCAAGTTTGAGTTGTTGGAATGTTTAGGTGTTTCTTTTCCTCGATTCCAATGTTTAATTTCAATTCTCTTTGTTTTGTACGTATGAGGAACTAAACCCCCCCTTGGCTAGGGGGGGATTCGAAATATATGTTTATGCTTGCATTTTGATTTGATTACTTCTAATTGCGTTTCATAAGTTGTGGATTCAATTTGTTTAACTATTTGATTGATAACCTATTTATGTATGTTTATTGAGAGTGTACGCTTAATTTTCATGCATGAATATGACGCTAGAATATAAGTGAGTTTCACCTAATAGTTACGAACTTATATTCACAAGTGGTGGAGGTTGCTTATAAACAATCGCGTTAAACGAATTCTTGGCATAAGTTTCATGCAATCATAGTAACGAATGCCTCGTCAACACTTATAGTTTTCATGATGCTTAATGATTCTTGCTTGTATCTCTATTATGCAATTCATGTAGGGAACTTGTGAGGAATGCTTTGGGTTGTCGTATGCAATCATCCAATTCATTAACTTAAGGAAAATTTGACGGTTAATTTAAGCGGACCTAATTAACCCGGGGTGTTGAGAATTCATGGTTTATTGAGAAGCAATTAGATTCGTTTTATATGCAAGTATAACATGTATGGAGATGAACCCCTTGGCTAGCATTCATTCATTCAATTCCATCACATTCATCTTTACAATCTGTTTTTAAATACAATCTGTGCATTTTAGTTAATTTCGTCAAAAACTCAATCCCCCTTTACTTTAATGTCCAAATTAGTTAGAAAGTGTTTTAGGTTGTGTTTATAAGTGTTTTGATTCAATTTGTTATACAAATTCGTCCAAATTCACCAAAGTGCTCAAAACTGCCCAGAAAGTGTTTTTAAGGCTGTTTTGAGTGTTTTGGGTGATGTTTGAGTCTTTTGGTTTGTTTTAGTGTTTTAAAGTTTAGTTTTGCATTCTTTGAGTCTAGTTTAGTGTTAAAGTGTCTTAGTTTGTGTTTCTAAGTGTTTTGATTCAAGTTATTACCCAAATTCGTCCAAAGTGCTCAAAACTGCCCAGAAAGTGTTTTTAAGGCAGTTTTGAGTGTTTTGGTGCTGTTTTGAGTCTTTTGGTTTGTTTTGGTGTTTTAAAGTTTAGTTTTGCATTCTTTGAGTCTAGTATAGTGTTTTATATTGTGTTTTTACGTTTTTGAGTCAGTTTCCAAGTGATTTGCAATCCCTCCTAATCCCCGGTTAAGAACGATCCCTACTTATATCTATACTACAATTGTCAAAAAGAGGGTTTAATTTGTGTGCGTATAAATCTCGCATCAAATTTTGGCGCCGTTGCCGGGGATTAGCAACTTTGCTAATCTCTTGGATTGTTTTATTTTCGTTTGTGTGTATATATTTTTAGTTTTATTTTGTTGATTTTAGAAGCACAACATGGCACTTGATAATGCTTATCTTTTGTCACAGCTCATGGAAAGGTCCCAAATGCAAAACGTTGATATAGTTGATCTTCAATCAAGGAATAACGTGTTTTCCAATACTTACAATTCGGATTGGAGTGATCATTCAACTTCTATGTGGTGGGAACCTCAAAATATTCAACAAGAAAGATATTGGGAGCCACCTCATATTCAATATGCCCAACCAAACTCAAATTCGTCAATAGATTATAATCAAATTCTTAATGAATTAAACTCTTTGGTGCAGGGTTCACAAAATCAAGCTAAGGAGACTCACCAAGAAACATATTGGCAACCATATGAGGATTCATATGCACCACCACAGCCTTCCCCTCAATCTTCACATCCAAATTCAGGTATATCAAATTATTATAAGGAAGTTATTCAACAACTGAATTCTGTGGAGCAGGGCAGGGAAGCTCAACCATTTCAACAAGACGCATTTTGGCGACCAATTGAGGATTTCTATCAAGCAAAAAAGTTGGCTGAGTGGAACAGTCAATTTAGGCAGAATGCAGAATGCATGGAACAAATTCAAGAACAAATGGTTGAAGATGAGCCCATGGATGAATTGCTACTGCTCGAAGAGGAGGAGGATGCACAAGGCACGGCAAGGGAAGAACAACCCTTGCCGCAACCTCCCAATATTCCTACACCACCCCATTCAAGTAAGGTTGTTCCAAATTTAATTATTTCTAACTTTGTTCCCCCAAATGCACCCTTCCCTGGCAGGTTCATGCAATCCATGAAAGATGAGGGGAAGAAAGACATCTTGGACACCTTTCCAACAATTCACGAGGAAAAAGTGGTTGAGGAGCATCTTGAATTCATCAAGGAGGAAATTGGAGTGGATCACACAGCCACAACCTTCAGAATGTCCAATCTGAATGAAAACATCCCTTGTGCATTTGTTGAATGTGCTGCGACTTTAGAGCCAATATTGCAGCCCATAGGTAAGCCACCAACTCAAATTCCAATTCCCACTTCAATTAATCGTGTGTTACATTCTTCATTGCAGGCACCTACTCAAATCCAATTTGGTGAAAGAGTTTACATGGATCTTAGGACAGATCTCTATTCCACTCCATATAAAGATCCAATTCTTGAATGTTTTGAGAAGCATTTCGTGGAGGATGTACTTAAGTTCTTATTGGAGCATGTAGGTAAGCCACCAACTCAAAATCCAAAGTCGTTTTTGACTAATATGTTGTTGATGTCAATGATTAGAGCACCCACTCTTGAAATTCAACCATTGCCGGAACATTTCAAGTATCATCATCCATTCAATGATCAACTCCATGCCGTGGGTTCCATTAAGGCATGATTGTGTTCTTCGTCCGGCTGCAAGACGTTAAAGAAAGCGCTACTTGGGAGGCAACCCAATACAGTGAATAAAACAAAGCTTTTTCATTAATTTTCGAGAAATTACAAATGTATCTAACAAATGGAGCTTCACAAAGGTTGTTTTTGTTTTTGTTTGCGTGAAGACCCACCACGAGGCAAAACTCTAGAAGCGGAAGTCATCGAAGCAGGAGGCATCGAAGTAGGAGGCATCGGAGCAAGAGGCATCGGAGTGAGAGGCATAGGAGCGGGAGGCATCGGATATAGAGCATTCCAGGCCCCAATACTTGGCGGAACGCTGGATGACCCAGGAAAAAGGTGCCCCTGGAAGAAAGACGCAAGCCGTTGACGGTCACTTTGCATCCGACCTTGAGATTCTTGCATCTCATCAAGCTTCCTCTTCATGCCCGACGAATAGTTATTGGCAAGCACATGCAAAGTTCTATTCTCGTACTTAAGTTGTTTGATCTCTTGTTTCAGGTTCTCCACCTCCGCCATCAAAGATTCAACCTGACGGGAGCGAGCAAGGAGGCGTTGGCCCATGTTGGACACAGAGCCTGCGCACTGAACGCTGAGAGCCAGGGACTCTTGAACGGCCAACTCATCGGACCGTCCTGAAAGCAGCTGACTATCTCTGGGAGTGAGGAGGTTCCGAGCTACTATCGTAGCTGTTGTGGCGTCCTGCATCACGGAGTCTTCACCTGTAAGAGGACCGTTAGAAGATAAGAAAGAAGGGCGCCATACGTTACCTTGACGCGGCACGCCCGTATCACTGCGGAGACTCAATTCTAAGCTAAGGTTCGATGGGTTTGCCATTTTTCAAAAGTGTTCAAAGAGAAGGGGTGGACGGAGTAAATTTTCAAAAGGGCCGGAGACGAGTATCAAGAATGGGAAATCTTCAGAGTGTGTAAGTTGGCAGTGATCGATAGCTCTATAAAAAGCCAAGGCAACGCGTCCACCGATTCAAAAAGCCGGAATTTGAGGCGTAAAGTTCGGCGACGCTCCCTCGGCTTTTTCAGAAAACGCGTTCGACACGTGGAGGCCACCATCACAACTACACGTCTTTAGCCGACAAGCGCAAAGTTCGGCGACGCTTTCTCTGCTTTTCAGAAAACGCCTGCTCAGAAATCGAAGAGGCGTCTTCAAAGATCGAAGAGTCGTCACTATTTCAAAAAGCTGGATTTGCGGGATCAAAACGTTTGTCGACAAGGGTAAAAGAACAGTACCACCACTTGCTATTGGGAAATCCCTATATTTGTCGACTTTCATCTTTTATGGCAAGGCAAACCTGAAGAAAATGCCCGACTCTTCCTCACCTCTGAGGGCGCACTCCCAGCAAATCCTTTCGAAACACTCAATTCTTTCTTCTTCCCCAAAGATGATACCAGATGCCTGGAGTACAGATGACCCAGGAGGAAGCAGCACAACAAATACATGTGCTGATTCATTCACCGCTTCTTCAAAAGCAAAGGTATCTCATATCATCAAGGTCAAAAGCAAAGGTATCTCATATCATGCTCTTTCCCTGTCTTTTCCTTTGTCTTTGTTATTACTTGCATGGCAAAGTGAAAGAAGCAATCAGCCGGCACTTGGAGTCTATCTAGACTCTATTCCCTGGTTGCTTACCTAGCTTTGCTGAGCTATCCTCTAACCCTCTTCAATACGAATTGGAGAGATTGAACAAAGAAACAGATAAGAGAATGAAGCTCAGACCTTCGGGGGAGACCAAAGGAAGCCTGCTGCCCAGTTCAAGAGTAGCACAAAGGAAAATCAACGATGGGAGCAGCGCAGTTCAAGAGTAAGCCTGTGGAATCACAAAGATCCAAGCCTCAATGCAATTACCAAGGAGAAGATGGAATTTACACTATATAACCAGATTTGCGTCTCTAAACTCTTCTCTTTGTTAACTACATTCTGCCATGTTTAGTATGTTTAGTTGCTTTTTGTTTGTTTACTTATGTTTTGTGTGAATCTATGCTTAAAACATTGAGGACAATGTTTGATTTAAGTGTGGGGGGGTAACTAAGTATATTTGATGCAAATTCGTGGGATTTTATCACCCATAACTTCAAATGTTGTTCCTTGCTGTTTTAAGGTGTTTTTAAGATGTTTTAGAGTGTTTTAGTATGTTTTGTTTTATAACTCCGAAAATCACATAAAAATTTGAAAAACATGTTTTGAAAAGCCTAAAAAGAGTGTTTTAAGTCGTTTTTGTGTGTTTGTGTCTTAGGATACCTTCCAACACAATGATAAGGATTTGGTTTGTAATTGCATGACTGTTAAAAAGAGTTATAAACATAGAGAAAAGTTTGATTTACTCTTGGTATATGCTTGGTTATGGTTATAATGTATGACTTCACATGCAATCATAAAAGAAAAATTCGTTTTTGTAACATGCTTGAAGGAAGGAACTCAAACAAACGCTACAACCCTGTGAGACTCGAGCCATTACCTTCTTTGGAGAGTTATAATCTGTGATTCTTTGTTTTCTAAAGTTGTTGCATGATCTCATTATTCCTTGCTTGGTTGCTACTTAGAATGCAATTATATCATGATAGAACTAAATGCTAGAACTTATATCCGTTTCATTCAAAGCATGACATTGAATTGCATAACACATATCAAGATGAAGTTGTGTAACCACCACCATAGCCAAATAGCCTTACTTCCCATATTTCATATATGTTGTAAGTTTTAACCCCGTTGAGCCTTGTTTAGCCTTTATTCTTTGTTTACCCACATTTTCCTCACCTAGCCTAGAGTAGGACTTTCCTATACCCTTGTTCTTAAAGTATAGTGAGCATGACTTAAATGAATTCCTTTTGAGTTACATTATGCAAGAAAATGAGTGTGGGGGAGTAAAAGTTTGTTCTTACGTTTATATGTATGTTTTGAGATTCAAAAAAAAAAAGAAAAGAAGAAAAAAAAAAAAAAAAAAAAAAAAAAAAAAAAAAGAGTGAAAATAAGTAAGAATGAACTCACGAGCGTTGATGGTTGAAGAAAGGGTCCAAAAAGTTGAATATGGCCCTAAGTTTTGTGTGATTTTCCCTTGGGTGTTCAAAGTTGACTTCTGCGTTCTTAAGGGAATTCTAAGTGCCTAATTCAATACTTTGCTCACTATTGCTTTAAGAATGTTTGTTTATCCTTCACCTTTCATTGTTAGCCAATACCCTAGCCCCGTTACAACCCTTTGACTTCTATCTTGAGTGTTATGTGTTTCAAAATGTGGAGTTTGGAATTGATATGAGCTTATGGAGTCACTGGTTCTCGCGTCTAAGTAGTAGCATTCCATTCACGAGATCATATCTAAACATGCTTATTAACTCCAGAAATTGCTCTCTTTGTGATATATATATATGTGAGTGTTCGTTTTCATTAATCTTCTCACAAATGACTAGATTAGGGTGTGTAGTTAGAAAATCTGAGTGAAAATCGAGTGCATATCTTGTAAGGAATTGAGCAAATTCTCTAAGGCATGTTACTACATTCAAAACATGGTTTTAAATGCTTAATTGTGAAATAGTATGTGGTGACTATGATTAAGAATGTACTTAAGTGTGAAGATGACTAAAATCTGTGAGAATGATGATTTTTAACATGTCATGTGCATTGGAAATCCCTAAGACGATTGTTGGAAGGTTTAGGTTGTGTTTTACTTGTTTTGTTTCGTTTCGTTTTGTTTTGTTTTTCTTTCTGTTTTGCTCGAGGACTAGCAAAAGATAAGTGTGGGGGTATTTGATAGGAGCATATTCATGCGACTTAAATGGCTTGTTCTCGTGCATTTACGTTATGTTTCATTAGTTATTTTAGTCCTTTATGCTTCTTTTGTGTGTTTTCAGGTTCTAAGGGCAAAGTATGCAAAATGGTGCATTTTGGTGCATTTTGGAGTAGTTTGGGGCGTTAAATGGATTGGATATACTTGAAGCCAAGTAGATGGACGAAATTGAAGACCAAAGGAGGCCCTTTGTACCAGAAATTCACACCAACACATCCCATTTCAGATTGCATTCCAATCATTCCAGCCAAGCCACATGCACTCCCTTTAATTTATTCAACCTAGCTGTCAAAGCACATGCACATTCACCCTAATCATTCACATACACAATCTGCCATCATTCACACATTCATTCCACATGCATTCCCTTCACAAATCAGCCACATGCACTTTGCCTTTCATCATTGCACCATAAATCAGCCACATGCACCCATAATCATTCATCCAACTTTGCACATGCATTCATCATCATAACCTAGCTGTCATTACCCTTTAATCACATGCATAAATCAGCCACATGCATCTCCCATCACCATTTCAGATTTCCACCAAGTTCCTAGCTGTCATATTCCCTCCTTTTCACCTATAAATAAGCATCCATTGCAGCCACAATTCATTCATTCCCATTCATACACAATTCATTCACCATTCACGCCAGAAATTCATCCCCTCTCTATAACACATCCATACTTCACCATTCTTCATATTTTCTGCCCAAAAAGAAGCCTTGAGGTCCCCTACATCCATCCCTATCCTAAACACATCATTCTACACCATCCATAACTCCCCATCCCTCCAAACCTATCCTTAGACCTTGTGCTACAACAAAGAGGAGGAGAAGAGTGCCTAAACGTTCATACAATTCAAGTTTGAGTTGTTGGAATGTTTAGGTGTTTCTTTTCCTCGATTCCAATGTTTAATTTCAATTCTCTTTGTTTTGTACGTATGAGGAACTAAACCCCCCCTTGGCTAGGGGGGGATTCGAAATATATGTTTATGCTTGCATTTTGATTTGATTACTTCTAATTGCGTTTCATAAGTTGTGGATTCAATTTGTTTAACTATTTGATTGATAACCTATTTATGTATGTTTATTGAGAGTGTACGCTTAATTTTCATGCATGAATATGACGCTAGAATATAAGTGAGTTTCACCTAATAGTTACGAACTTATATTCACAAGTGGTGGAGGTTGCTTATAAACAATCGCGTTAAACGAATTCTTGGCATAAGTTTCATGCAATCATAGTAACGAATGCCTCGTCAACACTTATAGTTTTCATGATGCTTAATGATTCTTGCTTGTATCTCTATTATGCAATTCATGTAGGGAACTTGTGAGGAATGCTTTGGGTTGTCGTATGCAATCATCCAATTCATTAACTTAAGGAAAATTTGACGGTTAATTTAAGCGGACCTAATTAACCCGGGGTGTTGAGAATTCATGGTTTATTGAGAAGCAATTAGATTCGTTTTATATGCAAGTATAACATGTATGGAGATGAACCCCTTGGCTAGCATTCATTCATTCAATTCCATCACATTCATCTTTACAATCTGTTTTTAAATACAATCTGTGCATTTTAGTTAATTTCGTCAAAAACTCAATCCCCCTTTACTTTAATGTCCAAATTAGTTAGAAAGTGTTTTAGGTTGTGTTTATAAGTGTTTTGATTCAATTTGTTATACAAATTCGTCCAAATTCACCAAAGTGCTCAAAACTGCCCAGAAAGTGTTTTTAAGGCTGTTTTGAGTGTTTTGGGTGATGTTTGAGTCTTTTGGTTTGTTTTAGTGTTTTAAAGTTTAGTTTTGCATTCTTTGAGTCTAGTTTAGTGTTAAAGTGTCTTAGTTTGTGTTTCTAAGTGTTTTGATTCAAGTTATTACCCAAATTCGTCCAAAGTGCTCAAAACTGCCCAGAAAGTGTTTTTAAGGCAGTTTTGAGTGTTTTGGTGCTGTTTTGAGTCTTTTGGTTTGTTTTGGTGTTTTAAAGTTTAGTTTTGCATTCTTTGAGTCTAGTATAGTGTTTTATATTGTGTTTTTACGTTTTTGAGTCAGTTTCCAAGTGATTTGCAATCCCTCCTAATCCCCGGTTAAGAACGATCCCTACTTATATCTATACTACAATTGTCAAAAAGAGGGTTTAATTTGTGTGCGTATAAATCTCGCATCAGATGGCTGCGGCAAAGTCAATTAGGGTGAAAAAAATCATGGAATGCACCGCCCAAGGAAGAAAATAAATGGGATGGTGGCTGCCTGTTTTTGTGGCTGAAAGGAATCCACTAAAACCCCCCCTAGGGTGCGGCTAAATTGTAAAAATGTGTAGGGTTTAAGAAATTCAAACCCTAGCTTATTTTTATTAACTAAAATTAAATTAAAGGCTGCTAGAATAAGGGATTTAAATCAGAAATTAAAAGGATGGCTGCAAGGTGCGGCTAGGGTTAGGTTAGGAGAGGGAAATAGGGTTAAAGCCCACGGCAAGGGCTAGAATTTGGGCTAGGGCCTTCGTTTTGTGTCCTAAAGCGCCTACAAGGACTTCAAAGTGGCTAGAAAATACGGACGTTTAAGATTAGGAAAGGTTACCAAAACGGGAAACTTAGGGTTAACTTTCCTAAAATAGGAAACCTTGTTTGAGTAGGATTCCTCGTTTTGGTAAGAATTCATCGTTGGAGTAGGAATTCGTCGTTTCTTCAAGTCTTCAACTCATTCATTCCTCTTTCGCACCAAAAGACTCCAATTTGCGTCTTCTTGCACACTTTGGCCTTATAATCTGAAAATACACAAAAGTGGCCTTAAACACTAAAATAACTAAGTAAACACAACATAAATGCACGAGAACAAGCTAATTAAGTCGCATGAATATGCTCCTATCACTGCAACAAGGAGGTTTATTAATAGGATTTCAGGAATTAAAACCCTAGGTTATTTAGGTAATCAGAAATTAAGTCAAAAGCTTTAGAAATAGGAAATAATCATCTCCCTTGCACGGCAAGGAAGAGGAAGGGTCAAGGGTGGTGCATGACAAGGCTTACATAGGAAATAAGTAAGTGTTTAATCCCCAAATCAATTCTAAGAATCAGGAATTAAGTTAAGTCCCTTTAGAATAGGTAATTGAAATCAGGAATTAGGGGAAAAAGGCTAAGTCTTGCGGCACAAGGAGGAAAAGAAGGGGAAAGTGCAAAACTTGCAGATTTTGAGTGAAAGGGAATGTATAGGTGCGGCTAAGACATTTAAGAAAGGGATTGTGACATAATCTTGCAGATTTTGGGAGAGAAAAGGAAGGTAAGGTGCGACATGTCTAGGGCTTCTAGAACATGTGATTTAGGCAACCAACATTATTTGGAAACTTGCATAATTGGAAACCTTTCAAGAATAGAAACTCCCCCATAATGGAAACTAGTTTCCAATTCTTGATTCCTCCTTCTTCCTTCAATTCAAGGCTCACTTGTTCTTCAATTTCGTCCAACACTTTGGCTCCAAGCATAAGCTATCCATCCTTAGCCCAAAAGTGCTCCAAAAGGCTCCAAAATGCACTTCTTTGCTCCTTTAGCCCTTAGAACCTGAAAACATACGAAAATGACTTAAAAGACTTAAAGAACTAAGAAATAACAACGTAAATGCACAAGAACAAGCCAACTAAGTCGCCTAAATATGCTCCTATCAGGATACACGGCAATTTGGCTTTGGTGGTGGTCACTACACAACTTCTTCTTGAATATGTGTTATGCAAATCAATAACATGCTTCAAATGAAATGGGCATGAGTTCTAGCATTTGGAACTATATGATGAAACGCCTTCTAAGTAGTAACCAAGCAAAGAATAATGAGATCATGCAACGACTTTAGAAAACAAGAATGCACAGATTTTAACTCTCCAAATAACGTTTAGGCTCAAGTCTCACAAGGTTGTAGCGTTTGTTTGAGTTCCTTCCTTCAAGCATATTACAAAAACTAATTTTTCTTTTATCATTGCATGTGAGGTTATACATTATAACCATAACCAAGCATATACCAAGAGTAAATCAAACTTTTCTCCATATTTATAACTCTTTTTTAACAGTCATGCAATTAAAAACCAAATCCTCATCATTGTGTTGGAAGGTACCCTAAGACACAAACACACAAAAACGACTCAAAACACTCTTTTTAGGCTTTTCAAAACATGTTTTTCAAATTTTTATGTGATTTTCGGAGTTATAAAACAAAACACACTAAACACTCCAAAATAGCTTAAAAACACTTTAAAACAGCAAGGAACAACACTTGAAGTTATGGGTGATAAAATCCCACGAATTTGCATCAAACATACTTAGTTAGCCCCCCACACTTAAATCAAACATTGTCCTCAATGTTTTAAACATAAATTCACACAAAACACAAGTAAACACATAAACAGCAACTAAACAACATAACATGGCAGATTAGAAACAACAACAAAGAGAAGGGTTTGAGGAATGCAAATCTGGAATTTGGGGGATTCCTAGGGCTTCCTTTGTTGAATGGATGGGTTGCCTCCCACATAGCGCTTGCTTTAACGTCGTACAGCCGGACGAAGAACACCTTCACTCCAATTGGGAACCCACGGCATGCAAGGGAATCTCTTCCACAACATGCTCCTCAACACTTCCATAATATGGCTCAATGAATGGGAGGGGATAGTGATCCTCCCTGATGGTGGTGTTTTGGTTCCGAAAGTCCATGTAAATGCTCCCACCACCTTTAAATCGGTTGGGCACCTGCGCCAAAGAAGGTAACAACCTATTAGTTGAAATGGGAATTGAAATTGGGATTGAAGACTTACAAACATAGTGTGGTGAAGGCTCAAAATCGGCAGCCTTAATGTCACTATGGCTGCTTTCGACCATATTGGGTGGTTGTAGGGCAATCACTCCAAGTTCCTCTCCAATGGTGGTTCTTGATACATCCTTCTTGATAAGTGTGGATCCTTTCGGCCCTATATCCTTATGCACATCTATGGCAAAACAAGAATGGCTATCATTAGGATTCTTAATAGAGTCATAAACATTGAACTTAATTATATCACCAGCAAACTCCATTGTTAGTGCTCCTTTGGCCACATCAATCTTTGTTTGGGCTGTTTTCATGAACGGTCTTCCAAGTAGGAGTGGCAAGGGTGGAGAATGAATCGAGTTGTCCATTTCAAGCACATAAAAATCCGCCGGGAATATCAAGTCATTCACCTGCACTAAAACATCTTCCAAAACTCCCTTTGGATAGGCATTAGATCGATCGGCCAATTGAATAACCACACCATCATTTTTCAATGCTCCTAGGTTCAAAGATGCATAAATTGAATATGGCATGACATTTATAGAGGCACTTAGTGATGTGAGAATTATACGCACACAAATTAAACCCTCTTTTTATCAATTGTAGTGAAGAATGCATGTAGGGATCATTCTGGACCGGGGATTAGGAGGGATTGTTAATCACTCGGATTTGACTCAAAAACGTAATAACACAATATAAAACACTATACTAGACTCAAAGAATGCAAAACTAAACTTTAAAACACCAAAACAAACCAAAAGACTCAAAACAGCACCAAAACACTCAAAACTGCCTTAAAAACACAATCTGGGCAGTTTTGAACACTAGACACAACTTTGGACGAAAATTGGTTTTAACTTGACCTAAGACACTTAGAAACACAATCTAAAGTGATTTCTAACTACTATGACTCAACAAAGTAAAGGGGGATTGGTTTTTGACGAATTTAAAAACAAAACAAACCTTTTGAATTAGAACAGATTGTAAAAACGAATTTGATGGAATTGAATGGATGGGGAATATTGGGCAGAAAATATCCTAAGGCTTTATTACTTAGTTTAGGAAAGGATGTAACTCCAAATCCTCCTTTAGGTCTTCAATTTCGTCCATTCCTTTTGCTCCAAGCATATGCTATCCATTCCAAGCCCAATTTTGCTCCAAAATGCTCCAAAATGCATCCTTTTGCATACTTTGCCCTTAAATCCTGAAAATACATAAAACTAGCTTAAAAGACTACTTTACTAAGGAAAAACACTTTAAATGCACAAGACAAGCTAAACTAAGGTGCATAAATATGCTCCTATCACCTAGGTCTAGCATGGCAGATTCAAAACGAGTGTTACCTATGACACAAGGAATGGTAAAACTACCCGGATCTTTGCATTTGGGGGGTAATTTGCGTTGCAAGATGGCGGAGACATTTTCACTTACCTTTACCACCTCTTTGGTCGACATCCTCTTCCTAGTGGTGCATAATTCCTTCAAGAACTTGGCATATTTGGGCACTTTCTTTATGGCATCCAAGAGGGGTATGTTAACTTGAACTTTCCTAAACGTCTCAAGGATGTCCTTCTCGGCTTCTTCTTTCTCTGTTTGCATGAACCTACTAGGAAAAGGCACATTGGGTGGAACGGGGTTAGAATGAATCAAATTTGAACACAACTTACCCTTGGTGGCCGAATTGGATGATTTGGATGCATTAGGGTGCCTAGGTAGTTGCGGCAAGGGTGTTTGTACCCTTGCCGTGGGCTTGCTTGCATCCTCCTCTTCATGTTGTAGCTTCCCTTCTTCATTAGGACCTGTTTTGGATGGTTTAGATGTAATGCCAACTTCTTTTCCACTTCTCAAGGTGATTGCGTTGGCCGTTTCGAACCCTCCCTTTGGGTTTGGAATGGTTGAGCTTGGGAGCTTGCCTTGGTCTCGGAATTGCCCTACAAACTCCGCAATCTGCCCAATTTGTTTCTCCAATTGATCCATCCTCTTGTCTTGGCTTTGTATGGCTTTGGCTTGATTCTCTTGCCCCTGAGACAAATTAGTTAGTAATTTAAGAAGTGTATCATTGTCTAAAGTGTTACCTGAACTTGTTTGGGCAGATTGTGGAGGTGCTTGTGTGGGTGCATATGGCTTGTTGTAGAAGCCCGGAGGTTGTTGTCTAAATCCTCCTTGTTGTGGTGGTTGTTGGGGCTCCCTCCACTTGAAGTTTGGGTGGTCTCTCCAACCTGGATTATAAGTGTTTGAATATGGATCGTTCCTTGGTTGGTTTTGGCCTTGAAATCCAATTGCGTTTGCACTCTCCCATCCACCATTCTCAATAAGTTGTGGGCACTTCTCAGAAGCGTGTCCTTGGATAGAACATACTCCGCATACAATGGGTCCTTGCATCCTCATTCCTTCGGCCATCTGAGACACAATGGAAGTAAGATTAGCCAAAAATTTGATGCGAACTAAGTAAGCACACAAATTAAAACCCTCTTGTGACAATTGTAGTATATGAATAAGTAGGGATCGTTCTTAACCGGGGATTAGGAGGGATTGCAAAATCACTTGGAAACTGACTTAAAAACGTAAAATAAAGTTTGAAACACTAAACTAGACTCAAAGAATGCAAAACAAAACAATAAAAACACTAAAACAAATCAAAAGACTCAAAACAGCCCCAAAACACTCAAAACTGCCTTAAAATCACTTTCTGGGCAGTTTTGAGCACTTTGACAACTTTGGACGAAATTGGGTAATAGAATGAATCAAAATGCTTAAGAACACAAACTAAGACACTTTCTAACTTAATTGGACACAAAAGTAGGGGGGGATTGAGTTTTTGATGAAATTAATTAAAATGCACAGATTGTCAATTAGGGCAGATTCTAAATATGAATGTAATAAAAATATGGATGAATGCTATCTAGAAGGTTCTTCTCCACACATGTCACACTTGCATACACTTTGATTTTCAGTTGGTCTTTCGATAAATTATGAAACTCAACACTCCGGGTTAATTAGGTCCGCTTAAATTAACCGTCAAGTTCTCCTTAAGTTAATGAATTGGATGGGTTAGCGCAACGCAATTCAAAACATTCTCCAAAAGTCCTTTACGTGAAAAGCACAATAAAGATACAATCAAAGATCATTAAGCATCATGAAAACTATAAGTGTTGACGAGGCATTCGTTACTATGATGAGCATGAAACTAGTGCCAAGAATTCATTTAACACGATTGTTTATAAGCAATCTCCACTACTTGTGAATATAAGTTCATAACTATTAGGTGAAACTCACTTATATTCTAGCGTCAAATTCATGCATGAACATTAAGCGTGCACTCTCAATAAACATACACAAACAAGTTATCAATCACACAGTTAAACGAATTGAATCAATCATTCATGAAATTCCAACCAAAAGTAATCAATTCATATTGCAAGCATAAACATGGTTTCGAATCACCCCCTAGCTAACTAGGGGGATTTAGCCTCTCATGTTCACAAAAAGAGAATTACAAATGAATTTAAACATAAAGCACAAAGGATTGATTACACCTAGAACGCCCAACGAATCCACGTGAATTGATGCGCGTCGAAGCTCCTCTTTCCTCTTCTCCTTCTGCGGCAGATTGGTTATGGGTGGTTTTTGGATGGTTTTCTGGGTTAGGGATAGATTTAAGGTGGTTTAGGGATGCGGCAAGGCTATGGGGTGGTGTAGGGTGGTTTGTAAGGTGGTGGAATGGTGGAGATGGCGGCTGGAATGGAAGGGGAAGATGGAGAGGTGGCTGCGGATTAGAGAGGATTTCTGATGGTGGCTACGGTTTTTTGTTAGGGTTATGGAGGCTACGGTTCAATGGAGAGAATGGGAGAATGGTGGCTGATTAGTGTTAGGGTGAAAGTGTAGAATGGGAGAGAATGGATGGTGGCTGCGGCTTTGAGAGAATTAGGTTGTAAATGTGGCTGAATGTGTATGGAATGAATGAATGGGAGAATTAGGTGCGGCTAGGGTGCAATATGTGTATATTAGTGGCTGAAAATTATGAATCAATGGATGAGATTCTAGGGTGAATTAAAGGGTGTGGCTGAGATGGATTTAGAAAGCTTTAGGGTGAAATATGGATGGTGGCTTGCGGCTGCAAGGGATTAGGGTGATGGGATGATACGGTTTTAAGAATGAATGGGAAGTGAATTTGTGAATGAATGAGAGGGGAATGGAAGTCCACGGCTTGGGAATGTGAATTAGGTTAAATAGATTATGGGAAGGAATGGGAATAAGTGGCTGAATGAATATGGAAGGAGAGGTGCGGCTGCAAGGAGTAAGGCTAGGGTTTAGAATTAGGGTTTAGTGCATGAAATGGGCCAGAAATACCCCCCCTTGCACGGCAAGGAAAGGGGCTTGGGCTAAAGCCCACGACATTGGGTGTTGAGGGCCCTATGGCCTTCGTTTTGTGTCCTAAAGCGCCTACAAGGATTTCAAAGTGGCTAGAAAATGCGGACGTTTAAGATTAGGAAAGGTTACCAAAACGGGAAACTTAGGGTCAACTTTCCTAAAATAGGAAACCTTGTTTGAGTAGGATTCCTCGTTTTGGTAAGAATTCATCGTTGGCGTAGGAATTCGTCGTTTCTTCAAATCTTCAACTCATTCATTCCTCTTTCGCTCCAAAAGACTCCAATTTGCATCTTCTTGCACATTTTGGCCTTATACTCTGAAAATACACAAAAGTGGCTTTAAACACTAAAATAGCTAAATAAACACAACATAAATGCACGAGAACAAGCTAATTAAGTCGCATGAATATGCTCCTATCACATCCTCATTCCTTCGACCATCTGAGACACAATGGAAGTAAGATTAGCTAATTGTGATTGAATATCGGATGAAGAGCTTACCTCATTAACTTGTGGCCGTGGGTTATCCCTTTGTCCCATGCCTTCGTATTGTTGTGCATTCAATGCACGGTTTGCAATGAGTATCTTGGCTGCCATGGGTGTTTTATCTACCAAAGCTCCTCCCGCCGAGGCATCTAGCATTTGACGTTCGATTGGTAGAAGGCCTTCATAGAAATATTGAAGGAGCAACTCTTCCTTCATTTGATGTTGTGGACAAGAAGCAACAAGTGATTTAAAACGTTCATAATAAGTAGGAAAGGATTCACCTTGCTTTTGTTGTATGCCACTTATTTGTTTCCTTAGGAGAATGATTCTTGAAGTGGGAAAAAACTTTTCCAAGAATGCTCGTTTGATACTTTCCCAAGACGTCACTATCCCCGGTGCTAGCTCATATAACCAATCTTTAGCTTTGTCCATTAGAGAGAATGGAAAAGCCTTCATCTTTAAGATGCTACCATCGTGATAGGAGCATATTTATGCGACTTAATTAGCTTGTTCTCATGCATTTATGTTGTGTTTACTTAGTTATTTTAGTGTTTAAAGCCACTTTTGTGTATTTTCAGATTATAAGGCCAAAGTGTGCAAGAAGATGCAAATTGGAGCTTTTTGGAGCAAAAGAGGAATGAATGAGTTGAAGACTTGAAGAAACGATGAATTCCTACCAAAACGAGGATTCCTACTCAAACAAGGATTCCTACTTGAAGTAGGAAAGTTAACCCTAGGTTTCCCGTTTTGGTAACCTTTCCTAATCTTAAACGTCCGTATTTTCTAGCCACTTTGAAGGCCTTGTAGGCACTTTAGGACACAAAACAAAGGCCCTAGCCCCCCTTAAACCTCCTTGCCATGCCTTTCCCGTAATTCCCTTCCCTTGCCGTGCAAGGGGGGGTAGTTTTGTCCAAGGTTAGGTAATTAAACCCTATTTCGCTCTCCTAACCTAACCCTAGCCGCACCTTGCAGCCATCCCTTTTAATTTCTGATTTTATTTCCTAATTCTAGAAGCTTTTAACTTAATTTTAATTAACCAAAATAAATTAGGGTAGTAATTTCTGAAAACCCTAGGTAATCTACCATTTAGCCGCACCCTAGGGGGGGTGATAGGAGCATATTCATGCGACTTAAATGGCTTGTTCTCGTGCATTTACGTTATGTTTCTTTAGTTATTTTAGTACTTTAAGCTATTTTCGTGTGTTTGTAGGTCCAAAGGGCTAAAGGAGCAAAAAGATGCATTTTGGAGACTTTTGGAGCACTTTTGGGCTAAGGATGGATAGCCTATGCTTGGAGCCAAAGTGTTGGACGAAATTGAAGACCTAATTGAAGACCAAAGTGTTGGAACCTTGTTCCCTTTAGTTTTAGGACATTTAAACCTTTCCTATATCCTTAGCCGTGCATAACATTCCAACATTCCACTCCTTCATTTCAGCCACACTCCCACATATCATTACTTATCATCACCACTTATCACTTATCATAAATCATTACTTATCATCACCACTTATCACTTATCATAATCACATATCATACACTTATCATCACCACTTATCACTTATCATAATCACCCATAATCATTCACATAAATCAGCCACATGCATTCACTCTTCATAATTCAACCTAGCTGTCATGTTTCCCCTTTCATCATTCCCTCACATTCTTTAATTCAGCCAACACATGCTTACACATGCATTTTCAGCACCAAAGAATCATTGCACATGCATTTCCAACCCACATGCATCATTTAATCATTCAAACATGCAGCCACATTCACTTTACCTAGCTGTCATGTTCCCTCTCCCATCCATTTTCAGATTTCCACCAACCAATCTAGTTGTCATTACACATGCATTCCCTTCTTTAATCATTCCTAGCTGCCATTCACATGTTCTCCCATCCCTTCTCTCCCTATAAAACCATGCATTCCCATTCATACACAATTCATTCACCATTCACGCCAGAAATTCATCCCCACTCTATAACACATCCATACTTCACCATTCTTCATATTTTCTGCCCAAAAAGAAGCCTTGAGGTCCCCTACATCCATGCCTATCCTAAACACATCATTCTACACCATCCATAACTCCCCATCCCTCCAAACCTATCCTTAGACCTTGTGCTACAACGAAGAGGAAGATAAGAGGGCCTAAACGTTCATACAATTCAAGTTTGAGTTGTTGGAATGTTTAGGTGTTTCTTTGATTTCAATGTTTAATTTCAATACCCTTTGTTTTGTACGAATGAGGAATGGAAGAGAAGAGGGCCTAAACGTTCATACAATTCAAGTTTGAGTTGTTGGAATGTTTAGGTGTTTCTTTGATTCTCTTTGTTTTGTATCATGAGGAACTAAACCCCCCCCCCCCCTTGGCTAGGGGGGGATTCGAAATATATGTTTATGCTTGCATTTTGATTTGATTACTTCTAATTGCGTTTCATAAGTTGTGGATTCAATTTGTTTAACTGTTTGATTGATAACTTATTTATGTATGTTTATTGAGAGTATACGCTTAATTTTCATGCATGAATATGACGCTAGAATATAAGTGAGTTTCACCTAATAGTTACAAACTTGTATTCACAAGTAGTGGAGGTTGCTTATAAACAATCGCGTTAAACGAATTCTTGGCATAAGTTTCATGCAATCATAGTAACGAATGCCTCGTCAACACTTATAATTTTCATAGAGCGTAATGATTCTTGCTTGTATCTCTATTATGCAATCATGTAGGGGACTTGTGGGGAATGTTTTGGGTTGTCGTATGCAATCATCCAATTCATTAACTTAAGGAAAACTTGACGGTTAATTTAAGCGGACCTAATTAACCCGGGGCGTTGAGAATTCATGGTTTATTGAAATGCAATTGGAAATCTTTTTATTATGCAAGTGTAACATGTGTGGAGATGAACCCCTTAGCTAGCCATCCCATCCATTCAATTCCATCACATTCATCTTTACAATCTGTTTTTAAATACAATCTGTGCATTTTAGTTAATTTCGTCAAAAACTCAATCCCCCTTTACTTTAGTGTCCAAATTAGTTAGAAAGTGTTTTAGTTTGTGTTTATAAGTGTTTTGATTCAATTTGTTATACAAATTCGTCCAAAGTACTCAAAGTGCTCAAAACTGCCCAGAAAGTGTTTTTAAGGCAGTTTTGAGTGTTTTGGGTGCTGTTTGAGTCTTTTGGTTTGTTTTAGTGTTTTAAGTGTTTAGTTTTGCATTCTTTGAGTCTAGTTTAGTGTTAAAGTGTCTTAATTTGTGTTTTAAAGTGTTTTGAATCAACCTATAATCTTAAATTCGTCCAAATTTGTGTTTAAGGTCAGAAACTGCCTAGTTAGTGTTTTTAGGCAGTTTTGAGTCTTTTGAACCTGTTTTGAGTCCTTTGAGTCTTTGTGAACGTTTTTAACTTTGTTTTTATGTTTTTGAGTCAATTTAGAGGTTTTAGCAAGCCCTCCTAATCCCCGGTCTAGAACGATCCCTACTTGCATCCTTACTACAATTTGACAACAAGAGGGTTAATTTGTGTGCGTATAAATTCTCGCATCTGGGGGTTTTTGTGGATTCTTTTCAGCCATTCATCATCATTCATCATTCCATCTCAGCCGCTCCTATTATTGAACCCTAGAGCCTTTTTCATTCATTCTTTTTTCATTCAATTTTCATTCAGCCACCATCATTCACATATCCCCCCTAAGCCGCAACCATTCTCTCGCATTCTCTCCCTTCAATCTGCAGCCACCCTCACCCAAATTCTTCTCTGCCCCAGCCTTCCCCCTCCATTCCAGCATTCGCCCATCCTTGCCGCAGCCACCATAACCCTTCCAGCCACCATCCACACCTCCATACACCTCCCCACCACCTTGCCGCACTACCATATCCCCATAGACCCATTCCCAAACCAGAAAAACATCCAAATCACCCATAAAACCTCTCTGCCGCAGCAAGAAGAAAGGAGAAAGAGGTCTTGAAACGTGCAGAAATTCAAAGTGGATTCCTTTTGCGTTTTAGGTGTAATCAATCTTATGTTCTTTATGTTTAATTTCAATTTTATTTCTCTTTCTGTGAACATGAGAGGCTAAATCCCTAGTTAGCTAGGGGGTGATTCGAAACCATGTTTATGCTTGCAATATGAATTGATTACCTTTGGTTGGAATTTCATGAGTTGTGGATTCAATTCATTTAACTGCTTGATTGATAACTTATTTGTGTATGTTTATTGAGAGTGCACGCTTAGTTTTCATGCATGAATATGATGCTAGAATATAAGTGAGTTTCACCTAATATTGAATACATAAAGGTGCGGCATTGCCCATTCCCGAAGCCGAAAGCTCCTTGATTGTTCGATTGTCGGCTGCCATGATGGGTACTTTGATAGGAGCATTTTTATGCTACTTAATTGGCTTGTTCTCATGCATTTATGTTGTTTTTCCTTAGTTAGTTTAGTGTTTAAAGTCATTTTCGTGTAATTTCAGGTTTTAGTGTCAAAGTATGCAAAAAGAAGCAATTTGGAGCATTCTAGAGCATTTTTGGGCCAAGATTGGATAGTGCAAGCATGGAGGCATGAGGATGGACGAATTTGAAGGCTTGAATTCAGTTAGGGAGCTGCAAGGGGGCCTAAAAACCTTATTTCTAGAAGGCTTTATCTATTCACACATGGTGCCTAATTTCTGTATTGGAAGAACAAGCCGTCCTAGCTTGTCACTAGCCGTCCTACCTTGTCTCCTAGCCGTCCTAGCTTGTCTCCTAGCCGTCCTAGCTTGTCACTAGCCGTCCTAGCTTGTCACTAGCCGTCCTAGCTTGTCTCCTAGCCGTCCTAGCTTGTCTCCTAGCCGTCCTATCTTGTCTCCTAGCCGTCCTAGCTTGTCACTAGCCGTCCTAGCTTGTCACTAGCCGTCCTAGCTTGTCTCCTAGCCGTCCTAGCTTGTCTCCTAGCCGTCCTATCTTGTCTCCTACCTTGTCCAAGCCATCCTACCTTGTCCAAGCTACACACATATATCCTTTAAGTGTTTCATGTATAGAATTTCTGGTACAAAACCTTTTGGTTTCAACTAAGTTCTAAACCTTTCCTAGCCCTATAAATAAGGCTTTGCAGCAAGGCACTAAGGGGATCACTCATTCACCCAATTTTCGTCCATTCATCTAGCCACACCATTCTACACATCCTAAAATCCTAGAAACACAATTCCACCAAACACTACACCTTGTCGTGCCTATCCTCCATCCAATTCCATAATCCCTGATCCTAAAACACATCCCAACCACCCCATCCACCTTTGTGCCGTAGCAAGGAGAAAGAAGGAAGGACTCTTGGATGCTCAAGCTTCGTCGTTGGTGCATTCTAGGTGTAATTCGTTTTATGATTTCAATGTTTAATTTATTTTCCTTTCATTTTGCTATGAACATGAGTGGCTAAAACCCTATTGGTTAGGGGTGATTTCGAAGCCATAACTATGTGTGCAAGTTGATTTGATAAATTCCAGTTATGAATTCTTGAATCGTGAATGCAATTGGCTTAACTGTGCGAGTAATAACGTATTTGTGTTTGTTAATTAGGGGTCGACACTTAATTGGCTTGCATGAATATGATGCTAGAATATAAGTTTGTTTCACATAATTGTCACACACTTATATTCACAAGTAGTGAAGGTTGCTAGTCACAATCGCGTTAAGTTCAATTCCTAGCATAAGTGTCATGATGTCATAGTCACAAGTGCTTTGTCAATGCTTATAGTTTTCATTGAACGTAATGATCTTTGATTGTATCTTTATTATGATGTCATGTAAGGAACTTTTGAAGAATGCTTTGGGTTGTCGTATGATGTCATCCAATTCAATAACACAAGGAAAACTTGAGAATTAACTGTCACGGTTAATTTGGGGCATTGTCATTCATAATTCTATGAAGGAATAACTGGAAATCGAGTCATTTGCATACTTGTCATGTGTGGAGAAAGAACCCCTAACTAGTCCATCATCCATTAAAAACCCCAAAAACGTTTCAAAATCAGTTTTACTTTGCAATCTGTTTTCTCAACTTTAATTTCGTCCAAATCAAATCCCCCTTTACTTTGAAGTCTCAATTTAGTTAGAAATTGTTTTGGTTCATGTTTTTAAGTGTTTTGAGTCAAGTTTTCAACCAATTTCGTCCAAATTAGTGTAGGTGCTCAAAACTGCCCAGAAAGTGGTTTTTAGGCAGTTTTGAGTCTTCTAGTTGCTGTTTTGAGTTTTTGTTTTGTTTTAGTGTTTTAACTTTGGTTTTTCATTCTTTGAGTCCAAATTAGTGTTTTTAACTTTGTTTTGGAGTTCTTAGGTCAGTTTTCAAGAGTTTAGCAATCCCTCCTAATCCCCGGTTTTGAACGATCCCTACTTACATACTTTGCTACAATTGTCAGAAGAGGGTTTAATTTGTGTGCTTAATATATTTCGCATCATACTTCCTCAAGGAGCTTTCGGCTTCGGGATTGGATAATGCCGCACCTTTGTGTATCCAATATCCCCCACCGGCCGAAGGTAAAACCGAGGAGTTCGAGTTGAAGTCGAGTTTGCTCCACCATATTCCGAAATACCATGGGTTGTCCATGGAGGATCCGAACAAGCATCTGAAGGATTTCGAGGTAGTGTGTTGATGCGAACTAAGTAAGCACACAAATTAAAACCCTCTTGTGACAATTGTAGTATATGAATAAGTAGGAATCGTTCTTAACCGGGGATTAGGAGGGATTGCAAAATCACTTGGAAACTAACTCAAAAATGTAAAATAAAGTTTGAAACACTAAACTAGACTCAAAGAATGCAAAACTAAACAATAAAACACAAAAACAAATCAAAAGACTCAAAACAGCCCCAAAACACTCAAAACTGCCTTAAAATCACTTTCTGGGCAGTTTTGAGCACTTTGGTAACTTTGGACGAAATTGGGTAATAGAATGAATCAAAATGCTTAAAAACACAAACTAAGACACTTTCTAACTAAATTGGACACAAAAGTAAGGGGGGATTGAGTTTTTGACGAAATTAATTAAAATGCACAGATTGTCAATTAGGGCAGATTCTAAATATGAATGTAATGAAAATATGGATGAATGCTAGCTAGAAGGGTCTTCTCCACGCATGTCACACTTGCATACACTTTGATTTTCAGTTGGTCTTTCGATAAATTATGAAACTCAACACTCCGGGTTAATTAGGTCCGCTTAAATTAACCGTCAAGTTTTCCTTAAGTTAATGAATTGGATGGGTTAGCGCAACGCAATTCACAACATTCTCTAAAAGTCCTTTACGTGAAAAGCACAATAAAGATACAATCAAAGATCATTAAGCATCATGAAAACTATAAGTGTTGACGAGGCATTCGTTACTATGATGAGCATGAAACTAGTGCCAAGAATTCATTTAACGCGATTGTTTATAAGCAACCTCCACTACTTGTGAATATAAGTTCGTAACTATTAGGTGAAACTCACTTATATTCTAGCGTCAAATTCATGCATGAACATTAAGCGTGCACTCTCAATAAACATACACAAACAAGTTATCAATCACACAGTTAAACGAATTGAATCAATCATTCATGAAATTCCAACCAAAAGTAATCAATTCATATTGCAAGCATAAACATGGTTTCGAATCACCCCCTAGCTAACTAGGGGGATTTAGCCTCTCATGGTCACAAAAAGAGAATTACAATTGAATTTAAACATAAAGCACAAAGGAATGATTACACCTAGAACGCCCAACGAATCCACGTGAATTGGTGCGCGTCGAAGCTCCTCTTTCCTCTTCTCCTTTTGCGGCAGATTGGTTTTAGGATGATTTTGGGTGAATTTCTGGGTTATAGGTAGGTTTAGGGTTGTTTGGTGGTGCGGCAAGGTGGTGGAGTGATGGAGGAAGGGTTGTATGGTGGTGCTATGGTGGAGAAGGCGGCTGGAATGGAAAGAATCTGAGATGGTGGCTGCGGCTTTGGAGAGAATCAGGGTTATGGTGGCTACGGATGGAATAGAATGGGAGAGAATGGAGGGAATGGTGGCTGGTTGTTGTATGGAATGAGAGAATTCGGCTAGGGTGAAATATGTGTATGTTGGTGGCTGAAAATTATCAATGAATGGATGAGATTCTAGGGTGAATTAAAGGTTGTGGCTGAGATGGATTTAGAAAGCTTTAGGGTAAAATATGGATGGGGGCTTGCGGCTGCAAGGGAATTAGGTTAAATGGCTGATGGAATTGTACGGTTTGATATGTAAATGTGGCTGCATGAATTTCTGAATAAAAGTGAATACAAAGGGTGCGGCTAGGTTGTAAAACTAGGGTTATTAGGGTGAATGGCTGAGATTAGAACTAGAAGGCTTAGGATTGATGGATGGTGGATGGGAGAATGCGGCTGCTAGGTAATTCTGTGATGGAATGCACGGCTTTGGGGTTTAGTTTAGGGTTTAGGAATGAATGGCTGAGATGATTTGATGCATGAATGGATGGTGGACGGTTTATGGTGAATTAGGTTGACTAGGGTAAAATAAAAAGGGTTAAAATCTGAATGAAATGAATACTAAAGCTAGGGTGTGGCTGCAAGGCTAAAAGCTAGGGTTTAATGCATAACTTGGGCCCAAAATGCCCCCCCTTGCACGGCAAGGGAAAGGACTTGGGCTAAGGCCCACGGCATTGGGTTTTAAGGGCCCTAGGGCCTTCGTTTTGTGTCCTAAAGCGCCTACAAGGACTTCAAAGTGGCTAGAAATTGCGGACGTTTAAGATTAGGAAAGGTTACCAAAACGGGAAACTTAGGGTCAACTTTCCTAAAATAGGAAGCCTTGTTTGAGTAGGATTCTTCGTTTTGGTAAGAATTCATCGTTGGCGTAGGAATTCGTCGTTTCTTCAAGTCTTCAACTCATTCATTCCTCTTTCGCTCCAAAAGACTCCAATTTGCATCTTCTTGCACACTTTGGCCTTATAATCTGAAAATACACAAAAGTGGCCTTAAACACTGAAATAGATAAGTAAACACAACATAAATGCACGAGAACAAGCTAATTAAGTCGCATGAATATGCTCCTATCATGTGTTCAAGCATGACTCCCGTCAATGTTGACGGAAGTATTTTGAAGATGAAGGCTTTTCCATTCTCTTTAATGGACAAAGCCAAGGATTGGTTGTACGAATTAGCTCCCGGAACCGTCACATCATGGGAGAGTATGAAGAGGGCATTTCTGGAGAAGTTTTTCCCAACTTCTCGAATCATCCTTTTACGTAAAAGGATAAGTGGAATTCAGCAAGATGAAGGTGAGTCTTTTCCTACATATTATGAACGTTTTAAATCACTTGTTGCTTCTTGTCCACAGCATCAGATGAAGGAGGAGTTACTTTTACAATACTTCTACGAGGGGCTCCTACCATTTGAACGTCAAATGCTCGATGCCTCGGCGGGTGGAGCATTGGTGGACAAGACACCCATGGCGGCCAAGGTCTTAATAGCTAACCGAGCGTTGAACGCTCAACAATACGAAGGAGTAGGCCAAAGAGGACCCCCACGGCAGCAAGTCCATGAGGTAAGTTCCACACCCGACATTCACTCCCAATTAGCTAATCTTACTTCCATTGTGTCTCAGATGGCCGAAAGGATGAGGATGCAAGGACCAATTGTATGCGGGGTGTGTTCTATCCAAGGACATGCTTCTGAGAAGTGCCCACAACTCATTGAAAATGGTGGATGGGAGAGCGCAAATGCAATTGGATTTCAAGGCCAAAATCAACCAAGGAACGAGCCGTATTCCAACACCTATAATCCAGGTTGGAGAGACCACCCAAACTTCAAATGGAGGGAGCCCCAACAACCACCACAACAAGGAGGCTTTAGGTAACAACCCCCGGGCTTCTACAACAAGCCATACGCACCCACACAAGCACCTCCACAATCTGCCCAAACAAGTTCAGGTAACACTTTAGACAATGATACACTTCTTAAGTTACTAACTAATTTGTCTCAGGGGCAAGAAAATCAAGCCAAAGCCATGCAAAACCAAGAAAAAAGGGTGGATCAATTGGAGAAACAAATTGGGCAGATTGCGGAGTTTGTAGGGCAATTCCGAGACCAAGGCAAACTCCCAAGCTCAACCATTCCAAACCCAAAGGGAGGGTTCGAAACGACCAACGCAATGACCTTGAGAAGTGGCAAGGAAGTTGGAACCACCCCACAACCACCAAAATCAAGCCAATAAGAGGATGAAAGGCTGCTGCGAGAGGAAGAGAGGAAGGGCAAAGCCACGGCAAGGGTGGAGCAACCTTTGCCGCAACCACTTCAAGCTCCTAGGCCGTCCAACAAATGTAAGGTAGGTTCAAACTCAATTGTTTCTAATGTGATTCCACCAAACGTGCCTTTTCCTAGCAGGTTTATGCAAACAAAGAAGGAGGAGCATGAGAAAGACATTCTGGAGACGTTTAGGAAGGTCCAAGTAAACATTCCTTTACTTGATGCCATTAAGCAAGTGCCCAGGTATGCAAAGTTTTTAAAAGAGTTATGCAAAACTAGGAAAAGAATTTCAAACAAAGAAGTTGTGAAAGTAAGTGAAAATGTATCCGCGGTTTTGCAACGAAAGTTACCTCCAAAATGTAAGGATCCAGGGAGCTTTACTATCCCATGCATAATTGGAAACACTAGATTTGAACAATGCATGTTAGATTTAGGTGCTTCTACTAATGTCATGCCATATTCCATTTATGCATCTATGAATCTTGGTGAGTTAAAACAAGATGGCGTTATAATTCAAATGGCCGATCGTTCTAATGTTTATCCCAAGGGAATTCTTGAGGATGTTTTAGTGCAGGTCAATCATCTCATCTTTCCTGCAAATTTTTATGTCTTAAAAATGGAGGATTCGAGCCATGCTCCATCATTGCCACTCTTGTTAGGCCGTCCGTTCATGAAAACAGCTCAAACAAAGATTGATGTGGCCAAGGGAGCACTAACAATGGAGTTTGGTGGTGATATAATTAAATTCAATGTTTATGACTCTATTAAGAATCCTAACGATAGTCATTCTTGTTTTGTCATAGATGTGCATAAGGACATAGGGCCGAAAGGATCCACACTTATCACGAAGAATGTATCAAGCACCACCATTGGAGAAGAACTTGGAGTGATTGCCCTACAACCACCCAATATGGCCGAAAGTAGCCATGGTGACATTGTTGATAGGGCTGCCAATTTTGAGCCTTCACTACAATATGTTTGTAAGTCGCCAAGCCCAATTCCAATTCCCATTTCAACTAATAGGTTGTTACCTTCTTTGGTGCAGGTACCCAATCAATTTCAAGGTGGTGGGATCATTTACAGGGACTTTAGGAACCCAAACGCCAGAATCAGGGAGGATCATTATCCCCGCCCATTCAGTGAGCCATATTATGAAAGTGTCGAAGGGCATGTTGTGGAGGACATCACCCTCCATGCCGTGGGCTTTAAGTAAGGCTAAGAAGCATGTTCGTCCGGCTGGAAGACATTAAAGCAAGCGCTTCGTGGGAGGCAACCCATGCAATCACCAAGGAGAAGAGGGCGTTTACACTACATAACCAGATTTGAGTTCCTAACCTCTTCTCTTTGTTATTTACATTCTGCCATGTTTAGTGTGTTTAGTTGCTGTTTGTGAGTTTACTTTTGTTTGGTGTGATTTTAAGCTTGAAACATTGAGGACAATGTTTAATTTAAGTGTGGGGGGGGGGGGGGGTAACTAATGTTGTTGATGCAAATTCGTGGGATTTTATCACCCATAACTTCCAATGTTGTTCCTTGCTGTTTTTAAGTGTTTTTAAGCTATTTTGGAGTGTTTTAGTGTGTGTTGACTTAAAAATCCGAAAATACCATAAAAATTTGAAAAATTGTGTTGAAAAACCCAAAAAGAGTTGTTTTTGTGTGTTTGTTTGTGTCGTAGGTCACCTTCCAACACAATGATGAGGATTTGGTTTTTAATTGCATGATGGTTAAAGAAAGTTACAAACATGGATGGACGTTTGATATACTCTTTGGTTTATGCTTAGTTGTAGTTATAGTTTACGAATTCACATGTAATCACAAAGAAAAAAATTAGTTTTTGTAACATGCTTGAAGGAATGAACTCAAACTAACGCTACATCCCGGTGAGACTTGAGCCTAAATGTTTATTTGGAGAGTAATAATCTATGCATCATTGTTTTCTAAAGTCGTTGCATGATCTCATCATTCATTGCTTGGTTACTACTTAGAAGGCGTTTCATCACTTAGTTCCAAATGCTAGAACTCATGCCCATTTCATTCAAAGCATGTCATTGATTTGCATAACACATATTCAAGATGAAGTTGTGTAGTGACCACCATCAAAGCCATATAGCCATGTGCCCTTAACTCATTTTGTGTTTAAGTTTAACCCCGTTGAGCCATGTTAGCCCATGTTCTTTGTTAACCCATATTATCCTCACCTAGCCTAGATTAGGACCATCCTTACCCTTGTTCTTGACGCATAGTAAGCATGACTAAAAGTGACTTCCTTTTTATCAAGGTGTTGCAGAAAATAAGTGTGGGGGAAGGATGATGGATGTGAGTTTATGTGCCATAGGCACGGCTAAAAAAAAAAAAAGAAATAAAAGAAAAGAAAAAAAAAAGAAAAGGAGAAAAGAAAAAAAAAATGAAAAAGAGAGTTGAAAAGTATTGGTTGTTGAAGTAAGGGCCCAAAACAATGAATTAGGCCCTAAGAGTTGTTTGAATCTCCCCTATTTGTCTGATGCGAGAATTATATGCACACAAATTAACCCTCTTGTTGTCAAATTGTAGTAAGGATGCAAGTAGGGATCGTTCTAGACCGGGGATTAGGAGGGCTTGCTAAAACCTCTAAATTGACTCAAAAACATAAAAACAAAGTTAAAAACGTTCACAAAGACTCAAAGGACTCAAAACAGGTACAAAAGACTCAAAACTGCCTAAAAACACTAACTAGGCAGTTTCTGACCTTAAACACAAATTTGGACGAATTTAAGATTATAGGTTGATTCAAAACACTTTAAAACACAAATTAAGACACTTTAACACTAAACTAGACTCAAAGAATGCAAAACTAAAAGTTAAAACACTTAAACAAACCTAAAACCCAAAACAGCAACTAGAAGACCCAAAACTGCCTAAAAACCACTTTCTGGGCAGTTTTGAGCACCTACACTAATTTGGACGAAATTGGATGAAAACTTGAATCAAAATACTTAGAAACACAAATCAAAACACTTTCTAACTAATCTAAGACTTCAAATTAAAGGGGGATTTGTTTTGGACGAAAATTGAAATAACGAAACAAGTTAATAAACTAGACAGAATGTAAATATGAAATTGATGAAATGGAATGAATGGATGCTAGCCAAGGGGTTCATCTCCACACATGTTACACTTGCATAATAAAAAGATTTCCAATTGCATTTCAATAAATTATGAAACTCATCACCCCGGGTTAATTAGGTCCGCTTAAATTAACCTTCAAATCTTCCTAACGTTATTGAATTGGATGATTGCATACGACAACCCAAAACATTTCCCACAAGTCCCCTACATGATTGCATAATAGAGATACAAGCAAGAATCATTACACTCTATGAAAATTATAAGTGTTGACGAGGCATTCGTTACTATGATTGCATGAAACTTATGCCAAGAATTCGTTTAACGCGATTGTTTATAAGCAACCTCCACTACTTGTGAATATAAGTTCGTAACTATTAGGTGAAACTCACTTATATTCTAGCGTCATATTCATGCATGAAAATTAAGCGTGCACTCTCAATAAACATACATAAATAAGTTATCAATCAAACAGTTAAACAAATTGAATCCACGACTTATGAAATGCAATTAGAAGTAATCAAATCAAAACGCAAGCATAAACATATATTTCGAATCCCCCCCTAGCCAAAGGGGGGGGTTTAGTTCCTCATGATACAAAACAAAGAGAATCAAAGAAACACCTAAACATTCCAACAACTCAAACTTGAATTGTATGAACGTTTAGGCCCTCTTATCTTCCTCTTCGTTGTAGCACAAGGTCTAAGGATAGTTTTGGGGATTATGGATGAATGGATATGTGATGGAGTGAAGTGTTGGAAGTGATGGTGTTTGGATTGGTAGGGAGACTCACGGCACAAAAGGAATGGTTGGTGTTTGTGACTGAAATGTGTATGGAAGAATGAATGAGAATGAGTGGGAATGAATGCTTATTTATAGGCGAAATGGGGGGGAACATGACAGCTAGGAGGGAATGTGGCTGCATGTTTGAATGATTAAAGGATGCGTGTGGGTTGGAAATGCATGTGCAAGCATGTGTTGGCTGAATTAAAGAATGTGAGGGAATGATGAAAGGGGAAACATGACAGCTAGGTTGGTTGGTGTGTGGAATGGCTGCATGTGTGGTGCAATGATGAAGGAATAATCTGAAAATGCAAGGTGAAATGAAGTGGAATGACAATGGCATGTGGAATGGCTGGAAAGTGTATGAAACTCACGGCAATGATGGTGATTTTCTGGTGGTGAATGGTAATGCAATGTGTTTGCATGTGAATTAAAGCTATGTGAATGATTAGGGTGAATGTGCATGTGCTTTGACAGCTAGGATGAATTAATTAAAGGGAGTGCATGTGGATTAAAGGAATGCATGTGCAATGGATATAGGAAAGGTTTAAATGTCCTAGAACTAAAGGGAATAAGGTTCCAACACTTTGGTCTTCAATTAGGTCTTCAATTTCGTCCAACACTTTGGCTCCAAGCATAAGCTATCCATCCTTAGCCCAAAAGTGCTCCAAAAGTCTCCAAAATGCATCTTTTTGCTCCTTTAGCCCTTTGGACCTACAAACACACGAAAATAGCTTAAAGTACTAAAATAACTAAAGAAACATAACGTAAATGCACGAGAACAAGCCATTTAAGTCGCATGAATATGCTCCTATCAACCGGGGATTAGGAGGGCTTGCTAAAACCTCTAAATTGACTCAAAAACATAAAAACAAAGTTAAAAACGTTCACAAAGACTCAAAGGACTCAAAACAGGTTCAAAAGACTCAAAACTGCCTAAAAACACTAACTAGGCAGTTTCTGACCTTAAACACAAATTTGGACGAATTTAAGATTATAGGTTGATTCAAAACACTTTAAAACACAAATTAAGACACTTTAACACTAAACTAGACTCAAAGAATGCAAAACTAAACACTTAAAACACTAAAACAAACCAAAAGACTCAAACAGCACCCAAAACACTCAAAACTGCCTTAAAAACACTTTCTGGGCAGTTTTGAGCACTTTGAGTACTTTGGACGAATTTAGGTAATAACTTGAATCAAAACACTTAGAAACACAAACTAAGACACTTTCTAACTATATTGGACACTAAAGTAAAGGGGGATTGAGTTTTTGACGAAATTAACTAAAATGCACAGATTGTAATTAAAAACAGATTGTAAAGATGAATGTGATGGAATTGAATGGATGGGATGGCTAGCTAAGGGGTTCATCTCCACACATGTTACACTTGCATAATAAAAAGATTTCCAATTGCATTTCAATAAACCATGAATTCTCAACACCCCAAGTTAACCGTGATGCACTAATTAACCTTCAAATCTTCCTAACGTTATTGAATTGGATGATTGCATACGACAACCCAAAACATTCCCCACAAGTCCCCTACATGATTGCATAATAGAGATACAAGCAAGAATCATTACGCTCTATGAAAATTATAAGTGTTGACGAGGCATTCGTTACTATGATTGCATGAAACTTATGCCAAGAATTCGTTTAACGCGATTGTTTATAAGCAACCTCCACTACTTGTGAATATAAGTTCGTAACTATTAGGTGAAACTCACTTATATTCTAGCGTCATATTCATGCATGAAAATTAAGCGTATACTCTCAATAAACATACATAAATAAGTTATCAATCAAACAGTTAAACAAATTGAATCCACAACTTATGAAACGCAATTAGAAGTAATCAAATCAAAATGCAAGCATAAACATATATTTCGAATCCCCCCCTAGCCAAGGGGGGGTTTAGTTCCTCATACGTACAAAACAAAGAGAATTGAAATTAAACATTGGAATCGAAGAAAAGAAACACCTAAACATTCCAACAACTCAAACTTGAATTGTATGAACGTTTAGGCACTCTTCTCCTCCTCTTCGTTGTAGCACAAGGTCTAAGGATAGGTTTGGAGGGATGGGAGTTATGGATGGTGTAGAATGATGTGTTTAGGATAGGGATGGATGTAGGGGACCTCAAGGCTTCTTTTTGGGCAGAAAATATGAAGAATGGTGAAGTATGGATGTGTTATAGAGAGGGGATGAATTTCTGGCGTGAATGGTGAATGAATTGTGTATGAATGGGAATGAATGAATTGTGGCTGCAATGGATGCTTATTTATAGGTGAAATGGAGGGAATATGACAGCTAGGAACTTGGTGGAAATCTGGAATGGTGATGGGAGATGCATGTGGCTGATTTATGCATGTGATTAAAGGGTAATGACAGCTAGGTTATGATGATGAATGCATGTGCAAAGTTGGTTGAATGATTATGGGTGCATGTGGCTGATTTATGGTGCAATGATGAAAGGCAAAGTGCATGTGGCTGATTTGTGAAGGGAATGCATGTGGAATGAATGTGTGAATGATGGCAGATTGTGTATGTGAATGATTAGGGTGAATGTGCATGTGCTTTGACAGCTAGGTTGAATAAATTAAAGGGAGTGCATGTGGCTTGGCTGGAATGATTGGAATGCAATCTGAAATGGGATGTGTTGGTGTGAATTTCTGGTACAAAGGGCCTCCTTTGGTCTTCAATTTCGTCCATCTACTTGGCTTCAAGTATGTGCAATCCATTTAACGCCCCAAACTACTCCAAAATGCACCAAAATGCACCATTTTGCATACTTTGCCCTTAGAACCTGAAAACACACAAAAGAAGCATAAAGGACTAAAATAACTAAAGAAACATAACGTAAATGCACGAGAACAAGCCATTTAAGTCGCATGAATATGCTCCTATCATTGTCTAAAAGTTGATTTCTGCATTCTAAGTGAATTCTAAGTCTCAATTTCATTACTTTGCTTGCTATTGCTTAAAGAACTTTTGTTTATCCCTACCTTTCCTTGTTAGCCAATACCCTAAGCCCCGTTACAACCCTTGACTTCGATCTTGAGTGTTGTGCATTTCAATTGTGGAGTTTGAATTTGGTATGAGCATATGGTGTCACTGGTTCTCGCATCTAAGTAGTAGCATTCCATTCATGAGATCATATCTAAACACGTTTAATTACTCCAGAAATTGCGTTCTTTGTTATAACATATGTGAGTATTAGTCTTTCATGTTTACATCAATCTTCTCACATATAACTATTGTAGGGTGTGTAGTCAGAAAATTTGAGTGAAAATTGAGTGCATAACTAGTAAGGAATTGAGGGAATTCTCTAAGGCATGTTACTACATTCAAAATGTGTTTTAATTGATTAAATGCGAACCAGTGAATGGTGACTATGACTAAGTATGTGCTTGAGGGGAAGGAAGACTGAAAGCTACGTGAGTAATGATCTTTGACATGTCATGTTTCATTGGAAATCCCTAAGGCAACCGTTGGAAGGATCCCTATCCCCTTCCATTCATTGAGCCATATTATGGAAGTGTTGAAGGGCATGTTGTGGAGGATGATAGGAGCATATTCATGCGACTTAATTAGCTTGTTCTCATGCATTTATGTTGTGTTTACTTAGTTATTTTAGTGTTTAAGGCCACTTTTGTGTATTTTCAGATTATAAGGCCAAAGCGTGCAAGAAGATGCAAATTGGAGCCTTTTGGAGCAAAAGAGGAATGAATGAGTTGAAGACTTGAAGAAACGATGAATTCCTACTCCAACGATGAATTCCTACCAAAACGAGGATTCCTACTCAAACAAGGATTCCTACTTGAAGTAGGAAAGTTAACCATAGGTTTCCCGTTTTGGTAACCTTTCCTAAACTTAAACGTCCGTATTTTCTAGCCACTTTGAAGGCCTTGTAGGCACTTTAGGACACAAAACCAAGGCCCTAGCCCAATTACACAACCTTCCCGTGCCTTAACCCTAATTCCCTTCCCTTGCCGTGCAAGGGGGGGATATTGTTGTCCAATGTTATGCACTTAAACCCTATTTCCCTCTCCTAACCTAACCCTAGCCGCACCCTTTAATCATTCCCTCTTTAATTTCTGATTTTTTCCTAATTCTAACAGCCTTTAAATTAATTTTAGTTAATAAAAATAAACTAGGGTTTGAATTTCTGAAACCCTAGGTTTTCCACCACCTAGCCGCACCTTATATTCTCTTCTTTGATTCATTCTTTTCAGATTTTTCAGCCACAAAAGCATCTCAGCCACAAAAATCCTTTTTAGCCGCACCCTAGGTTTGAACTTTGGATTCATTAATCATCCCATCTCAGCCGCACCTATTATTGAACCCTAGAGCCTTTTCATTCATTCATATATATTCTATTTTTCAGCCATTCACCCTAAGTTTCAATCCGCAGCCACCATCCCATATTTTTCTTCCCTTTGCCGCAGCATTCACCACACATTCCAGCAACTTCACATCATTGCCGCAACCATCTCCACCCTTCCAGCCACCTTCCACACCTTCATACACCTTCCCACCACCTTGCCGCACCACCATACCTCTCTAAATCCATCCCCAACCCAAAATATCACCCAAAAACTTACCAGCCGCAGCCTTCACCACCCATTCCAGCCACTTCCCACCATTGCCGCAGCCATCTCCACCCTTCCAGCCACCTTCCACACCTTCATACACCTTCCTACCACCTTGCCGCACCACCACACTTCCCTAAACCCATTCCCAAACCAGAAAAACATCTAAATCACCCATAAAACCTCTCGGCCGCAGCAAGAAGAAAGGAGAAAGAGGGCTTGAAACGCGCAGAAATTCAAGTGGATTCGTTGGGCGTTTTAGGTGTAATTAATCCTTTGTTCGTTATGTTTAAATTCAATTTTATTTCTCTTTCTGTGAACATGAGAGGCTAAATCCCTAGTTAGCTAGGGGGTGATTCGAAACCATGTTTATGCTTGCAATATGAATTGATTACCTTTGGTTGGAATTTCATGAGTTGTGGATTCAATTTGTTTAACTGTTTGATTGATAACTTATTTATGTATGTTTATTGAGAGTGCACGCTTAATTTTCATGCATGAATATGACGCTAGAATATAAGTGAGTTTCACCTAATAGTTATGAACTTATATTCACAAGTAGTGGAGGTTGCTTATAAACAATCGCATTAAATGAATTCTTGGCACTAGTTTCATGCTCATCATAGTAACGAATGCCTCGTCAACACTTATAGTTTTCACGATGCTTAATGATCTTTGATTGTATCTTTATTGTGCTTTTCACGTAAAGGACTGTTGGAGAATGTTTTGAATTGCGTATGCGCTGTCCCATCCAATTCATTAACTTAAGGAGAACTTGAAGGTTAATTTAAGTAGACCTAATTAACCTGGGGTGTTGAATTGGATAATGCCGCACCTTTGTGTATCCAATATCCCCCACCTGCCGAAGGTAAGACTGAGGAGTTCGAGTTGAAGTCAAGCTTGCTCCACCACATTCCGAAATACCATGGGTTGTCCATGAAGGATCCGAACAAGCATCTGAAGGAATTCGAGGTGGTGTGTTCAAGCATGACTCCCGTCAACGTCGACGGAAGTATTTTGAAGATGAAGGCTTTTCCATTCTCTTTAATGGACAAAGCCAAGGATTGGTTGTATGACTTAGCTCCCGGAACCGTCACATCATGGGAGAGTATGAAGAGGGCATTTCTGGGGAAGTTTTTCCCAACTTCTCGAATCATCCTTTTACGTAAAAGGATAAGTGGAATTCAGCAAGACGAAGGTGAGTATTTTCCTACATATTATGAACGTTTTAAATCCCTTGTTGCTTCTTGTCCAAAGCATCAGATGAAGGAGGAGTTGCTTCTACAATACTTCTACGAGGGGCTCCTACCAATTGAACGTCAAATGCTCGATGCCTCGGCGGGTGGAGCATTGGTGGACAAGACACCCATGGCGGCCAAGGTCTTAATAGCTAATCGAGCGTTGAACGCTCAACAATACGAAGGAGTAGGCCAAAGAGGACCCCCACGGCAGCAAGTGCATGAGGTAAGTTCCACACCCGATATTCATTCACAATTAGCTAATCTTACTTCCATTGTGTCTCAGATGGCCGAAGGAATGAGGATGCAAGGACCAATTGTATGCGGCGTGTGTTCGATCCAAGGACATGCTTCAGAGAAGTGCCCACAACTCATCGAAAATGGTGGATGGGAAAGCGCAAATGCAATTGGATTTCAGGGCCAAAACCAACCAAGGAACGATCCGTATTCTAACACCTATAATCCAGGTTGGAGAGACCACCCGAACTTCAAATGAAGGGAGCCCCAACAACCACCACAACAAGGAGGCTTGAGGCAACAAACCCCGGGCTTCTACAACAAGCCATACCTCCCCACACAAGCACCTCCACAATCTGCCCAAACAAGTTCAGGTAACACTTTAGACAATGATACACTTCTTACGTAACTAATGAATTTGTCTCAGGGGCAAGAAAATCAAGCCAAAGCCATGCAAAATCAAGACAAGAGGGTGGAGCAATTGGAGAAACAAATTGGGCATATTGCAGATTTTGTAGGGAAATTTCGTGAGCAAGGCCAACTTCCTAGTTCTACCATTCCAAACCCCAAGGGAGGCTTCGAAAGTGCAAAGGCCATACTTTTGAGAAGTGGAAAAGAAGTCGGGGCAGGTCCTACACCATCACCATCAGGTCTTAACGAGGACGAAAAACTGAGAATTGAAGAGGAGGAGATAGGCCAACCCTCGGCAAAGGTGGAAATACCTTTGCCGCAAGCTTCAAATGACCCCAAAGTGTCCAATTCGGCCAAAAAGGGTAAGAATGTGTCAAATTCGGTTCCTACTAATGTTTTTCCTTCAAATGTGCCTTTTCGTAGTAGGTTCATGCAAACGAAGAAAGAAGAAGCCGAGAAGGACATCCTTGAGACGTTTCGGAAAGTTCAAGTAAACATACCCCTGTTGGATGCAATCAAGCAAGTCCCGAGGTACGCCAAGTTTTTAAAGGAGCTTTGTGATAGGAGCATATTTAGGCGACTTAACTGGCTTATTCTTGTGCATTTATGCTATTATTTCTTAATTAATGTCGCATTACAACTCAATTTCGTGTGTTTGTAGGTTCTATGGGGTAAAGTATCAAGAAAGGGCATTTTGGTGCATTTTGGAGCAATTTTGGACACTATGTGGATAGCTTACATATGGTCCAACATGGATGGACGAATTTGGACTTCAAGAGGCTAGAAATGTGATAAGAAGAGGAAGGAATAAGCTTGGGACAAAGTGGATAAGGTAGGAGCTCAAAAGAGGAAACATTATCCAAAACCTTATCTAACCTTATCCAACCTTATCCTATCTTATCCTAACCTAATCTTGTTCCACCTTAATCCTAGCTGCAAGTGGACCTAAAAACCTAATTTCTAGAAGCCTTATCTAACCCTAAAAGGGTGCCACACCTTTCCCCCTTTTATTTCTTCTAGAAAACCCAAAATCATCCACAAAACACTTAGTTTCTAGATGGCCCAATTTTGGACGAATTTCCTAAACCTTTTTCCTTTTGGATTCTGATTTGTTAGGCCTTAATCCTTGTGGATTTGGGTATACAAATCCTTTTATGAAACTAATTGGGCCAAACCCTCTCCTAAGTGGATTTAACTTGCTTGTGCCAAACCCTAGGGCCCTAATCCATAAAATCTGCTAAGTGTAACCCTAATCTACTTAACCCTAGGACTATATAAACCTAAATTCAGCCAAAAATTCGTACCACCCCCTTATGCTATTCAGAAACCCTTGTGCCGCACCTCCATTCTCCATTCTAAGCCTCCATACACCTCCCTACACATCCATACACCTCTGCCGCACCTTCCCCACCATAATCAACCATCCTCCATCCCTCTAAACAAGGAAAAACCATCCAAAACCACCAATTCCAGCACCTACACTTTGTGCCGCAGCAAGGAGGAGGAAGAGGAGCCAATCTGTGCATCGAATCCATCTTGGAATTGCTGAGCATTTAGGTGTACTCTTTCTTATGATTTCAATGTTTAAATTCAATACTTTTTGTTGTGCAAGCATGAGGAACTAATCCCCCCTTTGGCTAGGGGGGAATTTCGAAACCATGGTTGTATTTGCATGATGATTTGATTACTTTCAGTTGTGATTTCATGAATGATGAATTCAATTTGCTTATCTATTTTAATTAAAACTTGCTTATGTATATGAATTGAGAGTGCACGCTTGATTTGCATGCATAAACATGATGCTAGGGTATGAGGGAACTTCACCTAATCGTTGGGAACTTATATTCATGAGTAGTTAAGATTGTTTGTCACAATTATGTTAAGTAAATTCTTGGCATAAGTATCATGCGCTTTCATAGTTACGAATGCCTCGTCAACACCTATGATTCCCATAGAACCTAATGCTCTTTGATTGTGTTTCTATTATGCGCTTTCATATAGAGAACTTTTAAGGAATAATTTGATTGCAATGCGCTAAATCCATTCAATTCAATGACCTAAGGGAAATCTGAGAGTTAATTTAAGCGTACCTAATTGACTTGGGGTGTTGAGGTTCATAAATTCATTGATTAAGCAACTGGAAATTGTATTATGTGCAAGTATGCCATGTGTGGAGAAAAACCTCCTAGCCATCTCACCATCCACTTAATTCCATCAAATTCGTCCAAATCTGCCTAGTTTACATATTTGTTTTGTTTTGTTTATTTTCGTCCAAAACCAAATCCCCAATTGTCTTAGAGTGTCTAATTGGTCCACATATGTTTTAGATTGTGTTTTTAAGAGTTTTGAGTCAAGTTAGAACCAATTTTCGTCCAAGTTTGTGTTTAGGCTCAAAACTGCCCAGATTGTGTTTTTAAGGCAGTTTTGAGTGTTTTTAGCCTATTTTGAGTCTTGTGAACGTGTTTGAGTCTTTTTACATGAGTTTAAGTGTTTGAAAGGTTAATTTTATTTATTTGAGTCAGTTTAGAGTGTTTAGCAATCCCTCCTAATCCCCGGTGTAAGAACGATCCCTACTTATTTATATGCTACAATTGTCAAAAGAGGGTTAATTTGTGTGTGAAGTTAATTTTCACATCAAATTTTGGCGCCGTTGCCGGGGATTAGCAACTTTGCTAATCCCTTGTTATTTCTTTTTAGTTATTTTCGTGTGTTATTTGTTTGTTATTAGTTTTAGTTTCTGACTTGTTTGTTTCCTTGTTTTAGGCACTAGTGCATGACGCGGAGTTCTCAAACTGTGCATGCACATATCTTGGACTTTAACGACGATTTTGAACGTGATTTGAGAAGAAAGAGGAGGCATCCCGAACCTAGTGAACCTAGTTCAAGTTCAGAGGCCGAATCTGAGTTTGAAGAAGTGGAAGAAGAAGTTATGGCAGCGGACAATCGGACCATTAAAGAGCTTTCAGCCTCGGGGTTGGCCAATGCCGCACCATTATGCATTCAATACCCCGCGGCTGCCCAAGGCAAGACCGATGAATTTGAATTGAAGTCAAGCTTGTTGCACCACATTCCTAAGTACCATGGACTGTCCATGGAAGATCCAAACAAGCATCTTAAAGAGTTTGAAGTAGTATGCTCAAGCATGACACCCATCACCGTAGATGAGAGTATTTTGAAGATGAAAGCTTTTCCATTCTCTCTTTTGGAAAAGGCTAAAGATTGGCTTTATGAATTAGCACCTGGAACGGTCACTTCGTGGGAAAGTATGAAGAGAGCATTTTTAGAGAAGTTCTTCCCCACTTCGAGAGTTATTCTTTTAAGGAAGAAAATTAGTGGAATTGAACAAGGCCAAGGCGAATCATTCCCAGCATACTATGAACGTTTCAAGGCTCTAGTTGCATCATGCCCACAACATCAAATGAAGGAAGAGCTTTTGATTCAATATTTCTATGAAGGACTACTTCCACTTGAGAGACAAATGCTAGATGCTTCGGCGGGAGGTGCTTTGGTAGACAAAACCCCGGTGGCCGCCAAGACTCTCATTGCCAACCGAGCTTTGAATGCTCAACAATACGAAGGAGTTGGCCAAAGAGACATGCCACGGCAGCAACAAGTGAATGAGGTAAGTGCTATTTCTGAACTTCAAAATCAAATGGCTAATCTTACTTATCTTCTTTCGCAGGTGGTTGAAATACCAAAGGTACAAAGTGTGGCTGTTTGTGGCGTGTGCTCCATGAATGGACATCTCACCGACAAGTGCCCTCAATTGATTGAGAATGGAGGGTGGGAATCTGCCAATGTCGTGGGTTATGGGAACCAAAACCAACCAAGGAGTGACCCTTTCTCTAACACATACAATCCCGGTTGGAGAGATCATCCAAATTTCAAATGGAGGGAGCCACAACAACCCCAACAATCTGCACCACAAAGGGGATTTCAACAAAACCCCCTGGGTTCCTACGGCCATACCAATCCAACCCACCACCATTGTCCCAAAACGACTCAGGTTCGTCTTTTGATAATTCTCAAGTTATTCAATTACTAACTCAATTGGCGCAGGGGCAAGAAAAACAAGCAAAGGACATGCACAATTACGCCAATGAAGTGCAAAATCAACCTCGAGAGGTGACTGAATTGAAGAGACAAGTGGGACAAATGGCTGAGTTCATGGGCCAATTTAGAGAGCAAGGCAAGTTGCCTAGTTCAACCGTTGTCAACCCGAAGGGAGGATTCGAATATGCCAAAGCAATCATGTTGCGAAGTGGGAAACAAGTTGGAACGGCCTCACAACTCTCTAAATCTGCCCCAACGGAAGATGAAAAGTTGCAATTTGAGGAGGGGGAGCAAGAACAAGCCACGGCAAGGGTAGGAGACACCATGCCGCAGCCACCTCAACTACACCATTCGGCTTCCAAGGGTAAGGATGTTCCAAGTTCGATTATTTCTAATGCTATTCCTCCAAATGTCCCCTTTCCTAGCAGGTTTATGCAATCTAAGACAGAGGAGGATGAAAAAGACATCCTGGAGACGTTTAGGAAGGTGCATGTCAATATCCCGCTCCTTGATGCAATAAAGCAAATTCCGAAGTACGCTAAGTTTTTAAGGAAGATTTGTACAACAAGGAAATGGATTCGGGAGAAAGAGGTGGTACATGTAAGTGAGAATGTCTCTGCAATGTTGCAAAGAAAGCTGCCACCTAAATGCAAAGATCCAGGTAGTTTCACTATCCCTTGCGTAATTGGTAATACAAGGTTTGAACATGCCATGCTAGATTTAGGTGCTTCAATTAATGTCATGCCATATTCTGTTTATGCATCGATGAATCTAGGAGAGCTTAAAAATGATGGTGTTATTATCCAATTAGCCGATCGATCTAATGCATATCCGAAAGGAGTTTTGGAGGATGTTTTGGTGCAGGTAGACCATTTGATTTTTCCTGCAGATTTCTATGTGCTTGACATGGAAGATTCGGCACACACTCCATCATCACCACTCTTACTTAGACGACCTTTCATGAAAACAGCTCAAACCAAGATTGATATGGCCAAGGGAGCAGTCACTATGGACTTTGGTGGTGATATGATTAACTTTAAGATTCCTGAATCGATTGAGAATACTAATGATGTTCGTTCTTGTTGTGCCATTAATGTAATTGAACACATAGGGACGGAGTATTCAACAAAGATCAAGAAGGATGTTTCTCGAACTACCACCGAGAAGGAACTTGGAGTAGAGCACAAGGAGTGCACGGCTCCAACCTTGAAAGCACCACAATTGGCCATGAGCAACCCTTGTGCATCCGTCCATTGTGCTACCACTTCTTTGCCGTACAAAGGTAAGCCACCTATTCCAAATTCGATTCCCATTTCAACTAATAGGTTGTTACCTCGTGTGGTGCAGGTACCTAATCGAATTCAACGTCGTGGGAGAATTCGTGTTGATGTAGAAAAGCAAAACACGACAATAAGAAAGGATCATTATCCCACTCCATTCAAGGACCCAAAGCATGAAGTGGTTCGTCGGACAGATTGTAGTTGCACCCCTCCATGCCGTGGGGTTCCATAAACCTTCAAGGGAGCATCGTCCGGCTGTACGACGTTAAAGCAAGCGCTTCTTGGGAGGCAACCCATGCATTCGACAAGGAGAAGATGGAACTTTCACTCCAAACCCAGATTTGCGTTTCTAAACCCTTCTCCTTGCTGTTTATTTTATCATGCTTAGTTGTTTATTAATTGTTTGCTTTTATGTGAGTCTTTGTGTGAAACATTGAGGACAATGTTTGATTTAAGTGTGGGGGGGGGGGGGTAAACAAGTGTTTTTATGCAAAATTCGTGGGATTCTATCACCTATCACTTCAATGTTGTTTCTCAATGTTTTTAAGTGTTTTTAATGGATTTTGAGCTGTTTTGGTGTGTGTTGAAGTAAAAATCCGAAAATTTGAAAAAAATCGAAAAGAGTGTTTTGAAAAAGCCAAAAAGAGTTGTTTTTGTGTGTTTGTTTGTGTCTTAGGGTACCTTCCAACACAATGATGAGGATTTGGTTTTTAATGCATGACTGTTAAAGAGAGTTACAAACATGGATGGAAGTTTGATTTGCTCTTTGGTTTATGCTTGGTTATAGTTATAGTTTACGAATTCACATGTAATCACAAAGGATAAAATCAGTTTTTGTAACATGCTTGAAGGAAGGAACTCAAACAAACGCTACATCCCTGAGAGACTTGAGCCTAAACGTTTATTTGGAGAGTTATTAATCTGTACATTCTTGTTTTCTAAAGTCGTTGCATGATCTCATTATTCTTTGCTTGGTTGCTACTTAGAATGCGTTTCATCACTATAGTTCCAAATACTAGAACTCATACCCGTTCTATTCAAAGCATGAAATTGATTAGCATAACAAATAACAAGATGAAGTTGTGTAGTATTCACCACCATAGCCAAATAGCCGAATCCACCCTTGTCATTTGTATTGTAGGTTTAAACCCCTTTGAGCCTTATTTAGCCTATTTTCTTGTTAACCACATCACCCTTACCTAGCCTAGAATAGGACTTTCCATACCCTTGTTCTTGAAGTATAGTGGAGCATAACTTAGAAGGAATTCCTTTTGAGTGACATTTGTGCAGGAAACAAGTGTGGGGGAAGGGATTTTGTGAGTGTGTGTGTGCCAAAGTCTTAAAAGGGGCACGGGAAAAAGAAAGAAAAAAAAAAGAAAAAAAAAAGAGAAAACGAAAGAAAAAGAAAAAAATCGTGAAGAAAAAGAAGGAAAGAAAGAAAAGGAGTGAAAATAAGTGAGAATGATCTCACAAGTGTTGATTGTTGAAGAAAGGGTCCAAAAAGTTGAATATGGCCCTAAGTGTTGTGTGATTTCCCCTTAAGTGTTCAAAATTGACTTCTGCGTTCTAAAGGGAATTCTAAGTGCCTAATTCAATACTTTGCTCACTATTGCTTTAAGAACGTTTGTTTCCTTTACCTTTCGTTGTTAGCCAATACCTTAGCCCCGTTACAACCCTTCGACTTCTATCTTGATTGTTATGTGTTTCAATATGTGGAGTTTAAAATGGGTTTGAGCATATGGCATCCCTGGTTCTCGCGTCTAAGTAGTGGCATTCCATTCATGAGATCATATATATACACATGTTAATAATTCCAGAAAATGCTTTCCTTGTTATAACATATGTGAGTGTTCGTCTACATGTTTACATCAATCTTCTCACATATACCTAGTGTAGGGAGTGTAGTTAGAAAATCTGTGTGAAAATTGAGAGTACATCTAGTAAGGAATTGAGGGAATTCTCTAAGGCATGTTACTGCATTCAAAATGTTGTTTTAATTGATTAAATGCGAGCTAGTGAATTGTGACTATGATTAAGTATGCTCGAGGGTAAGGATTGCTTAAATCTATGTGAGTGGTGATCTTTGACATGTTATGTTTCATTGGAAATCCCTGAGACGAACGTTGGAAGGTTTAGAGTTATGTTTTGTTTCTTTTGTTTGTTTGTTTTGCTCGAGGACTAGCAAAAGATATGTGTGGGGGAATTTGATAGGAGCATATTTAGGCGACTTAACTGGCTTATTCTTGTGCATTTATGCTATTATTTCTTAATTAATGTCGCATTACAACTCAATTTCGCGTGTTTGTAGGTCCTATGGGGTAAAGTATCAAGAAAGGGCATTTTGGTGCATTTTGGAGCAATTTTGGACACTATGTGGATAGCTTACATATGGGCCAACATGGATGGACGAATTTGGACTTCAAGAGGCTAGAAATGTGATAAGAAGAGGAAGGAATAAGCTTGGGACAAAGTGGATAAGGTAGGAGCTCAAAAGAGGAAACATTATCCAAAACCTTATCTAACCTTATCCAACATTATCCAAAACCTTATCTAACCTTATCCTATCTTATCCTAACCTAATCTTGTTCCACCTTAATCCTAGCTGCAAGTGGACCTAAAAACCTAATTTCTAGAAGCCTTATCTAACCCTAAAAGGGTGCCACACCTTTCCCCCTTTTATTTCTTCTAGAAAACCCAAAATCATCCACAAAACACTTAGTTTCTAGATGGCCCAATTTTGGACGAATTTCCTAAACCTTTTTCCTTTTGGATTCTGATTTGTTAGGCCTTAATCCTTGTGGATTTGGGTATACAAATCCTTTTATGAAACTAATTGGGCCAAACCCTCTCCTAAGTGGATTTAACTTGCTTGTGCCAAACCCTAGGGCCCTAATCCATAAAATCTGCTAAGTGTAACCCTAATCTACTTAACCCTAGGACTATATAAACCTAAATTCAGCCAAAAATTCGTACCACCCCCTTATGCTATTCAGAAACCCTTGTGCCGCACCTCCATTCTCCATTCTAAGCCTCCATACACCTCCCTACACATCCATACACCTCTGCCGCACCTTCCCCACCATAATCAACCATCCTCCATCCCTCTAAACAAGGAAAAACCATCCAAAACCACCAATTCCAGCACCTACACTTTGTGCCGCAGCAAGGAGGAGGAAGAGGAGCCAATCTGTGCATCGAATCCATCTTGGAATTGCTGAGCATTTAGGTGTACTCTTTCTTATGATTTCAATGTTTAAATTCAATACTTTTTGTTGTGCAAGCATGAGGAACTAATCCCCCCTTTGGCTAGGGGGGAATTTCGAAACCATGGTTGTATTTGCATGATGATTTGATTACTTTCAGTTGTGATTTCATGAATGATGAATTCAATTTGCTTATCTATTTTAATTAAAACTTGCTTATGTATATGAATTGAGAGTGCACGCTTGATTTGCATGCATAAACATGATGCTAGGGTATGAGGGAACTTCACCTAATCGTTGGGAACTTATATTCATGAGTAGTTAAGATTGTTTGTCACAATTATGTTAAGTAAATTCTTGGCATAAGTATCATGCGCTTTCATAGTTACGAATGCCTCGTCAACACCTATGATTCCCATAGAACCTAATGCTCTTTGATTGTGTTTCTATTATGCGCTTTCATATAGAGAACTTTTAAGGAATAATTTGATTGCAATGCGCTAAATCCATTCAATTCAATGACCTAAGGGAAATCTGAGAGTTAATTTAAGCGTACCTAATTGACTTGGGGTGTTGAGGTTCATAAATTCATTGATTAAGCAACTGGAAATTGTATTATGTGCAAGTATGCCATGTGTGGAGAAAAACCTCCTAGCCATCTCACCATCCACTTAATTCCATCAAATTCGTCCAAATCTGCCTAGTTTACATATTTGTTTTGTTTTGTTTATTTTCGTCCAAAACCAAATCCCCAATTGTCTTAGAGTGTCTAATTGGTCCACATATGTTTTAGATTGTGTTTTTAAGAGTTTTGAGTCAAGTTAGAACCAATTTTCGTCCAAGTTTGTGTTTAGGCTCAAAACTGCCCAGATTGTGTTTTTAAGGCAGTTTTGAGTGTTTTTAGCCTATTTTGAGTCTTGTGAACGTGTTTGAGTCTTTTTACATGAGTTTAAGTGTTTGAAAGGTTAATTTTATTTATTTGAGTCAGTTTAGAGTGTTTAGCAATCCCTCCTAATCCCCGGTGTAAGAACGATCCCTACTTATTTATATGCTACAATTGTCAAAAGAGGGTTAATTTGTGTGTGAAGTTAATTTTCACATCACTTTGCACCACTAGGAAGAGGATGTCGACCAAGGAAGTGGTAAAGGTAGGTGAAAATGTCTCTGCCATCTTGCAACGCAACTACCCCCCAAATGCAAAGATCCGGGTAGTTTTTCCATTCCTTGTGTGATAGGTAATACTCGTTTTGAATCTGCCATGCTAGACCTAGGTGCTTCTATAAATGTTATGCCATATTCAATTTATGCATCTATGAACTTAGGAGTATTGAAAAATGATGGTGTAATTATACAATTGGCCGATAGATCTAATGCTTATCTAAAGGGAGTTTTGGAAGATGTGTTAGTGCAGGTAAATCATCTAATCTTTCCGGCGGACTTCTATGTGCTCGAGATGGATGAATCTGACCATGCTCCTTCGTTGCCAATCCTACTTGGCTGGCCATTCATGAAGACGGCTCGGACAAAGATTGATGTGTTTAACGGAACTTTGTCCATGGAATTTGATGGGGAAGTTGTTAATTTTAGTCTTTCTGATTCTATTAAGTATCCTAGTGAGGATCATTCATGTTTTTCCATTGATATAATTGACTCTTTGGCGCAGGGATATCTTGAAGATTTGAATGCCGATGCGCTTGAAAACGTCATTACGAGAAGCATGGAACTCAAAACCAAGGGAGGGGGATTGTTGCTAGGCCACGGCACACACACTCCATTGCATGCCGTGCCTCCTAGTGAGGAATGCCTTGAGTTGGTTGCTGCCCTAGAGTCACTGCCTAGGCACGAGGGTAAGTTTTCTAACTTTGAGTCAATTCCCATTTCGACTAATAAGTTGCTTCCATCCATAGTTCAGGCACCTCTCCTTGATCTTAAACCACTACCAAGCCATTTGAAGTATATTTTCTTGGGGGAAGAGGAGACATTACCGGCCATTATTTCTTCATCACTCACGGCACAAGAAGAAGAGAAACTAGTGCGTGTTTTGATGGAGTTCAAATCTGCCCTAGGGTGGACCTTGGCCGATATAAAAGGTATTAGTCCCGCCACATGTATGCATCACATATTTCTTGAGGAGGGAGCCAAACCAACTAGAGAGGCTCAACGCCGTCTTAACCCTCCAATGATAGAAGTTGTGAAAAAGGAGATAATCAAGCTTTTAGATTGTGGAGTCATCTATCCAATCTCGGATAGTAAGTGGGTTTCACCTATCCAATGTGTGCCGAAGAAATCTGGAGTGACGGTGGTGGAAAATGCGGAGAATGAGCTTGTGCCCACCCGAATCCAAACCGGTTGGCGCGTATGCACTGATTATAGGAAGATAAACGCCACCACGAGGAAGGACCACTTCCCATTGCCGTTCCTAGATCAAATGCTTGAGAGGTTAGCGGGTCATTCATTTTATTGTTTTCTTGATGGATATTCTGGTTATAATCAAATTGTTATTGCCCCGGATGATCAAGAAAAGACTACTTTTACATGCCCCTTTGGTACATTTGCTTATCGTCGCGTGCCATTTGGTTTATGTAATGCACCTGCCATATTTCAAAGATGTATGATGAGCATATTTTCAGATTATGTTGAGAAAATTATTGAGGTTTTTATGGATGATTTCAGTGTTTTTGGTAATTCATTTGATGGTTGTTTGAATAATCTTAGTTTGATTTTGAACCGTTGTGTTGAAACAAACCTTGTGTTAAATTGGGAGAAATGTCACTTCATGGTTAAGCAAGGTATTGTTCTAGGACATATTATTTCTGAAAAAGGCATTGAAGTAGATAAATCTAAGGTAGACCTTGTTCGTCACTTACCCTCTCCAACTTCGGTTAGAGAGGTTCGTTCGTTTCTTGGTCATGCAGGTTTTTATAGGCGGTTCATAAAGGATTTCTCCAAGATTGCGCAGCCACTATGCCGATTGCTTCAAAAAGAGGTGGTTTTCGAGTTCAACGAGGCGTGTGAGAAAGCATTCAACCACCTCAAGGACCTCCTCACCACGGCACCAATCATCACTCCACCATATTGGTCCATTCCCTTTGAGTTGATGTGTGATGCATCAGATTACGCCCTTGGAGCTGTTTTGGGCCAAAGGAAAAACAAACAGCCACATGTTATTTATTATGCTTCACGCACTTTAAATGATGCTCAATTGAATTATTCTACAACCGAAAAAGAACTTTTGGCGGTTGTATTTGCATTAGATAAGTTTAGATCATATTTAATTGGTACTAAAGTAATTGTTTTCACTGACCACGCAGCCTTGAAGTATCTTCTCACCAAAAAGGAGGCCAAACCAAGGCTCATTTGTTGGATGCTCTTACTTCAAGAATTCGACATTGAAATTAGGGACAAGAAGGGATGTGAAAACGTGGTGGCTGACCACCTAAGTCGAATGGTGCGTGAAGAAGAGGACCTTCCCATTTTAGAAACTTTTCCGGATGAACAACTTCTGTCCGTTGAGGTAAGTACCCCTTGGTATGCCGATTTGGTTAATTTTTTGGTGTCTAAGCAAGTTCCTAACACTTTAAGCAAGGCTCAACGTGATAAATTAAAAAAAGGATACACGTTTTTATGTTTGGGACGACCCTTATTTGTGGAAAATAGGCCCGGATCAGATTGTGCATCGTTGTGTTCATGAATCTGAATTTAATTCCATTTTGAGTTTTTGCCATACATATGCATGTGGTGGACACTTTGGCACACAACGCACAGCGTTTAAGGTTCTTGAAAGTGGTTTTTATTGGCCTACATTGTTTAGAGATGCTAGGGCTTTTTGCTTAACATGTGATAGATGTCAAAAGACCGGAAGTTTAGGCCAAAGAGACCAAATGCCGCAAATCCCAATCCTTGTTGTTGAAATCTTTGATGTTTGGGGTATTGATTTTATGGGTCCGTTCCCTATGTCTTTTGGTTTTACGTACATTTTACTTGCCGTTGATTATGTGTCAAAGTGGGTGGAAGCTAAACCCACCCGAACTAACGATTCTAGAGTTGTTGCAGATTTTGTAAAATCTAACATTTTCTCTAGATTTGGGATGCCTCGAGTGCTCATAAGCGATGGTGGGTCACATTTTTGCAACCGCACCATTGCGGCGTTGCTCAAGAAGTACAACGTGATGCATAAGGTTTCCACACCTTATCACCCCCAAACAAGTGTGATAGGAGCATATTCATGCGACTTAAATGGCTTGTTCTCGTACATTTACGTTATGTTTCTTTAGTTATTTTAGTCCTTTATGCTTCTTTTGTGTGTTTTCAGGTTCTAAGGGCAAAGTATGCAAAAGGGTGCATTTTGGTGCATTTTGGAGTAGTTTGGGGCGTTAAATGGATTGCATATACTTGAAGCCAAGTAGATGGACGAAATTGAAGACCAAAGGAGGCCCTTTGTACCAGAAATTCACACCAACACATCCCATTTCAGATTGCATTCCAATCATTCCAGCCAAGCCACATGCACTCCCTTTAATTTATTCAACCTAGCTGTCAAAGCACATGCACATTCACCCTAATCATTCACATACACAATCTGCCATCATTCACACATTCATTCCACATGCATTCCCTTCATATAAATCAGCCACATGCACCCATAATCATTCAACCAACTTTGCACATGCATTCATCATCATAACCTAGCTGTCATTCCACTTTAATCCACATGCATTCCCTTCACAAATCAGCCACATGCATCTCCCATCACCATTCCAGATTTCCACCAAGTTCCTAGCTGTCATATTCCCTCCTTTTCACCTATAAATAAGCATCCATTGCAGCCACAATGGATTCATTCCCATTCATACACAATTCATTCACCATTCACGCCAGAAATTCATCCCCTCTCTATAACACATCCATACTTCACCATTCTTCATATTTTCTGCCCAAAAAGAAGCCTTGAGGTCCCCTACATCCATCCCTATCCTAAACACATCATTCTACACCATCCATAACTCCCCATCCCTCCAAACCTATCCTTAGACCTTGTGCTACAACGAAGAGGAGGAGAAGAGTGCCTAAACGTTCATACAATTCAAGTTTGAGTTGTTGGAATGTTTAGGTGTTTCTTTTCCTCGATTCCAATGTTTAATTTCAATTCTCTTTGTTTTGTACGTATGAGGAACTAAACCCCCCCTTGGCTAGGGGGGATTCGAAATATATGTTTATGCTTGCATTTTGATTTGATTACTTCTAATTGCGTTTCATAAGTTATGGATTCAATTTGTTTAACTGTTTGATTGATAACTTATTTATGTATGTTTATTGAGAGTACATGCTTAATTTTCATGCATGAATATGACGCTAGAATATAAGTGAGTTTCACCTAATAGTTACGAACTTATATTCACAAGTAGTGGAGGTTGCTTATAAACAATCGCGTTAAACGAATTCTTGGCATAAGTTTCATGCAATCATAGTAACGAATGCCTCGTCAACACTTATAATTTTCATAGAGCGTAATGATTCTTGCTTGTATCTCTATTATGCAATCATGTAGGGGACTTGTGGGGAATGTTTTGGGTTGTCGTATGCAATCATCCAATTCAATAACGTTAGGAAGATTTGAAGGTTAATTAGTGCATCACGGTTAACTTGGGGTGTAGAGAATTCATGGTTTATTGAAATGCAATTGGAAATCTTTTTATTATGCAAGTGTAACATGTGTGGAGATGAACCCCTTAGCTAGCCATCCCATCCATTCAATTCCATCACATTCATCTTTACAATCTGTTTTTAAATACAATCTGTGCAATTAGTTTAATGATGCGAGAATTATACGCACACAAATTAAACCCTCTTTTTATCAATTGTAGTATAAGTATAAGTAGGGATCGTTCTTAACCGGGGATTAGGAGGGATTGCAAAATCACTTGGAAACTGACTCAAAAACGTAAAAACAAGTTTAAAACACTAAACTAGACTCAAAGAATGTGAAACTAAACGTTAAAACACTAAGACAAACCAAAAGACTCAAAATGCTTTTAAAAACACAAACTAAATTGATTTCTAACTAAATTGAACAATTAAGTAAAGGGGGATTGGATTTGGACGAATTTAAACTAAAAATGGAAACTTGGAAATAAAACAAATTGTAAATATGGATTTGACGGAAATGAATGGATGGGAAGCTAGCTAAGGGGTTCATCTCCACACATGTTACACTTGCATAATAAAAAGATTTCTAATTGCATTTCAATAAACCATTAATTCTCAACGCTCCGGGTTAATTAGGTCCGCTTAAATTAACCGTCAAGTTTTCCTTAAGTTAATGAATTGGATGATTGCATACGACAACCCAAAGCATTCCTCACAAGTTCCCTACATGAATTGCATAATAGAGATACAAGCAAGAATCATTAAGCAACATGAAAACTATAAGTGTTGACGAGGCATTCGTTACTATGATTGCATGAAACTTATGCCAAGAATTTGTTTAACGCGATTGTTTATAAGCAACCTCCACTACTTGTGAATATAAGTTCATAACTATTACGTGAAACTCACTTATATTCTAGCGTCAAATTCATGCATGAAAATTAAGCGTTCATTCTTAATAAACATACATAAATAGGTTATCAATCAAACAGTTAAACAAATTAAATTCACAACTTATGAAACGTAATTAAAAGTAATTAAATCATATTGCAAGCATAAACATATATTTCGAATCACCCCCTAGCTAAGGGGGGTTTAGTTCCTCATACGTACAAAACAAAGAGAATTGAAATTAAACATTGAAATCAAAGAAACGCCTAAACATTCCAACAACTCAAACTTGAATTGTATGAACGTTTAGGCCCTCTTATCTTCCTCTTCGTTGTAGCACAAGGTCTAAGGATAGTTTGATGATGTGAATGGTTTGGGGAGTGGTGAAAATGGAAGGAGGAGGCCACGGCACAAGGGAATGGTTGGTGTTTGTGACTGAAATGTGTATGGAAGAATGAATATTTTGAATGAATGCAATGCATGGTTTTATAGGGAGAGAAGGGATGGGAGAACATGTGAATGGCAGCTAGGAATGATTAAAGAAGGGAATGCATGTGTTATGACAACTAGATTGGTTGGTGCAATGATGAAATGGATGGGAGAGGGAACATGACAGCTAGGTAAAGTGAATGTGGCTGCATGTTTGAATGATTAAATGATGCATGTGGGTTGGAAATGCATGTGCAATGATTCTTTGGTGCTGAAAATGCATGTGTAACCATGTGTTGGCTGAATTAAAGAATGTGAGGGAATGATGAAAGGGGAAACATGACAGCTAGGTTGGATTATGACGAGTGAATGCATGTGGCTGATTTATGTGAATGATTATGGGTGATTATGATAAGTGATAAGTGGTGATGATTAGTGTATGATATGTGATTATGATAAGTGATAAGTGGTGATGATAAGTAATGATATGTGATTATGATAAGTGATAAGTGGTGATGATAAGTAATGATATGTGGGAGTGTGGCTGAAATGAAGGAGTGGAATGTTGGAATGTTATGCACGGCTAAGGATATAGGAAAGGTTTAAATGTCCTAAAACTAAAGGGAAAAAGGTTCCAACACTTTGGTCTTCAATTAGGTCTTCAATTTCGTCCAACACTTTGGCTCCAAGCATAGGCTATCCATCCTTAGCCCAAAAGTGCTCCAAAAGTCTCCAAAATGCATCTTTTTGCTCCTTTAGCCCTTTGGACCTACAAACACACGAAAATAGCTTAAAATACTAAAATAACTAAAGAAACATAACGTAAATGCACGAGAACAAGCCATTTAAGTCGCATGAATATGCTCCTATCAAATACCCCCACACTTAGCTTTTGCTAGTCCTCGAGCAAAACAAAACAAAAGAAACCAAAAACAAAACGACACTGAACAAGAAAAACACAACCTAAACCTTCCAACAATCGTCTCAGGGATTTCCAATGTACATGACAAGTTAAAAATCATTATTCCCACAGATTTTAGCCATCTTTACACTTAAGTACATTTTTAATCATAGTCACCACATACTAGTTCACAATTAAGCATTTAAAACCATGATTTGAATGTAGTAACATGCCTTAGAGAATTTCCTCAATTCCTTACAAGATATGCACTCGATTTTCACTCAGATTTCTAACTACACACCCTAATCTAGTCATATGTGAGAAGATTAATGTAAACATGAAAACGAACACTCATATATATGTATCACAAAGAAAGCAATTTCTGGAGTTAATAAGCATGTTTAGATATGATCTCATGAATAGAATGCTACTACTTAGACGCGAGAACCAGTGACACCATATGCTCATACCAAGTTCAAACTCCACAAATTGAAACACATAACACTCAAGATTGAAGTCACGGGTTGTAATGGGGCTTGGGGCGTGTGGATAACAAAGAAGGGATATGGAAAACAAAGGTTCTTAAAGAAATAGTGAGCAAAGCACTTGAATCAACTTAGAATTCATTTTTGAATGAAAACTCAACTTTTGAACGAAAAGGGAGAATTTAGACAATTTACGGCCAGAATTGGTGTTTTGGACCCTTTCTTCAATCACTATTTTTAATATGTTTTTTTTTTTTTTTCAAGCTCTTTTTTTTCTTTCTTTCTTTCTTTCTTTTTTGTTTTTCTTTTCTTTTGAATCTCAACACATACTTAAGAACAAGCATTCCTTCCCCCACACTCATTTTCTTGCATAATGTAACTCAAAAGGAATTCATTTAAGTCATGCTCACTATCTTTTAAGAACAAGGGTGTGGACTGTCCTAAACTAGGCTAGGTGAGGATAATGTGGGTTAACAAGGAATAAAGGCTTAACAAGGCTCAACGGGGTTAACTTAAACATAAAATGAATGAAGGGCACATGGCTATTTGGCTTTGATGGTGGTCACTACACAACTTCATCTTGAATATGTGTTATGCAAATCAATAACATGCTTTGAATGAAATGGGCATAAGTTCTAGCATTTAGTTCTATCATGATACAATTGCATTCTAAGTAGCAACCAAGCAAGGAATAATGAGATCATGCAACAACTTTAGAAAACAAAGAATCACAGAATATAACTCTCCAAAGAAGGTAATGGCTCGAGTTTCTCAGGGTTGTAGCGTTTGTTTGAGTTCCTTCCTTCAAGCATGTTACAAAAACGAATTTTTCTTTTATGATTGCATGTGAAGTCATACATTATAACCATAACCAAGCATATACCAAGAGTAAATCAAACTTTTCTCTATGTTCATAACTCTTTTTAACAGGCATGCAATTACAAACCAAATCCTTATCATTGCGTTGGAAGGTACCCTAAGACACAAACACACAAAAATGACTCAAAACACTCTTTTTAGGCTTTTTCAAAACATGTTTTTCAAATTTTTATGTGATTTTCGGAGTTATAAGAACAAAACATATTAAAACACTCTAAAACATCTTAAAAACACCTTAAAACAGCAAGGAACAACATTTGAAGTTATGGGTGATAAAATCCCACGAATTTGCATTAAATATACTTAGTTACCCCCCCCCCCCCCCACACTTAAATCAAACATTGTCCTCAATGTTTTAAGCATAGATTCACACAAAACATAAGTAAACACTGATGCGAAAATTAACTTAACACAATTGTGACAAACAATCTTAACTACTCATGAAAATAAGTTCCCAACGATTAGGTGAAGTTCCCTCATACCCTAGCATCATGTTTATGCATGCAAATCAAGCGTTGATAGGAGCATATTTATACGACTTAGTTAGCTTGTTTTCTTGCATTTAATTAGCTAAACTATGTTAACTATAGTGTTTAAAGTTATTTTCGTGCAATTTCAGGTTTTAGTGTCAAAGTATGCAAAAAGAAGCAATTTGGAGCATTCTAGAGCATTTTTGGGCCAAGATTGGATAGTGCAAGCATGGAGGCATGACTTTAGAGCCAATATTGCAGCCCATAGGTAAGCCACCAACTCAAAATCCAAAGTCGTTTTTGACTAATATGTTGTTGATGTCAATGATTAGGGCACCCACTCTTGAAATTCAACCATTGCCGGAACATTTCAAGTATCATCATCCATTCAATGATCAACTCCATGCCGTGGGTTCCATTAAGGCATGATTGTGTTCTTCGTCCGGCTACAAGACGTAAAAGCAAGCGCTACTTGGGTTTTTTCATTCAGATTGGACATTTTGAAGGTTGTGGCTGTGTGATCCACTCCAATTTCCTCCTTGATGAATTCAAGATGCTCCTCAACCACTTTTTCCTCGTGAATTGTTGGAAAGGTGTCCAAGATGTCTTTCTTCCCCTCATCTTTCATGGATTGCATGAACCTGCCAGGGAAGGGTGCATTTGGGGGAACAAAGTTAGAAATAATTAAATTTGGAACAACCTTACTTGAATGGGGTGGTGTAGGAATATTGGGAGGTTGCGGCAAGGGTTGTTCTTCCCTTGCCGTGCCTTGTGCATCCTCCTCCTCTTCGAGCAGTAGCAATTCATCCATGGGCTCATCTTCAACCATTTGTTCTTGAATTTGTTCCATGCATTCTGCATTCTGCCTAAATTGACTGTTCCACTCAGCCAACTTTTTTGCTTGATAGAAATCCTCAATTGGTCGCCAAAATGCGTCTTGTTGAAATGGTTGAGCTTCCCTGCCCTGCTCCACAGAATTCAGTTGTTGAATAACTTCATTATAATAATTTGATATACCTGAATTTGGATGTGAAGATTGAGGGGAAGGCTGTGGTGGTGCATATGAATCCTCATATGGTTGCCAATATGTTTCTTGGTGAGTCTCCTTAGCTTGATTTTGTGAACCCTGCACCAAAGAGTTTAATTCATTAAGAATTTGATTATAATCTATTGACGAATTTGAGTTTGGTTGGGCATATTGAATATGAGGTGGCTCCCAATATCTTTCTTGTTGAACATTTTGAGGTTCCCACCACATAGAAGTTGAATGATCACTCCAATCCGAATTGTAAGTATTGGAAAACACGTTATTCCTTGATTGAAGATCAACTATATCAACGTTTTGCATTTGGGACCATTCCATGAGCTGTGACAAAAGATAAGCATTATCAAATGCCATGTTGTGCTTCTAAAATCAACAAAATAAAACTAAAAATATATACACACAAACGAAAATAAAACAATCCAAGGGATTAGCAAAGTTGCTAATCCCCGGCAACGGCGCCAAAATTTGATGCGAGAATTATACGCACACAAATTAAACCCTCTTTTTATCAATTGTAGTATAAGTATAAGTAGGGATCGTTCTTAACCGGGGATTAGGAGGGATTGCAAAATCACTTGGAAACTGACTCAAAAACGTAAAAACAAGTTTAAAACACTAAACTAGACTCAAAGAATGTGAAACTAAACGTTAAAACACTAAGACAAACCAAAAGACTCAAAATGCTTTTAAAAACACAAACTAAATTGATTTCTAACTAAATTGAACAATTAAGTAAAGGGGGATTGGATTTGGACGAATTTAAACTAAAAATGGAAACTTGGAAATAAAACAAATTGTAAATATGGATTTGACGGAAATGAATGGATGGGAAGCTAGCTAAGGGGTTCATCTCCACACATGTTACACTTGCATAATAAAAAGATTTCTAATTGCATTTCAATAAACCATTAATTCTCAACGCTCCGGGTTAATTAGGTCCGCTTAAATTAACCGTCAAGTTTTCCTTAAGTTAATGAATTGGATGATTGCATACGACAACCCAAAGCATTCCTCACAAGTTCCCTACATGAATTGCATAATAGAGATACAAGCAAGAATCATTAAGCAACATGAAAACTATAAGTGTTGACGAGGCATTCGTTACTATGATTGCATGAAACTTATGCCAAGAATTTGTTTAACGCGATTGTTTATAAGCAACCTCCACTACTTGTGAATATAAGTTCATAACTATTACGTGAAACTCACTTATATTCTAGCGTCAAATTCATGCATGAAAATTAAGCGTTCATTCTTAATAAACATACATAAATAGGTTATCAATCAAACAGTTAAACAAATTAAATTCACAACTTATGAAACGTAATTAAAAGTAATTAAATCATATTGCAAGCATAAACATATATTTCGAATCACCCCCTAGCTAAGGGGGGTTTAGTTCCTCATACGTACAAAACAAAGAGAATTGAAATTAAACATTGAAATCAAAGAAACGCCTAAACATTCCAACAACTCAAACTTGAATTGTATGAACGTTTAGGCCCTCTTATCTTCCTCTTCGTTGTAGCACAAGGTCTAAGGATAGTTTGATGATGTGAATGGTTTGGGGAGTGGTGAAAATGGAAGGAGGAGGCCACGGCACAAGGGAATGGTTGGTGTTTGTGACTGAAATGTGTATGGAAGAATGAATATTTTGAATGAATGCAATGCATGGTTTTATAGGGAGAGAAGGGATGGGAGAACATGTGAATGGCAGCTAGGAATGATTAAAGAAGGGAATGCATGTGTTATGACAACTAGATTGGTTGGTGCAATGATGAAATGGATGGGAGAGGGAACATGACAGCTAGGTAAAGTGAATGTGGCTGCATGTTTGGATGATTAAATGATGCATGTGGGTTGGAAATGCATGTGCAATGATTCTTTGGTGCTGAAAATGCATGTGTAACCATGTGTTGGCTGAATTAAAGAATGTGAGGGAATGATGAAAGGGGAAACATGACAGCTAGGTTGGATTATGACGAGTGAATGCATGTGGCTGATTTATGTGAATGATTATGGGTGATTATGATAAGTGATAAGTGGTGATGATTAGTGTATGATATGTGATTATGATAAGTGATAAGTGGTGATGATAAGTAATGATATGTGATTATGATAAGTGATAAGTGGTGATGATAAGTAATGATATGTGGGAGTGTGGCTGAAATGAAGGAGTGGAATGTTGGAATGTTATGCACGGCTAAGGATATAGGAAAGGTTTAAATGTCCTAAAACTAAAGGGAAAAAGGTTCCAACACTTTGGTCTTCAATTAGGTCTTCAATTTCGTCCAACACTTTGGCTCCAAGCATAGGCTATCCATCCTTAGCCCAAAAGTGCTCCAAAAGTCTCCAAAATGCATCTTTTTGCTCCTTTAGCCCTTTGGACCTACAAACACACGAAAATAGCTTAAAATACTAAAATAACTAAAGAAACATAACGTAAATGCACGAGAACAAGCCATTTAAGTCGCATGAATATGCTCCTATCATTTAATTTCGTCCAAAACTCAATCCCCCCTTACTTTAATGTCCAAATTAGTTAGAAATCAATTTAGTTTGTGTTTTTAAGAGTCTTGAGTCAAGTTACAACTTAAATTCGTCCAAAATTGGGTTTAAGGTCAGAAACTGCCTAGTTAGTGTTTTTAGGCAGTTTTGGGTCTTTTGAACTTGTTTTGAGTCCTTTGAGTCTTTGTATTGTCCAAATTAGTTAGAAAGTGTCTTAGTTTGTGTTTATAAGTGTTTTGATTCAATTTGTTACCCAAATTCGTCCAAAGTACTCAAAGTGCTCAAAACTGCCCAGAAAGTGTTTTTAAGGCAGTTTTGAGTGTTTTGGTGCTGTTTTGAGTCTTTTGGTTTGTTTTAGTGTTTTAAAGTTTAGTTTTGCATTCTTTGAGTCTAGTAGAGTGTTTTATATTGTGTTTTTACGTTTTTGAGTGAAATCCAAGTGATTAACAATCCCTCCTAATCCCCGGTCCTGAACGATCCCTACTTATACTTATACTACAATTGACAAAAAGAGGGTTTAATTTGTGTGCGTATAATTCTCGCATCAAAGTGGCCAAGCCGAGGTTTCAAATCGAGAAATCAAGCAAATCCTGGAAAAGACCGTTGGGCCGAATAGAAAAGATTGGAGCTTGCGTTTGGAGGATGCACTGTGGGCCTATCGAATGGCTTACAAAACGCCCATTGGTATGTCCCCATTTCGGCTAGTCTATGGCAAGCTATGCCATCTACCTGTAGAGCTTGAACACAAGGCACATTGGGCAGTCAAAACCTTCAATATGGATGTGGACACGGCTGGAAACCATAGGAAGCTACAATTGAGCGATCTTGAAGAGATTAGACATGAGGCATATGAGAATGCCCGGATTTACAAGGAGAAGACCAAGGTCGTCCATGACAAGATGATTAGAGGCAAAACCTTCTCAATCGGGCAGAAAGTGTTGTTATTCAATTCCCGTCTTCGATTATTCCCCGGTAAGTTACGTTCTAAGTGGGTTGGTCCATTTGTTATCACTAATGTTTTTGTGCATGGTGCAGTCCAAATACAAAGTTTGAAAACTGGACAAGAATTCAAAGTGAATGGCCGTAGGTTGAAACCCTACTACGAGAACTTTGTTGAGCATGTTGTGGAGGAGATCCCATTGCATGCTGTGGGCTCCAATGGGGAATGAGCATAACGTCGTCCGGCTGCAAGACGTTAAAGCAAGCGCTTCGTGGGAGGCAACCCATGCAATCACCAAGGAGAGGATGGCATTTACACTCCATAACCAGATTTGCGTCCCTAACCTCTTCTCTTTGTTATTTACATTCTGCCATGTTTAGTGTGTTTAGTGATGTTTGTGTGTTTGCTTGGGTTTAGTGTGATTTTAAGCTTGAAACATTGAGGACAATGTTTGATTTAAGTGTGGGGGGGTAACTAATATTGTTGATGCAAATTCGTGGGATTTTATCACCCATAACTTCCAATGTTGTTCCTTGCTGTTTTTAAGTGTTTTTAAGCTATTTTAGGGTGTTTTAGTGTGTGTTGACTTAAAAATCCGAAAAACCCATAAAAATTTGAAAAATTGTGTTGAAAAACCCAAAAAAGAGTTGTTTTTGTGTGTTTGTTTGTGTCGTAGGTTATCTTCCAACACAATGATGAGGATTTGGTTTTTAATTGCATGATGGTTAAAGAAAGTTACAAACATGGATGGACGTTTGATATACTCTTTGGTTTATGCTTGGTTGTAGTTATAGTTTACAAATTCACATGTAATCACAAAGAAAAATTAGTTTTTGTAACATGCTTGAAGGAATGAACTCAAACTAACGCTACATCCCTGAGAGACTTGAGCCTAAACGTTTATTTGGAGAGTAAAAATCTGTGCATCATTGTTTTCTAAAGTCGTTGCATGATCTCATTATTCATTGCTTGGTTACTACTTAGAAGGCGTTTCATTACTTAGTTCCAAATGCTAGAACTCATGCCCATTTCATTCAAAGCATGTTATTGATTTGCATAACACGTATTCAAGATGAAGTTGTGTAGTGACCACCATCAAAGCCAAATAAGCCGTATGCCTTTCACTCATTTTGTGTTTAAGTTTAACCCCATTGAGCCGTGTTAGCCCATGTTTTTTGTTAACCCATATTATCCTCACCTAGCCTAGAATAGGACCACCCATACTCTTGTTCTTGAAGTATAGTAAGCATGACTGAAAATGAATTCCTTTAGATTAATGTGTTGCAGAGAATAAGTGTGGGGGAGGGAGGATTTATGTGATTTTATGTGCCATAGGCATGATGCGAAAATTAACTTAACACACAAATTAACCCTCTTGTGACAATTGTAGTATATGTATAAGTAGGGATCGTTCTTACACCGGGGATTAGGAGGGCTTGCTAAACACTCTATGATAGGAGCATATTCATGCGACTTAATTAGCTTGTTCTCGTGCATTTATGTTGTGTTTACTTAGTTATTTTAGTGTTTAAGGCCACTTTTGTGTATTTTCAGATTATAAGGCCAAAGTGTGCAAGAAGATGCAAATTGGAGTCTTTTGGAGCGAAAGAGGAATGAATGAGTTGAAGACTTGAAGAAACGACGAATTCCTACTTCAACGATGAATTCCTACCAAAACGAGGAATCCTACTCAAACAAGGATTCCTACTTGAAGTAGGAAAGTTAACCCTAAGTTTCCCGTTTTGGTAACCTTTCCTAATCTTAAACGTCCGTATTTTCTAGCCACTTTGAAGTCCTTGTAGGCGCTTTAGGACACAAAACGAAGGCCCTAGGGCCCTTAAAACCCTTTGCCGTGGGCTTTAGCCCAATTCCCTTCCCTTGCCGTGCAAGGGGGGGCATTTTAGGCCCATTCCATGCTTCTAAACCCTAATCCTTTTCCTTGCAGCCACATTCCCTTTAATTTCTGATTTAAATCCTTAATTCTAGCAGCCTTTAATTTAATTTTAGTTAATTATAATAAGCTAGGGTTTATTTTCTGAAACCCTACACATTTTACAACCTAGCCGCACCCTATTCATCCATTCTTTTCAGATTTTCAACCACAAAAACCTCTCTAGCCGTCACTCTCCCTTGAATACATAGCCTTTGATTCATCCAAAACTCATCTCAGCCGCACCTATTCTAACCCTATTCTCTCCCATTCTATAAACACTAATCAGTCACCATAACCCTAAAACCTACAATCCGCAGCCACCATCATTCACCTTCTCCATCATTCGTGCATTTCCCTTCCATTCCAGCCTTCCCCCATCACTGCCGCAGCCATCTCCACCCTTGCAGCCACCCTACACACCTTCCTACACCACCCCATAACCTTGCCGCACCACCATCTCACCATAAATCCATCCCTAACCCAGAAACTCACCCCAAAACACCATTAAACCTCTCTGCCGCAGCAAGGAAAGGAGAAAGAAGAGCTTGGACGCGCCGAAATTCAAGTGGATTCGTTAGGCGTTCTAGGTGTAATCAATCCTTTGTGCTTTATGTTTAAATTCAATTGTATTTCTCTTTTTGTGAACATGAGAGGCTAAATCCCTAGTTAGCTAGGGGGTGATTCGAAACCATGTTATTGCTTGCAATATGAATTGATTACATTTGGTTGGAATTTCATAAGTTGTGGATTCAATTTGTTTAACTGTTTGATCGATAACTTATTTATGTATGTTTATTGAGAGTGCACGCTTAATTTTCATGCATGAATATGATGCTAGAATATAAGTGAGTTTCACCTAATAGTTATGAACTTATATTCACAAGTGGTGGAGGTTGCTTATAAACAATCGCGTTAAATGAATTCTTGGCACTAGTTTCATGCTCATCATAGTAACGAATGCTTCGTCAACACTTATAGTTTTCTTGATGCTTAATGATCTTTGATTGTATCTTTATTGTGCTTTTCACGTAAAGGACTTTTGGAGAATGTTTTAAATTGCGTTGCGCTAACCCATCCAATTCATTAACTTAAGGAGAACTTGACGGTTAATTTAAGCGGACCTAATTAACCTGGGGTGTTGAGGTTCATAATTTATCGAAAGACCAACTGAAAATCATCTTGTATGCAAGTGTAACATGTGTGGAGAAGAACCTTCTAGCTAGCTTTCATCCATATTTTCATCACATTCATATTTACATTCTGCCTTTAAATTACAATCTGTGCATTTATTTTAATTTCGTCAAAACCTCAATCCCCCTTTACTTTAGTGTCCAATTTAGTTAGAAAGTGTCTTAGTTTGTGTTTATAAGTGTTTTGATTGAATTTGTTACACAAATTCGCCCAAGTTCACCAAAGTGCTCAAAACTGCCCAGAAAGTGTTTTTAAGGCAGTTTTGAGTGTTTTGGGGCTGTTTTGAGTCTTTTGATTTGTTTTAGTGTTTTTATTGTTTAGTTTTGCATTCTTTGAGTTTAGTTTAGTGTTTCAAACTTTATTTTACATTTTTGAGTCAGTTTCCAAGTGATTTTGCAATCCCTCCTAATCCCCGGTTAAGAACGATCCCTACTTATTCATATACTACAATTGTCACAAGAGGGTTTTAATTTGTGTGCTTACTTAGTTTGCATCAAATTTTTGGCGCCGTTGCCGGGGATTAGCAATTTTGCTAATCCCTTGGATTGTTATTTTTTGTTTATTTAGTTTTTGTTAAAGTTTCTGATCTTGTTTTGTTTTTCCTGTTTTAGGTACTAGTGCATGACTCGGAGTTCTCAACCGATTCGTGAGGATATTTTGGACTTTGACAGCGATTTTGAGAGGACTTTGAGACGAAGGAAGAAGCACCACGAGTCAAATCCACCAAGCCCAGAACCCGAGCTTGAAGAACAAGTCCTAGAAGAGGAGGAGGAACCCACGGTTGGGATCTTTGAGGAACCCACGGCAAGGGTAGTTGAAGAACCACAAGTCATGGCCGTAGACACCCGGACACTCAAGGAGCTTTCCGCTTCGGGATTGGATAATGCCGCACCCTTGTGTATCCAATATCCCCCACCGGCCCAAGGGAAGACCGAGGAGTTCGAGTTGAAGTCAAGCTTGCTCCACCATATTCCGAAGTACCATGGGTTGTCCATGGAGGATCCGAACAAACATCTAAAGGAATTCGAGGTGGTGTGTTCAAGCATGACTCCCGTCAACGTCGACGGAAGTATTTTGAAGATGAAGGCTTTTCCATTCTCTTTAATGGACAAAGCCAAGGATTGGTTGTACGATTTAGCTCCCGGAACCGTCATATCATGGGAGAGCATGAAGAGGGCTTTTCTGGAGAAGTTTTTCCCAACTTCTCGAATCATCCTTTTACGTAAAAGGATAAGTGGCATTCAACAAGATGAAGGTGAGTCTTTTCCTACGTATTATGAACGTTTTAAATCTCTTGTTGCTTCTTGTCCATAGCATCAGATGAAAGAGGAGTTGCTTCTACAATACTTCTATGAGGGCTCCTACCAATTGAACGACAAATGCTCGACGCATCGGCGGGTGGAGCATTGGTGGACAAGACGCCCATGGCTGCCAAGGTCTTGATCGCGAACCGAGCGTTGAACGCTCAACAATATGAAGGAGTAGCACAAAGAGGACCCCCACGGCAGCAAGTGCATGAGGTAAGTTCCACCCCCGATATTCATTCACAATTAGCTAATCTTACTTCCATTGTGTCTCAGATGGCCGAAGGAATGAGAATGCAAGGACCGATTGTATGCGGGGGTGTGTTCTATCCAAGGACATGCTTCTGAGAAGTGCCCGCAACTCATAGAAAATGGTGGATGGGAAAGCGCCAACGCGATTGGATTTTAGGGTCAATACCAACCAAGGAATGACCCGTACTCAAACACTTACAATCCGGATTGGAGAGACCACCCGAACTTCAAATGGAGAGAGCCCCAACAACCACCACAACAAGGAGGCTTTAGGCAACAACCTCCAGGCTTCTTCACCAAGCCATTCGCACCCACACAAGCACCTCCACAATCTGCCCAAACAAGTTCAGGTAACACTTTAGACAATGATACACTTCTTAAGTTACTAACGAATTTGTCTCAGGGGCAAGAGAATCAGGCCAAAGCAATGCAAAATCAAGAAAAGAGGGTGGATCAATTGGAGAAGCAAATTGGGCAGATTGCAGAGTTTGTAGGGCAATTTCGAGACCAAGGCAGGCTCCCAAGCTCAACCATTCCAAATCCGAAGGGAGGCTTTGAAACCGCCAATGCAATCACCCTAAGAAGTGGCAAGGAAGTTGGAACCACTCCACAACCACCAAAATCAAGCGAAGAAGAGGATGAAAAGCTGCAACATGAAGATGAGGATGCAAGCAAGCCCACGGCAAGGGTACAAACACCCTTGCCGCAACTACCTAGGGACATTAATGCACCCAACTCATCCCATTCGGCCACCAAAGGTAAGTTGGGTTCAAAATTGATTAATTCTAACTTTGTTCCACCCAATGTTCCCTTTCCTAGCAGGTTTATGCAAGCCAAGATAGAGGAGGATGAAAAAGACCTGGAGACGTTTAGGAAGGTGCATGTCAATATTCCGCTCCTTGATGCAATAAAACAAATTCCAAAGTACGGGAAGTTTTTGAAGAAGATTTGTACAACAAGGAAACGGATTCGGGAAAAAGAGGTGGTACATGTAAGTGAGAATGTCTCTGCCATATTGCAAAGAAAGCTGCCACCTAAATGCAAAGATCCAGGTAGTTTCACTATCCCTTGTGTAATTGGTAATACAAAGTTCGAACATGCTATGCTAGATTTAGGTGCATCAATTAATGTCATGCCATACTCTGTTTATGCATCTATGAATCTAGGAGAGCTTAAAAATGATGGTGTTATTATACAATTAGCCGATCGATCTAATGCATACCCAAGAGGAGTTTTGGAAGATGTTTTGGTGCAGGTAGACCACTTGATTTTTCCTGCAGATTTCTATGTGCTTGACATGGAGGATTCAACCCACTCTCCACCATCGCCACTCTTACTTGGACGACCTTTCATGAAAACAGCCCACACCAAGATTGATGTTGCCAAGGGAGCGTTAACTATGGAGTTTGGTGGTGATACAATTAACTTTAAAGTTTCTGAATCCATTAATAATACTAATGATGTTCGTTCTTGTTTTGCCATTGGTATAAGTAAAAATTTAGGGCAGGAACATTCAGCACCAATCAAGAAGGATGTATCTAGAACCACCATCGAGGAAGGAATTGGAGTGGAGCACAAGGAGCACGCCACCACCCTAAAAACACCTAATGTGGCCGTGCCTAGTGCTAAAATTGGCAAGATGGTGGCTACCCTAGGGGCATTGCCACAACATCCTAGTAAGTCTCCAATCCCAATTCCGATTCCCATTTCAACTAATAGGTTGTTACCTTCTGTGGTGCAGGTGACCAACCAATTTAAAGGTGGTGGGAGCATGTACATGGAGTGTCGGAACCGAAACACCACCATCAGGGAGGATTTCTATCCCCTCCCATTCATTGAGCCATACTACGAGAAATTTCAAGGAGTATGCCGTGGAGGACATACCCCTCCATTCCGTGAGCCAGAGTGATGTTTAAAAGAAGGTCTCGTCCGGCTGGAAGACGTTAAAGCAAGCGCTTCTTGGGAGGCAACCCATGCATTCAACAAGGAGAAGATGGAATTTACACTCCATAACCAGATTTGCATCCCTAACCTCTTCTCTTTGTTATTTACATTCTGCCATGTTTAATGAGTTTAGTTGTTGTTTGTGTGTTTACTTTTGTTTGTTGTGATTTTAAGCTTGAAACATTGAGGACAATGTTTAGTTTAAGTTTGGGGGGGTAACATTTTGTTTTGATATATTTTTGCATGAAATTCGTAGGGTATTACCACCTAACATGTTTAAACTTGTTTCCCACTGTTTTTAAGTGTTTTTAAGCTATTTTAGAGTGTTTGAGAGTGTGTTGTCTTAAAAATCCGAAAATCCCATAAAAATTTGAAAAATTGTTTTGAAAAACCCAAAAAGAGTTGTTTTTGTGTGTTTGTTTGTGTCGTAGGTCACCTTCCAACACAATGATGAGGATTTGGTTTTTAATTGCATGATGGTTAAAGAAAGTTACAAACATGGATGGACGTTTGATATACTCTTTGGTTTATGCTTGTTTGTAGTTATAGTTTACGAATTCACATGTAATCACAAAAGATAAAAATCAGTTTTTGTACATGCTTGAAGGAATGAACTCAAACTAACGCTACATCCCGGTGAGACTTGAGCCTAAACGTTATTTGGAGAGTTAAAATCTGTGCATTAATGTTTTCTAAAGTCGTTGCATGATCTCATTATTCTTTGCTTGGTTACTACTTAGAAGGCGATTCATCACTTAGTTCCAAATGCTAGAACTCATGCCCATTTCATTCAAAGCATGTCATTGATTTGCATAACACGTATTCAAGATGAAGTTGTGTAGTGACCACCATCAAAGCCAAACAGCCATGTGCCCTTCACTCATTTTGTGTTTCAGTTTAACCCCATTGAGCCGTGTTAGCCCATATTCTTTGTTAACCCGCATTATCCTCACCTAGCCTAGATTAGGACCATCCTTACCATTGTTCTTGAAGCATAGTAAGCAATGAATTCCTTTTGATTAATGTGTTGCAGAAAATAAGTGTGGGGGAAAGAGTACTCATGTGGGTTGATGTGCCATAGGCACGGCTAGAAAAAGAAAAAGAAAAAAAAAGAAAGAAAGAAAGAAAAAAAAAAAGTGAAAAAAAAGAGTTGAAAAGAAGTGAAAAAGAGTTCCAAAATATTGGTTGTTGAAGTAAGGGCCCAAAACAATGAATTAGGCCTTAAGAGTTGTTTGAATCTCCCCTATTTGTCTAACAGTTGATTTCTGCATTCTAAGTGAATTCTAAGTCTTAATCTCATTACTTTGCTTGCTATTGCTTAAAGAACTTTTGTTTATCCCTACCTTTCCTTGTTAGCCAATACCCCAAGCCCCGTTACAACCCTTGACTTCTATCTTGAGTGTTGTGCATTTCAATTGTGGAGTTTGAATTTGGTATGAGCATATGGTGTCACTGGTTCTCGCATCTAAGTAGTAGCATTTCATTCATGAGATCATATCTAAACACGTTTAATTACTCCAGAAATTGCTTTCTTTGTTATAGCATATGTGAGTACTAGTCTTTCATGTTTACATCAATCTTCTCACATATAACTAGTGTAGGGTGTGTAGTCAGAAAATCTGAGTGAAAATGGAGTGCATAACTAGTGAGGAATTGAGGGAATTCTCTAAGGCATGTTTCTACATTCAAAATGTGTTTTAATTGATTAAATGCGAACTAGTGAATGGTGACTATGATTAAGTATGTGCTTGAGGGGAAGGAAGACTAAAAGCTATGTGAGTAATGATCTTTGACATGTCATGTTTCATTGGAAATCCCTGAGGCAAACGCTGGAAGGTTTAGGTTATGTTTTGTTTGTTTTGTTTCATCTTGTTTAATTTAGTTGTTTTGTTTTGCTCGAGGACTAGCAAAAGTTAAGTGTGGGGGAATTTGATAGGAGCATATTCATGCGACTTAATTAGCTTGTTCTCGTGCATTTATGTTGTGTTTACTTAGTTATTTTAGTGTTTAAGGCCACTTTTGTGTATTTTCAGATTATAAGGCCAAAGTGTGCAAGAAGATGCAAATTGGAGTCTTTTGGAGCGAAAGAGGAATGAATGAGTTGAAGACTTGAAGAAACGACGAATTCCTACTCCAACGATGAATTCCTACCAAAACGAGGAATCCAACTCAAACAAGGATTCCTACTTGAAGTAGGAAAGTTAACCCTAAGTTTCCCGTTTTGGTAACCTTTCCTAATCTTAAACGTCCGTATTTTCTAGCCACTTTGAAGTCCTTGTAGGCGCTTTAGGATACAAAACGAAGGCCCTAGGGCCCTTAAAACCCTTTGCCGTGGGCTTTAGCCCAATTCCCTTCCCTTGCCGTGCAAGGGGGGGCATTTTAGGCCCATTCCATGCTTCTAAACCCTAATCCTTTTCCTTGCAGCCACATTCCCTTTAATTTCTGATTTAAATCCTTAATTCTAGCAGCCTTTAATTTAATTTTAGTTAATTATAATAAGCTAGGGTTTATTTTCTGAAACCCTACACATTTTACAACCTAGCCGCACCCTATTCATCCATTCTTTTCAGATTTTCAACCACAAAAACCTCTCTAGCCGTCACTCTCCCTTGAATCCATAGCCTTTGATTCATCCAAAACTCATCTCAGCCGCACCTATTCTAACCCTATTCTCTCCCATTCTATAAACACTAATCAGCCAACATAACCCTAAAATCTACAATCCGCAGCCACCATCATTCACCTTCTCCATCATCCGTGCATTTCCCTTCCATTCCAGCCTTCCCCCATCACTGCCGCAGCCATCTCCACCCTTGCAGCCACCCTACACACCTTCCTACACCACCCCATAACCTTGCCGCACCACCATCTCACCATAAATCCATCCCTAACCCAGAAACTCACCCCAAAACACCATTAAACCTCTCTGCCGCAGCAAGGAAAGGAGAAAGAAGAGCTTGGACGCGCCGAAATTCAAGTGGATTCGTTAGGCGTTCTAGGTGTAATCAATCCTTTGTGCTTTATGTTTAAATTCAATTGTATTTCTCTTTTTGTGAACATGAGAGGCTAAATCCCTAGTTAGCTAGGGGGTGATTCGAAACCATGTTATTGCTTGCAATATGAATTGATTACATTTGGTTGGAATTTCATAAGTTGTGGATTCAATTTGTTTAACTGTTTGATCGATAACTTATTTATGTATGTTTATTGAGAGTGCACGCTTAATTTTCATGCATGAATATGACGCTAGAATATAAATGAGTTTCACCTAATAGTTATGAACTTATATTCACAAGTGGTGGAGGTTGCTTATAAACAATCGCGTTAAATGAATTCTTGGCACTAGTTTCATGCTCATCATAGTAACGAATGCTTCGTCAACACTTATAGTTTTCTTGATGCTTAATGATCTTTGATTGTATCTTTATTGTGCTTTTCACGTAAAGGACTTTTGGAGAATGTTTTGAATTGCGTTGCGCTAACCCATCCAATTCATTAACTTAAGGAGAACTTGACGGTTAATTTAAGCGGACCTAATTAACCTGGGGTGTTGAGGTTCATAATTTATCGAAAGACCAACTGAAAATCATCTTGTATGCAAGTGTAACATGTGTTGAGAAGAACCTTCTAGCTAGCTTTCATCCATATTTTCATCACATTCATATTTACATTCTGCCTTTAAATTACAATCTGTGCATTTATTTTAATTTCGTCAAAACCTCAATCCCCCTTTACTTTAGTGTCCAATTTAGTTAGAAAGTGTCTTAGTTTGTGTTTATAAGTGTTTTGATTGAATTTGTTACACAAATTCGCCCAAGTTAACCAAAGTGCTCAAAACTGCCCAGAAAGTGTTTTTAAGGCAGTTTTGAGTGTTTTGGGGCTGTTTTGAGTTTTTTGATTTGTTTTAGTGTTTTTATTGTCTAGTTTTGCATTCTTTGAGTCTAGTTTAGTGTTTCAAACTTTATTTTACGTTTTTGAGTCAGTTTCCAAGTGATTTTGCAATCCCTCCTAATCCCCGGTTAAGAACGATCCCTACTTATTCATATACTACAATTGTCACAAGAGGGTTTTAATTTGGGTGCTTACTTAGTTTGCATCACTCTAAACTGACTCAAATAAATAAAATTAACCTTTCAAACACTTAAACTCACGTAAAAAGACTCAAACACGTTGATGCGAGAATTTATACGCACACAAATTAACCCTCTTGTTGTCAAATTGTAGTAAGGATGCAAGTAGGGATCGTTCTAGACCGGGGATTAGGAGGGCTTGCTAAAACCTCTAAATTGACTCAAAAACATAAAAACAAAGTTAAAAACGTTCACAAAGACTCAAAGGACTCAAAACAGGTTCAAAAGACTCAAAACTGCCTAAAAACACTAACTAGGCAATTTCTGACCTTAAACACAAATTTGGACGAATTTAAGATTATAGGTTGATTCAAAACACTTTAAAACACAAATTAAGACACTTTAACACTAAACTAGACTCAAAGAATGCAAAACTAAACACTTAAAACACTAAAACAAACCAAAAGACTCAAACAGCACCCAAAACACTCAAAACTGCCTTAAAAACACTTTCTGGGCAGTTTTGAGCACCTTGGTGAATTTGGACGAATTTGTGCAACAAATTGAATCAAAACACTTATAAACACAAACTAAGACACTTTCTAACTAATTTGGACAATACAAAGACTCAAGGGACTCAAAACAAGTTCAAAAGACTCAAAACTGCCTAAAAACACTAACTAGGCAGTTTCTGACCTTAAACCCAATTTTGGACGAATTTAAGATTATGGCTTGATTCAAAACATTTTAAAACATAAACTAAACAGATTCTAAGCACTAAAGAACAAGAAAGTAAAGGGGGGGTTTTGATTTGACGAAAATTGAAATAACAAAACAAGTTAATAAACTAGGCAGAATTGTAAAACGAATTCCTTGAAAACAAGATAATGGATGGATTAGTTAGAGGTCCATTCTCCACACAAGACACATTTGTATATGAATCGATTCTCCAATCGCTTTTCATTAACTATGATGCTCAACACCCCAAGTTAACCGTGATGCACTAATTAACTCTCAAATTTTCCTTATGTTATTGAATTGGATGATGCATGCGACAATTCAAATCATTCTCCAATGGTTCTCAACATGAATGCATAGAAGAGATACAATGAGAGATCATTATGCTCTATGAAAATTATAAGTGTTGACGAGGCAATTGTAACTATGAATGCATGATACTCTTGCCAAGAATTCAATTAACACGGTTGTGACTAGCAACCTTCACTACTCATGTTTATAAACTTGTGACGATTAGGTGAAACTCGTTTATAAACTAGCATCGAGTTTAAGCATGAAGACTAAGTATGCATCCCTAATCAACATACAAAAACAAGTTTTTAATGAACAGATAATTGAATTGCAATCACAACTTAACAAATCACAATTGGAAGAAATCAATTCATATTTCAAACATGTTCATGGCTTCAAACTTTCCCCTAACTAATTAGGGGTTTAGCCACTCATGATTACAACAAACTTAGAGAGTAATAACAAAGTAAACATTGAAAACAAGAATCGAAGTACACCTAAAAATTCCAACAACTCAATCTTGAATTGTATGAACGTTTAAGCCTCTTCTCCTCTAGTTGCTGCGGCACAAGGGGTTTTGGTGAGTTTTGGGGGTTATGGATGATGTAGAATGATGTGTTTAGGGTAGGGATGGATGTAGGGGAAGGCAAGGAGTGTTTTTGGGCAGAAAATATGAAGAATGGTGAAGTATGGCTGTGTTAGAGAGAGGGAATGAATTTCTGGCGTGAATGAATATGTATGAGAGGTGGTGCGTGGTTTTATAGGGAGAGAAGGGATGGGAGAACATGTGAATGGCAGCTAGGAATGATTAAAGAAGGGAATGCATGTGTAATGACAACTAGATTGGTTGGTGGAAATCTGAAAATGGATGGGAGAGGGAACATGACAGCTAGGTAAAGTGAATGTGGCTGCATGTGGGTTGGAAATGCATGTGCAATGATTCTTTGGTGCTGAAAATGCATGTGTAAGCATGTGTTGGCTGAATTAAAGAATGTGAGGGAATGATGAAAGGGGAAACATGACAGCTAGGTTGAATTATGAAGAGTGAATGCATGTGGCTGATTTATGTGAATGATTATGGGTGATTATGATAAGTGATAAGTGGTGATGATAAGTGTATGATATGTGATTATGATAAGTGATAAGTGGTGATGATAAGTAATGATTTATGATAAGTGATAAGTGGTGATGATAAGTAATGATATGTGGGAGTGTGGCTGAAATGAAGGAGTGGAATGTTGGAATGTTATGCACGGCTAAGGATATAGGAAAGGTTTAAATGTCCTAAAACTAAAGGGAACAAGGTTCCAACACTTTGGTCTTCAATTAGGTCTTCAATTTCGTCCAACACTTTGGCTCCAAGCATAGGCTATCCATCCTTAGCCCAAAAGTGCTCCAAAAGTCTCCAAAATGCATCTTTTTGCTCCTTTAGCCCTTTGGACCTACAAACACACGAAAATAGCTTAAAGTACTAAAATAACTAAAGAAACATAACGTAAATGCACGAGAACAAGCCATTTAAGTCGCATGAATATGCTCCTATCACACGTTCACAAGACTCAAAATAGGCTAAAGACACTCAAAACTGCCTTAAAAACACAATCTGGGCAGTTTTGTGCCTAAACACAAATTTGGACGAAAATTGGTTCTAACTTGACTCAAAACTCTCAAAAACACAATCTAAAACATATTTGGACCAATTAGACACTCTAACGTAAAGGGGGATTTGGTTTTAGACGAAAATAAACAAAACAAAACAAATATGTAAACTAGGCAGATTTGGACGAATTTGATGGAATTAAGTGGATGGTGAGATGGCTAGGAGGTTTTTCTCCACACATAGCATACTTGCACATAATACAATTTCCAGTTGCTTAATCAATGAATTTATGAACCTCAACACCCTAAGTTAATTAGGTACGCTTAAATTAACTCTCAGATTTCCCTTAGGTCATTGAATTGAATGGAATTGGCGCATTGCAATCAAATTATTCCTTAAAAGTTTTCTATATGAAAGCGCATAAAAGAAAGACAATCAAAGATCATTAGATTCTATGGAAATCATAGATGTTGACGAGGCATTCGTAACTATGAAAGCGCATGATACTTATGCCAAGAATTCACTTATCATAATTGTGACCAACAATCTTAACTACTCATGAATATAAGTACCCAACGATTAGGTGAAGTTCCCTCATACCCTAGCATCATGTTTATGCATGCAAATCAAGCGTGCACTCTCAATTCATATACATAAGCAAGTTTTAATTAAAATAGATAAGTAAATTGAATTCATCATTCATGAAATCACAACTGAAAGTAATCAAATCATCATGCAAATACAACCATGGTTTCGAAATTCCCCCCTAGCCAAAGGGGGGGGATTAGTTCCTCATGCTTGCACAACAAAAAGTATTGAATTTAAACATTGAAATCATAAGAAAGATTACACCTAAATGCTCAGCAATTCCAAGATGGATTCGATGCACAGATTGGCTCCTCTTCCTCCTCCTTGCTGCGGCACAAAGTGTAGGTGCTGGAATTGGTGGTTTGGGATGGTTTTTCCTTGTTTAGAGGGATGGAGGATGGTTGATTATGGTGGGGAAGGTGCGGCAGAAGTGTATGGATGTGTAGGGAGGTGTATGGAGGCTTAGAATGGAGAATGGAGGTGCGGCACAAGGGTTTTCTGTCTAGCATAGGGTGTGGTACGAATTGTTGGCTGAAAGTATGCTTATATAGTCCTAGGGTTAAGTAGATTAGGGTTGGACTTAACAGATTTTATGGATTAGGGCCCTAGAATTCGGCCATGGGTTGTCAAATCCACTTAGGAAGAGGTTCTTGGCCCACATAGTTTTATAAAAGGATTTGTATACCCAAATCCACAAGGATTAGGCCTTGGAAATCTGAATCCCAAAGGGATTGGGCCTAGGGAGGTGCGGCTGATTTAGGGGAGAGGTTTGCTTGGCTTGCAAGGCAAGGCCAAGCCTTCTAGAAAGGTTTAGGGCGCCACTTTTCTAGGGCTTCTAGAAATAATAGGTTTTGTGGCAATTTGGGCCTTCTAGAATAGGATGCTTCTAGAAATAGGTTCTAGAATTATCCATTTAGGTCCCCATGCAATTAGGATTAAGACATGATAAGGTTTGGATAGGATAAGATGAGATAAGGTTTGGATAATGTTTTGGATAATGTTGGATAAGGTTAGATAAGGTTTTGGATAATGTTTCCTCTTTTGAGCTCCTACCTTATCCACTTTGTCCCAAGCTTATTCCTTCCTCTTCTTATCACATTTCTAGCCTCTTGAAGTCCAAATTCGTGCATCCATGTTGGCCCATATGTAAGCTATCCACATAGTGTCCAAAATTGCTCCAAAATGCACCAAAATGCCCTTTCTTGATACTTTACCCCATAGGACCTACAAACACACGAAATTCAGTTGTAATGCGACATTAACTAGGAAATAATAGCATAAATGCACAAGAATAAGCTAGTTAAGTCGCCTAAATATGCTCCTATCAAGGCACGGCTAGAAAAGAAGAAAGAAGAAAAAAAAAATTGTAAAAAAAAAAAAAGAGAAGAAAGAAAGAAAAGAAAAGAAAAAAGAAGTGAAAAAAAAAAATAAAAAAAAAAGAGTTCCAAAGTATTGTTTGTTGAAGTAAGGGTCCAAAACAATGAATTAGGCCCTAAGAGTTGTTTGAATCTCCCCTATTTGTCTAAAAGTTGATTTCTGCAGTCTAAGTGAATTCTAGGTCTTAATTTCATTACTTTGCTTGCTATTGCTTAAAGAACTTTTGTTTATCCCTACCTTTCCTTGTTAGCCAATACCCCAAGCCTTGTTACAACCCTTGACTTCTATCTTGAGTGTTGTGCATTTCAATTGTGGAGTTTGAATTTGGTATGAGCATATGGTGTCACTGGTTCTCGCATCTAAGTAGTAGCATTCCATTCATGAGATCATATCTAAACATGTTTAATTACCCCAGAAATTGCGTTCTTTGTTATAACATATGTGAGTACTAGTCTTTCATGTTTACATCAATCTTCTCACATATAACTAGTGTAGGGTGTGTAGTCAGAAAATTTGAGTGAAAATTGAGTGCATAACTAGTGAGGAATTGAGGGAATTCTCTAAGGCATGTTACTACATTCAAAATGTGTTTTAATTGATTAAATGCGAACTAGTGAATGGTGACTATGATTAAGTATGTGCTTGAGGGGAAGGAAGACTAAAAGCTATGTGAGTAATGATCTTTGACATGTCATGTTTCATTGGAAATCCCTAAGGCAAACGTTGGAAGGTTTAGGTTTTGTTTTGTTTGTGTTGTTTCGTCTTGTTTACTTTAGTTGTTTTGTTTTGCTCGAGGACTAGCAAAAGTTAAGTGTGGGGGAATTTGATAGGAGCATATTCATGCGACTTAATTAGCTTGTTCTCGTGCATTTATGTTGTGTTTACTTAGTTATTTTAGTGTTTAAGGCCACTTTTGTGTATTTTCAGATTACAAGGCCAAAGTGTGCAAGAAAATGCAAATTGGAGCCTTTTGGAGCAAAAGAGGAATGAATGAGTTGAAGACTTGAAGAAACGATGAATTCCTACTCCAACGATGAATTCCTACCAAAACGAGGATTCCTACTCAAACAAGGATTCCTACTTGAAGTAGGAAAGTTAACCCTAGGTTTCCCGTTTTGGTAACCTTTCCTAAACTTAAACGTCCGTATTTTCTAGCCACTTTGATGGCCTTGTATGCCCAACCAAACTCAGGTTTGTCAATAGATTATAATCAAGTTCTTAATGAATTAATTTCTTTGGTGCAGGGCTCACAAAACCAAGTCAAAGAGGCTCAACAAGGAGAATATTGGCAACCATATGAGGAGTTCTATACAACACCTATGCAGCCACCACAACCTGCCCAAACAAATTCAAGTAAGTCTTTGTATAATGATACGGTTAGTAAGTTACTCACCAATTTGTCTCAGGGGCAAGAAGATCAAAACAAAGCAATGCAAAATCAAGACAAAAGGTTGGACCACTTGGAAAAGCAAATTGGGCAAATAGCGGAGTTCGTAGGACAATTTCAAGACCAAGGCAAACTCCCTATTTCAACCATTGCAAATCCGAAGGAAGGATTTGAAACTGCCAAGGAAATCATCTTGAGAAGTAGCAAGGAGGTTGGAACTGACCCTAAACTGACCCTAAACCATCAAAATCAAATTACAAGGAAGATGAAAGATTGCAATTTGAGGAAGAGGAACACACGCAACCTATGGCAAGGGTGGAAACACCTTTGTTGCAGGCACCAATTGCTCCTACGCCATCCAATTCAGGTAAGGTTGTTCCAAATTTAATTATTTCTAACCCCGTTCCACCGAATGTCCCTATTCCTTGCAGGATCATGCAATCCAAGGAAGAAGAGGGTGAGAAAGGCATCTTCGAATCCTTTCCAAAGAATCAATAGCAAGATGTGACTGGGGAATGTCTAGAATTCATCAAAGAGGATATACTTGAGACAACAATTCGCAAAGAAATTGGATTTTATGACACAGGACAAGTCATAACTCTCAAAACACCAAATCTAGCTGAATTTTCTAGTCCTACAACTTTCGAAGGGGCGTTTATTCTTGAGTTTATGTCGGAGCACACAGGTAAGCCACCTCCCCGAATTTCAATTTTGTTTTATACTAATATGTTGTTAATGATTCAGGCACCCACTCTAGAATTTAAACCATTACCGGATCATCTCAAGTATCACCCCCCATTCAAAGATCAATTCCATGTCGTGGGTCCTAAGTGAGAAAAGAAGTTCTTCGTCCGGCTGCAAGACGTAAAAGAAAGCGCTACTTGGGAGGCAACCCAATACACTGAATAAAACAAAGCATGTTCATTGATTTCCGAGAAATTACAAGTGCGTGAAAAAAAAAAAAAAAAAAAAATGTATCTAACAAAGAAAGAGAAAGATGGAGCCTTCACAAAGGTTGTTTACGTGAAGCCCTACTACGTGGCAAAAGTCTAGGAGCGGGAGGCATCGGAGCAGGAGGCATAGGAGCGGGAGGCATCGGAGCAGGAGGCATCAAAGATAGATCATTCGAGGCCCCAATACTTGGTGGAACGCTAGATGACGCAGGAAAGAGGTGCCTCTGGAAGAAAGCCGCAAGCCTTTGACGGTCACTTTGAATTCGACCTTCAGATTCTTGCAGCTCATCAAGCTTCCTCTTCATGCCTGTCAAATAATTATTTGCAAGCACGTGCAAACTTCTATTCTCATACTTAAGCTGTTTGATCTCTTGCTTAAGATTTTCCACCTCTGCCATCAATGATTCAACTTGACGGGATCGAGCAAGTAGGCGTTGGCCCATGTTGGAAACAAAGCCCGCACACTGAACACTGAAAGCTAGGGACTCTTGAACGGCCAACTCATCGGACCGTCCTGAAAGCAGCCTGCTATCTTTAGGAGTGAGGAGGTTCCTAGCTACTATCGTAGCTGTTGTTGCATCCGTCATCACGGAGTCTTCACCTGTAAGAGGGCCATTAGAAGATAAGAAAGACGGGCACCATACCTTACCCTGATGCGGCGCAACCGGATCACTGTTGAGACTCAAATCTAAGCAAATGTTAGATGGGTTAGCCATTTTCAAAGATGTTAAAAGAGAAGGGTTGGATGGAGTAAAATCTCAAAGGGTCGGAGACGATATTCACGGATGGGCAATCTTCAAAGTATGCATGTTAGAGGTGATCGATCACCTCTATAAAGGGAGAGGCGACACAACCACCGATTCAAATTGAAGAGACACCACTCTTCAAAGCCGGATTTTCTTGCGTAAAGTTCGCCAACTCTTCAGACGTAATCCCGTCTTTTCAGATAAAGCGTGCAACTTTGTCAAAAGATCTCTGACAAAGTTGAAGACGCGTGGAGGCCGAGAATGCAGCTACACACTTTTGCCGACAAGCGTGGGTGACAAAGCCGAAATCCCAGCTTTTCAGATAAAGCGTGCAACTTTGTCAAAAGATCTCTGACAAAGTTGAAGACGCGTGGAGGCCGAGAATGCAGCTACACACTTTTGCCGACAAGCATGAGTGACAAAGCCGAAATCCCGGCTTTTCAGATAACGCGTGGAGGTCGTTGCCGCATTCGCACTACTACTTGCCATTACAATTCCTATATACATCAACATTCATGGCAAGGCATACACCCAAAAACGCATGACTTTTCTTCTCGGCCGAGAATGTAGCTGCAACCAAACCTCTCAACATGCTCAGTTTTCTTCTTCTCTTGAGAACACATATTCAACCATTGATGTACCCCCAAAGAAGATACCAGATGCCTGGAGTACAGATGAGGCATGTGGAGACAAGCGCAACAAATATATGTGCTGATTCATTCGCTGCTTCTTCAAAAGCAATGGTATCTCATATCATCAAGGGCGAAAGCAAAGGTATCTCATATCATGCTCTTTCCCTGTCTTTTCCTTTGTCCTTGTTATTACTCGCATGGCAAAGTGAAAAGAGCAATCAGCCGGCACTTGGAGTCAGTCTTCCGATCTGGAGCAGACTACCTGGAATCTATTCCCTGGTTGCTTACCTAGCGTTGCTCTCGAGTAGTCATCTTCAACGGTTGATACACTTCCAGAGAAGGGACCACATATGCTTGGAGAACAGCTAAGACGAGTGACAAGGAAACATCAATCTTGTGGATAGTCAGCAAACGCAACAACTGCATATGCTGAGTTATCCTCTAACCCTCTTCAATACGAATTGGAAAGATTGAACAAAGAAACAGGTCATCACCTCTACCTCGTGCTTGTCTGCCATGTGTCAGAATCCTCCAACCCAGTTCAAGAGTAGCCTGTGGAAAATCAACGATTGGAAGAAACCAGAAAATCTTCCAGTCAAACTAAAGATCAAGCCTCAATGCAATCACCAAGGAGAAGATGGAATTTACACTCCATAACCAGATTTGCGTCCCTAAACTCTTCTCTTTGTTAGATACATTCTGCCATGTTTAGTATGTTTAGTTGCTGTTTATGTGTTTACTTTTGTTTGGTGTGAATTTAGGCTTAAAACATTGAGGACAATGTTTGATTGAAGTGTGGGGGGGTAACTAAGGATGTTGATGCAAATTCGTTGGATTTTATCACCCATAACTTCAAGTGTTGTTCTTTGCTGTTCTAAAATATTTTTAAGCTGATTTGGAGTGTTTTAGTGTGTTTTGTTTAATAACTCCGAAAATCACATAAAAATTTGAAAAAACATGTTTTGAAAAGCCTAAAAAGAGTGTTTTGAGTCGTTTTTGTGTGTTTGTGTCTTAGGGTACCTTCCAACACAATGATGAGGATTTGGTTTTTAATTGCATGACTGTTAAGAAAGAGTTATAAATATGGAGAAAAGTTTGATATACTCTTGGTATATGCTTGGTTATGGTTATAATGTATGACTTCACATGCAATCCTAAAAGAAAAATTAGTTTTTGTAACATGCTTGAAGGAAGGAACTCAAACAAACATTACAACCCTGCGAGACTTGAGCTTTAAACATTCTTTAGAGAGTATTAATCTGTGATTCTTGTTTTCAAACTCGTTGCATGATCTCATTATTCTTGCTTGGTTGCTAATTAGAAGGCGTTTCATCATTTAGTTCCAAATGCTAGAACTTGCATCCATTCTAGTCAAAGCATGATTGCATAATATATATCAAGATGAAGTGTGTAGTAAAGTCATCAACCAAACAGCCAACCCATGCACTATATATTTATTGTAGGTCAGAACCCCCATTGAGCCATTGTTAGCCTTTGTTCTTTGTTTACCCATATCATCCCCACCTAGCCTAGATTAGGACAACCCATACCCTTGTTCTTGAAGCATAGTAAGCATGACTTAAAGGGAATCCTTTCGAATATGCAAAACAACAAGTGTGGGGGAATTTGTGTGTGTGTGTTGATATGCCACGAAAAGAAATAAGGCATATAAAAAAAAAAAAAAAAATTCGTGGAAAAAGAAAAAGAAAAGAAAAAGTTGTGAAAAGAAAGAAAAAGAGGATGAAATAAGTGAAAATAAGCTCACATGTTTGTGGTAGTTGAAGAAAGGGTCCAAAACGTTGAATATGGCCCTAAGAGTTGTGTGAATTTTCCCCTTCTGTGTCTAAGTGAGTTTCTGCAATCATAAGTGATTCTAAGTGTCAAATTTCATTACTTTGCTTGCTATTGCTTAAAGAACGTTTGTTATCCTTACCTTTCATTGTTAGCCAATCACCCTTACCCCGTTACAATCCTTATGCTTCAATCTTGATCATTATGTTTTCAATAATGTGGAGTTTGGAATTGATGTAAGCATATGGTGTCCCTGGTTCTCGCATCTAATTGGTAGCATTCCATTCATGAGATCATATCTAAACATGCTTATTAACTCCAGAAATTCCTTTCTTTGCGATACATATATGTGACTGTTCGTTTTCATGTTTACATCAATCTTCTCACATATGACTAGATTAGGGTGTGTAGTTAGAAAATCTGAGTGAAAATTGAGGGCATATCTTGTAAGGAATTGAGCAAATTCTCTAAGGCATGTTACTACATTCAAAACATGGTTTTAAATGCTTAATTGTGAACTAGTATGTGGTGACTATGATTAAGAATGTACTTAAGTGTGAAGATGACTAAAATCTGTGGAGATAATGAATTTTTAACATGTCATGTGCATTGGAAATCCCTGAGGCAACGTTGGAAGGTTTAGATTGTCTTTTGTTTCATTTTGTTTTGTTTTTCTGTTTTGCTCGAGGACTAGCAAAAGCTAAGTGTGGGGGAATTTGATAGGAGCATATTTATGCGACTTAATTGGCTTGTTCTCGTGCATTTACGTTGTGTTTCTTTAGTTATTTTAGTCCTTTATGCCATTTTCGTGTGTTTCTAGGTTCATATGGCTAAGGAAGCAAAAAGGTGCATTTTGGAGCATTTTGGAGCAAAATTGGGCTTGGAATGGATAGCTTACGTTTGGAGCAAAAGGAATGGACGAAATTGAAGAGGATTCCTAATCAAATGAGGAATCTTAGTCAAAGAAGGTTCCTACCTATTCTAGGTCACAAAACTTGCAACCTTAAGCCATGCCGTGTATCCCCTTGGTGTTTCCCTTCCTTGCCGTGCAAGGGAGGGCCTTCTTTCCTGTTTTAAACCATTTAAACACATTCCTTTTTTTCATACCAAGCTCAGCCATAATTCACATACCCTTTTCTATACCAAAATTCTTCCCTAATTTTGTGAGCCTTTGATTTAATAAGCTAGGGTTTTATTTTCTATAACCCTATATAAACTAACTTCCAGCCGCACCCTAGCTCTATTATTCATTCCATCTCAGATTTTCACCCTTTATTTTCACCCTAGCTCTATTATTCATTCCATCTCAGATTTTCACCCTTTATTTTCACCCTAGCCGACCTAACACATGCTCTCCCATCATCATTCCACACCTCCATTGTAGCCACATGCTCTCCCATCATCATTCCACACCTCCATTGCAGCCACCAACCAACCTAGCTGTCACCCACATGCTCTCCCATCATCATTCCCTCTTTAATCCATTCAGCCACATGCTTTCCCATGTGATTATTCAGCCACATCTATGCACTCTTCATGATGGCAGCCACATTCTCTCCCTAGCTGTCATATTCCCTCTTTAATCATTCAACCACCTATAAATAAACATCCATTGCAGCCACAAAACATTGATTCATTCACCATTCACGCCAGAAATTCATGCCCTCTCTATAACACCTCCATACTTCACCATTCTTTCATATTTTTTGCCCAAAAATAAGCCTTGCAGTCCCCTACATCCATCCCTATCCTAAACACATCATTCTACACCATCCATAACCCCCAAAATTCACAACAACCCTTGTGCCGCAACAAAGAGGAGGAGAAGAGGGCTTAAACGTATATACAATTCAAGTTTGAGTTGTTGGAATTTTTAGGTGTTTTCCTCTCCTTGATTTCAATGGTTAAATTTACTTATCTTTGTCTTGTACGTATGAGGAACTAAACCCCCCTTGGTTAGGGGGGGATTCGAAACCATGATCATGCTTGCTATTGATAGGAGCATATTCATGCGACTTAATTAGCTTGTTCTCGTGCATTTATGTTGTGTTTACTTAGTTGTTTTAGTGTTTAAGGCCACTTTTGTGTATTTTCAGATTATAAGGCCAAAGTGTGCAAGAAGATGCAAATTGGAGTCTTTTGGAGCGAAAGAGGAATGAATGAGTTGAAGACTTGAAGAAACGACGAATTCCTACTCCAACGATGAATTCTTACCAAAACGAGGAATCCTACTCAAACAAGGTTTCCTATTTTAGGAAAGTTAACCCTAAGTTTCCCGTTTTGGTAACCTTTCCTAATCTTAAACGTCCGTATTTTCTAGCCACTTTGAAGTCCTTGTAGGCGCTTTAGGACACAAAACGAAGGCCCTAGGGCCCTTAAAACCCTTTGCCGTGGGCTTTAGCCCAATTCCCTTCCCTTGCTGTGCAAGGGGGGGCACTTTAGTCCCCTTTTATGCACTTAAACCTTAACCCTAATCCCCCTAATTACATAGCAGCCGCATTCTCCCATCCACCATCCATTAACCCTAAGCCTTCTAGTTCTAATCTCAGCCATTCACCCTAATAACCCTAGTTTTACAACCTAGCCGCACCCTATTCTATGCATTCACATATATTCAGAAATTCAGCCACAAATCTACCCTAGCCGTCACACCCTAATTCATACACTAATCAGCCACCATAACCCAAATTTCCCCCTTAAGCCGTGACCCCCAAATTCCCATTCATTCTACACACTCATACACATTCCATTCTCTTCCATCCGTAGCCACCATAACCCTAATTCTTCTCTAACAGCCGCAACCTATAGCCACCATTTCAGCCACTTCCCAACCTGACCGCAGCCATCCCCACACTTCCAGCCACCATACAAACCTTCGTCCATCACTCCACCACCTTGCTGCACCACCTTATCACCATAAATCCATCCCTAAACCAGAAAATCAACCAAAAACACCATTTAACCTCACTGCCGCAGCAAGGAGAAGAGGAAAGAGGAGCTTCGACGCGCAGAAATTCAAGTGGATTCGTTGGGCGTTCTAGGTGTAATCAATCCTTTGAGCTTTATGTTTAAATTCAATTGTATTTCTTTTTTTGTGAACATGAGAGGCTAAAACCCTAATTAGCTAGGGGGTGATTCGAAACCATGTTTATGCTTGCAATATGAATTGATTACATTTGGTTGGAATTTCATGAGTTGTGGATTCAATTTGTTCAACTGTTTGATTGATAACTTATTTATGTATGTTTATTGAGAGTGCACGCTTAATTTTCATGCATGAATATGACGCTAGAATATAAGTGAGTTTCACCTAATAGTTATGAACTTATATTCACAAGTAGTGAAGGTTTCTTATAAACAATCGCGTTGATGAATTCTTGGCACTAGTTTCATGCTCATCATAGTAACGAATGCCTCGTCAATACTTATAGTTTTCATGATGCTTAATGATCTTTAATTGTATCTTTATTGTGCTTTTCACGTAAAGGACTTTTGGAGAATGTTTTGAATTGCGTTGCGCTAACCCATCCAATTCATTAACTTAAGGAGAACTTGACGGTTAATTTAAGCGGACCTAATTAACCCGGGGTGTTGAGTTTCATAATTTATCGAAAGACCAACTGAAAATCATTTTGTATGCAAGTGTAACATGTGTGGAAAAGAACCTTCTAGCTAGCATTCATCCATATTTTCATCACATTCATATTTACATTCTGCCTTTAAATTACAATCTGTGCATTTAATTTATTTTCGTCAAAACATCAATCCCCCTTTACTTTAGTGTCCAATTTAGTTAGAAAGTGTCTTAGTTTGTGTTTCTAAGTGTTTTGATTCAAGTTGTTACACAAATTCGTCCAAATTCACCAAAGTGCTCAAAACTGCCCAGAAAGTGTTTTTAAGGCAGTTTTGAGTGTTTTGGGGCTGTTTTGAGTCTTTTGATTTGTTTTAGTGTTTTTATTGTTTAGTTTTGCATTCTTTGAGTCTAGTTTAGTGTTTCAAACTTTATTTTACGTTTTTGAGTCAGTTTCCAAGTGATTTTGCAATCCCTCCTAATCCCCGGTTAAGAACGATCTCTACTTATTCATATACTACAATTGTCACAAGAGGCTTTTAATTTGTGTGCTTACTTAGTTCGCATCAGCTATATGATTTGATTACCTCTAATTGCATTTCATAAGTTGTGAATTCAATTTACTTATCTATTTGAATTAAACTGATTTGTGTGTGTTGGTTGAGAGTGCATGCTTAATTATCATGCGTAAATCTAATGCTAGGATATAAAGAAGTTTCACCTAATCGTTACAAACTTATATTCACAAGTAGTAAAAGTTGATGACCTCAATTGCGTTAAGTAAATTCTTGGCATAAGTTTCATGCAATTCATAGTAACGAGTGCTTCGTCAATGCTTATGGTTTTCAAAGAACTTAATGATTCTTGCTTGTATCTCTATTATGCAATTCATGTAGGGAACTTGTGGGGAATGCTTTGGGTTGTCGTATGCAATCATCCAATTCAATAACGTTAGGAAAATCTGAGGGTTAATTAGTGCAATTCACGGTTAATCTGGGGCGTTGAGAATTCATGGGTTATTGAAAAGCAATTAGAAATCGTTTTGTGTGCAAGTATGGCATGTGTGGAGATGAACCCCTTAGCTATTCCATCATCCATATTTTCATCAAATTCATATTTAGAATCTGCCCTTTATTACAATCTGTGCATTTAGTTTAATTTCGTCAAAACCTCAATCCCCCTTTACTTTAGTGTCCAATTTAGTTAGAAAGTGTCTTAGTTTGTCTTTATAAGTGTTTTGATTCAATTTATTACACAAATTCGTCCAAATTCACCAAAGTGCTTGATGCGAGAATTATACGCACACAAGTTAAACCCTCTTTTTATCAATTGTAGTGAAGAATGTAAGTAGGGATCGTTCTGGACCGGGGATTAGGAGGGATTGTTAATCACTTGGAATTGACTCAAAAACGTAGAAACACGATATAAAACACTTTACTAGACTCAAAGAATGCAAAACTAAACTTTAAAACACCAAAACAGCCCCAAAACACTCAAAACTGCCTTAAAAACACAATCTGGGCAGTTTTGAACACTAGACACAACTTTGGACGAAAATTGGTTTTAACTTGACCTAAGACACTTAAAAACACAAACTAAATTGATTTCTAACTAATTTGACACTCTAAGTAAAGGGGGATTTTGATTTTTACGAATTTGAAAACAAAACTTAAAACTTTGTAAAACGAACAGATTTTAAAACGAATTTGGATTTAATGAATGGGATGGAAGCTAGCTAAGGGGTTCATCTCCACACATGTTATACTTGCACACAAAACGATTTCTAATTGCTTTTCAATAAACCATGAATTCTCAACGCCCCAGATTAACCGTGAATTGCACTAATTAACCCTCAGATTTTCCTAACGTTATTGAATTGGATGATTGCATACGACAACCCAAAACATTCCCCACAAGTCCCCTACATGATTGCATAATAGAGATACAAGCAAGAATCATTAAGTTCTATGAAAACCATAAGCATTGACGAAGCACTTGTTACTATGATTGCATGAAACTTATGCCAAGAATTTACTTAACGCGATTGAGATCATCAACCTTTACTACTTGTGAATATAATTCCATAACGATTAGGTGAAATTTCCTTATATCCTAGCATCCAATTTATGCATGAAAATTAAGCGTGCACTCTCAACCAACACGCACAAATCAATGTAATTCTCATAGATAAGTAAATTGAATTCACAACTTATGAAACGCAATTAGAAGTAATCAAATCATATTGCAAGCATAAACATGTATTTCGAATCCCCCCCTAGCCAAGGGGGGGTTTAGTTCCTCATACGCACAAAACAAAGAGAATTGAAATTAAACATTGAAATCAAAGGAAAAGAAACACCTAGAAATTCCAGCGACGCGAACTCGAATTGCATGAACTTCCGAGCTTCCTTCTCCTCCTCCTTGGTGCGGCAAAGGTCTAGGGACAGGTTTTTGGGCCTTAGGTGTATGGATGTATGGTTATGGAGGGATGTAGTAGTGTTTAGGGGAAGGGGATGGTGCGGCAAGGGTCTAAAACTAGGGAGAAAGGTGTTTGGTGGCTGCGGCAAGGGTGTGGAGAAGTTTGGACGAATTTCTGGAGTGAATGAAGGTATATGAGAGGTGGTGATCTGATCTAGGGGTTAATATGAGTATATATAGGCACTTAAAACCCTAGGGTAATCAGATATGGACTTGAATAACCCAAATCAACTAGGAAATAGGCTTAGAAATCAGAAATAGAGAGGGATAATGCTTCCTAGGTGCAGCAGGTATGGGATAAGGTGATAAGGTTTCTAGAATGCCTTGCAAGGCAAGGGAAATCAGATTTCTAGAAGGGTTTGGGCGCCACCTTTGTAGGAGATAAGATAAGGTTCCTAAAATCATGCTTTAAGTGCCAAATTTGTAGGGAAAAAGGGATAAGGGTGCAGCAAAGCTTAGGGATAATGTTTAGGGCTTCTAGAAAGCCCTAAAACTAAGGGGAATTGGATAAAACCCACGGCAAGGATAGGATAGGGTGTCCTAAATGGATAAGGTGCCCTAAATGGATAAGGACTCCTCATTGTACTTGGAAACTTTGCCTATTAGGATTAGGAAACCTTGTCTTCATCATTCCTTCTTCATCTTGGACTCCTTTTCCTTCTTGGACTTGGAAAACTTCTTAGTTGCTTCTCTTGAAACCATTTGGATTTTGACTTTCCTACTTCAAGTAGAAAACCTTATTTGAGTAGGAATCTTCATTCTTCTAGGAATCCATCTTCAACTAGGAAACCCATTTTCATTAGGGACTTTCCTACTTCAACTAGGAAACCTTGCTCAAGTAGGAATCATCATCTTCAAGTCTTCAATTTCGTCCATCCTCTTGGCTCCAAGCATATGATGTCCATTCCAAGCTCTAATTTGCTCCAAAAGGCTCCAAAATGCATCCTTTTGCATACTTTGCCCTTAAAACCTGAAAATACATAAAACTAGCTTAAAAGACTACTTTACTAAGGAAAAACACTATAAATGCACAAGAACAAGCTAAACTAAGGTGCATAAATATGCTCCTATCAGTGCTCAAAACTGCCCAGATTGTGTTTTTAAGGCAGTTTTGAGTGTTTTGGGGCTGTTTTGAGTCCTTTGGTTTGTTTTAGTGTTTTATTGTTTGGTTTTGCATTCTTTGAGTCTAGTTTAGTGTTTTAAACTTTATTTTACGTTTTTGAGTCAGTTTCCAAGTGATTTTGCAATCCCTCCTAATCCCCGGTTAAGAACGATCCCTACTTATACTTATACTACAATTGTCACAAGAGGGTTTTAATTTGTGTGCGTATAATTCTCACATCAGCCGTGCAAGGGGGGGGTATTTAGGTCCAATGTCATTCATTTAAACCCTATTTCCCTCTCCTAACCTAACCCTAGCCGCACCTTGCAGTGATGCGAGATTTATACGCACACAAATTAAACCCTCTTTTTGACAAATGTAGTATAGATATGTAAGTAGGGATCGTTCTGGACCGGGGATTAGGAGGGATTGTTAATCACTTGGATTTGACTCAAAAACGTAAAAACACAATATAAAACACTTTACTAGACTCAAAGAATGCAAAACTAAACTTTAAAACACTAAAACAAACCAAAAGACTCAAAACAGCACCAAAACACTCAAAACTGCCTTAAAAACACTTTCTGGGCAGTTTTGAGCACTTTGAGTACTTTGGACGAATTTGGGTAACAAATTGAATCAAAACACTTATAAACACAAACTAAGACACTTTCTAACTAATTTGGACAATACAAAGACTCAAAGGACTCAAAACAAGTTCAAAAGACTCAAAACTGCCTAAAAACACTAACTAGGCAGTTTCTGACCTTAAACCCAATTTTGGACGAATTTAAGTTGGAACTTGACTCAAGACTCTTAAAAACACAAACTAAATTGATTTCTAACTAATTTGACAATAAAGTAAAGGGGGATTGAGTTTTTGACGAAATTAACTAAAATGCACAGATTGTAATTAAAAACAGATTGTAAAGATGAATGTGATGGAATTGAATGGATGGGATGGCTAGCTAAGGGGTTCATCTCCACACATGTTACACTTGCATAATAAAAAGATTTCCAATTGCATTTCAATAAACCATGAATTCTCAACACCCCAAGTTAACCGTGATGCACTAATTAACCTTCAAATCTTCCTAACGTTATTGAATTGGATGATTGCATACGACAACCCAAAACATTCCCCACAAGTCCCCTACATGATTGCATAATAGAGATACAAGCAAGAATCATTACGCTCTATGAAAATTATAAGTGTTGACGAGGCATTCGTTACTATGATTGCATGAAACTTATGCCAAGAATTCGTTTAACGCGATTGTTTATAAGCAACCTCCACTACTTGTGAATATAAGTTCGTAAATATTAGGTGAAACTCACTTATATTCTAGCGTCATATTCATGCATGAAAATTAAGCGTGTACTCTCAATAAACATACATAAATAAGTTATCAATCAAACAGTTAAACAAATTGAATCCACAACTTATGAAACGCAATTAGAAGTAATCAAATCAAAATGCAAGCATAAACATATATTTCGAATCCCCCCCTAACCAGGGGGGGTTTAGTTCCTCATGATACAAAACAAAGAGAATCAAAGAAACACCTAAACATTCCAACAACTCAAACTTGAATTGTATGAACGTTTAGGCCCTCTTCTCTTCCATTCCTCATTCGTACAAAACAAAGGGTATTGAAATTAAACATTGAAATCAAAGAAACACCTAAACATTCCAACAACTCAAACTTGAATTGTATGAACGTTTAGGCCCTCTTATCTTCCTCTTGTAGCACAAGGTCTAAGGATAGGTTTGGAGGGATGGGGAGTTATGGATGGTGTAGAATGATGTGTTTAGGATAGGGATGGATGTAGGGGACCTCAAGGCTTCTTTTTGGGCAGAAAATATGAAGAATGGTGAAGTATGGATGTGTTATAGAGAGGGGATAAATTTCTGGCGTGAATGGTGAATGAATTGTGTATGAATGGGAATGAATCCATTGTGGCTGCAATGGATGCTTATTTATAGGTGAAAAGGAGGGAATATGACAGCTAGGAACTTGGTGGAAATCTGGAATGGTGATGGGAGATGCATGTGGCTGATTTGTGAAGGGAATGCATGTGGATTAAAGTGGAATGACAGCTAGGTTATGATGATGAATGCATGTGCAAAGTTGGTTGAATGATTATGGGTGCATGTGGCTGATTTATATGAAGGGAATGCATGTGGAATGAATGTGTGAATGATGGCAGATTGTGTATGTGAATGATTAGGGTGAATGTGCATGTGCTTTGACAGCTAGGTTGAATAAATTAAAGGGAGTGCATGTGGCTTGGCTGGAATGATTGGAATGCAATCTGAAATGGGATGTGTTGGTGTGAATTTCTGGTACAAAGGGCCTCCTTTGGTCTTCAATTTCGTCCATCTACTTGGCTTCAAGTATATGCAATCCATTTAACGCCCCAAACTACTCCAAAATGCACCAAAATGCACCCTTTTGCATACTTTGCCCTTAGAACCTGAAAACACACAAAAAGAAGCATAAAGGACTAAAATAACTAAAGAAACATAACGTAAATGTACGAGAACAAGCCATTTAAGTCGCATGAATATGCTCCTATCAAATACCCCCACACTTATCTTTTGCTAGTCCTCGAGCAAAACAGAAAGAAAAACAAAACAAAACGAAACGAAACAAAACAAGTAAAACACAACCTAAACCTTCCAACAATCGTCTTAGGAATTTCCAATGCACATGACATGTTAAAAATCATCATTCTCACAGATTTTAGTCATCTTCACACTTAAGTACATTCTTAATCATAGTCACCACATACTATTTCACAATTAAGCATTTAAAACCATGTTTTGAATGTAGTAACATGCCTTAGAGAATTTGCTCAATTCCTTACAAGATATGCACTCGATTTTCACTCAGATTTTCTAACTACACACCCTAATCTAGTCATATGTGAGAAGATTAATGAAAACGAACACTCACATATATATATCACAAAGAGAGCAATTTCTGGAGTTAATAAGCATGTTTAGATATGATCTCATGAATGGAATGCTACTACTTAGATGCGAGAACCAGTGACACCATATGCTCATACCAAGTTCAAACTCCACAAATTGAAACACAAAACACTCAAGATTGAAGTCACGGGTTGTAATGGGGTTCGGGGCGTGTGGATAACAAAGAAGGGATATGGAAAACAAAGGTTCTTAAAGAAATAGTGAGCAAAGCACTTGAATCAACTAAGAATTCACTTTTGAATGAAAACTCAACTTTTGAACAGAAAGGGAGAATTTAGACAATTTACGGCCAGAATTGGTGTTTTGGACCCTTTCTTCAATCACTCATTCTTTCATTTTTTTCAAACTCTTTTTTTTTTCTTTCTTTCTTTTTTTTTTTTTTTTTTTTTTTTTTTTTTTTTTTTTTTTTTTTGAATCTCAAAACATACATAAACACTTAAACATTCTCTCCCCCACACTTATTTTCTTTCATAATGTAACTCAAAAGGAATTCAATTAAGTCATGCTCACTATCTTTTAAGAACAAGGGTGGGGATTGTCCTAAACTAGGCTAGGTGAGGAAAATGTGGGTAAACACAGAATAAAGGCTAAACAAGGCTCAACGGGGTTAAAACTTACAACATATACGAAATATGGGAAGTAAGGCTATTTGGCTATGGTGGTGGTCACTACACAACTTCTTCTTGAATATGTGTTATGCAAATCAATAACATGCTTTGAATGAAATGGGCATGAGTTCTAGCATTTGGAACTATATGATGAAACGCCTTCTAAGTAGTAACCAAGCAAAGAATAATGAGATCATGCAACGACTTTAGAAAACAAGAAATCACAGATTATACTCTCCAAAGAACGTTATAGGCTCAAGTCTCTCAGGGTTGTAGCGTTTGTTTGAGTTCCTTCCTCCAAGCATGTTACAAAAACGAATTTTTCTTTTATGATTGCATGTGAAGTCATACATTATAACCATAACCAAGCATATACCAAGATTAAATCAAACTTTTCTCTATGTTTATAACTCTTTTTAACAGTCATGCAATTAAAAACCAAATCCTTATCATTGTGTTGGAAGGTGACCTACGACACAAACACACAAAAATGACTCAAAACACTCTTTTTAGGCTTTTCAAAACATGTTTTTCAAATTTTTATGTGATTTTCAGAGTTATCAAAACAAAACATACTAAAACACTCTAAAACAACTTAAAAATACCTTAAAACAGCAAGGAACAACATTTGAAGTTATGGGTGATAAAATCCCACGAATTTGCATCAAATATACTTAGTTACCCCCCCCACACTTAAATCACACATTGTCCTCAATGTTTTAAGCATAGATTTACATAAAACATAAGTAAAAACACAAACAGCATTTATACATACTAAACATGGCAGAATGTAACTAACAAAGAGAAGAGTTTAGGGACGCAAATCTGGAATTGGAGTGCTTTCTCGGTCTTCCTTTGTTGAATGCATGGGTTGATCTTGGTGATTCCACAGGCTTACTCTTGAACTGGGCTGGAGGATTCTTTTTGGTCTCCTCCACTCGTTGATTTTCCTTTGTGCTACTCTTGAACTGAACAGCAGGATTCTTTTGGTCTCCCCCGAAGGTCTGAGCTTCCTCCTTTTATCTGTTTCTTTGTTCAATCTCTCCAATTCGTATTGAAGAGGGTGAGAGGATAGCTCAGCATATGCAGTTGTAGCTTGTCTCCACATGCTTCAATGTATCATTTTCACTTGCCTTACTTGCTCCCCTTTGCAGAAGTGGTCCCTTCTCTGGAAGTGTATCAGCCGTTGAAGATGACTACTCGAGAGCAACGCTAGGTAAGCAATCAGGGAAGGGATTCCAGGCAGTTGGTTCCAGATCGGAAGACTGACTCCAAGTGCTGGCTGATTGCTTCTTTCACTTTGCCATGCGAGTAAGAACAAGGACAAAGAAAAGGACAGGGAAAGAGTATGATATGATATACTTTTGCTTTTAACCTTGATGATATGAGATACCTTTGCTTTTGAAGAAGCGGTGAATGAATCAGCACATGCTTCCATCTACCGTTTCCTCCTGGGTCATCTGTACTCCAGGCATCTGGTATCATCTTTGGGGAAGAAGAAAAAATTGAGTATTTCGAAAGGCTTTGCTGGGAGTGCGCCCTCAGAGGTGAGGAAGAGTTGGGCATTTTCTTCAGGTCTGCCTTGCTATAAAACATGAAGGTCGACATATATAGGGATTTCCCAATAGCAAGTGTTGTTCTTTTACCCTTGTCGACAAACGTTTGGATCCCGCAAATCCGGCTTTTTGAAATAGTGACGACTCTTCGATCTTTGAATACGCCTATTTGCTTTCTGAACGACGCCTCTTCGATTTCTGAGCAGGCGCCCCTTCCATTTCTGAACGACGCCCCTTCACTTTTTGAACGACACGTAGTAGTGCGGATGCGGCTCTTTTGACAAAGCTGCACGCGTTTTCTGAAAAGCAGAGAAAGCGTCGCCGAACTTTGCGCTTGTCGGCTAAAGATGTGTAGTTGCGATGATGGCCTCCACGTGTCTTCAACTTTGTCAGAGATCTTTTGACAAAGTTGAACGCGTTTTCTGAAAAGCCAGGAGAGCGTCGCCGAAATTTACGCAGGAAATTCCGGCTTTTTGACTCGGTGGACTCGTCGCCTTGGCTTTTTATAGAGCTATCGATCACCACCAACATACACATTCTGAAGACTGCCCATCTGTGAAAATCGTCTCTGGCCCTTTGAAATTTAACTCCATCCAGCCCTTCTCTTTGAACACTTTTGAAAAATGGCAAACCCATCGAACCTTAGCTTAGAATTGAGTCTCAGCAGTGATACGGGCGCGCCGCGTCAAGGTAACGTATGGCGCCCTTCTTTCTTATCTTCTAACGGTCCTCTTACAGGTGAAGACTCAGTGATGCAGGATGCAACAACAGCTACAATAGTAGCTAGGAACCTCCTCACTCCCAAAGATAGTCAGCTGCTTTCAGGACGGTCCGATGAGTTGGCCGTTCAAGAGTCCCTCGCTCTCAGTGTTCAGTGTGCGGGCTCTGTGTCCAACATGGGCCAACGCCTGCTTGCTCGGTCCCGCCAAGTGGAATCGTTGATGGCAGAGGTGGAAAATCTTAAGCAGGAGATCAACCAGCTTAAGTACGAGAAGTTTGCACGTGCTTGCAAATAACTATTCGTCGGGCATGAAGAGGAAGCTTGATGAGCTGCAAGAATCTCAAGGTCGAATGCAAAGTGACTGTCAAAGGCTTGCGTCTTTCTTCCAGAGGCACCTTTTTCCTGGGTCATCCAGCGTTCCACCCAGTATTGAGGCCTGGAATGCTCTAGCTCCGATGCCTCCCGCTCCGATGCCTCCTGCTCCGATGCCTTCCACTCCGATGCCTTCCGCTCCGAGAGTTTCGCCACGTAGTGGGTCTTCACGTACACAACCTTTGTGAAGGCTACATTCTTTTTTTTTTTTTTTTTTTTTTTTTTTTTAAATCAAACGGCATGGACTTGATCTTTGAATGGAAGGTGATACTTGAAATGATCCGGTAATGGTTTAAATTCTAAAGTGGGTGCCTGAATCATTAACAACATATTAGTATAAATCAAAATTGAAATTCGGGGAGGTGGCTTACCTGTGTGCTCCGACATAAACTCAAGAATAAACACCCCTTCGAAAGTTGTAAGACTAGAAATTTCAGCTAGATTTGGTGTTTTGAGCGTTATGACTTGTCCTGTGTCATGAAATCCAATTTCCTTGCGAATTGTTGTCTCAAGTATATCCTCTTTGATGAATTCTAGACATTCCCCAGTCACATCTTGCTCTTGATTCTTTGGAAAGGATTCGAAGATGCCTTTCTCACCCTCTTCTTCCTTAGATTGCATGAGCCTGCAAAGAATAGGGACATTTAGTGGAACGGGGTTAGAAATAATTAACTTTGGAACAACCATACCTGAATTGGATGGCGTAGGTGCATTAGGTGCCTGCGGCAAAGGTGTTTCCTCCCTTGCCGTGGCTTGGGTGTGTTCCTCTTCCTCAAATTGCAGTCCTTCATCCTCCTTCGGATTTGCCATGGTTGAAATAGGGAGTTTGCCTTGGTCTTGAAATTGTCCTATGAACTCCGCTATCTGCCCAATTTGCTTTTCCAAGTGGTCCAACCTTTTGTCTTGATTTTGCCTTGCTTTGTTTTGATCTTCTTGCCCCTGAGACAAATTGGTGAGTAACTTACTAACCGTATCATTATACAAAGACTCACTTGAATTTGTTTGGGTAGGTTGTGGTGGCTGCATAGGTGTTGTATAGAACTCCTCATATGGTTGCCAATATTCTCCTTGTTGAGCCTCCTCGAGTTGATTTTGTGAGCCCTGCACCAAACAAATTAATTCATTAAGCTTTTCATTATAATCTATTGACGAACTTGAGTTTGGTTGGGCATATTGAATATGAGGTGGCTGCCAATATCCTTCTTGTTGAACATTTTGAGGTTCCCACCACATAGAAGTTGAATGATCACTCCAATCCGAATTGTAAGTATTGGAAAACACGTTATTCCTTGATTGAAGATCGAATATATCAACGCTTTGCATTTGGGACCTTTCCATGAGCTGTGACAAAAGAGAAGCATTATCAAGTGCCATGTTGTGTTTCACTAGTACTTGAAATCAACAAACAAAACACAAATCAAAAACTAAAACTAAAATACATAACAGAAACGAACAATCCAAGGGATTAGCAAATTTGCTAATCCCCGGCAACGGCGCCAAAATTTGATGCGAGATTTATACGCACACAAATTAAACCCTCTTTTTGACAAATGTAGTATAGATATGTAAGTAGGGATCGTTCTGGACCGGAGATTAGGAGGGATTGTTAATCACTTGGATTTGACTCAAAAACGTAAAAACACAATATAAAACACTCTACTAGACTCAAAGAATGCAAAACTAAACTTTAAAACACTAAAACAAACCAAAAGACTCAAAACAGCACCAAAACACTCAAAACTGCCTTAAAAACACTTTCTGGGCAGTTTTGAGCACTTTGAGTACTTTGGACGAATTTGGGTAACAAATTGAATCAAAACACTTATAAACACAAACTAAGACACTTTCTAACTAATTTGGACAATACAAAGACTCAAAGGACTCAAAACAAGTTCAAAAGACTCAAAACTGCCTAAAAACACTAACTAGGCAGTTTCTGACCTTAAACCCAATTTTGGACGAATTTAAGTTGTAACTTGACTCAAGACTCTTAAAAACACAAACTAAATTGATTTCTAACTAATTTGACAATAAAGTAAAGGGGGATTGAGTTTTTGACGAAATTAACTAAAATGCACAGATTGTAATTAAAAACAGATTGTAAAGATGAATGTGATGGAATTGAATGGATGGGATGGCTAGCTAAGGGGTTCATCTCCACACATGTTACACTTGCATAATAAAAAGATTTCCAATTGCATTTCAATAAACCATGAATTCTCAACACCCCAAGTTAACCGTGATGCACTAATTAACCTTCAAATCTTCCTAACGTTATTGAATTGGATGATTGCATACGACAACCCAAAACATTCCCCACAAGTCCCCTTACATGATTGCATAATAGAGATACAAGCAAGAATCATTACGCTCTATGAAAATTATAAGTGTTGACGAGGCATTCGTTACTATGATTGCATGAAACTTATGCCAAGAATTCGTTTAACGCGATTGTTTATAAGCAACCTCCACTACTTGTGAATATAAGTTCGTAACTATTAGGTGAAACTCACTTATATTCTAGCGTCATATTCATGCATGAAAATTAAGCGTGTACTCTCAATAAACATACATAAATAAGTTATCAATCAAACAGTTAAACAAATTGAATCCACAACTTATGAAACGCAATTAGAAGTAATCAAATCAAAATGCAAGCATAAACATATATTTCGAATCCCCCCCTAACCAGGGGGGGTTTAGTTCCTCAAGATACAAAACAAAGAGAATCAAAGAAACACCTAAACATTCCAACAACTCAAACTTGAATTGTATGAACGTTTAGGCCCTCTTCTCTTCCATTCCTCATTCGTACAAAACAAAGGGTATTGAAATTAAACATTGAAATCAAAGAAACACCTAAACATTCCAACAACTCAAACTTGAATTGTATGAACGTTTAGGCCCTCTTATCTTCCTCTTGTAGCACAAGGTCTAAGGATAGGTTTGGAGGGATGGGGAGTTATGGATGGTGTAGAATGATGTGTTTAGGATAGGGATGGATGTAGGGGACCTCAAGGCTTCTTTTTGGGCAGAAAATATGAAGAATGGTGAAGTATGGATGTGTTATAGAGAGGGGATGAATTTCTGGCGTGAATGGTGAATGAATTGTGTATGAATGGGAATGAATCCATTGTGGCTGCAATGGATGCTTATTTATAGGTGAAAAGGAGGGAATATGACAGCTAGGAACTTGGTGGAAATCTGGAATGGTGATGGGAGATGCATGTGGCTGATTTGTGAAGGGAATGCATGTGGATTAAAGTGGAATGACAGCTAGGTTATGATGATGAATGCATGTGCAAAGTTGGTTGAATGATTATGGGTGCATGTGGCTGATTTATATGAAGGGAATGCATGTGGAATGAATGTGTGAATGATGGCAGATTGTGTATGTGAATGATTAGGGTGAATGTGCATGTGCTTTGACAGCTAGGTTGAATAAATTAAAGGGAGTGCATGTGGCTTGGCTGGAATGATTGGAATGCAATCTGAAATGGGATGTGTTGGTGTGAATTTCTGGTACAAAGGGCCTCCTTTGGTCTTCAATTTCGTCCATCTACTTGGCTTCAAGTATATGCAATCCATTTAACGCCCCAAACTACTCCAAAATGCACCAAAATGCACCCTTTTGCATACTTTGCCCTTAGAACCTGAAAACACACAAAAAGAAGCATAAAGGACTAAAATAACTAAAGAAACATAACGTAAATGTACAAGAACAAGCCATTTAAGTCGCATGAATATACTCCTATCATGCAGCCATCCCTTTTAATTTCTGATTTTATTTCCTTTTTCTAGAAGCCTTTGATTTTATTTTAGTTAATAAAAATTAGCTAGGGTTTTATTTTTCTGAAACCCTACACATTTTACAACCTAGCCGCACCTTATTCTATGCATTCTTAATATTCATTCAGCCACCACAAAAGATATTTTTTTTCACTCTAAGCCGTAGCCTCCCATTGATTTTCACCCGAATAACCCAAAAATCCATCTCAGCCGCACCTAATATTCACCCTAGCTCTCTCTTCTCTCATTCACACTTCATCATTCACCCTAATTATCCCAAGCCGTAGCCACCATCCCATATCATTCTTCTCTGCCGCAACCTATAGCTACCATTCCAGCCACTTCCCAACCTTACCGTAGCCATCCCCACCCTTCCAGCCACCATACAAACCTTCCTCCATCACTCCACCACCTTGCCGCACCACCATAGCACCATAAATCCATCCCTAAACCAGAAAATCATCCAAAAGCACCATTTAACCTCACTGCTGCAGCAAGGAGAAGAAGAAAGAGGGACTTAGACGCGCAGAAATTCAAGTGGATTCGTTGGGCGTTCTAGGTGTAATCAATCCTTTGTGCTTTATGTTTAAATTCAATTGTATTTCTCTTTCTGTGAACATGAGAGGCTAAATCCCTAGTTAGCTAGGGGGTGATTCGAAACCATGTTTATGCTTGCAATATGAATTGATTACTTTTGGTTGGAATTTCATGAATGGTGGATTCAATTCGTTTAACTGTTTGATTGATAACTTATTTGTGTATGTTTATTGAGAGTGCACGCTTAATTTTCATGCATGAATATGACGCTAGAATATAAGTGAGTTTCACTTAATAGTTATGAACTTATATTCACAAGTAGTGGAGGTCGCTTATAAACAATCGCGTTAAATGAATTCCTGGCAAGAGTATCATGCTTTTCATAGTTACAAATGCCTTGTCGATGCTTAGGATTTCCAAAGAACGTAATGATTCTAAGTTGTATCTTTATCATGCTGTTCATATAGAGAACTTGCTAGGAATAATTTGTTTGCGATGCATATTCATCCAATTCAATGATTCTAGGGAAATCTGAAGGTTAATTTAAGCGGACCTAATTAACTTGGAATGTCGAGTTTCATAATTCATCGAAAGACCAACTGAAAATTAAAGTGTATGCAAGTGTGACATGTGTGGAGAAGAACCTTCTAGTTAGCATTCATCCATATTTTCATCCAATTCATCTTTACAATCTGCCCTTAATTACAATCTGTGCATTTTAGTTAATTTCGTCAAAAACTCAATCCCCCTTTACTTTAGTGTCCAATATAGTTAGAAAGTGTCTTAGTTTGTGTTTATAAGTGTTTTGATTCAATTTGTTACACAAATTCGCCCAAATTCACCAAAGTGCTCAAAACTGCCCAGAAAGTGTTTTTAAAGCAGTTTTGAGTGTTTTGGGGCTGTTTTGAGTCTTTTGATTTGTTTTAGTGTTTTAAGTGTGTAGTTTTGCATTCTTTGAGTCTAGTTTAGTGTTTTAAACTTTATTTTACGTTTTTGAGTCAGTTTCCAAGTGATTTTGCAATCCCTCCTAATCCCCGGTTAAGAACGATCCCTACTTATACATATACTACAATTGTCACAAGAGGGTTTTAATTTGTGTGCTTATTTAGTTCGCATCAAATTTTTGGCGCTGTTGCCGGGGATTAGCAACTTTGCTAATCCCTTGGATTGTTTACATTTTATTTGGTTATTTTGTAAAGTTTCTGACCTTGTTTTGTTTTTATTGTTTTAGGTACTAGTGTATGACTCGGAGTTCTCAACCGATTCGTGAGGATATCTTGGACTTTGACAGCGATTTTGAGAGGACTTTGAGACGAAGGAAGAAGCACCACGAGTCAAATCCACCAAGCCCAGAACCTGAGCTTGAAGAACAAGTTCTAGAAGAGGAGGAGGAGGAACCCACGGCAAGGATCTTTGAAGAACCACAAGTCATGGCCGTGGACAACCGGACACTTAAGGAGCTTTCCGCTTCGGGATTGGCTAATGCTCCCTTGTGTATCCAATATCCCCCACCGGCCGAAGGCAAGACCGAGGAGTTCGAGTTGAAGTCAAGCTTGCTCCACCACATTCCGAAGTACCATGGGTTGTCCATGGAGGATCCGAACAAGCATCTGAAGGAATTCGAGGTGGTGTGTTCAAGCATGACTCACGTCAACGTCGACGGAAGTATTCTGAAGATGAAGGCTTTTCCATTCTCTTTAATGGACAAAGCCAAGGATTGGTTGTACGACTTAGCTCCTGGAACCGTCACATCGTGGGAGAGCATGAAGAGGGCATTTCTAGAGAAGTTTTTCCCAACTTCTCGAATCATCCTTTTACGAAAAAGGATAAGTGGAATTCAACAAGATGAAGGTGAGTCTTTTCCTACGTATTATGAACGTTTTAAATCTCTTGTTGCTTCTTGTCCACAATATCAGATGAAGGAGGAGTTGCTTCTGCAATACTTCTACGAGGGGCTCCTACCAATTGAACGACAAATGCTCGATGCCTCGGCGGGTGGAGCATTGGTGGACAAGACACCTATGGCGGCCAAGGTCTTGATCGCGAACCGAGCGTTGAACGCTCAACAATATGAAGGAGTAGGACAAAGAGGACCCCCACGGCAGCAAGTGCATGACGTAAGTTCCACACCCGATATTCATTCACAGTTAGCTAATCTTACTTCCATTGTGTCTCAGATGGCCGAAGGAATGAGGATGCAAGGACCGATTGTATGCGGGGTGTGTTCGATCCAAGGACATGCTTCTGAGAAGTGCCCACAACTCATAGAAAATGGTGGATGGGAAAGCGCCAACGCAATTGGATTTCAGGGCCAAAACCAACCAAGGAACGATCCGTACTCGAACACTTATAATCCAGGTTGGAGAGACCACCCGAACTTCAAATGGAGGGAGCCCCAACAACCACCACAACAAGTAGGCTTTAGGCAACAACCCCCGGGGTTCTTCACCAAGCCATACGCACCCCCACATGCTCCACAACATTCTGCCCCAAATGCTTCAGGTACGTCCCTAGACAATGATACACTTCTTAAGTTACTAACTAATTTGTCTCAGGGACAAGAGAATCAAGCCAAAGCAATGCAAAATCAAGAGAAAAGGGTGGATCAATTGGAGAAACAAATTGGGCAGATTGCGGAGTTTGTAGGGCAATTCCGAGATCAAGGCAAGCTCCCTAGCTCAACCATTCCAAATCCGAAGGGAGGCTTTGAAACCGCCAATGCAATCACCTTAAGAAGTGGCAAGGAAGTTGGAACCACCCCACAACCACCAAAATCAAGCCAAGACGAGGATGAAAAGATGTTGCAAGAGGAAGAGGGGAAGGGCAAAGCCACGGCAAGGGTAGAGCAACCTTTGCCGCACCCACTTCAAGAGCCTAGGCCGTCCAATAAATGTAAGGTAGGTCCAAACTCAATTGTTTCTAATGTGATTCCACCAAATGTGCCCTTTCCTAGCAGGTTTATGCAAGCCAAGATAAAGGAGGATGAAAAAGACATCCTGGAGATGTTTAGGAAGGTGCATGTCAATATCCCGCTCCTTGATGCAATAAAGCAAATTCCGAAGTATGCGAAGTTTTTGAAGAAGATTTGTACAACAAGGAAACAGATTCGGGAAAAAGAGGTGGTACATGTAAGTGAGAATGTCTCAGCCATATTGCAAAGAAAGCTACCACCTAAATGCAAAGATCCAGGTAGTTTCACTATCCCTTGTGTAATTGGTAATACAAGGTTCGAACATGCTATGCTAGATTTAGGTGCATCAATTAATGTCATGCCATACTCTGTTTATGCATCTATGAATCTAGGAGAGCTTAAAAATGATGGTGTTATTATTCAATTAGCCGATAGATCTAATGCATACCCGAGAGGAGTTTTGGAAGATGTTTTGGTGCAGGTAGACCACGTGATTTTTCCTGCAGATTTCTATGTGCTTGACATGGAGGATTCAACCCACTCTCCACCATCGCCACTCTTACTTGGACGACCTTTCATGAAAACAGCCCACACCAAGATTGATGTTGCCAAGGGAGCCTTAACTATGGAGTTTGGTGGTGATACGATTAACTTTAAAGTTTCTGAATCCATTAATAATACTAATGATGTTCGTTCTTGTTTTGCCATTAGTATCAGTAAAAATTTAGGGCAGGAACGTTCAGCACCAATCAAGAAGGATGCATCTAGAACCACCATCGAGGAAGGAATTGGAGTGGAGCACAAGGAGCACGCCACTACCCTAAAAACACCCAATGTGGCCGTGCCTAGTGCTAAAATTGGCGAGATGGTGGCTGCCCTAGGGGCATTGCCACAACATCCTAGTAAGTCTCCAATCCCAATTCCGATTCCCATTTCAACTAATAGGTTGTTACCTTCTGTGGTGCAGGTGACCAACCGATTTCAAGGTGGTGGGAGCATGTACATGGATGTTCGGAACCTGAACACCACCATCAGGGAGGATCATTATCCCCGCCCATTCAGTGAGCCATATTATCAAAGTGTTGAAGGGCATGTTGTGGAGGAGATCCCATTGCATGCCGTGGGCTTTAAGTAAGGTTAAGAAGCATGTTCGTCCGGCTGGAAGACGTTAAAGCAAGCGCTTCTTGGGAGGCAACCCATGCATTCAACAAGGAGAAGATGGAATTTACACTCCATAACCAAATTTGCGTCCCTAACCTCTTCTCTTTGTTATTTACATTCTGCCATGTTTAGTGTGTTTAGTTGATGTTTGTGTGTTTTCTTGTGTTTAGTGTGATTTTAGGCTTAAAACATTGAGGACAATGTTTAGTTTAAGTGTGGGGGGGTAACATTCTGTTTTTGAGATATTTTTGCATGAAATTCGTAGGGTATTACCACCTAACATGTCTAAACTTGTTTCCCACTGTTTTTAAGTGTTTTTAAGCTATTTTAGAGTGTTTTAGAGTGTGTTGATGCGAACTAAGTAAGCACACAAATTAAAACCCTCTTGTGACAATTGTAGTATATGAATAAGTAGGGATCGTTCTTAACCGGGGATTAGGAGGGATTGCAAAATCACTTGGAAACTGACTCAAAAACGTAAAATAAAGTTTGAAACACTAAACTAGACTCAAAGAATGCAAAACTAAACAATAAAACACTAAAACAAATCAAAAGACTCAAAACAGCCCCAAAACACTCAAAACTGCCTTCAATTCACTTTCTGGGCAGTTTTGAGCACTTTGGTAACTTTGGACGAAATTGGGTGATAGAATGAATCAAAATGCTTAAAAACACAAACTAAGATACTTTCTAACTAGATTGGACACTAAAGTAAAGGGGGATTGAGTTTTTGACGAGAATAAATTAAATGCACAGATTGTAAATTAAGGCAGATTCTAAAGATGAATTGAATGAGATTATGGATGAATGCTAGCTAGAAGGTTCTTCTCCACACATGTCGCACTTGCATACACTTTGATTTTCAGTTGGTCTTTCGATAAATTATAAATACTCAACGCCCCAAATTAACCGTGAATTGCACTAATTAACCCTCAGTTTTTCCACAAGTTATTAAGTTGGATGATTGCATACGACAACCCAAAACATTCCCTACAAATTCCCTACATGAATTGCATAATAGAGATACAAGCAAGAATCATTAAGTTCTATGAAAAACATAAGCATTGACGAAGCATTCGTTACTATGAATTGCATGAAACTTATGCTAAGAATTCATTCAACGCGATCGTTTTCAAGCGACCTTCACTACTTGTGATTATAAGATTGTAACTATTAGGTGAAACTCCCTCATAATCTAGCATCATATTCATGCATGAAAACTAAGCGTGCACTCTCAATCAACATACACAAATAAGTTATCAATCAAATAGATGAACGAATTGAATCCACAACTTATGAAATAACAACTGAATGTAATCAAATCATAGTGCAAGCATGTACATGGTTTCGAATCACCCCCTAGCTAACTAGGGGGATTTAGCCTCTCATGTTCACAAAAAGAGAATTACAAATGAATTTAAACATAAAGCACAAAGGATTGATTACACCTAGAACGCACGATGAATCCACTTGAATTTCCACGCGTCGAAGCTCCTCTTTCCTCTTCTCCTTGCTGCGGCAGAGAGGTTTTCTTGTGTTTTTGGATGGTTTCCTGGGTTAGGGATGGATTTAAGGATGTTTGGTGGTGCGGCAAGGTTATAGGGTGGTGTAGGGAGGTGTGTAAGGTGGTGGAGAGTGGTGGAGATGGCTGCGGACAGGTTTGGAATGGAGGGGGGAATGCACGGGCAGAGCTTTTGGGTGATGGTGGCTGCACGGTTTTTGAAGCTAGAATGGGAGAATGGATGCTACGGCTGATAGGGAGAGAATGGATGGAATTAGGGTGAATGATTATAGAATGTGGCTGATTAGTCCATGTGTGGAGGGACGGCTAGGGTCATTTTTAAGAGTAAAAATCTGAAGAGAATAAAATAAGAGAAGAGAGACTAGGGTTAGAAAATAGGTGCAGCTTAGGGGGAAATCAGTTTATGGTGGCTGATATGGATCAATGGGAGATGCGGCTAAGATGGTAGAACCTAGGGTTTGAAAAATGTTTTTGTTCCAGAAATTAACCCTAGCTTATTTTTATTAACTAAAATAAATTCAAAGGCTTCTAGAATTTAGGAAAAATCAGAAATTAAAGGGGGAAAGATTTAAAAGGGTGCGGCTGCTATGTAACTAGGGTGATTAGGGTTAGGGTTTTTGTGCATGAAATGGGACCAAAGTACCCTCCCTTGCACGGCAAGGGAAGGAAAGAAGGGGAAAGGCACGGCTTAGGGCTAGAATTTGCGCTAAGGCCTTTGTTTTGGGTCCTAAAGTGCATACGAGGCCTATAAAGTGGCTAGAAAATATGGACGTTTAGATTAGGAAAGGTTACCAAAACGGGAAACTTAGGGTTACTTTCCTACTTCAAGTAGGAATCCTTGTTTGAGTAGGATTCCTCGTTTTGGTAAGAATTCATCGTTGGAGTAGGAATTCGTCGTTTCTTCATGTCTTCAACTCATTCATTCCTCTTTTGCTCCAAAAAGCTCCTATTTGCATCTTCTTGCACACTTTGGCCTTATAATCTGAAAATGCAACAAAGTGACTTTAAACACTAAAATAGCTAAGGAAACACAACATAAATGCACGAGAACAAGCTAATTAAGTCGCATGAATATGCTCCTATCATGTGTTGACTTAAAAATCCGAAAATACCATAAAAATTTGAAAAATTGTTTTGAAAAACCCAAAAAGAGTTGTTTTTGTGTGTTTGTTTGTGTCGTAGGTTACCTTCGAACACAATGATGAGGAGTTGGTTTTTAATTGCATGATGGTTAAAGAAAGTTACAAACATGGATGGACGTTTGATATACTCTTTGGTTTATGCTTGTTTGTAGTTATAGTTTACGAATTCACATGTAATCGCAAATGATAAAAATTAGTTTTTGTAACATGCTTGAAGGAAGGAACTTAAACAAACGCTACATCCCTGTGAGACTTGAGCCTAAACGTTTATTTGGAGAGTAATAATCTATGCATCATTGTTTTCTAAGTCGTTGCATGATCTCATTAGTCATTGCTTGGTTACTACTTAGAAGGCGTTTCATCACTTAGTTCCAAATGCTAGAACTCATGCCCATTTCATTCAAAGCATGTCATTGATTTGCATAACACATATTCAAGATGAAGTTGTGTAGTGACCATCATCAAAGCCAAACAGCCATGTGCCTTTCACTCATTTTGTGTTTAAGTATAACCCCATTGAGCCGTGTTAGCCATGTTCTTCAATTCCCCCACACTTAACTTTTGCTAGTCCTCGAGCAAAACAAAACATAACATAAACCTTCCAACATTTGCCTCAGGGATTTCCAATGAAACATGACATGTCAAAGATCATTACTCACATAGCTTTTAGTCTTCCTTCCCCTCGAGCACATACTTAATCATAGTCACCATTCACTAGTTCGCATTTAATCAATTAAAACACATTTTGCATGTAGTAACATGCCTTAGAGAATTCCCTCAATTCCTCACTAGTTATGCACTCAATTTTCACTCAGATTTTCTGACTACACACCCTACACTAGTTATATGTGAGAAGATTGATATAAACATGAAAGACTAGTACTCACATATGTTATAACAAAGAACGCAATTTCTGGAGTAATTAACCGTGTTTGGATATGATCTCATGAATGGAATGCTACTACTTAGATGCGAGAACCAGTGACCCCATATGCTCATACCAAATTCAAACTCCACAATTGAAATGCACAACACTCAAGGTAGAAGTCAAGGGTTGTAACGGGGCTTGGGGTATTGGCTAACAAGGAAAGGTAGGGATAAACAAAAGTTCTGTAAGCACTAGCAAGCAAAGTAATGAAATTAAGACCTAGAATTCCCTTAGAATGCAGAAATCAACTTTTAGACAAACATGGGAGATTCAAACAACTCTTAGGGCCTAATTCATTGTTTTGGGCCCTTACTTCAACAAACAATACTTTTCAACTCTTTTCAACTTTTTTTTCTTTCATTTTTTTTTCTTTTTTTTTTTTGTTCTTTTCTAGCTGTGCCTATGGCACATAAACTCACATCAATAATCCTTCCCCCACACTTATTTTCTGCAACACATTAATCAAAGGGAATTCATTCATGCTTACTATGCTTCAAGAACAAGGGTAAGGATGGTCCTATTCTAGGCTAGGTGAGGATGAAATGGGTTAACAAAGAACATGGCTAACACGGCTCAATGGGGTTAAACTTAAACACAAAATGAGTGAAGGGCACATGGCTGTTTGGCTTTGATGGTGGTCACTACACAACTTCATCTTGAATATGTGTTATGCAAATCAATGACATGCTTTGAATGAAATGGGCATGAGTTCTAGCATTTGGAACTAAGTGATGAAACGCCTTCTAAGTAGTAACCAAGCAATGAATAATGAGATCATGCAACGACTTTAGAAAACAATGATGCACAGATTATTACTCTCCAAATAAACGTTTAGGCTCCAGTCTCACCGGGATGTAGCGTTAGTTTAAGTTCATTCCTTCAAGCATGTTACAAAAACTAATTTTTTCTTTGTGATTACATGTGAATTCGTAAACTATAACTACAACTAAGCATAAACCAAAGAGTATATCAAACGTCCATCCATGTTTGTAACTTTCTTTAACCATCATGCAATTAAAAACCAAATCCTCATCATTGTGTTGGAAGGTGACCTACGACACAAACAAACACACAAAAACAACTCTTTTTGGGTTTTTCAACACAATTTTTCAAATTTTTATGGTATTTTCGGATTTTTAAGTCAACACACTCTAAAATAGCTTAAAAACACTTAAAAACCGTGGGAAACAAGTATAGACATGTTAGGTGGTAATACCCTACAAATTTCATGCAAAAATATCTCAAAACAGAATGTTACCCCCCCCACACTTAAACTAAACATTGTCCTCAATGTTTTAGACACAATTAAACATATTACACATAACATAAAGTAAGCAACAAAGGAAAGGGTTTAGGGACGCAAATCTGAGTGTGGAGCGATTCCCAAGTTCTTCCTTTGTTGATTGCATGGGTTGCCTCCCAAGTAGCGCTTGCTTTATGATAGGAGCATATTCATGCGACTTAATTAGCTTGTTCTCGTGCATTTATGTTGTGTTTACTTATCTATTTTAGTGTTTAAGGCCACTTTTGTGTATTTTCAGATTATAAGGCCAAAATGTGCAAGAAGATGCAAATTGGAGTATTTTGGAGCGAAAGAGGAATGAATGAGTTGAAGACTTGAAGAAACGACGAATTCCTACTCCAACGATGAATTCTTACCAAAACGAGGAATCCTACTCAAACAAGGTTTCCTATTTGAAATAGGAAAGTTAACCCTAAGTTTCCCGTTTTGGTAACCTTTCCTAATCTTAAACGTCCGTATTTTCTAGCCACTTTGAAGTCGTTGTAGGCGCTTTAGGACACAAAACGAAGGCCCTAGGGCCCTTAAAACCCTTTGCCGTGGGCTTTTCCCTTCTCCCCTTCCCTTGCCGTGCAAGGGGGGGCATTTTGGGCCCAACTTATGCCTTAAAACCCTAGCCCTTTAACCTTGCAGCCACCTTGCCCTTTTATTTCACCCTAGCCGTCACTTTTCATTCTCCCATTCAGATTCTCACCCTCATTACATAGCAGCCGCACCCTAATTCTGATCGTTTTCACATAATTCATTCAGCCCCCTTCACACATATTCCTCTCTGGCCGTCACTCTCCCATTCATCCATAAGCCATCCATTCATTCATCAAACCATCTCAGCCATTCACTCAAAAAAACCCTAAACTACAACCTTGCAGCCGCACCCCCCTCTCATTCATTCCATATTCATTCAGCCACCACCCTAATTCCCTTTGATCCATAAGCCATCCATTCATTCATCATATCATCTAAGCCGCAACCATTCTACCCAATTCCCCCCAAAACCGTGCATTCATTCACCCTAATTCTCCCATTCATTCTTCCATCCGTAGCCACCATAACCCTAAATCCTCTCTAATCCGCAGCCACCTTTCCATCTCCCCCATCCATTCCAGCCACTTCCAAGTCTTGCCGCAGCCTCTCCACCACTTCCCACACCATTCCACACCATCCTACACCTTCCACCACCATTGCCGCACCACTTTAACACCATAAATCCATCCCTAACCCAGAAACTCACCCCAAATCATCCAAAACCCCCTCTGCCGCAGCAAGGAGAAGAGGAAAGAGGTGCTTGGACGCGCCGAAATTCAAGTGGATTCATTGGGCGTTCTAGGTGTAATCAATCCTTTGTGCTTATTGTTTAAATTCAATTGTATTTCTCTTGTTGTGAAACACTAAACTAGACTCAAAGAATGCAAAACTAAACAATAAAACACAAAAACAAATCAAAAGACTCAAAACAGCCCCAAAACACTCAAAACTGCCTTAAAATCACTTTCTGGGCAGTTTTGAGCACTTTGGTAACTTTGGACGAAATTGGGTAATAGAATGAATCAAAATGCTTAAAAACACAAACTAAGATACTTTCTAACTAAATTGGACACTAAAGTAAAGGGGGATTGAGGTTTTGACGAAAATAACTAAAATGCACAGATTGTAAATTAAGGCAGATTCTAAAGATGAATTGAATGAAATTATGGATGAATGCTAGCTAGAAGGTTCTTCTCCACACATGTCACACTTGCATACACTTTGATTTTCAGTTGGTCTTTCGATGAATTATGAAACTCAACACTCGGAGTTAATTAGGTCCGCTTAAATTAACCGTCAAGTTCTCCTTAAGTTAATGAATTGGATGGGTTAGCGCAACGCAATTCAAAACATTCTCCAAAAGTCCTTTACGTGAAAAGCACAATAAAGATACAATTAAAGATCATTAAGCATCATGAAAACTATAAGTGTTGACGAGGCATTCATTACTATGATGAGCATGAAACTAGTGCCAAGAATTCATTTAACGCAATTGTTTATAAGCAACCTCCACTACTTATGAATATAAGTTCATAACTATTAGGTGAAACTCACTTATATTCCAGCGTCAAATTCATGCATGAACATTAAGTGTGCACTCTCAATAAACATACACAAACAAGTTATCAATCAAACAGTTAAACGAATTGAATCCAACATTCATGAAATTCCAACCAAAAGTAATCAATTCATATTGCAAGCATAAACATGGTTTCGAATCACCCCCTAGCTAACTAGGGGGATTTAGCCTCTCATGTTCACAAAAAGAGAATTACAAATGAATTTAAACATAAAGCACAAAGGATTGATTACACCTAGAACGCCCAACGAATCCACGTGAATTGGTGCGCGTCGAAGCTCCTCTTTCCTCTTCTCCTTTCTGCGGCAGATTGGGTTTTGGATGATTTTGGGATGAGTTTCTGGGTTAGGGATGGTTTTATGGTGGTTTAATGATGCGGCAAGGTTATGTGGTTGTGTAGGAAGGTTTGTAAGGTGGTGGAGAGTGGTGGAGATGGCACGGCAAGACTTGGAAGTGGCTGGAATTTGTGGTGTTGGCTGCGGCAAAGGGAGAATAGGTGATGGTGGCTGCGGGTTGTAGGGTGAATTAGGGTGATGGGATGATGAGTGTGTGTAGAATGGGGAAGAATGGATGCTACGGCCTGAATGAATTAGGGTGAGAATGTGGCTGAAAATTATGGGAGTGACGGCTACAGATTCAAGGGGAATGGAATGGAGGCTGCGGATTGAATGTGAATTAGGTTGAATGGCTGAATGAATATGTGTGTATGGTATGCACGGGTTGTATGGAGAAGGGGTGATGGAATGCAATGGTGGATGCACGGCTAAAGTGGATGTAGTTTAGGGTTTATTTGGGTGAATGGCTGAGATGGATTTTGGATGAATCAAAGGCCACGGATTCAAGGGAGATTGTGGAAGGGTGCGGCTAGGGTTAGGAAAATGTATGATTTCAGAAAACTAACCCTAGCTTATTTAAAATTAAATCAAAGGCTTACGAAAATAGGAAATTAAAACAGAAATATAAAGGTGCGGCTAGGGTTTAAAAGCATGTGTTTTAAGTGCAACCCTAAGACAAAATTGCCCTCCCTTGCACGGCAAGGGAAGGGAAGAAAATAAAAGGGCACGGCAAGGATGGATAAGGAGCCTAGGGTCTTCGTTTTGTGTCCTAAAGCGCCTACAAGGACTTCAAAGTGGCTAGAAAATATGGACGTTTAAGATTAGGAAAGGTTACCAAAACGGGAAACTTAAGGTTAACTTTCCTACTTCAAGTAGGAAACCTTGTTTGAGTAGGATTCCTCGTTTTGGTAAGAATTCATCGTTGGCATAGGAATTCGTCGTTTCTTCAAGTCTTCAACTCATTCATTCCTCTTTCGCTCCAAAAGACTCCAATTTGCATCTTCTTGCACACTTTGGCCTTATAATCTGAAAATACACAAAAGTGGCCTTAAACACTAAAATAGATAAGTAAACACAACACAAATGCACGAGAACAAGCTAATTAAGTCGCATGAATATGCTCCTATCAAATTCCCCCACACTTAACTTTTACTAGTCCTCGAGCAAAACAAAACAACTAAAGTAAACAAAACGCAACAAAACAAACAAAACATAACCTAAACCTTCCAACGTTTGCCTCAGGGATTTCCAATGAAACATGACATGTCAAAGATCATTACTCACATAGCTTTTAGTCTTCCTTCCCCTCAAGCACATACTTAATCATAGTCACCATTCACTAGTTCGCATTTAATCAATTAAAACACATTTTGAATGTAGTAACATGCCTTAGAGAATTCCCTCAATTCCTCACTAGTTATGCACTCAATTTTCACTCAGATTTTCTGACTACACACTCTACACTAGTTATATGTGAGAAGATTGATGTAAACATGAAAGACTAGTACTCACATAGGTTATAACAAATAACGCAATTTCTGGAGTAATTAAACGTGTTTGGATATGATCTCATGAATGGAATGCGACTACTTTGATGCGAGAACCAGTGACACCATATGCTCATACCAAATTCAAACTCCACAATTGGAATGCACAACACTCAAGATAGAAGTCAAGGGTTGTAACGGGGCTTGGGGTATTGGCTCACAAGGAAAGGTAGGGATACACAAAAGTTCTTTAAGCAATAGTAAGTAAAGTAATGAAATTAAGACCTAGAATTCCCTTAGAATGCAGAAATCAACTTTTAGACAAATAGGGGAGATTCAAACAACTTTTAGGGCCTAATTCATTGTTTTGGGCCCTTACTTCAACAACCAATACTTTGGTACTTTTTTTTTTTCACTTCTTTTCAACTCTTTTTCACTTTTTTCTTTTCTTTTCTTTTCTTTTTTTTTCTTTTTTTTTTTTTCTTTTTCTAACCGTGCCTATGGCACAAAAACTCACATCCATAATCCTTCCCCCACACTTATTTTCTGCAACACATTAATCAAAAGGAATCCATTGCTTACTATGCTTCAAGAACAAGGGTAAGGATGGTCCTAATCTAGGCTAGGTGAGGATAATGTGGGTTAACAAAGGAACATGGGCTAACACGGCTCAATGGGGTTAAATCCTACAAAACAAATGAAAAGGGAAATATGGCAATTTGGCTATGGTGTTCACTACACAACTTCGTCTTGAATACGTGTTATGCAAATCAATGACATGCTTTGAATGAAATGGGCATGAGTTCTAGCATTTGGAACTAAGTGATGAAACGCCTTCTAAGTAGTAACCAAGCAAAGAATAATGAGATCATGCAACGACTTACGAAAACAATGATGAACAGATTATAACTCTCCAAATAACGTTTAGGCTCTAGTCTCACAGGGATGTAGCGTTAGTTTGAGTTCATTCCTTCAAGCATGTTACAAAAACTAATTTTTTCCTTTGTGATTACATGTGAATTCGTAAACTATAACTACAACCAAGCATAAACAAAGAGTATATCCAACGTCCATCCATGTTTGTAACTTTCTTTAATCATCATGCAATTAAAAACCAAATCCTCATCATTGTGTTGGAAGGTAACCTACGACACAAACAAACAGACAAAAACAACTCTTTTTGGGTTTTTCAAAACAATTTTTCAAATTTTTTATGGGTTTTTCGGATTTTTAAGACAACACACTCTAAAACACTCTAAAATAGCTTAAAAACACTTAAAAACAGCAAAGAACAAGTTTAAACATGTTAGGTGGTAATACCCTACGAATTTCATGCACAAATATCTCAAAACAGAATGTTACCCCCCCACACTTAAACTAAACATTGTCCTCAATGTTTTAGACACAATTAAAAACATTACACAAAGCATAAAGTAAGCAACAAAGGGAAGGGTTTAGGGACGCAAATCTGAGTGTGGAGCGATTCCCAAGTTCTTCCTTTGTTAATTGCATGGGTTGCCTCCCAAGTAGCGCTTGCTTTAACGTCTTCCAGCCGGACAAAACCTTCTTTTAATCTCCACTAGGGCTCACGGCATAGAATGGATCCTTGAATGGAAGGTGATACTTGAAGTGAACCGGCATTGGTTTGAATTCTAGTGTAGGTGCCTGATTCATCAAAATCAGCCAGTTAGTATAAAATGTAATGGAATTTGGAGAAGATGACTTACTTGTTTTGTTCGACAAGAACTCAATGACAAACACCACTCCTTTGAAAGTTTCAGGGATATTGGACTTGGCCAGATTGCATGTGATGGTTATGACTTGTCCAATGTCATCAAATTCAACTTCTTTGGGTTTTGTGGTTTCAAATATGTCCTCTTTGATGCCTTCTACATCTTCTCCAGCCACTACCTTCTCTTGAATCATTCTTCTTGGTGTACAAAGTCCTTTGAAGAATTCAACACCATCTAAAACTTGCTGTGTTGCACCAAGAATTGGAATAGCATTCTGCACCTTTGGGAAGGCTTCCACGATGTCCTTTTTACTCTCTTCTTGGTTGGGAATCAAAAACCTGCTAGGAAAAGGGACATTGGGTGGAATAACATCAGAATAACATGGAATTGGGACGTCCTTACTTGTGGTGGGTGGTTTAGAGGGCTTAGGGGGCTGCGGCAAGGGTTGTTCTACCCTTGCCGTGTGCATGTCTTCTTCCTCCTCCTCAATTAGCAGCTCCTCATCCACTTCTAGGCTATGTTTGGACATTTTTAGGTCAGCTCCAACCTCCATAGCACTTCCCAAAGTGATAGCATTATGGATTTCAAAATCTTCCTTCGAGTTTTCAATAGTTGAGTTGGAGAGTTCACTTTGCTCTTGAATTTGTTTCATGAAATCCATAATTTGCCCAATTTGCTCCTCCAATTTACCCAACTTCTTGTCTTGATTTTGTTCGTCCTGCGTCAAAGAGGTTAGTAATTGAAATTTTTTATCATTATCCATGGACATACTTGAACTTGATTGGAATTGTTGTGGGGGAGGTTGTGGTGGCTGCATAGGTGTTGTATAGAACTCCTCATATGGTTGCTAATATGCTTCTTGTTGAGCCTCCTTGGCTTGATTTTGTGACCCCTGCACCAAAGAATTTAATTCATTAAGAATTTGATTATAATCTATTGACGAACTTGAATTTAATTGAGCATATTGCATATGAAGTTGTGGTGGCTGCATAGGTCTTGAATAGAACTCCTCATATGGTTGCCAATATGCTTCACGTTGAACTTGTTGAGCTTCCCACCACATAGAGTTTGAATGATCCCTCCAATCTCTTTGTGGACATTGATTGGCTTGAAATCCTTGCCTATATGAAGCACCAAATGTAGGGACACTTTGCATTGTGGTCCTTTCGGCATACGGCGACAATTGAGAAGTAAGATTTGCCAATTGAGCTTGAATGCTAGCAAAATCCATATCTTACTTCTCTAGTACCTAAAATCAAAGAAAGAGAACTAAATCAAATATCAAAAGTAACAACAAACAAAGAAAACAACACTAAGTTAGAAACTAAAACGGAAACAACTAAACCAAAAAGAAAAGAACCAAGGGATTAGCAAAGTTGCTAATCCCCGGCAACGGCGCCAAAAATTTGATGCGAACTAAGTAAGCACACAAATTAAAACCCTCTTGTGACAATTGTAGTATATGAATAAGTAGGGATCGTTCTTAACCGGGGATTAGGAGGGATTGCAAAATCACTTGGAAACTAACTCAAAAACGTAAAATAAAGTTTGAAACACTAAACTAGACTCAAAGAATGCAAAACTAAACAATAAAACACAAAAACAAATCAAAAGACTCAAAACTGCCCCAAAACACTCAAAACTGCCTTAAAATCACTTTCTGGGCAGTTTTGAGCACTTTGGTAACTTTGGACGAAATTGGGTAATAGAATGAATCAAAATGCTTAAAAACACAAACTAAGATACTTTCTAACTAAATTGGACACTAAAGTAAAGGGGGATTGAGGTTTTGACGAAAATAACTAAAATGCACAGATTGTAAATTAAGGCAGATTGTAAAGATGAATTGGATGAAAATATGGATGAATGCTAGCTAGAAGGTTCTTCTCCACACATGTCACACTTGCATACACTTTGATTTTCAGTTGGTCTTTCGATGAATTATGAAACTCAACACTCCGGGTTAATTAGGTCCGCTTAAATTAACCGTCAAGTTCTCCTTAAGTTAATGAATTGGATGGGTTAGCGCAACGCAATTCAAAACATTCTCCAAAAGTCCTTTACGTGAAAAGCACAATAAAGATACAATTAAAGATCATTAAGCATCATGAAAACTATAAGTGTTGACGAGGCATTCGTTACTATGATGAGCATGAAACTAGTGCCAAGAATTCATTTAACGCAATTGTTTATAAGCAACCTCCACTACTTGTGAATATAAGTTCATAACTATTAGGTGAAACTCACTTATATTCTAGCATCAAATTCATGCATGAACATTAAGCGTGCACTCTCAATAAACATACACAAACAAGTTATCAATCAAACAGTTAAACAAATTGAATCCAACATTCATGAAATTCCAACCAAAAGTAATCAATTCATATTGCAAGCATAAACATGGTTTCGAATCACCCCCTAGCTAACTAGGGGGATTTAGCCTCTCATGTTCACCAAAAGAGAATTACAAATGAATTTAAACATAAAGCACAAAGGATTGATTACACCTAGAACGCCCAACGAATCCACGTGAATTGGTGCGCGTCGAAGCTCCTCTTTCCTCTTCTCGTTTCTGCGGCAGATTGGGTTTTGGATGATTTTGGGATGAGTTTCTGGGTTAGGGATGGTTTTATGGTGGTTTAATGATGCGGCAAGGTTATGTGGTTGTGTAGGAAGGTTTGTAAGGTGGTGGAGAGTGGTGGAGATGGCACGGCAAGGCTTGGAAGTGGCTGGAATTGGTGGTGTTTGCTGCGGCAGGTTGGGAAATATGTGGAAGTGGCTGCACGGTTTTGGGGAGAATGGTGGCTGAATGAAATTAGGGTGAATTAGGTTATATGGATGCTACGGCTTGAAGAGAATTCATGGAGAAAGGCTGAAATTAATTGGGAAAAAGTGCGGCTGAGAAGAATAAAAAATGATATGTGGCTGAATAAGAAATGGCATGAATGGGATCCCACGGCTGGAATGATTTTTTAGTTTATTAGGGTGAATGGTAAATGGGGGGGCCACGACTTAGGTTAAAATGTGAAGGTGGCTGATGAGAAAATAAGGTGCATGCTTTCTTGCGGCTGTTTTGTTATTTTTTTGCTGAAAAATATGAAAAGAAAAATAATAATAATAGGTCCCTAAGGTGCGGCTAAATGGTGGAAACCCTAGGGTTTAGAAATTCAAACCCTCTTTTATTTTTATTAACTAAAATTCACCTAAAGGCTGCTAGAATTTAGGAAATAAAATCAGAAATTAAAGAGGGAATAATTAAAGGGTGCGGCTAGGGTTAGGTTAGGAGAGGGAAATAGGGTTTAATTTCACAACATTGGACAAAACTGCCCCCCCTTGCACGGCAAGGGAAGGGAATTAGAGTTAAGGCACGGCAAGGTTGTGTAATTGGGCTAGGGCCTTGGTTTTGTGTCCTAAAGTGCCAACAAGGCCTTCAAAGTGGCTAGAAAATACGGACGTTTAAGTTTAGGAAAGGTTACCAAAACGGGAAACTTAGGGTTAACTTTCCTACTTCAAGTAGGAAACCTTGTTTGAGTAGGATTCCTCGTTTTGGTAAGAATTCATCGTTGGCGTAGGAATTTGTCGTTTCTTCAAGTCTTTAACTCATTCATTCCTCTTTCGCTCCAAAAGACTCCAATTTGCATCTTCTTGCACACTTTGGCCTTATAATCTGAAAATACACAAAAGTGGCCTTAAACACTAAAATAGATAAGTAAACACAACACAAATGCACGAGAACAAGCTAATTAAGTCGCATGAATATGCTCCTATCAGCTGCCATCATGAAGAGTGCATGGATGTGGCTGAATGGGTTAAAGAGGGAATGATGATGGGAGAGCATGTGGGTGACAGCTAGGTTGGTTGGTGGCTGCAATGGAGTTGTGGAATGATGATGGGAGAGCATGTGAGTGAATTATGAAGAGTGAATGCATGTAGGGTGCTGCTATGGTAGGAAATATTGGGCAGAAAATATCCTAAGGCTTTATTACTTAGTTTAGGAAAGGATGTAACTCCAAATCCTCCTTTAGGTCTTCAATTTCGTCCATTCCTTTTGCTCCAAGCATATGCTATCCATTCCAAGCCCAATTTTGCTCCAAAATGCTCCAAAATGCATCCTTTTGCATACTTTGCCCTTAAATCCTGAAAATACATAAAACTAGCTTAAAAGACTACTTTACTAAGGAAAAACACTTTAAATGCACAAGACAAGCTAAACTAAGGTGCATAAATATGCTCCTATCATTAATGGCATCAAGTAAAGGAATGTTTACTTGGACCTTCTTAAACGTCTCCAGAATGTCTTTCTCCTGCTCCTCCTTCTTTGTTTGCATAAACCTGCTAGGAAAAGGCACGTTTGGTGGAATCCCATTGAAAACAATTGAGTTTGGACCTACCTTACATTTGTTGGATGGCCTAGGAGCTTGAAGTGGTGGCGGCAAAGGTTGCTCCACCCTTGCCGTGGCTTTGCCCTTCCTGTCTTCCTCTTGCAACATCTTTTCATCCTCGTCTTGGCTTGATTTTGGTGGTTGTAGGGTGGTTCCAACTTCCTTACCACTTCTTAAGGTGATTGCATTGGCGGTTTCAAAGCCTCCCTTCGGATTTGGAATGGTTGAGCTAGGGAGCTTGACTTGGTCTTGGAATTGCCCTACAAACTCTGCAATTTGCCCGATTTGCTTCTCCAATTGATCCACCCTTTTTTCTTGATTTTGCATCGCTTTGGCTTGATTCTCTTGCCCCTGAGACAAATTCGTTAGTAACTTAAGAAGTGTATCATTGTCTAGGGACGTACCTGAAGCATTAGGGGCAGATTGTTGTGGAGCATGTGTGGGTGCGTATGGCTTGGTGAAGAACCCCGGGGGTTGTTGCCTAAAGCCTCCTTGTTGTGGTGGTTGCTGGGGCTCCCTCCACTTGAAGTTCGGGTGGTCTCTCCAACCTGGATTATAAGTGTTCGAGTATGGGTCGTTCCTTGGTTGGTTTTGGCCCTGAAATCCAATTGCATTTGCGCTTTCCCATCCACCATTTTCGATGAGTTGTGGGCACTTCTCAGAAGCATGTCCTTGGATAGAACACACCCCCGCATACGATTGGTCCTTGCATCCTTATGCCTTCGGCCATCTGAGACACAATGGAAGTAAGATTTGCTAATTGTGAATGAATATCGGGTGTGGAACTTACCTCATGCACTTGCTGCCGTGGGGGTCCTCTTTGGCCTACTCCTTCGTATTGTTGAGCGTTCAACTCTCGGTTAGCGATCAAGACCTTGGCAGCCATGGGCGTCTTGTCCACCAATGCTCCACCCGCCGAGGCGTCGAGCATTTGACGTTCAATTGGTAGGAGCCCCTCGTAGAAGTATGGTAGAAGCAACTCCTCCTTCATCTGATGCTGTGGACAAGAAGCAACAAGAGATTTAAAACGTTCATAATACGTAGGAAAAGACTCACCTTGATCTTGTTGAATTCCACTTATCCTTTTACGTAAAAGGATGATTCGAGAAGTTGGGAAAAACTTCTCCAGAAAAGCCCTCTTCATACTCTCCCATGATGTGACGGTTCCGGGAGCTAAATCGTACAACCAATCCTTGGCTTTGTCCATTAAAGAGAATGGAAAAGCCTTCATCTTCAAAATGCTTCCGTCGACGTTGACAGGAGTCATGCTTGAACACACCACCTCGAATTCCTTCAGATGCTTGTTCGGATCCTCCATGGACAACCCATGGTATTTCGGAATATGGTGGAGCAAGCTTGACTTCAACTCGACCTCTTCGGTCTTGCCTTCGGCCGGTGGGGGATATTGAATACACAAAGGTGCAGCATTATCCAATCCCGAAGCGGAAAGCTCCTTGAGTGTCCGGGTGTCTACGGCCATGACTTGTGGTTCATCAAATGTCCCTGCCGTGGCTTCCTCTTCCTCTTCTAGGACTTGTTCTTCAAGGTCAGGTTCCGGGCTTGGTGGATTTGATTTGTGTTGCTTCTTCCTTCGTCTCAAAGTCCAAGATATCCTCACAAATAGGTTGAGAACTCCGAGTCATACACTAGTACCTAAAACACGAAAAACAAAACAAGGTCAGAAACTTTAACAAACTAAATAAACAAAAAGTAACAATCCAAGGGATTAGCAAAGTTGCTAATCCCCGGCAACGGCGCCAACAATTTGATGCTAACTAAGTAAGCACACAAATTAAAACCCTCTTGTGACAATTATAGTATATGTATAAGTAGGGATCGTTCTTAACCGGGGATTAGGAGGGATTGCAAAATCACTTGGAAACTGACTCAAAAACGTAAAATAAAGTTTAAAACACTAAACTAGACTCAAAGAATGCAAAACTACACACTTAAAACACTAAAACAAATCAAAAGACTCAAAACAGCCCCAAAACACTCAAAACTGCCTTAAAAACACTTTCTGGGCAGTTTTGAGCACTTTGGTGAATTTGGGCGAATTTGTGTAACAAATTGAATCAAAACACTTATAAACACAAACTAAGACACTTTCTAACTATATTGGACACTAAAGTAAAGGGGGATTGAGTTTTTGACGAAATTAACTAAAATGCACAGATTGTAATTAAGGGCAGATTGTAAAGATGAATTGGATGAAAATATGGATGAATGCTAACTAGAAGGTTCTTCTCCACACATGTCACACTTGCATACACTTTGATTTTCAGTTGGTCTTTCGATGAATTATGAAACTCGACACTCCAAGTTAATTAGGTCCGCTTAAATTAACCTTCAGATTTCCCTAGAATCATTGAATTGGATGAATATGCATCGCAAACAAATTATTCCTAACAAGTTCTCTATATGAACAGCATGATAAAGATACAAGTTAGAATCATTACGTTCTTTGGAAATCATAAGCATCGACAAGGCATTTGTAACTATGAAAAGCATGATACTCTTGCCAGGAATTCATTTAACGCGATTGTTTATAAGCAACCTCCACTACTTGTGAATATAAGTTCATAACTATTAGGTGAAACTCACTTATATTCTAGCGTCATATTCATGAATGAAAATTAAGCGTGCACTCTCAATAAACATACACAAATAAGTTATCAATCAAACAGTTAAACGAATTGAATCCACCATTCATGAAATTCCAACCAAAAGTAATCAATTCATATTGCAAGCATAAACATGGTTTCGAATCACCCCCTAGCTAACTAGGGATTTAGCCTCTCATGTTCACAGAAAGAGAAATACAATTGAATTTAAACATAAAGCACAAAGGATTGATTACACCTAGAACGCCCAACGAATCCACTTGAATTTCTGCGCGTCTAAGTCCCTCTTTCTTCTTCTCCTTGCTGCGGCAGTGAGGTTAAATGGTGCTTTTGGATGATTTTCTGGTTTAGGGATGGATTTATGGTGCTATGGTGGTGCGGCAAGGTGGTGGAGTGATGGAGGAAGGTTTGTATGGTGGTTGGAAGGGTGGGGATGGCTGCGGTAAGGTTGGGAAGTGGCTGGAATGGTAGCTATAGGTTGCGGCAGAGAAGAATGATATGGGATGGTGGCTACGGCTTGGGATAATTTGGGTGAATGATGAAGAGTGAATGAGAAAAGAGAGAGCTAGGGTGAATATTAGGTGCGGCTGAGATGGATTTTTGGGTTATTAGGGTGAAAATCAATGGGAGGCTACGGCTTAGGGGTTTTTGCGTGTGAAGGTGGCTGAATAAAATGAATGAGAAGTCAATGAATATGGTGCGGCTGCTTGTGGAACCAGGGTTATTAGGGTGAATGGCTGAGATGGTTTAATGAATGAATGGATGGGGAATGGGAGTGACGGCTTATGGGAGAGAATTAGGGTGAATGGCTGATGAAAATATGAATGAATGGAATCCCTAGGGTGCGGCTACAATTTAGTTTGTATAGGTTGATAAAAAATAAAACCCTAGCATATTAAATCAAAGGCTCACAAAATTCTGAAATTAAATCAGAAATTTAAAAGGGAATTCACTAAAAGGTGCGGCTAGGGTTAGGTTAGGAGAGGGAAATAGGGTTTAAGTGAATGATATGGGACACAAATGCCCCCCCTTGCACGGCAAGGGAAGGAAACTAGGGTTAAGGCACGGCAAGGGCTGTGTAATTGGGCTAGGGCCTTGGTTTTGTGTCCTAAAGTGCCTACAAGGCCTTCAAAGTGGCTAGAAAATACGGACGTTTAAGTTTAGGAAAGGTTACCAAAACGGGAAACCTAGGGTTAACTTTAATCAATTTAAAACAACATTTGAATGTAGTAACATGCCTTAGAGAATTCACTTAATTCCTTACAAGGTACTCTCTTATTTTCACACAGAATTTCTGATTACACACCCTACACTAAGTATATGTGAGACGATTGATGTAAATATGAAACTAAACACTCACATATGTTTATAACAAGGAAAGCACTTTTCTGGAATGTATATGAATATGATCTCATGAAAGGAATGCTACTAATTAGATGCGAGAACCAGGGATACCATATGCTTACATCAATTCCAAACTCCACATTACTGAAAACATAATGATCAAGATTGAAGCATAAGGGTTGAAACGGTTTAAGGGTGATTGGCTAACAATGAAAGGTAAGGATAACAAACGTTCTTTAAGCAATAGCAAGCAAAGTAATGAAATTTGGCACTTAGAATCACTTATGATTGCAGAAACTCACTTAGACACACAAGGGAACAATTCACACAACTCTTAGGGCCATATTCAACGTTTTGGACCCTTTCTTCAACTACCACAAACATGTGAGCTTATTTTCATTTATTTCATACTCTTTTTCTTTCTTTTCACAACTTTTTCTTTTCTTTTTCTTTTTCCACGAATTTTTTTTTTTTTTTTTTTAATTTTATTTTCACTCATGCATTATTTCTTTTCGTGGCATATCAACACACACACACAAATTCCCCCACACTTGTTGTTTTGCAAAATTGAAAGGATTCCCTCTAAGTCATGCTTACTATGCTTCAAGAACAACGGTATGGGTGGTCCTAATCTAGGCTACGTAGGGATGATATGGGTAAACAAAGAACAAAGGCTAACAATGGCTCAATGGGGGTATGACCTACAATATATAGTGCATGGGTTGGTTGTTTGGTTGATGGCTTCACTACACACTTCATCTTGATATATAATATGCAATCATGCTTTAAATGGAATGGATGCAAGTTCTAGCATTTGGAACTAAATGATGAAACGCCTTCTAATTAGCAACCAAGCAAGAATAATGAGATCATGCAACGGTTTGAAAACAAGAATCACAGATTAATACTCTCCAAAGAATGTTTAAAGCTCAAGTCTCTCAGGGTTGTAATGTTATTCTAAGTTCCTTCCTTCAAGCATATTACAAAAACTTCTTTTTTTTTTTCTTTGGGATTAAACATGAATTCATAAACAACAACTATAACCAAGTATAAACCAAGAATATATCAAACTTCCATCCATGTTTATAACTCTCTTTCACAGCCATGCACATAAAAATCAAATCCTCATCATTGTGTTGGAAGGTATCCTAAGACACAAACACACAAAAACAAACACAAAATTGACTCAAACTGACTCTTTTTAGTTGTTTCAAACTGTTTTTCGGATTTTTTTAAAGTAACACATAAAAAGACTTCAAAACATGTTAAAAACACTTAAAAACAGTGGGAAACAAGTTTAGACATGTTAGGTGGTAATACCCTACGAATTTCATGCAAAAATATCTCAAAACAGAATGTTACCCCCCCACACTTAGACTAAACATTGGCCTCAATGTTTTAGACTAAACTAGCAGCAAAGGAACACACAAATAAACACATCACACATAACATAAAGTAAGCAACAAAGGAAAAGTTTTAGGGACGCAAATCTGAGTTTGGAGCGATTCCTAAGTTCTTCCTTTGTTGATTGCATGGGTTGCCTCCCAAGTAGCGCTTTCTTTTACGTCTTGCAGCCGGACGATGCCACATTGATCAACCTTCATGGGAACCCACGGCATAGTGGGTGGTCTCCTCCACATTATGTTCCACAAAGCTCTCTTAGTAAGGCTTCAATCGATGCCCATTCACCTTGAACTCTTGACCTGTTTTGAAACTACGAACTTGGACTGCACCATGAGGAAAAACATTAGTAATAACAAAGGGTCCAATCCAACGTGAACGTAACTTACCCGGAAATAGACGAAGACGAGAATTAAACAACAACACTTTCTGTCCAACAGAGAAGGACTTGGTGCGAATCATCTTATCATGAAAGGCCTTTGTCTTTTCCTTGTAAATGCGGGCATTCTCGTAAGCTTCATTCCGTATTTCCTCAAGTTCATTCAATTGAAGCTTACGATGAATTCCTGCCTCATCTACATCCATGTTGAACTTCCTTACGGCCCAATGAGCCTTGTGCTCCAACTCCACAGGTAAGTGACATGGTTTGCCATAAACAAGCCGAAAGGGGTGATGCGAACAAAGTAAGCACACAAATTAAAACCCTCTTGTGACAATTGTAGTATATGAATAAGTAGGGATCGTTCTTAACCGGGGATTAGGAGGGATTGCAAAATCACTTGGAAACTGACTCAAAAACGTAAAATAAAGTTTGAAACACTAAACTAGACTCAAAGAATGCAAAACTAAACAATAAAAACACTAAAACAAATCAAAAGACTCAAAACAGCTCCAAAACACTCAAAACTGCCTTAAAAACACTTTCTGGGCAGTTTTGAGCACTTTGACAACTTTGGACGAAATTGGGTAATAGAATGAATCAAAATGCTTAGAAACACAAACTAAGACACTTTCTAACTAAATTGGACATTAAAGTAAAGGGGGATTGAGGTTTTGACGAAAATAAATTAAATGCACAGATTGTAATTTAAAGGCAGAATGTAAATATGAATGTGATGAAAATATGGATGAATGCTAGCTAAAAGGTTCTTCTCCACACATGTCACACTTGCATACACTTTGATTTTCAGTTGGTCTTTCGATGAATTATGAAACTCAACACCCCAGGTTAATTAGGTCCGCTTAAATTAACCGTCAAGTTCTCCTTAAGTTAATGAATTGGATGGGTTAGCGCAACGCAATTCAAAACATTCTCCAAAAGTCCTTTACGTGAAAAGCACAATAAAGATACAATCAAAGATCATTAAGCATCAAGAAAACTATAAGTGTTGACGAAGCATTCGTTACTATGATGAGCATGAAACTAGTGCCAAGAATTCATTTAACGCGATTGTTTATAAGCAACCTCCACCACTTGTGAATATAAGTTCATAACTATTAGGTGAAACTCACTTATATTCTAGCGTCATATTCATGCATGAAAATTAAGCGTGCACTCTCAATAAACATACATAAATAAGTTATCGATCAAACAGTTAAACAAATTGAATCCACAACTTATGAAATTCCAACCAAATGTAATCAATTCATATTGCAAGCAATAACATGGTTTCGAATCACCCCCTAGCTAACTAGGGATTTAGCCTCTCATGTTCACAAAAAGAGAAATACAATTGAATTTAAACATAAAGCACAAAGGATTGATTACACCTAGAACGCCTAACGAATCCACTTGAATTTCGGCGCGTCCAAGCTCTTCTTTCTCCTTTCCTTGCTGCGGCAGAGAGGTTTAATGGTGTTTTGGGGTGAGTTTCTGGGTTAGGGATGGATTTATGGTGAGATGGTGGTGCGGCAAGGTTATGAGGTGGTGTAGGAAGGTGTGTAGGGTGGCTGCAAGGGTGGAGATGGCTGCGGCAGTGATGGGGGAAGGCTGGAATGGAAGGGAAATGCACGGATGATGGAGAAGGTGAATGATGGTGGCTGCGGATTGTAGGTTTTAGGGTTATGGTGGCTGATTAGTGTTTGTAGAATGGGAGAGAATATATATGGTTGTGAGGGGTGACGGCTAATAGGGAATTAGGGTAAGAATGTGGATGATTTTGATGTAGGAGGCTGCGACAAAGGTGGGAATTAGGGTGAATGCTGAATGGGAGCTACGGCTTAGGGAATGAATTGGAGAGAATGGTAGATGGTGGCTGCATGTTATGTTTTGCATGAATGAGAGAGAGCTAGGGTTAGAATAGGTGCGGCTGAGATGGGTTTTGGATGAATCAAAGGCTATGGATTCAAGGGAGAGTGACGGCTAGGTTGGTTTTTGTGGTTTAAAATCTGAAAAGAATGGATGAATAGGGTGCGGCTAGGTTGTAAAATGTGTAGGGTTTCAGAAAATAAACCCTAGCTTATTATAATTAACTAAAATTAAATTAAAGGCTGCTAGAATTAGGGAATTAAATCAGAAATTAAAGGGAATGGCTTAATAGGTACGGCTAGGGTTTAGGGTTAGGGTTTTTGTGCATAAAATGAGACCAAAGTGCCCCCCTTGCAAGGCAAGGGAAGGGAGAAGGGAAAAGTCACGGCTAAGGCTATGTAATTGGGCTAGGGTGATGTGAGATTTATACGCACACAAATTAAACCCTCTTTTTATCAATTGTAGTGAAGAATGTAAGTAGGGATCGTTCTAGACCGGGGATTAGGAGGGATTGTTAATCACTTGGAATTGACTCAAAAACGTAGAAACACAATATAAAACACTTTACTAGACTCAAAGAATGCAAAACTAAACTTTAAAACACCAAAACAAACCAAAAGACTCAAAACAGCACCAAAACACTCAAAACTGCCTTAAAAACACAATCTGGACAGTTTTGAACACTAGACACAACTTTGGACGAAAATTGGTTTTAACTTGACCTAAGACACTTAAAAACACAAACTAAAGTGATTTCTAACTACTATGACTCAACAAAGTAAAGGGGGATTGGTTTTGGACGAATTTAAAAACAAAACTTAAAACTTTGTAAAACGAACAGATTTTAAAACGAATTTGGATTTAATGAATGTGATGGAAGCTAGCTAAGGGGTTCATCTCCACACATGTTATACTTGCACACAAAACGATTTCTAATTGCTTTTCAATAAACCATGAATTCTCAACGCCCCAGATTAACCGTGAATTGCACTAATTAACCCTCAGATTTTCCTAACGTTATTGAATTGGATGATTGCATACGACAACCCAAAACATTCCCCACAAGTCCCCTACATGATTGCATAATAGAGATACAAGCAAGAATCATTAAGTTCTATGAAAACCATAAGCATTGACGAAGCACTTGTTACTATGATTGCATGAAACTTATGCCAAGAATTTACTTAACGCGATTGAGATCATCAACCTTTACTACTTGTGAATATAATTCCATAACGATTAGGTGAAATTTCCTTATATCCTAGCATCCAATTTATGCATGAAAATTAAGCGTGCACTCTCAACCAACACACACAAATCAATGTAATTCACATAGATAAGTAAATTGAATTCACAACTTATGAAACGCAATTAGAAGTAATCAGATCATATTGCAAGCATACACATGTGTTTCGAATCCCCCCCTAGCCAAGGGGGGGGTTTAGTTCCTCATACGCACAAAACAAAGAGAATTGAAATTAAACATTGAAATCAAAGGAAAAGAAACACCTAGAAATTCCCACGACGCGAACTTGAATTGCATGAACTTCCGAGCTTCCTTCTCCTCCTCCTTGGTGCGGAAGGGGTCTAGGGACAGGTTTTAGGGCCTTAGGTGTATGGATGGATGGTTATGGAGGGATGTAGTAGTGTTTAGGGGAAGGGGATGGTGCGGCCAAGGTCTAAAACTAAGGAAAGGGGTGTTTGGTGGCTGCGGCAAGGGTGTGGAGAGGTTTGGACGAATTTCTGGAGTGAATGAATGGGTATGAAAGGTGGTAATCTGATCTAGGGGTTAATATGAGTATATATAGGCACTTAAAACCCTAGGGTAATCAGATATGGACTTGAATAACCCAAATCCACTAGGAAATAGGCTTAGAAATCAGAAATAGAGAGGGATAATGCTTCCTAGGTGCGGTAGGTAAGGGATAAGGTGATAAGGCTTCTAGAATGCCTTGCAAGGCAAGGGAAATCAGATTTCTAGAAGGGTTTGGGCGCCACCTTTGTAGGAGATAAGATAAGGTTCCTAGAATCATGATTTAAGTGCCAAATTTGTAGGGAAAAAGAGATAAGGGTGCGGCACCTTCTTAGGGATAATGTTTAGGGCTTCTAGAAAGCCTAAAACTAAGGGGAATTGGATAAAACCCACGGCAAGGATAGGATAGGGTTTCTAAGGCTCCTAGAAACCCTCCAAGATAAGGTAAAGTGCATGGCATCCCTATAGGATTAGGATAAGGTGTCCTAAATGGATAAGGTGCCCTAAATGGATAAGGACTCCTCATTGTACTTGGAAACTTTGCCTATTAGGATTAGGAAACCTTGTCTTCATCATTCCTTCTTCATCTTGGACTCCTTTTCCTTCTTGGACTTGGAAAACTTCTTTGTTGCTTCACTTGAGACCATTTGGATTTTGACTTTCCTACTTCAAGTAGGAAACCTTGTTTGAGTAGGAAACTTTGTTCTTCTAGGAATCCTAATTCAACTAGGAAACCCATTTCCATTAGGGGCTTTCCTACTTCAACTAGGAAACCTTGTTTAAGTAGGAAACATCATCTTCAAATCTTCAATTTCGTCCATCCTCTTGGCTCCAAGCATATGATGTCCATTCCAAGCTCTAATTTGCTCCAAAAGGCTCCAAGCATATGATGTCCATTCCAAGCCCTTAAATCCTGAAAATACATAAAACTAGCTTAAAAGACTACTTTACTAAGGAAAAACACTTTAAATGCACAAGAACAAGCTAAACTAAGGTGCATAAATATGCTCCTATCAAATTCCCCCACACTTAGCTTTTGCTAGTCCTCGAGCAAAACAAAATGAAACAAAGTAAATAACGAAGTAAAATGAGTAAAACACAACCTACACCTTCCAACAATTCCTCAGGGATTTCCAATGCACATGACATGTTAAAAATCATCATTCCCACAGATTTTAGCCATCTTTACGCTTAAGCATTTACTTAATCATAGTCACTACTCATTAGTTCACAAATAACCAATTAAAACATGATTTTGTATGTAGTAACATGCCTTAGAGAATTCCCTCAATTCCTTACTCGATATGCACTCAATTTTCACACAGATTTTCTGACTACACACCCTATACTAGTTATATGTGAGAAGATAGATGTAAATATGAAAACGAATGCTCACATATATGTATGACAAAGAAAGCACTTTTCGGGGTTAAATAGCATGTTTATCAATATGATCTCATGAATGGAATGCTACTACTTAGATGCGAGAACCAGTGACACCATATGCTCGTACCAATTTTAAACTCCACAAATTGAAACACATAACACTCAAGATTAAAGTCAAGGGTTGTAACGGGGCTAGGGGTATTGGCTAACAAAGAAAGGTAAAGGATAAAACAAACGTTCTTTAAACAATAGTAAGCAGAGCAATGAACTTGATACTTAGAATTCACTTTAGAGTGCAGAAAATAACTTTAAACACAAAGGGGAATACACATGCATACTTAGGGTCAAATGCAACGTTTTGGACCCTTTCTTCACTAACCAACAACTTAGAGCTCATTTTATGCTCTTCCAACTCCTTTTCATACTTTTCACAACTTTTTCTTTTTTTCTTTCTATTTTGCACGAATTTTTCTCTTTTTTTTTTCTTTTCTCCTAACCCGTGCCTCATTCAAGACTTTGGCACACCCATATATCAAGAATCCTTCCCCCACACTTGTTTTCTGCAATGCAATGATTAAAAGGAATTCATCTTGAGTTATGCTTTTACTATGCTTCAAGAACAAAGGTATGGGTGGTCCTACTCTAGGCTAGGTGAGGATAATGTGGGTTAACAAACAACATAGGCTAAACGAGGCTCAACGGGGTTAAACCTACAAAACACATGCATGGAATGATGGCTTTTTGGCTATGGTGGTAACTACTAACTTCATCTTGAATATGTGTTATGCAATTCAATAACATGTTTTGAATGAAATTGGCATGAGTTCTAGTATTTGGAACTAAATGATGAAACGCCTTCTAAGTAGTAACCAAGCAAAGAATAATGAGATCATGCAACGACTTTAGAAAACAAGAATGCACAGATTAATAACTCTCCAAATAAACGTTTAGGCTCAAGTCTCTCAAGGATGTAGCGTTAGTTTGAGTTTCTTCCTTCAAGCATGTTACAAAAACTGATTTTATCCTTTGTGATTACATGTGAATTCGTAAACTATAACTACAACCAAGTATAAACTGATGCTAACTAAGTAAGCACACAAATTAAAACCCTCTTGTGACAATTGTAGTAAAGATGCAAGTAGGGATCGTTCTAGACCGGGGATTAGGAGGGATTACTAAATCACTTGGAAACTGACTCAAAAACGTAAAACAAACGTTAAAAACACTAAACTAGACTCAAAGAATGCAAAACTAACAATAAAAACACTCAAACAAATCAAAAGACTCAAAGAATACAAAACACTTAAAAACACAAATTAAGACACTTTCTAACTAAATTAGACACTAAGGTAAAGGGGGATTTGAGATTTTTGACGAAAATAAATTAAATGCACAAATTGTAATTTAAAGGCAGAATTTAAATATGAATGTGATGAAATATGGAATGAATGCTAGCTAGAAGGTTCTTCTCCACACATGTCACACTTGCATACACTTTGATTTTCAGTTGGTCTTTCGATAAATTATGAAACTCAACGCCCCAAATTAACCGTGAATTGCACTAATTAACCCTCAGTTTTTCCACAAGTTATTAAGTTGGATGATTGCATACGACAACCCAAAACATTCCCTACAAGTTCCCTACATGAATTGCATAATAGAGATACAAGCAAGAATCATTAAGTTCTATGAAAAACATAAGCATTGACGAAGCATTCGTTACTATGATGAGCATGAAACTAGTGCCAAGAATTCATTCAACGCGATCGTTTTCAAGCGACCTTCACTACTTGTGATTATAAGATTGTAACTATTAGGTGAAACTCCCTTATAATCTAGCATCATATTCATGCATGAAAACTAAGCGTGCACTCTCAATCAACATACACAAATAAGTTATCAATCAAATAGATAAACGAATTGAATCCACAACTTATGAAATTCCAACCAAAAGTAATCAATTCATATTGCAAGCATAAACATGGTTTCGAATCACCCCCTAGCTAACTAGGGGGATTTAGCCTCTCATGTTCACAACAAGAAAAATAAAATTGAATTTAAACATAAAGAACAAAGGATGGATTACACCTAGAACGCCCAACGAATCCACTTGAATTTCTGCGCGATTTTAAGTCCTCTTCCTCCTTTCTTCTTGCTGCGGCAGAGAAGGTTTATTGTGTTTTTGGGTGATTTTCTGGTTTAGGAATGGGTTTAGGGAAGTGTGGTGGTGCGGCAAGGTGGTGGAATGATGGAGGAAAGGTTGTATGGTGGCTGGAATTTTTGGTGTTTGCTGCGGCAGATTAGGAAATATGGGATGGTGCTGCACGGCTGAACAGTTTTTGGGGAGCAATGGAATGTCACGGCTGAAGAATGAATTTCATGGGATGGTGCGGCTGGATGGTTTTTGCACGGATTAGGTTATGGTGGTGGCTAGCGGAATAGAATAATGGGATCTTAGGGTGGAATTAATGGGGGGGGGCCACGGGCAGAGATGAAAAATGGGTGCAGGTGCTGCGGATGGATCAATGGTAAAATATGGGAAAAAAATGGCTGAATAAAGAATGGAATTTAGGGTTATGGTCTGCACGGTTTTTGGGGGGGGATTAGGGTGAGAATAATAAAAAATGGCTGAATGGGTGCTACGGATTAGAGGGAGAATGAGTTGGTGGCTGCATGTTAAATAGAATTAGGGAGAATGTGGTTTTGCGGCTAGGGTTAGGAAAATGTATGATTTCAGAAAACTAACCCTAGCTTATTTAAAATTAAATCAAAGGCTTATGAAAATAGGAAATTAAAACATAAATATAAAGGTGCGGCTAGGAAGGGAAATAGGGCTAGGGCCTTGGTTTTGTGTCCTAAAGTGCCTATAAGGCCTTCAAAGTGGCTAGAAAATGCGGACGTTTAAGATTAGGAAAGGTTACCAAAACGGGAAACTTAGGGTCAACTTTCCTAAAATAGGAAGCCTTGTTTGAGTAGGATTCTTCGTTTTGGTAAGAATTCATCGTTGGCGTAGGAATTCGTCGTTTCTTCAAGTCTTCAACTCATTCATTCCTCTTTCGCTCCAAAAGACTCCAATTTGCATCTTCTTACACACTTTGGCCTTATAATCTGAAAATACACAAAAGTGGCCTTAAACACTAAAATAACTAAATAAACACAACATAAATGCACGACAACAAGCTAATTAAGTCGCATGAATATGCTCCTATCAAATTCCCCCACACTTAACTTTTGCTAGTCCTCGAGCAAAACAAAACAACTAAAGTAAACAAGAAGAAACAAAACAAACAAAACATAACCTAAACCTTCCAACATTTGCCTCAGGGATTTCCAATGAAACATGACATGTCAAAAATCATTACTCACATAGCTTTTAGTCTTCCTTCCCCTCAAGCACATACTTAATCGTAGTCACCATTCACTAGTTCGCATTTAATCAATTAAAACACATTTTGAATGTAGTAACATGCCTTAGAGAATTCCCTCAATTCCTCACTAGTTATGCACTCAATTTTCACTCAGATTTTCTGACTACACACCCTACACTAGTTATATGTGAGAAGATTGATGTAAACATGAAAAACTAGTACTCACATATGTTATAACAAAGAACGCAATTTCTGGAGTAATTAAACGTGTTTAGATATGATCTCATGAATGGAATGCTACTACTTAGATGCGAGAACCAGTGACACAATATGCTCATACCAAATTCAAACTCCACAATTGAAATGCACAACACTCAAGATAGAAGTCAAGGGTTGTAACGGGGCTTGAGGTATTGGCTAACAACGAAAGGTAGGGATAAACAAAAGTTCTTTAAGCAATAGCAAGCAAAGTATTGAAATTAAGTCCTAGAATTCCCTTAGAATGCAGAAATCAACTTTTAGACAAATGGGGAAGATTCAAACAACTCTTAGGGCCTAATTCATTGTTTTGGGCCCTTACTTCAACAAACAATACTTTTCAACTCTTTTTCACTTCTTTTTCTTTTTTTTTTTTTTTTTTCTTTTCTTTTTTTTTTTTTTTTTTTTTTTTCTAACCATGCGTATGGCACATAAACTCACATGAATACACTTTCCCCCACACTTATTTTCTGCACACATTAATCAAAAGGAATTCATTGCTTACTATGCTTCAAAAACAAGGGTAAGGATGGTCCTAATCTAGGCTAGGTGAGGATAATGTGGGTTAACAAAGGAAGTAGGCTACACAAGGCTCAACGGGGTTAAATCCTACAAAACAAATGAAAAGGGAAATATGGCAATTTGGCTATGGTGTTCACTACACAACTTCATCTTGAATATGTGTTATGCAAATCAATGACATGCTTTGAATGAAATGGGCATGAGTTCTAGCATTTGGAACTAAGTGATGAAACACCTTCTAAGTAGTAACCAAGCAATGAATAATGAGATCATGCAACCACTTAGAAAACAATGATGAACAGATTACAACTCTCCAAATAACGTTTAGGCTCAAGTCTCACAGGGATGTAGCCTTAGTTTGAGTTCATTCCTTCAAGCATGTTACAAAAACTAATTTTTATCATTTGTGATTACATGTGAATTCGTAAACTATAACTACAAACAAGCATAAACCAAAGAGTATATCAAACGTCCAACCATGTTTGTAACTTTCTTTAACCATCATGCAATTAAAAACCGAATCCTCATCATTGCGTTGGAAGGTACCTACGACACAAACAAACACACAAAAACAACTCTTTTTGGGTTTTTCAAAACAATTTTTCAAATTTTTATGGAATTTTCGGATTTTTAAGTCAACACACACTCAAACACTCTAAAATAGCTTAAAAACACATAAAAACAGTGGGAAACAAGTTTAGACATGTTAGGTGGTAAAACCCTATGAATTTCATGCACAAAGATCTCAAAACAGAATGTTACCCCCCCACACTTAAACTAAACATTGTCCTCAATGTTTTAGACACAATTAAAAACATTACACATAACATAAAGTAAGCAACAAAGGAAAGGGTTTAGGGACGCAAATCTGAGTGTGGAACGATTCCCACGTTCTTCCTTTGTTGATTGCATGGGTTGCCTCCCAAGAAGCGCTTGCTTTAACGTCTTCCAGCTGGACGATGCTCCCTTGAAGGTTTATGGAACCCCACGGCATCGAGGGGTGCAACTACAATCTGTCCGACGAACCACTTCATGCTTTGGGTCCTTGAATGGAGTGGGATAATGATCCTTTCTTATTGTCGTGTTTTTCTTTTCTACATCAACACGAATTCTCCCACGATGTTTAATTCGATTCGGTACCTGCACCACACGAGGTAACAACCTATTAGTTGAAATGGGAATCGAATTTGGAATAGGTGGCTTACCTTTGTACGGCAAAGAAGTGGTAGCACAATGGACGGATGCACAAGGGTTGCTCATGGCCAATTGTGGTCATTTCAAGATTGGAGCCGTGCACTCCTTGTTCTCTACTCCAAGTTCTTTCTCGGTGGTAGTTCGAGAAACATCCTTCTTGATCTTTGTTGAACACTCCGTCCCTATGTGTTCAATTACATTAATGGCACAACAAGAACGAACATCATTAGTAGTCTCAATTGATTCAGGAATCTTAAAGTTAATCATATCACCACCAAAGGCCATAGTGACTGCTCCCTTGGCCACATCAATCTTGGTTTGAGCTGTTTTCATGAAAGGTCGTCCAAGCAAGAGTGGTGATGATGGAGAGTGTGCCGAATCTTCCATGTCAAGCACATAGAAATCTGCAGGAAAAATCAAATGGTCTACCTGCACCAAAACATCCTCCAAAACTCCTTTCGGGTATGCATTAGATCTATCAGCTAATTGAATAATAACACCATCCTTTTTAAGCTCTCCTAGATTCATAGATGCATAAACAGAATATGGCATGACATTAATTGAGGCACCTAAATCTAGCATGGCATGTTCGAACTTTGTATTTCCAATTACACAAGGAATAGTGAAACTACCTGGATCTTTGCATTTGGGAGGTAATTTGCGTTGCAAAATGGCAGAGACATTCTCACTTACATGAACCACCTCTTTTTCTTGAATCCGTTTCCTTGTTGTACAAAGCTTTTTCAAGAACTTCGCATACTTCGGGATTTGCTTGATTGCATCCAAAAGGGGTATGTTGACTTGAACTTTTCTAAATGTCTCTAGAACATCATTTTCCTCCTCTTCTTTCGTGGATTGCAAAAATCTGCTAGGAAAAGGAACATCGGGTGGAACAAAGTTAGAATTAATCAATTTTGACCCCAACTTACCTTTGGTGGCCGAATGAGATGAGTTGGGTGCATTAATGTCCCTTGATAGTTGCGGCAAGGGTGTTTGTACCCTTGCCGTGGGCTTGCTTGCATCCTCCTCTTCATGTTGCAGCTTTTCATCCTCTTCTTCGCTTGATTTTGGTGGTTGTGGGGTGGTTCCAACTTCCTTGCCACTTCTCAAGGTAATTGCGTTGGCGGTTTCAAAGCCTCCCTTCGGGTTTGGAATGGTCGAGCTAGGGAGCTTGCCTTGGTCTCGGAATTGCCCTACAAACTCCGCAATTTGGCCAATTTGCTTCTCCAATTGGTCCACCCTCTTTTCTTGATTCTGCATCGCTTTGGCTTGATTTTCTTGCCCCTGAGACAAATTCGTTAGTAACTTAAGAAGTGTATCATTATCTAACGTGTTACCTGAACTTGTTTGGGCAGGTTGTGGAGGTGCTTGTGTGGGGACGAATGGCTTGGTGAAGAAGCCCGGAGGTTGTTGCCTAAATTCCCCTTGTTGTAGTGGTTGTTGGGGCTCTCTCCATCTAAAGTTTGGGTGGTCTCTCCAACCCGGATTGTAAGTGTTAGAATATGGGTCGTTCCTCGGTTGGTTCTGACCCTGGAATCCAATCACGTTGGCGCTTTCCCATCCACCATTTTCTATGAGTTGCGGGCACTTCTCAGAAGCATGTCCTTGGATTGAACACACCCCGCATACAATCGGTCCTTGCATCCTCATGCCTTCGGCCATCTGAGACACAATGGAGGTAAGATTAGCTAACTGTGAATGAATATCAGGTGTAGAACTTACCTCATGCACTTGCTGCCGTGGGGGTCCTCTTTGGCCTACTCCCTCATATTGTTGAGCGTTCAACGCTCGGTTCGCGATCAAGACCTTGGCCGCCATGGGTGTCTTGTCCACCAATGCTCTACCCGCCGATGCGTCAAGCATTTGTCGTTCAATTGGCAGGAGCCCCTCGTAGAAGTATTGCAGAAGCAACTCCTCCTTCATCTGGTGCTGTGGACAAGAAGCAACAAGAGATTTAAAACGTTCATAGTACGTAGGAAATGACTCACCTTCATCTTGTTGAATGCCACTTATCCTTTTACGTAAAAGGATGATTCGAGAAGTTGGGAAAAACTTCTCCAGAAAGGCCCTCTTCATGCTCTCCCACGATGTGACGGTTCCGGGAGCTAAATCGTACAACCAATCCTTGGCTTTGTCCATCAAAGAAAATGGAAAAGCCTTCATCTTCAATATACTTCCGTCAACAGTAACGGGAGTCATACTAGAACAAACTACTTCAAATTCTTTCAAATGTTTGTTAGGATCTTCCATGGACAAGCCATGGTATTTAGGAATATGATGAAGCAAACTTGACTTTAATTCAAACTCATCCGTCTTACCTTGGGCAGCCGTGGGGTATTGAATGCACAAGGGTGCGGCATTATCCAAACCTGAGGCGGAAAGCTCCTTGAGTGTACGGTTGTCCACCGCCATGCCTTGGACTTCTTCAAATATCCCTGCCGTGGGTTCCTCAAAGATCCCTGCCGTGGGTTCTTCTTCCTCTTCTAGGCCTTGTTCGTCAAGCTCAGGTTCCGGGCTTGGCGGATTTGATTCGTGATGCTTCTTCCTTCGTCTCAAAGTCCTCTCAAAGTCACTGTCAAAGTCCGAGATACGCTTGCTTACTTAGTTAGCATCAAATTTTTGGCGCCGTTGCCGGGGATTAGGAGGGATTACTAAATCACTTGGAAACTGACTCAAAAACGTAAAACAAACGTTAAAAACACTAAACTAGACTCAAAGAATGCAAAACTAACAATAAAAACACTCAAACAAATCAAAAGACTCAAAGAATACAAAACACTTAAAAACACAAATTAAGACACTTTCTAACTAAATTAGACACTAAGGTAAAGGGGGATTTGAGATTTTTGACGAAAATAAATTAAATGCACAAATTGTAATTTAAAGGCAGAATTTAAATATGAATGTGATGAAATATGGAATGAATGCTAGCTAGAAGGTTCTTCTCCACACATGTCACACTTGCATACACTTTGATTTTCAGTTGGTCTTTCGATAAATTATGAAACTCAACGCCCCAAATTAACCGTGAATTGCACTAATTAACCCTCAGTTTTTCCACAAGTTATTAAGTTGGATGATTGCATACGACAACCCAAAACATTCCCTACAAGTTCCCTACATGAATTGCATAATAGAGATACAAGCAAGAATCATTAAGTTCTATGAAAAACATAAGCATTGACGAAGCATTCGTTACTATGATGAGCATGAAACTAGTGCCAAGAATTCATTCAACGCGATCGTTTTCAAGCGACCTTCACTACTTGTGATTATAAGATTGTAACTATTAGGTGAAACTCCCTTATAATCTAGCATCATATTCATGCATGAAAACTAAGCGTGCACTCTCAATCAACATACACAAATAAGTTATCAATCAAATAGATAAACGAATTGAATCCACAACTTATGAAATTCCAACCAAAAGTAATCAATTCATATTGCAAGCATAAACATGGTTTCGAATCACCCCCTAGCTAACTAGGGGGATTTAGCCTCTCATGTTCACAACAAGAAAAATAAAATTGAATTTAAACATAAAGAACAAAGGATGGATTACACCTAGAACGCCCAACGAATCCACTTGAATTTCTGCGCGATTTTAAGTCCTCTTCCTCCTTTCTTCTTGCTGCGGCAGAGAAGGTTTATTGTGTTTTTGGGTGATTTTCTGGTTTAGGAATGGGTTTAGGGAAGTGTGGTGGTGCGGCAAGGTGGTGGAATGATGGAGGAAAGGTTGTATGGTGGCTGGAATTTGTGGTGTTTGCTGCGGCAGATTAGGAAATATGGAATGGTGCTGCACGGCTGGACAGTTTTTGGGGAGCAATGGAATGTCACGGCTGAAGAATGAATTTTATGGGATGGTGCGGCTGGATGGTTTTTGCACGGATTCGGTTATGGTGGTGGCTAGCGGAATAGAATAATGGGATCTTAGGGTGGAATTAATGGGGGGGGGGCCACGGGCAGAGATGAAAAATGGGTGCAGGTGCTGCGGATGGATCAATGGTAAAATATGGGAAAAAAATGGCTGAATAAAGAATGGAATTTAGGGTTATGGTCTGCACGGTTTTTGGGGGGGGATTAGGGTGAGAATAATAAAAAATGGCTGAATGGGTGCTACGGATTAGAGGGAGAATGAGTTGGTGGCTGCATGTTAAATAGAATTAGGGAGAATGTGGTTTTGCGGCTAGGGTTAGGAAAATGTATGATTTCAGAAAACTAACCCTAGCTTATTTAAAATTAAATCAAAGGCTTATGAAAATAGGAAATTAAAACATAAATATAAAGGTGCGGCTAGGAAGGGAAATAGGGCTAGGGCCTTGGTTTTGTGTCCTAAAGTGCCTATAAGGCCTTCAAAGTGGCTAGAAAATGCGGACGTTTAAGATTAGGAAAGGTTACCAAAACGGGAAACTTAGGGTCAACTTTCCTAAAATAGGAAGCCTTGTTTGAGTAGGATTCTTCGTTTTGGTAAGAATTCATCGTTGGCGTAGGAATTCGTCGTTTCTTCAAGTCTTCAACTCATTCATTCCTCTTTCGCTCCAAAAGACTCCAATTTGCATCTTCTTACACACTTTGGCCTTATAATCTGAAAATACACAAAAGTGGCCTTAAACACTAAAATAACTAAATAAACACAACATAAATGCACGACAACAAGCTAATTAAGTCGCATGAATATGCTCCTATCATAAACCAAGGAGCAAATCAAACTTCCATCCATGTTTGTAACTTTCTTTAATAGTCATGCAATTAAAAACCAAATCCTCATCATTGTGTTGGAAGGTACCCTAAGACACAAACAAACACACAAAAACAACTCTTTTTGGCTTTTTCAAAACACTTTTTTCGATTTTTTTTCAAATTTTCGGATTTTTACTTCAACACAGACCAAAACAGCTTAAAACGCATTAAAAACACTTAAAAACAGTGAGAAACAACATTAGAAGTGATAGGTGATAGAATCCCACGAATTTTGCATAAAAACACTTGTTTACCCCCCCACACTTAAATCAAACATTGTCCTGAATGTTTCACACAAAGACTCACACAAAAAGCAAACAAATAACAAACAACTAAGCATGATAAAATAAAAAGTAAGGAGAAGGGTTTAGAAACGCAAATCTGGGTTTGGAGTGAAAGTTCCATCTTCTCCTTGTCGAATGCATGGGTTGCCTCCCAAGAAGCGCTTGCTTTAACGTCGTACAGCCGGACGATGCTCCCTTGAAGGTTTATGGAACCCCACGGCATGGAGGGGTGCAACTACAATCTGTCCGACGAACCACTTCATGCTTTGGGTCCTTGAATGGAGTGGGATAATGATCCTTTCTTATTGTCGTGTTTTGCTTTTCTACATCAACATGAATTCTCCCACGACGTTGAATTCGATTAGGTACCTGCACCACACGAGGTAACAACCTATTAGTTGAAACGGGAATCGAATTTGGAATAGGTGGCTTACCTTTGTACGGCAAAGAAGTGGTAGCACAATGGGTGGATGCACAAGGGTTGCTCATGGCCAATTGTGGTGCTTTCAAGGTTGGAGCCGTGCACTCCTTGTGCTCTACTCCAAGTTCCTTCTCGGTGGTAGTTCGAGAAACATCCTTCTTGATCTTTGTTGAATACTCCGTCCCTATGTGTTCAATTACATTAATGGCACAACAAGAACGAACATCATTAGTATTCTCAATCGATTCAGGAATCTTAAAGTTAATCATATCACCACCAAAGGCCATAGTGACTGCTCCCTTGGCCACATCAATCTTGGTTTGAGCTGTTTTCATGAAAGGTCGTCCAAGTAAGAGTGGTGATGATGGAGAGTGTGCCGAATCTTCCATGTCAAGCACATAGAAATCTGCAGGAAAAATCAAATGGTCTACCTGCACCAAAACATCCTCCAAAACTCCTTTCGGATATGCATTAGATCGATCGGCTAATTGGATAATAACACCATCATTTTTAAGCTCTCCTAGATTCATCGATGCATAAACAGAATATGGCATGACATTAATTGAAGCACCTAAATCTAGCATGGCATGTTCAAACCTTGTATTACCAATTACGCAAGGGATAGTGAAACTACCTGGATCTTTGCATTTAGGTGGCAGCTTTCTTTGCAACATTGCAGAGACATTCTCACTTACATGTACCACCTCTTTCTCCCGAATCCGTTTCCTTGTTGTACAAATCTTCCTTAAAAACTTAGCGTACTTCGGAATTTGCTTTATTGCATCAAGGAGCGGGATATTGACATGCACCTTCCTAAACGTCTCCAGGATGTCTTTTTCATCCTCCTCTGTCTTAGATTGCATAAACCTGCTAGGAAAGGGGACATTTGGAGGAATAGCATTAGAAATAATCGAACTTGGAACATCCTTACCCTTGGAAGCCGAATGGTGTAGTTGAGGTGGCTGCGGCATGGTGTCTCCTACCCTTGCCGTGGCTTGTTCTTGCTCCCCCTCCTCAAATTGCAACTTTTCATCTTCCGTTGGGGCAGATTTAGAGAGTTGTGAGGCCGTTCCAACTTGTTTCCCACTTCGCAACATGATTGCTTTGGCAGATTCGAATCCTCCCTTCGGGTTGACAACGGTTGAACTAGGCAACTTGCCTTGCTCTCTAAATTGGCCCATGAACTCAGCCATTTGTCCCACTTGTCTCTTCAATTCAGTCACCTCTCGAGCTTGATTTTGCACTTCATTGGCGTAATTGTGCATGTCCTTTGCTTGTTTTTCTTGCCCCTGCGCCAATTGAGTTAGTAATTGAATAACTTGAGAATTATCAAAAGACGAACCTGAGTTGTTTTGGGACAATGGTGGTGGGTTGGATTGGTATGGCCGTGGGAACCCAGGGGGGGTTTTGTTGAAATCCCCTTTGTGGTGCAGATTGTTGGGGTTGTTGTGGCTCCCTCCATTTGAAATTTGGATGATCTCTCCAACCGGGATTGTATGTGTTAGAGAAAGGGTCACTCCTTGGTTGGTTTTGGTTCCCATAACCCACGGCATTGGCAGATTCCCACCCTCCATTCTCAATCAATTGAGGGCACTTGTCGGTGAGATGTCCATTCATGGAGCACACGCCACAAACAGCCACACTTTGTACCTTTGGTATTTCAACCACCTGCGAAAGAAGAGAAGTAAGATTAGCCATTTGATTTTGAAGTTCGGAAATAGCACTTACCTCATTCACTTGTTGCTGCCGTGGCATGTCTCTTTGCCCAAGTCCTTCATATTGTTGTGCATTTAGCGCTCGGTTGGCAATTAGGGTCTTTGCAGCCACCGGGGTTTTGTCTACCAAAGCACCTCCCGTTGAAGCATCTAGCATTTGTCTCTCAAGTGGAAGTAGTCCTTCACAGAAATATTGAATCAAAAGCTCTTCCTTCATTTGATGTTGTGGGCATGATGCAACTAGAGCCTTGAAACGTTCATAGTATGCTGGGAATGATTCGCCTTGGCCTTGTTCAATTCCACTAATTTTCTTCCTTAAAAGAATAACTCTCGAAGTGGGGAAGAACTTCTCTAAAAATGCTCTCTTCATACTTTCCCACGAAGTGACCGTTCCAGGTGCTAATTCATAAAGCCAATCTTTAGCCTTTTCCAAAAGAGAGAATGGAAAAGCTTTCATCTTCAAAATACTCTCATCTACGGTGATGGGTGTCATGCTTGAGCATACTACTTCAAACTCTTTAAGATGCTTGTTTGGATCTTCCATGGACAGTCCATGGTACTTAGCAATGTGGTGCAACAAGCTTGACTTCAATTCAAATTCATCGGTCTTGCCTTGGGCAGCCGCGGGGTATTGAATGCATAATGGTGTGGCATTGGCCAACCCCGAGGCCGAAAGCTCTTTAATGGTCCGATTGTCCGCTGCCATAACTTCTTCTTCCACTTCTTCAAACTCAGATTCAGCCTCTGAACTTGAACTAGGTTCACTAGGTTCGGGATGCCTCCTCTTTCTTCTCAAATCACGTTCAAAATCGTCGTTAAACTCCAAGATATGTGCATGCACAGTTTGAGAACTCCGCGTCATGCACTAGTACCTAAAGCAAGGAAACAAACAAGTCAGAAACTAAAACTAATAACAAACAAATAACACACAAAAATAACTAAAAAGAAATAACAAGGGATTAGCAAAGTTGCTAATCCCCGGCAACGGCGCCAAAATTTGGTGTGAGATTTATACGCACACAAATTAAACCCTCTTTTTATCAATTGTAGTGAAGAATGTAAGTAGGGATCGTTCTAGACCGGGGATTAGGAGGGATTGTTAATCACTTGGAATTGACTCAAAAACGTAGAAACACAATATAAAACACTTTACTAGACTCAAAGAATGCAAAACTAAACTTTAAAACACCAAAACAAACCAAAAGACTCAAAACAGCACCAAAACACTCAAAACTGCCTTAAAAACACAATCTGGGCAGTTTTGAACACTAGACACAACTTTGGACGAAAATTGGTTTTAACTTGACCTAAGACACTTAAAAACACAAACTAAAGTGATTTCTAACTACTATGACTCAACAAAGTAAAGGGGGATTGGTTTTGGACGAATTTAAAAACAAAACTTAAAACTTTGTAAAACGAACAGATTTTAAAACGAATTTGGATTTAATGAATGTGATGGAAGCTAGCTAAGGGGTTCATCTCCACACATGTTATACTTGCACACAAAACGATTTCTAATTGCTTTTCAATAAACCATGAATTCTCAACGCCCCAGATTAACCGTGAATTGCACTAATTAACCCTCAGATTTTCCTAACGTTATTGAATTGGATGATTGCATACGACAACCCAAAACATTCCCCACAAGTCCCCTACATGATTGCATAATAGAGATACAAGCAAGAATCATTAAGTTCTATGAAAACCATAAGCATTGACGAAGCACTTGTTACTATGATTGCATGAAACTTATGCCAAGAATTTACTTAACGCGATTGAGATCATCAACCTTTACTACTTGTGAATATAATTCCATAACGATTAGGTGAAATTTCCTTATATCCTAGCATCCAATTTATGCATGAAAATTAAGCGTGCACTCTCAACCAACACACACAAATCAATGTAATTCACATAGATAAGTAAATTGAATTCACAACTTATGAAACACAATTAGAAGTAATCAGATCATATTGCAAGCATACACATGTGTTTCGAATCCCCCCTAGCCAAGGGGGGGGTTTAGTTCCTCATACGCACAAAACAAAGAGAATTGAAATTAAACATTGAAATCAAAGGAAAAGAAACACCTAGAAATTCCCGCGACGCGAACTTGAATTGCATGAACTTCCGAGCTTCCTTCTCCTCCTCCTTGGTGCGGCAAGGGTCTAGGGACAGGTTTTAGGGCCTTAGGTGTATGGATGTATGGTTATGGAGGGATGTAGTAGTGTTTAGGGGAAGGGGATGGTGCGGCAAAGGTCTAAAACTAAGGAAATGGGTCTTTGGTGGCTGCGGCAAGGGTGTGGAGAGGTTTGGACGAATTTTTGGAATGAATGAATGTGTATGAGAGGTGGTGCTCTGATCTAGGGGTTAATATGAGTATATATAGGCACTTAAAACCCTAGGGTAATCAGATATGGACTTGAATAACCCAAATCCACTAGGAAATAGGCTTAGAAATCAGAAATAGAGAGGGATAATGCTTCCTAGGTGCGGCAGGTAAGGGATAAGGTGATAAGGCTTCTAGAATGCCTTGCAAGGCAAGGGAAATCAGATTTCTAGAAGGGTTTGGGCGCCACCTTTGTAGGAGATAAGATAAGGTTCCTAGAATCATGATTTAAGTGCCAAATTTGTAGGGAAAAAGAGATAAGGGTGCGGCACCTTCTTAGGGATAATGTTTAGGGCTTCTAGAAAGCCTAAAACTAAGGGGAATTGGATAAAACCCACGGCAAGGATAGGATAGGGTTTCTAAGGCTCCTAGAAACCCTCCAAGATAAGGTAAAGTGCATGGCATCCCTATAGGATTAGGATAAGGTGTCCTAAATGGATAAGGTGCCCTAAATGGATAAGGACTCCTCATTGTACTTGGAAACTTTGCCTATTAGGATTAGGAAACCTTGTCTTCATCATTCCTTCTTCATCTTGGACTCCTTTTCCTTCTTGGACTTGGAAAACTTCTTTGTTGCTTCACTTGAGACCATTTGGATTTTGACTTTCCTACTTCAAGTAGGAAACCTTGTTTGAGTAGGAAACTTTGTTCTTCTAGGAATCCTAATTCAACTAGGAAACCCATTTCCACTAGGGGCTTTCCTACTTCAACTAGGAAACCTTGTTTAAGTAGGAAACATCATCTTCAAATCTTCAATTTCGTCCATCCTCTTGGCTCCAAGCATATGATGTCCATTCCAAGCTCTAATTTGCTCCAAAAGGCTCCAAAATGCATCCTTTTGCATACTTTGCCCTTAAATCCTGAAAATACATAAAACTAGCTTAAAAGACTACTTTACTAAGGAAAAACACTATAAATGCACAAGAACAAGCTAAACTAAGGTGCATAAATATGCTCCTATCATAGGGCCATGATTTTGTGTCCTAAAGTGCATACACGGCCTACAAAGTGGCTAGAAAATACGGACGTTTAGATTAGGAAAGGTTACCAAAACGGGAAACTTAGGGTTAACTTTCCTACTTCAAGTAGGAATCCTTGTTTGAGTAGGATTCCTCGTTTTGGTAGGAATTCATTGTTGGAGTAGGAATTCGTCGTTTCTTCAAGTCTTCAACTCATTCATTCCTCTTTCACTCCAAACGACTCCAATTTGCATCTTCTTGCACACTTTGGCCTTATAATCTGAAAATACACAAAAGTGGCCTTAAACACTAAAACAACTAAGTAAACACAACATAAATGCACGAGAACAAGCTAATTAAGTCGCATGAATATGCTCCTATCAAGGGCGACATTCCTATGGGTGTTTTGTAGGCGGTCCTATAAGCCCACAATGCATCCTCTAACCTCAAGCTCCAATCTTTTCTTGTTGGCCCAACCGTCTTCTCAAGAATCTGTTTTATCTCCCGATTCGACACCTCGGCTTGCCCGCTTGTTTGAGGATGATAGGGTGTCGAAACCCTATGTGTAACGTTGTACTTCTTGAGCAGTGCCTCGATTGTGCGATTACAAAAATGTGAACCTCCATCACTTATAAGGACTCGAGGCATTCCAAACCTAGCAAAAATGTTAGACTTCACAAAATCTGCAACCACTTTGGAATCGTTAGTTCGGGTGGCTTTTGCTTCCACCCATTTGGAAACATAATCCACCGCCAACAAGATATAGAGAAAACCATGTGATGAAGGAAAAGGACCCATAAAATCAATTCCCCACACATCAAATACTTCAACATAAAGTATAGGGTTTTGTGGCATTTAATCCTTAACACTTATATTACCCATTCGTTGACAACGATCACATGTAAGGCAAAATGTCCTAGCATCCCTAAAAATGGTTGGCCAATAAAACCCACATTCTAAGACTTTAAGGCAGTGCGTTGGGTGCCAAAATGTCCCCCACATGCATATGAATGACAAAATGTTAAAATAGATTGAAACTCAGATTCATTCACACAAGGTCTTACAATCTGATCGGGACAAAATTTCCAAAGGTATGGGTCATCCCAAACATAAAACCTAGCATCCTTTTCACCCTTTATTTCACCCTAGCCGACCTAATTCATGCCATCCATTCATTCATCAAACCATCTCAGCCATTCACTCATAAACCCTAAACTACAACCTTGCAGCCGCACCATATTCTCATTGATTCACATATTTTCATTCAGCCACAATACTCTCCCATTCTCTCCCTTTGTGCCGTAACCACCATCACCCAAGAACCATTCAACCCGTGCATTCCCTTTCCATTCCATCCATCTTCCACACACTCTCCACCATTCCCCACTCCATTCCACACATCCACACACCTTCCACCACCATTGCCGCACCACCAAACCTCCCTAAATCCATCCCTAACCCAGAAAATCATCCAAAAACACCATAAAACCTCTCTGCTGCAGCAAGGAAAGGAGAAAGAAGAGCTTGGACGCGCAGAAATTCAAGTGGATTCGTTGGGCGTTCTAGGTGTAATCAATCCTTTGTTCGTTATGTTTAAATTCAATTTTATTTCTCTTTCTGTGAACATGAGAGGCTAAATCCCTAGTTAGCTAGGGGGTGATTCGAAACCATGTTTATGCTTGCAATATGAATTGATTACGTTTGGTTGGAATTTCATGAGTTGTGGATTCAATTTGTTTAACTGTTTGATTGATAACTTATTTATGTATGTTTATTGAGAGTGCACGCTTAATTTTCATGCATGAATATGACGCTAGAATATAAGTGAGTTTCACCTAATAGTTATGAACTTCTAATCACAAGTAGTGGGGGTTGCTTATAAACAATCGCGTTAAATGAATTCTTGGCACTAGTTTCATGCTCATCATAGTAACGAATGCCTCGTCAACACTTATAGTTTTCATGATGCTTAATGATCTTTGATTGTATCTTTATTGTACTTTTCACGTAAAGGACTTTTGGAGAATGTTTTGAATTGCGTATGCGCTATCCATCCAATTCATTAACTTAAGGAGAACTTGACGGTTAATTTAAGCGGACCTAATTAACCCGGGGTGTTGAGTTTCATAATTTATCGAAAAACCAACTGAAAATCATCTTGTATGCAAGTGTAACATGTGTGGAGAAGAACCTTCTAGCTAGCATTCATCCATATTTTCATCACATTCATATTTACATTCTGCCCTTAATTACAATCTGTGCATTTAGTTTATTTTCGTCAAAACCTCAATCCCCCTTTACTTTAGTGTCCAATTTAGTTAGAAAGTGTCTTAGTTTGTGTTTATAAGTGTTTTGATTCAATTTATTACACAAATTCGTCCAAATTCACCAAAGTGCTCAAAACTGCCCAGAAAGTGTTTTTAAGGCAGTTTTGAGTGTTTTGGTGCTGTTTTGAGTCTTTTGGTTTGTTTTAGTGTTTTATTGTTTAGTTTTGCATTCTTTGAGTCTAGTTTAGTGTTTTAAACTTTATTTTACGTTTTTGAGTCAGTTTCCAAGTGATTGTGCAATCCCTCCTAATCCCCAGTTAAGAACGATCCCTACTTATACATATACTACAATAGTCACAAGAGGGTTTTAATTTGTGTGCTTATTTAGTTAGCATCAACCCGTGCATTCCCCCTCCATTGCAGCCACCATCCAACCTTGCCGCAGCCACTCCAACCATTCCCCACTCCATTCCACACCTCCACACACCTTCCACCACCCTTGCCGCACCACTAAACCTCCCTAAATCCATCCCCAACCCAGAAAACCATCCAAAAACACCATAAAACCTCTCTGCCGCAGCAAGGAGAAGAAGAAGGAGGAGCTTAGACACGCAGAAATTCAAGTGGATTCATTGGGCGTTTTAGGTGTAATCAATCCTTTGTTCTCTATGTTTAAATTCACTTTTATTTCTCTTTCTGTGAACATGAGAGGCTAAATCCCTACATAGCTAGGGGGTGATTCGAAACCATGTTTGTTGAGAGTGCACGCTTAATTTTCATGCATGAATATGACGCTAGAATATAAGTGAGTTTCACCTAATAGTTACGAACTTATATTCACAAGTAGTGGAGGTTGCTTATAAACAATCGCGTTAAATGAATTCTTGGCACTAGTTTCATGCTCATCATAGTAACGAATGCCTCGTCAACACTTATAGTTTTCATGATGCTTAATGATCTTTGATTGTATCTTTATTGTGCTTTTCACGTAAAGGACTTTTGGAGAATGTTTTGAATTGCGTATGCGCTAACCCATCCAATTCATTAACTTAAGGAGAACTTGACGGTTAATTTAAGCGGACCTAATTAACCCGGGGTGTTGAGTTTCATAATTTATCGAAAGACCAACTGAAAATCATCTTGTATGCAAGTGTAACATGAGTGGAGAAGAACCTTCTAGCTAGCATTCATCCATATTTTCATCACATTCATATTTACATTCTGCCCTTAATTGCAATCTGTGCATTTATTTTAATTTCGTCAAAACCTCAATCCCCCTTTACTTTAGTGTCCAATTTAGTTAGAAAGTGTCTTAGTTTGTGTTTATAAGTGTTTTGATTCAATTTATTACACAAATTCGTCCAAATTCACCAAAGTGCTCAAAACTGCCCAGATTGTGTTTTTAAGGCAGTTTTGAGTGTTTTGGTGCTGTTTTGAGTCTTTTGATTTGTTTTAGTGTTTTAAGTGTTTAGTTTTGCATTCTTTGAGTCTAGTTTAGTGTTTTAGACTTTATTTTACGTTTTTGAGTCAGTTTCCAAGTGATTTTGCAATCCCTCCTAATCCCCGGTTAAGAACGATCCCTACTTATACATATACTACAATCGTCACAAGAGGGTTTTAATTTGTGTGCTTATTTAGTTCGCATCAGTTATCAATCAAGCAGTTAAACGAATTGAATCCATATCTCATGAAATTCCAACCAAAGGTAATCAATTCATTTTGCAAGCATAAACATAGTTTCGAATCACCCCCTAGCTAATTAGGGATTTATCGTCTCATGTTCACAGAAAGAGAAATAAAATTGAATTTAAACATAAAGAACAAAGGATTGATTACACCAAAACGCACAACGAATCCACTTGAATTTCTGCGCGTCCAAGCTCCTCTTTCTTCTTCTCCTTGCTGCGGCAGAGATGGTCTAGGGAGGTTTTGGATGTTATTTTGGGTTGGGGATGGAGTTAGGGAAGTTTGGTGGTGCGGCAATATGATGGGAAGGTGTATGGAGGTGTGGAAGGTGGCTGGAATGGTTATGGTGGCTGCGGCAAGGTTGGATTGTGGCTGGAATTGGTGGTGAATACACGGATTGAATAGTTTGTTGGTGATGGTGGCTACGGCTGATGGGGGAGAATGGGAGGGAATGGTTGCGGCTTAGGGTGAATATGTAAAGAATGAAGAAGTGAATGAATGTGAGCGGCTAGGGTTAAATAAAGGGTGAAAATCTGAAAAGAATAAATGAGAGAAGAGAGACTAGGGTTAGAAAATAGGTGCGTCTGAGATGGTTTTGTGGCTGAATAGAATGAATGGATGAATCAAGAGGCTCTAAGGTGGACTAATAGGTGCGGCTAAGATGTGGAACTAGGGTTTTCTGAAATTCCAATCCTAATTTATTTTTGGTTAATTAAAATTAAGTTAAAAGCTTCTAGAATTAGGAAATAAAATCAGAAATTAAAGAGGGAATGATTAAAGGGTGCGGCTAGGGTTAGGTTAGGAGAAGGAAATAGGTTTTAAGTGCACAACATTGGACAAAAGTGCCCCCCCTTGCACGGCAAGGGAAGGGAATTAGGGTTAAGGCACGGCAAGGTTGTGTAATTGGGCTAGGGCCTTGGTTTTGTGTCCTAAAGTGCCTACAAGGCCTTCAAAGTGGCTAAAAAATACGGACGTTTAAGTTTAGGAAAGGTTACCAAAACGGGAAACCTAGGGTTAACTTTCCTAGTTCAAGTAGGAATCCTTGTTTGAGTAGGAATCCTCGTTTTGGTAGGAAATCATCGTTGGAGTAGGAATTCATCATTTCTTCAAGCCTTCAACTCATTCATTCCTCTTTTGCTCCAAAAGGCTCCAATTTGCATCTTCTTGCACACTTTGGCCTTATAATCTGAAAATACACAAAAATGACTTTAAACACTAAAATAACTAAGGAAACACAACATAAATGCACGAGAACAAGCTAATTAAGTCGCATGAATATGCTCCTATCACTCCTCAAGCACAATCATCCCAAACCAACTCAGGTACGTCTATGAATGATGATAAAACATATCAATTATTAACCACAATGGCACAGGGAATGCAGAACCAAGCAAAGGAGGTTAATGAGCTAAAGAAGCAAATGGGCCAAATGGCAGAATTTTTGGGACAATTTCGTGAAAATGGTAAGTTACCAAGCACTACGGTGGTTAATCCCAAGGGTGGTTTCGAATCTGCAAACGCTATCACACTAAGAAGTGGAAAAAAAGTGGGAAGCAAAGCACATGAACCTGCCCAAAACAAGGAAGATGAGAAGATACAAATTGAAGAAGAGGAGCAATCCTACCCCACGGCAAGGGTAGCACTGATGTGAGAATTATACGCACACAAATTAAAACCCTCTTGTGACAATTGTAGTATAAGTATAAGTAGGGATCGTTCTTAACCGGGGATTAGGAGGGATTGCAAAATCACTTGGAAACTGACTCAAAAACGTAAAATAAAGTTTAAAACACTAAACTAGACTCAAAGAATGCAAAACTAAACATTTAAAACACTAAAACAAACCAAAGGACTCAAACAGCAGCCAAAACACTCAAAACAGCCTTAAAAACACTTTCTGGGCAGTTTTGAGCACTTTGACTACTTTGGACGAAATTGGGTAATAAAATGAATCAAAACACTTAAAAACACAAACTAAGACTGATAGGAGCATATTTAGGCGACTTAACTAGCTTATTCTTGTGCATTTATGCTATTATTTCTTAGTTAATGTCGCATTACAACTCAATTTCGTGTGTTTGTAGGACCTATGGGGTAAAGTATCAAGAAAGGGCATTTTGGAGCAATTTTGGACACTATGTGGATAGCTTACATTTGGGCTAACATGGATGGACGAATTTTGACTTCAAGAGGCTAGAAATGTGATAAGAAGAAGGAGGAATAAGCTTGGGACAAAGTGGATAAGGTAGGAGCTCAAAAGAGGAAACATTATCCAAAACCTTATCTAACCTTATCCAACATTATCCAAAACCTTATCTAACCTTATCCAACATTATCCAAAATGAAGAAGGAATGATGAAGACAAGGTTTCCTAATCCTAATAGGCAAAGTTTCCAAGTACAATGAGGAGTCCTTATCCATTTAGGACACCTTATCCTAATCCTATAAGGATGCCATGCACTTTACCTTATCTTGGAGGGTTTCTAGAAGCCTTAGATGCCCTATCCTATCCTTGCCGTGGGTTTTATCCAATTCCCCTTAGTTTTAGGGCTTTCTAGAAGCCCTAAACATTATCCCTAAGTTTTGCCGCACCCTTATCCCTTTTTCCCTACAAATTTGGCACTTAAACCATGATTCTAGGAACCTTATCTTATCTCCTACAAAAGTGGCGCCCAAACCCTTCTAGAAATCTGATTTCCCTTGCCTTGCAAGGCATTCTAGAAACCTTATCACCTTATCCCATACCTGCCGCACCTAGGAAGCATTATCCATCTCTATTTCTGATTTCTAAGCCTATTTCCTAGTTGATTTGGGTTATTCAAGTCCATATCTGATTACCCTAGGGTTTTAAGTGCCTATATATACTCATATTAACCCCTAGATCAGAGGACCACCTCTCATACACATTCATCCATTCCATAAATTCGTCCAAACCTCTCCACACACTTGCCGCAGCCACCAAACACCTTTCTCCTTAGTTTTAGACCTTTGCCGCACCATCCCCTTCCCCTAAACACTACTACATCCCTCCATAACCATACATCCATACACCTAAGGCCCTAAAACCTGTCCCTAGACCCTTGCCGCACCAAGGAGGAGGAGAAGGAAGCTCGGAAGTTCATGCAATTCAAGTTCGCGTCACTGGAATTTCTAGGTGTTTCTTTTCCTTTGAATTCAATGTTTAATTTCAATTCTCTTTGTTTTGTGCATATGAGGAACTAAACCCCCCTTGGCTAGGGGGGGATTCGAAATACATGTTTATGCTTGCAATATGATTTGATTACTTCTAATTGCATTTCATAAGTTGTGAATTCAATTTACTTATCTATGTGAATTACATTGATTTGTGTGTGTTGGTTGAGAGTGCACGCTTAATTATCATGCATAAATTGGATGCTAGGATATAAGGAAATTTCACCTAATCGTTATGGAATTATATTCACAAGTAGTAAAGGTTGATGATCTCAATCGCGTTAAGTAAATTCTTGGCATAAGTTTCATGCAATCATAGTAACAAGTGCTTCGTCAATGCTTATGGTTTTCATAGAACTTAATGATTCTTGCTTGTATCTCTATTATGCAATCATGTAGGGGACTTGTGGGGAATGTTTTGGGTTGTCGTATGCAATCATCCAATTCAATAACGTTAGGAAAATCTGAGGATTAATTAGTGCAATTCACGGTTAATCTGGGGCGTTGAGAATTCATGGTTTATTGAAAAGCAATTAGGAATCTTTTTGTGTGCAAGTATAACATGTGTGGAGATGAACCCCGTAGCTAGCTTCCATCCCATTCATTAAATCCAAATTCGTTTAAAATCTGTTCGTTTTACAAAGTTTTAAGTTTTGTTTTCAAATTCGTCAAAATCAAAATCCCCCTTTACTTAGAGTGTCAAATTAGTTAGAAATCACTTTAGTTTGTGTTTTTAAGTGTCTTAGGTCAAGTTAAAACCAATTTTCGTCCAAGTTGTGTCTAGTGCTCAAAACTGCCCAGATTGTGTTTTTAAGGCAGTTTTGAGTGTTTTGGGGCTGTTTTGAGTCTTTTGGTTTGTTTTGGTGTTTTAAAGTTTAGTTTTGCATTCTTTGAGTCTAGTATAGTGTTTTACATTGTGTTTCTACGTTTTTGAGTCAAATCCAAGTGATTAACAATCCCTCCTAATCCCCGGTCCAGAACGATCCCTACTTACATTCTTCACTACAATTGATAAAAAGAGGGTTTAATTTGTGTGCGTATAATTCTCACGTCAGTAAACAAGTGTTTTTATGCAAAATTCGTGGGATTCCATCACCTATCACTTCTAATGTTGTTTCTCACTGTTTTTAAGTGTTTTTAGTGCGTTTTAAGCTGTTTTGGTGTGTGTTGAAGTAAAAATCCGAAAATTTGAAAAAAAAATCGAAAAAAGTGTTTTGAAAAAGCCAAAAAGAGTTGTTTTTGTGTGTTTGTTTGTGTCTTAGGGTACCTTCCAACACAATGATGAGGATTTGGTTTTTAATGCATGACTGTTAAAGAGAGTTACAAACAATGATGGACGTTTGATTTGCTCCTTGGTTTATGCTTGGTTGTAGTTATAGTTTACGAATTCACATGTAATCACAAAGGATAAAATCAGTTTTTGTAACATGCTTGAAGGAAGAAACTCAAACTAACGCTACATCCCTGAGAGACTTGAGCCTAAACGTTTATTTGGAGAGTTATTAATCTGTGCATTCTTGTTTTCTAAAGTCGTTGCATGATCTCATTATTCTTTGCTTGGTTGCTACTTAGAATGCGTTTCATCACTATAGTTCCAAATACTAGAACTCATACCCGTTTTATTCAAAGCATGAAATTGATTAGCATAACAAATAACAAGATGAAGTTGTGTAGTAGTCACCACCATAGCCAAATAGCCGAATCCACCCTTGTCATTTGTATTGTAGGTTTAAACCCCTTTGAGCCTTATTTAGCCTATTTTCTTGTTAACCACATCATCCTTACCTAGCCTAGAATAAGACTTTCCATACCCTTGTTCTTGAAGTATAGTGGAGCATAACTTAGAAGGAATTCCTTTTGAGTGACATTTGTGCAGAAAACAAGTGTGGGGGAAGGGATTTTGTGAGTGTGTGTGTGCCAAAGTCTTAAAAGGGGGCACGGGAAAAAGAAAGAAAAAAAAAAAAAAAAAAAAAAGAAAACGAAAGAAAAAAAAAATCGTGAAAAACAAGAAAAAGAAGAAGAAAAGAAAAAAAAGGAGTGAAAATAAGTGAGAATGAACTCACAAGTGATGATTGTTGAAGAAAGGGTCCAAAAAGTTTGAATATGGCCCTAAGTTTTGTGTGATTTCCCCTTGGGTGTTCAAAAATTGACTTCTGCGTTCTAAAGGGAATTCTAAGTGCCTAATTCAATACTTTGCTCACTATTGCTTTAAGAACGTTTGTTTCCTCTACCTTTCGTTGATAGCCAATACCCTAGCCCCGTTACAACCCTTTGACTTCCGTCTTGATTGTTATGTGTTTCAATATGTGGAGTTTAGAATTGGTTTGAGCATATGGTATCCCTGGTTCTCGCGTCTAAGTAGTAGCATTCCATTCATGAGATCATATACATGTCATTGTCATAATTCCAGAAAATGCTTTCCTTGTTATAACATATGTGAATGTTCGTCTACATGTTTACATCAATCTCCTCACATATACCTAGTGTAGGGAGTGTAGTTAGAAAATCTGAGTGAAAACAGAGAGTATATCCGGTGAGGAATTGAGGGAATTCTCTAAGGCATGCTACTGCATTCAAAATGTTGTTTTAATTGATTAAATGCGAGCTAGTGAATTGTGACTATGATTAAGTATGCTCGAGGGTAAGGATTGCTTAAATCTATGTGAGTGGTGATATTTGACATGTCATGTTTCATTGGAAATCCGTGAGACGAACGTTGGAAGGTTTAGATTATATGTTTTGTTTCTTTTGTTTGTTTGTTTTGCTCGAGGACTAGCAAAAGATAAGTGTGGGGGAATTTGATAGGAGCATATTTAGGCGACTTAACTAGCTTATTCTTGTGCATTTATGCTATTATTTCTTAGTTAATGTCGCATTACAACTCAATTTCGTGTGTTTGTAGGACCTATGGGGTAAAGTATCAAGAAAGGGCATTTTGGTGCATTTTGGAGCAATTTTGGACACTATGTGGATAGCTTACATTTGGGCTAACATGGATGGACGAATTTTGACTTCAAGAGGCTAGAAATGTGATAAGAAGAGGAAGGAATAAGCTTGGGACAAAGTGGATAAGGTAGGAGCTCAAAAGAGGAAACATTATCCAAAACCTTATCTAACCTTATCCAACATTATCCAAAACATTATCCAAACCTTATCTCATCTTATCCTATCCAAACCTTATCATGTCTTAATCCTAATTGCATGGGGACCTAAATGGATAATTCTAGAACTTATTTCTAGAAGAATCCTAGTCTAGAAGGCCCAAATCAGCCACAAAACCCATTCTTTCTATAAGCCCTAGAAAAGTGGTGCCCCAAACCTTTCTAGAAGGCTTGGCCTTGCCTTGCAAGCCAAGCAAACGTCTCCCCTAAATCAGCCGCACCTCCCTAGGCCCAATCCCTTTGGGATTCAGATTTCCAAGGCCTAATCCTTGTGGATTTGGGTATACAAATCCTTTTATAAAACTATGTGGGCCAAAAAAAAAAACCTCTTCCTAAGTGGATTTGACAACCCATGGCCGAATTCTAGGGCCCTAATCCATAAAATCTGTTAAGTCCAACCCTAATCTACTTAACCCTAGGACTATATAAGCATTCTTTCAGCCAAAAATTCGTACCACACCTTATGCTAGACAGAAAACCCTTGTGCCGCACCTTCATTCTCCATTCTAAGCCTCCATACACCTCCCTACACATCCATACACTTCTGCCGCACCCTTCCCCACCATAATCAACCATCCTCCATCCCTCTAAACAAGGAAAAACCATCCAAAACCACCAATTCCAGCACCTACACTTTGTGCCGCAGCAAGGAGGAGGAAGAGGAGCCAATCTGTGCATCGAATCCATCTTGGAATTGCTGAGCATTTAGGTGTAATCTTTCTTATGATTTCAATGTTTAAATTCAATACTTTTTGTTGTGCAAGCATGAGGAACTAATCCCCCCTTTGGCTAGGGGGGAATTTCGAAACCATGGTTGTATTTGCATGATGATTTGATTACTTTCAGTTGTGATTTCATGAATGATGAATTCAATTTGCTTATCTATTTTAATTAAAACTTGCTTATGTATATGAATTGAGAGTGCACGCTTGATTTGCATGCATAAACATGATGCTAGGGTATGAGGGAACTTCACCTAATCATTGGGAACTTATATTCATGAGTAGTTAAGATTGTTGGTCACAATTATGATAAGTGAATTCTTGGCATAAGTATCATGCGCTTTCATAGTTACGAAAGCCTCGTCAACACCTATGATTTCCATAGAATCTAATGATCTTTGATTGTCTTTCTTTTATGCGCTTTCATATAGAAAACTTTTAAGGAATAATTTGATTGAAATGCGCCAATTCCATTCAATTCAATGACCTAAGGGAAATCTGAGAGTTAATTTAAGCGTACCTAATTAACTTGGGGTGTTGAGGTTCATGAATTCATTGATTAAGCAACTGGAAATTGTATTATGTGTAAGTATGCCATGTATGGAGAAAAACCTCCTAGCCATCTCACCATCCACTTAATTCCATCAAATTCGTCCAAATCTGCCTAGTTTACATATTTGTTTTGTTTTGTTTATTTTCGTCCAAAACCAAATCCCCATTTATTCTAGAGTGTCTAATTGGTCCAAATATGTTTTAGATTGTGTTTTTAAGAGTTTTGAGTCAAGTTAGAACCAATTTTCGTCCAAGTTTGTGTTTAGGCTCAAAACTGCCCAGATTGTGTTTTTAAGGCAGTTTTGAGTGTTTTCAGCCTATTTTGAGTCTTGTGAACGTAGTTGAGTCTTTTACGTGAGTTTAAGTGTTTGAAAGGTTAATTTTAGTTATTTGAGTTAGTTTAGAGTGTTTAGCAAGCCCTCCTAATCCCCGGTGTAAGAACGATCCCTACTTATTTATATGCTACAATTGTCAAAAGAGGGTTAATTTGTGTGTGAAGTTAATTTTCGCATCAAAGACACTTTCTAACTAAGTTGGACACTAAAGCAAAGGGGGATTGAGTTTTTGATGAAATTAAATAAAATGCACAGAATGTAATTCAAACAGATTGTAAAGATGAATTTGATGAAAATATGGATGAAATGCTAGCTAGAGGGTTCTTCTCCACACATGTCACACTTGCACACAAAACGATTTCTAATTGCTTTTCAATAAACCATGAATTCTCAACGCCCCAGATTAACCGTGAATTGCACTAATTAACCCTCAGATTTTCCTAACGTTATTGAATTGGATGATTGCATACGACAACCCAAAACATTCCCCACAAGTCCCCTACATGATTGCATAAGAGAGATACAAGCAAGAATCATTAAGTTCTATGAAAACCATAAGCGTTGACGAAGCACTTGTTACTATGATTGCATGAAACTTATGCCAAGAATTTACTTAACGCGATTGAGATCATCAACCTTTACTACTTGTGAATATAATTCCATAACGATTAGGTGAAATTTCCTTATATCCTAGCATCCAATTTATGCATGATAATTAAGCGTGCTCTCTCAACCAACACACACAAATCAATGTAATTCACATAGATAAGTAAATTGAATTCATAACTTATGAAACGCAATTGGAAGTAATCAAATCATATTGCTGATAGGAGCATTTTTATGCGACTTAATTGGCTTGTTCTCATGCATTTATGTTGTTTTTCCTTAGTTAGTTTAGTGTTTAAAGTCATTTTCATGTAATTTCAGGTTTTAGTGTCAAAGTATGCAAAAAGAAGCAATTTGGAGCATTCTAGAGCATTTTTGGGCCAAGATTGAATAGTGCAAGCATGGAGGCATGAGGATGGACGAATTTGAAGGCTTGAATTCAGTTAGGGAGCTGCAAGGGGGCCTAAAAACCTTATTTCTAGAAGGCTTTATCTATTCACACATGGTGCCTAATTTCTGTATTGGAAGAACAAGCCGTCCTAGCTTGTCACTAGCCGTCCTAGCTTGTCACTAGCCGTCCTACCTTGTCTCCTAGCCGTCCTAGCTTGTCTCCTAGCCGTCCTAGCTTGTCACTAGCCGTCCTAGCTTGTCTCCTAGCCGTCCTAGCTTGTCTCCTAGCTGTCCTATCTTGTCTCCTACCTTGTCCAAGCCGTCCTACCTTGTCCAAGCTACACACACATATCCTTTAAGTGTTTCATGTATAGAATTTCTGGTACAAAACCTTTTGGTTTCAACTAAGTTCTAAACCTTTCCTAGCCCTATAAATAAGGCTTTGTAGCAAGGCACTAAAGGGGGATCACTCATTCACCCAATTTTCGTCCATTCATCTAGACACATCACTCTACACATCCTAAAATCCTAGAAACACAATTCCAACCAAACACTACACCTTGCCGTGCCTATCCTCCATCCAATTCCATAATCCCTGATCCTAAAACACATCCCAACCATCCCTTCCACCTTTGTGCCGTAGCAAGGAGAAAGAAGGAAGGACTCTTGGATGCTCAAGCTTCGTCGTTGGTGCATTCTAGGTGTAATTCGTTTTATGATTTCAATGTTTAATTTATTTTCCTTTCATTTTGCTATGAACATGAGTGGCTAAACCCCTATTGGTTAGGGGTGATTTCGAAGCCATAACTATGTGTGCAAGATGATTTGATAAATTCCAGTTATGAGTTCTTGAATCGTGAATGCAATTGGCTTAACTGTGCGAGTAATAACATATTTGTGTTTGTTAATTAGGGGTCGACACATAATTGGCTTGCATGAATATGATGCTAGAATATAAGTTTGTTTCACATAATTGTCACACACTTATATTCACAAGTAGTGAAGGTTGCTAGTCACAATCGCGTTAAGTTCAATTCCTAGCATAAGTGTCATGATGTCATAGTCACAAGTGCTTTGTCAATGCTTATAGTTTTCATTGAACGTAATGATCTTTGATTGTATCTTTATTATGATGTCATGTAAGGAACTTTTGAAGAATGCTTTGGGTTGTCGTATGATGTCATCCAATTCAATAACACAAGGAAAACTTGAGAATTAACTAGTGATGTCACGGTTAATTTGGGGCATTGTCATTCATAATTCTATGAAGGAATAACTGGAAATTGAGTCATTTGCATACTTGTCATGTGTGGAGAAAGAACCCCTAACTAGTCCATCATCCATTAAAAACCCCAAAAACGTTTCAAAATCAGTTTTACTTTGCAATCTGTTTTCTCAACTTTAATTTCGTCCAAATCAAATCCCCCTTTACTTTGAAGTCTCAATTTAGTTAGAAATTGTTTTGGTTCATGTTTTTAAGTGTTTTGAGTCAAGTTTTCAACCAATTTCGTCCAAATTAGTGTAGGTGCTCAAAACTGCCCAGAAAGTGGTTTTTAGGCAGTTTTGAGTCTTCTAGTTGCTGTTTTGAGTTTTTGTTTTGTTTTAGTGTTTTAACTTTGGTTTTTCATTCTTTGAGTCCAAATTAGTGTTTTTAACTTTGTTTTGGAGTTCTTAGGTCAGTTTTCAAGAGTTTAGCAATCCCTCCTAATCCCCGGTTTTGAACGATCCCTACTTACATACTTTGCTACAATTGTCAGAAAAGGGTTTAATTTGTGTGCTTAATATATTTCGCATCAAATTTTTGTCGCCGTTGCCGGGGATTAGCAACTTTGCTAATCCCTTGTATTGTTTTTGTTTCATTTATTTCACTTTGTTTCTGATTTTGTTTTAGTTTCTGACCTATTTTTGTTTCTTGTTTTTTAGGTACTAGTGCATGACGCGGAGTTCTCAAACTGTGCATGCACATATCTTAGACTTTAACGACGATTTTGAACGTGATTTGAGAAGAAAGAGGAGGCATCCCGAACGTAGTGAACCTAGTTCAAGTTCAGAGGCCGAATCTGAGTTTGAAGAAGTGGAAGAAGAAGTTATGGCAGCGGACAATCGTACCATTAAAGAGCTTTCGGCCTCAGGATTGGCCAATGCCGCACCATTATGCATTCAATACCCCGCGGCTGCCCAAGGCAAGACCGATGAATTCGAGTTGAAGTCAAGCTTGTTGCACCACATTCCTAAATACCATGGGCTTTCCATGGAAGATCCAAACAAGCATCTTAAAGAGTTTGAAGTAGTTTGTTCAAGCATGACTCCCGTCAATGTTGACGGAAGTATTTTGAAGATGAAAGCTTTTCCATTCTCTTTAATGGATAAAGCTAAGGATTGGTTATACGAGTTGGCTCCTGGCACTGTCACTTCATGGGAGAGTATTAAAAGAGCGTTTTTGGAGAAGTTTTTCCCAACTTCTCGCATCATTCTTCTTCGTAAAAAAATAAGTGGAATTCAACAAGATGAAGGTGAGTCTTTTCCTACATACTATGAACGTTTTAAATCACTTGTCGCTTCTTGTCCACAGCATCAGATGAAGGAGGAGCTACTTTTGCAATACTTCTACGAGGGCCTCCTACCATTAGAACGTCAAATGCTCGATGCCTCGGCAGGTGGAGCATTAGTGGACAAAACACCTATGGCTGCCAAGACCTTGATTTCTAATCGAGCGTTGAACGCTCAACAATACGAAGGAGTAGGCCAAAGAGGACCCCCACGGCAACATGTTCACGAGGTAAGTTCTACTTCCGACGTTAATTCACAATTGGCTAATCTTACTTCTATTGTGTCTCAGTTGGCCGAAGGCATGAAGATGCAAGGACCAATTGTATGTGGCGTATGTTCTATGCATGGACATGCCTCTGAAAAATGTCCACAGTTGATTGAAAATGGTGGATGGGAAAGCGCCAATGCAATTGGGTTTCAAGGCCAAAACCAACCAAGGAACGATCCTTATTCCAACACATATAATCCCGGTTGGAGAGACCACCCAAATTTCAAATGGAGGGAGCCCCAACAATCTCAAAACCAAGGAGGCTTTAGGCAACAACCCCCTGGGTTCTTTCCCAAAACCTACGGCCCACCCCAAAATCAAGCCCAATCCGGCCCAAGTGTCTCAGGTACGTCTCTTGACAATGATGCACTTCTTAAGATACTAACTAAGTTGTCTAATGGGCAGGACGATCAAGCTAAGGCTATGCAAAACCAAGACAAAAGGGTGGATCAATTGGAGAAACAAATGGGGCAAATTGCCGAGTTTATGGGGCAGTTTCGTGAACAAGGAAAGCTCCCTAGTTCCACCGTTCCAAATCCAAAGGGAGGTTTCGAAAGTGCAAAGGCCATAACCTTGAGAATTGGAAAAGAGATTGGGGCAGATCCTACACCATCACAATCAGGTCCCAAAGGTGATGAAAACTTGCAAATTGAAGAGGAAGAATCAAGCAAACCCACGGCAAAGGTGGGAGAGTCTTTGCCACAAGTTCCTAGTGCCCCAAAACTGTCTAATTCGGCCAAAAAGGGTAAGAATGTGTCAAATTCGGTTTCTACTAATGCTTTTCCTTCGAATGCTCCTTTTCCTAGTAGGTTTATGCAAACAAGGAAGGAAGAAGCTGAAAAGGACATCCTTGAGACATTTAGGAAAGTTCAAGTGAACATACCCTTGTTGGATGCAATCAAGCAAGTCCCTAGATACGCCAAGTTTTTGAAGGAGTTGTGCACCACTAGGAAGAGGATGTCGACCAAGGAAGTGGTAAAAGTAGGTGAGAATGTGTCCGCCATCTTGCAACGCAAACTACCTCCCAAATGCAAAGATCCAGGTAGTTTCACCATTCCTTGTGTCATAGGTAACACTAGATTTGAATCTGCCATGCTTGACTTAGGTGCCTCTATAAATGTTATGCCATATTCCATATATGCATCTATGAACCTAGGAGCATTGAAAAAGGATGGTGTTATCATACAATTGGCTGATAGATCTAATGCCTATCCAAAGGGAGTTTTGGAAGATGTTTTGGTGCAGGTTAATTATTTGATCTTTCCGGCGGATTTCTATATCCTTGAGATGGATGAATCGGATCATGCACCCTCGCTGCCCATTCTACTTGGAAGGCCATTCATGAAAACGGCCCGGACTAAGATTGACGTGTTTAATGGAACTTTGTCCATGGAATTTGATGGGGAAGTTGTTAATTTCAATCTTTCCGATTCTATTAAGTATCCTAGTGAAGATCATTCATGTTTCTCTATTGATACTGTTGACTCTTTGGCGCAGGGATACCTTGAAGATTTGAATGATGATATGCTTGAAAAAGTCATTACAAGTGGTGTAGAAGTCAAAACCAAGGGAGCAACATCCATGCAACCCCACGGCACAAATACACTATCCTATGTCGTGCATCCTAGTGAGGATTTTCTTGAAGTAGTTGCTGCCCTTGAGTCATCACCAATACATGATGGTAAGTTTCCTAACAAAAAGTCCATTCCCATTTTGACTAACAAGTTGCTTCCATCCATAATTCAGGCACCTATCCTTGAACTCAAACCTTTGCCAAGCCATTTGAAGTACATTTTCTTGGGAGAAAATGAGACACTGCCTGCCATCATATCATCATCCCTCACGGCACAAGAGGAGGAAAAACTCATGCATGTGTTGAAGGAGTACAAATCTGCCCTAGGATGGACATTGGCCGATATCAAAGGTATAAGCCCCACAACTTGTATGCATCACATATTTCTTGAGGAGGGGACCAAACCAACTAGAGAGGCTCAACGCCGTCTTAACCCTCCAATGATGGAAGTTGTGAAAAATGAGATAATCAAACTTCTTGATTGTGGAGTCATTTATCCTATCTCCGATAGTCGTTGGGTTTCACCTATCCAATGTGTGCCTAAGAAATCCGGAGTGACGGTTGTGGAGAATGCCGAGAATGAGCTTGTACCCATGAGAATCCAAACCGGTTGGCGTGTATGCATCGATTATAGGAAGATAAATGCCACCACAAGGAAGGACCACTTCCCATTGCCGTTCCTAGATCAAATGTTGGAAAGGTTAGCGGGTCATTCTTTTTATTGCTTTCTTGATGGATATTCAGGTTATAATCAAATTGTCATTGCCCCGGATGATCAAGAAAAGACCACTTTTACTTGTCCCTTTGGAACATTTGCATATCGACGCATGCCATTTGGTTTGTGCAATGCCCCTGCCACGTTTCAAAGGTGTATGGTAAGCATATTTTCTGATTATGTTGAAAGGATTATTGAGATATTCATGGATGACTTTAGTGTTTTTGGTGATTCTTTTGATAAATGCTTGGATAATCTCACTTTAATCTTGAAACGTTGTGTTGAAACAAACCTTGTTTTAAATTGGGAAAAATGCCATTTTATAGTTAAACAAGGTATTGTTTTGGGTCATATAATCTCTGAAAAAGGAATTGAAGTTGATAAGTCTAAAGTAGATCTTGTACGCTACTTACCCTCTCCTACTTCGGTTAGAGAGGTTCGTTCTTTTCTTGGTCATGCAGGATTCTATAGACGATTTATCAAGGACTTTTCCAAGATTGCACAACCCCTATGCCACCTCCTCAAAAAAGATGTGTCTTTTGAGTTCAACGAGGCATGCGAGAAGTCATTCAAGCATCTCAAAGAGCTCCTAACCACGGCACCCATCATAACTCCCCCGAATTGGTCCATTCCATTTGAATTAATGTGTGATGCCTCGGATTATGCACTTGGGGCTGTTTTGGGTCAAAGGAAAAATAAACAGTCACATGTTATTTATTATGCTTCCCGCACTTTAAATGATGCTCAATTGAATTATTCTACGACCGAAAAAGAACTCTTGGCGGTTGTATTTGCTTTAGATAAGTTTAGATCATATCTTATTGGCACTAAAGTAATTGTTTTCACTGACTATGCAGCCTTGAAGTATCTTTTCACCAAAAAGGAGGCCAAACCAAGGCTCATTCGTTGGATGCTCCTACTTCAAGAGTTCGATATTGAAATTAGGACAAGAAAGGTTGTGAAAACGTGGTGGCTGACCACTTGAGTAGATTGGTGCGTGAAGAAGAGTCCTTCCCCATTTTTGAGACGTTTCCGGATGAACAACTTCTGTCCATTGAGGTAAGTACCCCTTGGTATGCCGATTTGGTCAATTTCTTGGTGACTAAGCAAGTTCCTAACACCCTAAGCAAGGTCCAACGTGATAAATTGATACATGATGCAAGATTTTATGTGTGGGATGATCCATATCTATGGAAATATTGCCCAGATCAGATTATTAGAAGATGTGTGCCAACTTCTGATTTTAACTCAATTCTAGCATTTTGTCATTCTTATGCATGTGGAGGCCATTTTGGTACCCAAAGGACAGCTCGTAAAGTGTTAGAATCTGGTTTTTATTGGCCTACATTGTTCAAAGATGCTAGAATGTTTTGCTTAACATGTGATAGATGTCAAAGAACAGGTTCTATTGGTGCAAAAGACCAAATGCCGCAAACACCCATCTTCAATGTTGAAATCTTTGATGTTTGGGGTATTGATTTCATGGGTTCTTTTCCTTCTTCATTTGGTTTCACTTATATTTTGCTTGCGGTTGATTATGTTTCTAAATGGGTAGAAGCAAAAGCTACCCGTACTAACGATTCTAGAGTGGTTTCAGATTTCATCAAGACTAACATTTTCTCTAGATTTGGGATGCCGCGGGTATTTATAAGCGATGGAGGTTCACATTTCTGCAATAGGACCATTGAGGCACTCTTCAAGAAGTACAATGTCAAGCATAAGGTTTCAACACCTTATCACCCACAAACAAGTGGCCAAGCCGAAGTATCAAATAGAGAGGTCAAGCAAATCTTGGAGAAGACCGTGGCGCCTAACCGGAAGGATTGGAGCATGCGTTTAGACGATGCACTATGGGCATATCGCACTGCCTACAAAACACCCCTAGGGATGTCTCCATTTCGGCTAGTTTATGGAAAACCTTGTCACTTACCCGTGGAGCTAGAGCATAAGGCACATTGGGCCATCAAAACGTTCAATTTGGACTTAGATGCTGCTGGAATGCATCGGAAGCTCCAATTGAATGAGCTTGAGGAACTAAGGAATGAAGCCTACGAGAATGCCCGCATTTACAAGGAAAAGACGAAGGCGTTTCATGACAAGATGATTAGGGGCAAAACCTTCACAATTGGGCAGAAAGTTTTACTTTTTAATTCTCGTTTACGTTTATTTCCCGGAAAGTTACGTTCTAAATGGATTGGACCTTTTGTTGTTACTAATGTTTTTCCACATGGTGCAGTTCAAGTCCAAAGCTTAAGGAATGGGGTGGAATTCAAGGTCAACGGACATAGATTGAAGCCATACTATGAGAATGTCGTGGGGCAGGTTGTGGAGGAGATCTCACTCCATGCCGTGGGCACCAATGGTGCCTGAACGTGTTCTTCGTCCGGCTGCAAGACGTTAAAGAAAGCGCTACTTGGGAGGCAACCCATGCCATTCAACAAAGGAAGACCTAGAAAGCACTCCAATTCCAGATTGGCGTTCCTAAACCCTTCTCTTTGTTGATTCTTTCTAATCTGCCTATTTAGTTGTTTTACTTGCTGTTTGTGTGTTTCTTTGTGTGATTCTATGCTTAAAACATTGAGGACAATGTTTGATTTAAGTGTGGGGGGGTAACTAAGTGTTTTTCATGCAAATTCGTGGGATTTTATCACCCATTATTTCAAAACTTGTTCCTTGCTGTTTTTAAGTGTTTTTAAGCAGTTTTGGTGTGTTTTAGTATGTTTTGAAGTAAAAATCCGAAAATCAAAGAAAAATTTGAAAAATTTGTTTTAAAAAAAAACCCAAAAAAGAGTTGTTTTTGTGTGTTTGTTTGTGTCTTAGGGTACCTTCCAACACAATGATGAGGATTTGGTTTTTAAATACATGGCTGTTAAAGAGAGTGATTAACATGGATGAAAGTTTGATTTACTCTATGTTTATGATTGGTTGTGGTTATAACTTATGAATTCACATGCAATCATAAAAGAAAAAAATCAGTTTTTGTAACATGCTTGAAGGAAGGAACTCAAATTAACGCTACAACCTTGTGAGACTTGAGCCTAAACGTTTATTTGGAGAGTTAAAATCTGTGCATTCTTTGTTTTCTAAAATCGTTGCATGATCTCATTATTCTTTGCTTGGTTGCTACTTAGAAGGCGTTTCATCATTTAGTTCCAAACACTAGAAGTCATGCCCATTTCATTCAAAGCATGGTATTGATTAGCATAACACATATTCAAGATGAAGTTGTATAGTGACCACCACTTTAGCCAAAAAGCCGTGTGCCCTACTCCATTATATGTTTAGGTGTTAACCCCATTGAGCCTTGTTTAGCCTTTTCTTTGTTAACCCACATTACCCTCACCTAGCCTAGATTAGGACTATCCATACCCTCGTTCTTAAAGTATAGTAAGCATGATTCAAATGGAATTCCTTTATGGCAGAAACCAAGTGTGGGGGAAGTTTTTATTTTGAGAATTATGTGCCATAAGCACGGGTAGAAAGAAAAGAAAAGAAAAATTCGTGAAAAAAAAAAGAAAAAAAAATGAAAAAAAAAAAAAGTATGAAAAGAGTTGAACAACATGAGAAAAAGAGTTCCAAGGTGTTGTTTGTTGAAGAAAGGGTCCAAAAAGTTGAATTCGGCCCCAAGAAGTTGTTTAAAGTCTTCCCCTTGTGTTTTTAAGTTAATTTCTGCAAACTAAGTGAATTCGAAGCTTAATTTCATTACTTTGCTTACTAATGCTTGAAGAACGTTTGTTTTCCCTATCCTTTCTTTGTTAACCAATACCCCAAGCCCCGTTGCAACCCTTAAACTTCTATCTTGAGTGTTATGTGTTTCAATTTGTTGAGTTTGAATTTGGTATGAGCATATGGTGTCACTGGTTCTCGCATCTAAGTAGTAGCATTCCATTCATGAGATCATATCTAAACATGCCTATTAACTCCGGAAATTGCGTTCTTTGTGATACATATATGTGAGCATTCGTTTTATATCTACATCAATTATCTCACATATAACTAGTATAGGGTGTGTAGTTAGAAAATCTGAGTGAAAATAGAGTGCAAATCTATTAAGGATTGAGGGAATTCTCTAAGGCATGTTACTACATTCAAAACATTGTTTTAATTGGTTAATTGTGAACTAGTAAGTAGTGACTATGATTAAGCATGTGCTTAAGTGTTAAATTGACTCAAAACTGTGGGAATGATAATCTTTAACATGTCATGTGCATTGGAAATCCCTGAGGCAAACGTTGGAAGGTTTAGATTATGTTTGTTTGTTTTGTCTTGTTTTATTTCTTTGTTTTGCTCGAGGACTAGCAAAAGCTAAGTGTGGGGGAATTTGATAGGAGCATTTTTATGCGACTTAATTGGCTTGTTCTCATGCATTTATGTTGTTTTTCCTTAGTTAGTTTAGTGTTTAAAGTCATTTTCATGTAATTTCAGGTTTTAGTGTCAAAGTATGCAAAAAGAAGCAATTTGGAGCATTCTAGAGCATTTTTGGGCCAAGATTGGATAGTGCAAGCATGGAGGCATGAGGATGGACGAATTTGAAGGCTTGAATTCAGTTAGGGAGCTGCAAGGGGGCCTAAAAACCTTATTTCTAGAAGGCTTTATCTATTCACACATGGTGCCTAATTTCTGTATTGGAAGAACAAGCCGTCCTAGCTTGTCACTAGCCGTCCTAGCTTGTCACTAGCCGTCCTACCTTGTCTCCTAGCCGTCCTAGCTTGTCTCCTAGCCGTCCTAGCTTGTCACTAGCCGTCCTAGCTTGTCTCCTAGCCGTCCTAGCTTGTCTCCTAGCCGTCCTATCTTGTCTCCTACCTTGTCCAAGCCGTCCTACCTTGTCCAAGCTACACACACATATCCTTTAAGTGTTTCATGTATAGAATTTCTGGTACAAAACCTTTTGGTTTCAACTAAGTTCTAAACCTTTCCTAGCCCTATAAATAAGGCTTTGTAGCAAGGCACTAAAGGGGGATCACTCATTCACCCAATTTTCGTCCATTCATCTAGACACATCACTCTACACATCCTAAAATCCTAGAAACACAATTCCAACCAAACACTACACCTTGCCGTGCCTATCCTCCATCCAATTCCATAATCCCTGATCCTAAAACACATCCCAACCATCCCTTCCACCTTTGTGCCGTAGCAAGGAGAAAGAAGGAAGGACTCTTGGATGCTCAAGCTTCGTCGTTGGTGCATTCTAGGTGTAATTCGTTTTATGATTTCAATGTTTAATTTATTTTCCTTTCATTTTGCTATGAACATGAGTGGCTAAACCCCTATTGGTTAGGGGTGATTTCGAAGCCATAACTATGTGTGCAAGATGATTTGATAAATTCCAGTTATGAGTTCTTGAATCGTGAATGCAATTGGCTTAACTGTGCGAGTAATAACATATTTGTGTTTGTTAATTAGGGGTCGACACATAATTGGCTTGCATGAATATGATGCTAGAATATAAGTTTGTTTCACATAATTGTCACACACTTATATTCACAAGTAGTGAAGGTTGCTAGTCACAATCGCGTTAAGTTCAATTCCTAGCATAAGTGTCATGATGTCATAGTCACAAGTGCTTTGTCAATGCTTATAGTTTTCATTGAACGTAATGATCTTTGATTGTATCTTTATTATGATGTCATGTAAGGAACTTTTGAAGAATGCTTTGGGTTGTCGTATGATGTCATCCAATTCAATAACACAAGGAAAACTTGAGAATTAACTAGTGATGTCACGGTTAATTTGGGGCATTGTCATTCATAATTCTATGAAGGAATAACTGGAAATTGAGTCATTTGCATACTTGTCATGTGTGGAGAAAGAACCCCTAACTAGTCCATCATCCATTAAAAACCCCAAAAACGTTTCAAAATCAGTTTTACTTTGCAATCTGTTTTCTCAACTTTAATTTCGTCCAAATCAAATCCCCCTTTACTTTGAAGTCTCAATTTAGTTAGAAATTGTTTTGGTTCATGTTTTTAAGTGTTTTGAGTCAAGTTTTCAACCAATTTCGTCCAAATTAGTGTAGGTGCTCAAAACTGCCCAGAAAGTGGTTTTTAGGCAGTTTTGAGTCTTCTAGTTGCTGTTTTGAGTTTTTGTTTTGTTTTAGTGTTTTAACTTTGGTTTTTCATTCTTTGAGTCCAAATTAGTGTTTTTAACTTTGTTTTGGAGTTCTTAGGTCAGTTTTCAAGAGTTTAGCAATCCCTCCTAATCCCCGGTTTTGAACGATCCCTACTTACATACTTTGCTACAATTGTCAGAAAAGGGTTTAATTTGTGTGCTTAATATATTTCGCATCAATTGCAAGCATAAACACGTATTTCGAATTCCCCCCTAGCCAAGGGGGGATTTAGTTCCTCATAGGCACAAAACAAAGATAAGTAATTTTAACCATTAAAATCAAGGAGAGGAAAGCACCTAAAAATTCCAACAACTCAAACTTGAATTGTATGAACGTTTAAGCACTCTTCTCCTCCTCTTTGTTGCGGCACAAGTGTTTGTTGTGAGTTTTGGGGGTTATGGATGGTGTAGAATGATGTGTTTAGGATAGGGTTGGATGTAGGGGATGGCAAGGCTTATTTTTGGGCAGAAAATATGAAGAATGGTGAAGTATGGATGTGTTATAGAGAGGGGATGAATTTCTGGCGTGAATTGGTGAATGAATGGTTGTTTTGTGGCTGCAATGGATGTTTATTTATAGGTGGATGAATGATTAAAGAGGGAATATGACAACTAGGTTGGTTGGTGGCTGCCATCATGAAGAGTGCATGGATGTGGCTGAATGGGTTAAAGAGGGAATGATGATGGGAGAGCATGTGGGTGACAGCTAGGTTGGTTGGTGGCTGCAATGGAGGTGTGGAATGATGATGGGAGAGCATGTGAGTGAATTATGAAGAGTGAATGCATTAGGGTGCTGCTATGGTGGGAAATATTGGGCAGAAAATATCCTAAGGCTTTATTACTTAGTTTAGGAAAGGATGTAACTCCAAATCCTCCTTTAGGTCTTCAATTTCGTCCATTCCTTTTGCTCCAAGCATATGCTATCCATTCCAAGCCCAATTTTGCTCCAAAATGCTCCAAAATGCATCCTTTTGCATACTTTGCCCTTAAATCCTGAAAATACATAAAACTAGCTTAAAAGACTACTTTACTAAGGAAAAACACTTTAAATGCACAAGACAAGCTAAACTAAGGTGCATAAATATGCTCCTATCAAATTCCCCCACACTTAGCTTTTGCTAGTCCTCGAGCAAAACAAAACGATAACAAACAAACAAAACGACACTAAACAAGTAAAACACAACTAAACCTTCCAACAATCGTCTTAGGGATTTCCAATGCACATGACATGTTAAAAATCATTATTCCCACAGATTTTAGCCATCTTTACACTCGAGCACATGCTTAATCATAGTCACTACTTACTAGTTCACAAATAACCACGTAAAACGATGTTTTGAATGTAGTAACATGCCTTAGAGAATTTGCTCAATTCCTTACAAGATATGCACTCAATTTTCACTCAGATTTTCTACTACACACCTTAATCTAGTTATATGTGAGAAGATTAATGAAAACGAGCACTCACATATATATATGTGAGAAGATTAATGAAAACGAGCACTCACATATATATATATATATCACAAAGAAAGCAATTTCTGGAGTTAATAAGCATGTTTAGATATGATCTCATGAATGGTATGCTACGACTTAGATGCGAGAACCAGTGACACCATATGCTCATACCAACTTCAAACTCCACAAATTGAAATGCACAACACTCAAAATAGAAGTCAAGGGTTGTAATGGGGCTTGGGGTATTAGTTAACAATGGAAGGATAAAGGAAAACAAAGGTTCTTAAAGCAATAGCAAGTGAAGTAATGAAATTGAGACTTAGAACTCACTTTAAAACACAGAAATCAACTTTTAACACAAAGGGAAGATCTAAGCAACACTCAGGGCCATATTCAACATTTTGGACCCTTTCTTCAACTACCACAAACATGTGAACTTATTTTCATTTATTTCATACTCTTTTTTCTTTCTTTTCACAACTTTTTCTTTTCTTTTTCTTTTTCCACGAAATTCTTTTTATTTTTTTATTTTTTTTTTCTTCCTTTTTTTTTTTTTTTATTTTCCACCCGTGCCTATGGCACACTAACTCACATGAAAACTACTTCCCCCACACTTGTTTTCTGCCATACATTAATCAAAAGGAGTTCAATTCAAATCATGCTTTGCTATGCTTCAAGAATAAGGGTGTGGATGGTCCTAATCTAGGCTAGGTGAGGATAGTGTGGGTTAACAAAGAACGTAAGCTTAACAAGGCTCACTGGGGTTAACTTAAACATATAATGAAGTAGGATACACGGCAATTTGGTTTTGGTGGTGGTCACTACACAACTTCTTCTTGAATATGTGTTATGCAAATCAATAACATGCTTTGAATGAAATGGGCATGAGTTCTAGCATTTGGAACTATATGATGAAACGCCTTCTAAGTAGTAACCAAGCAAAGAATAATGAGATCATGTAACGACTTTAGAGAACAAATGCACAGATTTTAACTCTCGAAATAACGTTTAGGCTCAAGTCTCACAAGGTTGTAGTGTTTGTTTGAGTTCCTTCCTTCAAGCATGTTACAAAAACCAATTTTTCTTTTGTGATTGCATGTGAAGTCATACATTATAACCATAACCAAGCATATACCAAGAGTAAATCAAACTTTTCTCCATGTTTATAACTCTTTTTAACAGTCATGCAATTAAAAACCAAATCCTCATCATTGTGTTGGAAGGTACCCTAAGACACAAAAACACAAAAACGACTCAAAACACTCTTTTTAGGCTTTTCAAAACATGTTTTTCAAATTTTATGTGATTTTCGGAGTTATAAAACAAAACATACTAAAACACTCCAAATCAGCTTGAAAACATTTTAAAACAACAAGGAACAACACTTGAAGTTATGGGTGATAAAATCCAACGAATTTGCATCAACATACTTAGTTACCCCCCCCACAATTCAATCAAACATTGTCCTCAATGTTTTAAGCTTAAAACCACACTAAACACAAGGAAACACATAAACAGCGACTAAACTCATTAAACATGGCAGAATGTAAATAACAAAGAGAAGAGTTTAGGGACGCAAATCTGGTTATGGAGTGTAAATTCCATCTTCTCCTTGGTGATTGCATTGAGGCTTGATCTTGAGTTTTTCCACAGGCTAATCTTGACCTTGAAGGAAAATTTGTGAAAAACATGTTCATTTAAGCAACATCAATAGGATGCAATTAACAATTAAAGGCGGAATCATGCTTGTATGCACTTAAAACAAAACATTTACCCATGAAATTCAAAGCCTAGTAGATAGGTGAATCAAGACTCAACTCAAAATAAAGTGAGTTGAGAAATCAATACCTTTGTAGATTCCTCTTTGCATAAGCAAAGGCTAATCACCCAAAGAGAGGGTCTTCATTCCTTGCATCTTGGATCCATGGATTTGGATGGATGAAAAGGTTTCTCCAAGTTCCCAAAATTGAGAACCTCTAAGTCTCCACACCAAGGTATATTGAAGAAGAAATGAGTGACCTAGAGGAAGTAAGATTGCTAGATTTTCCCCTCTAGATTGGCCAAAATTTTTGAGAGAAAGGAGAGCTTGTGTTCTCATCCTTTCCCCAAAAAACAACCCTTAATGAATTTTGGCTATTAACTCACACTTATACCTTAATTCAGTTGAGTGGCAAACTTGTAAATAGTCCAAAACCCACTCTTTCTCTAAATGGCCGGCCTTAGGGTATTATTGGGTTATTGGGCCTTTGTGAATCATTATTCATTAAGTTGTCATACAACTTAAGTCAATGGACTTGACATTCGAATCCCATTGGGCCTTAAGGTCCAAAACTATCCCGAGGTCTTTAACGAACTTATTCGTTTGATTAATAATCATATTAATTAATCCTTGCCTAGATAAATAATTAAACCATTTAATTATTCTTACTCATCTCCGTTGAATCTTCAATCTCTACCTTACACGGTGTACGATCCATTAGGTTCCTTTTAGCGAGGCAGTGGGCGATTCAAACTCTTTCAAATCGATTGTGAATTGAAACTTACTTTCAATTCTCCCGTTAGTGATAATACACTTTTAGGGCTTCCACAAACCATGGTTGACGCCTAGCAGCATGTCATGGTTACCCAAGCTAATCAGAAGAGGTGGAGAACCTATTCAGTTTAGGATTACAAATGCAATACGGTCTTTCTCTAATACAATACTCTTGACCACATTGTTTGGATTGATAGTTTATTCATGTCTACTATCCAATGTGAATCTTGTGCTTATATGATTACCTTGAATGTGATCTGGAACGCATTCCAACATCTCATTCATACTCTGGCCAGAGATTCCAAATCATATCATAGAGTATTCTCCCTCAAACAGTTTGAAGGTTAGAGATCCCTTGTTGCGCATTCACTTGCCTCCATGGCTAAGTGGCTTAACCCCAACGATGCCGTGGACACCCTGATAGAGTGACGTTGACATAATCAAAGATTAAGGACCTAACCACAAGACAACTGTGATGCCTCAGGTCAAAAGACTAATTTGCATTATCCCAACCATGAGTTCTCATGTGACATGAATATGAGAACTCTTCGTTGATCGTGTTCAGTGAACTCATTCTCTATTGAGCACCTACGTACTTGTCTTGATGTCACACACACCAATGACTCGAGACTAGTCACTCTCCCTGAGAGAAGACATAGCACGTACTGATCTTAACGGACTATCAATGCCCAATTGACAATCCTATGATCAGGAACGTTTAGGATGTGTCAACGAAAGAATGGTCTCATGAATCTAACTTCTTTAGATCGCATTCTTCCAATCACATATTCCTTGGACTTATTGTTTAAGCATATAACATTTATATTAGACGGCTCAAACAATAATCTTTGCCCTTTAAACTACATTAGTTTGAAATGTCCGTAAAGTATCATCATATGATTGGTTTTAGGGCACATTTCCAACAATCTCCCACTTGCACTAGAGCCAATCAGCTTAGTCATCTTTGATGATACCTCTTCTGTAATTCATTTCATAAATGGCTGAGTAGTAGGCCTAAACAATGGATATCTATATGTTATCCATAGAAGCAACCTTGAGAATAACGACGTCACCATTATACATGATTCTCAATCATGTGGTTCAGTCTCTCATTTGAGTTCGGACCTTGATGAGACCTTGATTCCCTGGCTTGAGCTATCGCCCCATTAGTGTCATACACTTTCTGGTTGGAACCGAATGAAGAGTTCATGAATGAACTTTCCCATCCAAACAACAATGTTGTAAGCTTCTATATGGCAATATATTTTGCATACATGATGGAACACATTAAAGTCATTTACTTTTAACGTTTCCACCCAAATATCTCTTTAGTCATAATAAAGAGATATCTCTTTATCACTTCATTCATAATGAAGAGATATTCTATGATGGATTAGATTCATAATCTAATACATTTACGCTTCCATTACGTTACTCTAATTCTTCCTCATTCTTGAGGAATCCATCCTTAGTATTTCTTAAATACCTAAGGATTCACTTGACAGTTGCCATGGTTCTGATCCTGGGCTTGCATTGATATCATCTTGTACCGTTCTAGGTACGACTTATATCAATGTTTTCATACAATATGAAATACATAAATCACCTTTCTGCGTATGCATAAAGGATTCTATTTACGCATTATTTCTTTGGGAGTCAAAGGGTACATTCCCTTTGAGAAGAACAACTTCCTAGTCTCACTAAAATTGTCATTCTAATTGAAGTTTATCATCATATGAGAAACTTCCTAGCATCTCTTGTCTATTTTAGGGATTGATATAATCCAATTATATCTTGAAATCTATCATTATAGATTTCCATCCCATGTATATAGACTATGTCTCCCATATACATTCTATCATTATAGAATGTTTAAAGTCATAACTTTAACGATGAAGAATTCCTTTCATTTTCAAAATTAATATATATCATGTATATATATTCTAATTTAGGAATATGATCAACTCCCACTAATCTTTTGTAAACCTAGTAAACAAAAGATTCATTTACATCTTTATGAGAAATCAAACAATTGATCTTTTCTCATAAGACGCTTATAGCTCCCACTAGCTTGCTAAGATCCATGATGGATGGATCTTCTTACAACTAACATGTCTTAGAAGTATATATCATATATATATGGGTAATTGATAATGTCCAACGAACTAAATCTTATTTATGTTCATTCTCTTCCTAATGGAGAAATTCATTATCTTATGATGCTACTTTCCTTGATATTTTTCAAGGAAATTAATCTAAAGTGTTACTTTTTCCTTGGATCAAATCTAAGGAGGTAAATACTTTAGACGTCTTACTCATCTACTTACATTTCTTGAATTCTTTGAAACCTTTTGCAAAGTATTCGGACTTATGTTTATTCAAAATAAACTATAGTCCAACCGAGAGTGATCTTCGGTGAATGTCATACAACATGAGTAGTATTATGTTGTGGACAAGTGCCACTAACGTCTAAGTGAATTAACCTCAACAACTTTGTGATTCTTTCTTCTTTCCAAAAGAATAAAGATTCGAACATTTCGCCTCTATGCAATTTTTAACAAGAAGGTCTTGGATCCGGATCTAACGATCCAAAGCATCCATCTATGACCAACTCGTAACTTATGTTTTAGAGGTATCACAACTCAGTTGGGATTAGTCACTACCTTGCAACCTTTTGGGTTTTAAGCATCATCGTATTCTAAACAGTTAAACTACCACATCATCTCTACTATAAAGACAACCAATTAAATTACAATAATCTAATTATTGATTAATAAAGAACAATGTTTTTGTCAAACAAAACATTTATCTATCTCTACTATAGTGACGGATTAAGTTCCTTAAAATTGGAATGTAAAGACAATCTTTAGTATTTTCCAATTTCTTTGGTAGTTCATATGAGGAAGTAAGTACAATCCGCTTTCGCAGAGATCTATATTTATTCACTTTCGAATGTGAAGTACTTTCTCTTCTCTCATTAATCTTCTACTTCTTATTAGCACACTTTTACAACAATTGTAAAACATAGTTACTAATACGGAATCAAGCATTCAAGTAGAAGAACCAACTGTTTTGAACTATTTCAAGAACATATTACAACACCTTCGAAAGGTGTGTTCTTGACACTTGCAAGACATTTCTTGCAAATACCCCTTCCAATGTCCATCCTTTCATAAAGAAAGTTTGTTCCCTTGGAGTTATTTTGCCTTCTTCATTTGACTTCCCTTTTGATTACAATAGTCATGGTCCCTAAACTCCCACTATCTCTCTTGAAACTTATTTCAAATGTGTTATACACATCAAACGATTTGGAGAGCGTGCGGTTATTGTTCACTATATAGTTTACAATAAACTTAGTGAACCATTAGGATAGGGACACAAAGGTGAAGTCCTTGCCTAGTTTCCATCTCGTTAAGTGGTTTAACACTTCAACACTCAATGATTCAAAATCATCATAAGTCCATATAAATGGACTATTTTTGTCAACCAACCATTATGTTCTAAACATAATAACAAACTCTCAAGAGTTGTTCAAGGCAACTCTCATTTCTTCATACAACAATTTGTAAGTGAAGAATCATGGCACATAAAGTGTCCATGCCCTTGTGCTTACTTCTCAAGTTCTTTATTCGTGTAACAAAGAGACAAGCACTAAAGTTTGTGTTGATTAAGGGTTGTTCAAAGCAACTCTTATTTCTTCATACAACATTTGTATTTGAAGAATTATGACATTAAAAGTGTTGTCCTTCTCATGTTAGACTTATCTAACATATTCTTCCAATGATACATTATCAATAGGAAGATTGTGAGGATGAGACTACTTAGTTACATCTACAAGCCATTAAAGACAATCTATGGGATTGTAGAACTAAGTCCGGAAATTAAAGCGTTCGGTTTTTTCTTTGTCAAGTTTTGGATAGCGTTTGCAAATATATTGGTAAACAAATACATAACGAATATAAATTGATTGATTTTAAGCCATTTGATTCGGGTCTTTAAATCAAATAGCACCACCCACTATTTTTGGCAAATTCCATATCCCTCATCGGAATTCGAGAGTTTTGGAGGAAACTCTTAGTAGGGTATGGGAGGCTCACTATTACCAAGCCCACCTCAGAATTATATCATTTTGGTTAGCAAAAATAATGATGAGAGAATAACACTTTAGTCATTTACAACTCTTGTAATTACCCATCTAGTTTGGCCTCTAGAGAATGAATGCCTCAGAATTATATCATGTTGGCACCATTGCACTTAGTTAAGTTATTCCCACCATGCTTAGTTTATGTAGATGTTCAAGCACAACCTCAGAATTATATCATGTTGGTCATACTCGTTGTCTACACTCACCTCATCATATGTTTATGGACTCCTCCTGGATGTAAGCACATACTTTGTACTTCCCCATTATAGGGTGAAGCCGGTGCATGAGTCACAAACGATTGGAGCCACCACGGTGGAAGGCCTACGAGAGATATTCAAAGCATCTCTCGCTTATCAACTTAATAATGGTTTGTTGAGGGTTTTAGGTCTCATCACATATAAACATACATTTTAATCCAATTAAAACATTTTGGTCCTATTACAACTATTGGTCCATATGATTGATTTAGTTGTATATAATACTCCCACTAAGCTTTTAAAACGGTTTTTAAAGCAAAAGTATATGATACTACTAACATAAGGTTTGCATTCATTGATGGACTATATAGTTGCCTTAGGGCCTTAGGATGACTATGAACCTTTGATTCGATTCAAACACGAGCCTAGTGTTGAATCTCGGTCTAGGGATGGTGATTGATTTTAGTTACGCGTTTAATCACATTAAGGCGTGTTGTCTTATTGGGCGTTGGACCCAACTACTCCAATTTCATGCATATCGAATAAAACAAGAAAGGAGTACTTCAAAGTAAATAAGAGCTTATGCTCTTTTACAACAATTGATCAAATCAAATTACTTTAAAGTAAAGAAGAGCTTATGCTCTTTTACAACAATTGATCATATCAAATTACAACCAAAATTTAATCTACACATTCCCATGGTTCAAACAAATTTGAAACGGCCTTTCACATAGCTCAATTATCCTAGGCTAAGGTTCATAATCACCCTTTCTTTAATTAATTAACGCTTTAACTAATTAAACTTGAATGCAACATTTTCATTTGGTTTTTGTATCCATAGAATTGAAATGGAACTAAATATAATGAAATCTAATTCTCATTAAAGAGACAAAACAATTTTTGTTCTCATTCTATTTGGGCCATTTGCAAAAACACAAACTTTTGGGTCAAAATACAAATACACAAAAGTATCAAACTTTATTTAATTGCACAAAGCACCCCACTATAGGGTGGCCGGCCATAGGATAGTAACAGAGATTTTTGATAAAAAGAATTTTGTAAGTGGATTTTGGTGGGTGAGATTAAAGATGGTGGGGATGGTTTGAAAAGAAAATTACCTTTGATATAATTAAAAACATTTAATTATTCTACCAACAAACATCATCCATCAACTAAATTCAAAATTATATCTTTGACATAATCATCACCCATTAACTAATAATCAAATTATATCTTTGACATAATCATCACCCATCAACTAATAATCAAACTTTATGTAAAACATAAAACTTTTGAATCAAAACTTCAAAACTTTTTGTTCTTGATAAGAACTTCAAGAAATATGAAGAACATACATGAAAACTCATAATAGCTCCATGGATGTTTTCTTTCATCAAAAACTCAAATTTTCACAACTCAAAAGAGGGTTAATATCCTAGGGTACTTAGGGGTTCCAAAAAGCACTTTAAAACCATTTTAACAAGCCTAACATGAACCCAAAAAATCACCCTTTGGATTTGGCCGAATTTCCCAAAACACTTGGCACCAACTTTTAGTTCCATTATTCATGCTCATATGAACTACATCTACAACATTTGAGATGGCAAATTTTCCAACAAAATTTACATTCAAAGAAGCAAGAATAAAGCTTGTAACAATTACAACATTCAAATCATAAACTATGAACTACAAAACCCAAAAGGATTCACCAACTACTAGACTTAGGCTCTTGATACCACTTGAAGGAAAATTTGTGAAAAACATGTTCATTTAAGCAACATCAATAGCATGCAATTAACAATTAAAGGCGGAATCATGCTTGTATGCACTTAAAACAAAACATTTACCCATGAAATTCAAAGCCTAGTAGATAGGTGAATCAAGACTCAACTCAAAATAAAGTGAGTTGAGAAATCAATACCTTTGTAGATTCCTCTTTGCATAAGCAAAGGCTAATCACCCAAAGAGAGGGTCTTCATTCCTTGCATCTTGGATCCATGGATTTGGATGGATGAAAAGGTTTCTCCAAGTTCCCAAAATTGAGAACCTCTAAGTCTCCACACCAAGGTATATTGAAGAAGAAATGAGTGACCTAGAGGAAGTAAGATTGCTAGATTTTCCCCTCTAGATTGGCCAAAATTTTTGAGAGAAAGGAGAGCTTGTGTTCTCATCCTTTCCCCAAAAAAAATAACCCTTAGTAAATTTTAGGCTATAAAGTCCTTTATATAGTCTCTTCAAATAAGTGACCTAATGGACCAAAAGCCCTATTCTTTTACACATGGCTAGCCTATAGGTTTATTGGGCTTCCAAGCCCTTTGTTTTATTCAAGTTGTCATACAACTTGAGTTAATGGACTTGACATTCAAATCCCATTGGGCCTTGCGGCCCAAAACTAACCCGAGGTCTTTAACGAACTTATTCGTTTGATTAATTAACATATTAATTAATCCTAGCCTTAGATAAATAATTAAACCATTTAATTATTCTTACTCATCTCCGTTGTTTCTTCAAACTCTACCTTACACGGTGTACGATCCATTAGGTTCCTTTTAGCGAGGCAGTGGGCGATTCAAACTCTTTCAAATCGATTGTGAATTGAAACTTACTTTCAATTCTCCCGTTAGTGATAATACACTTTTAGGGCTTCCACAAACCATGAGTGACACCTAGCAGCATATCATGGTTACCCAAGCTAATCAGAAGAGGTGGAGAACCTATTCAGTTTAGGATTACAAATGCAATACGGTCTTTCTCTAATACAATACTCTTGACCACATTGTTTGGATTGATAGTTTATTCATGTCTACTATCCAATGTGAATCTTGTGCTTATATGATTACCTTGAATGTGATCTGGAACGCATTCCAACATCTCATTCATACTCTGGCCAGAGATTCCAAATCATATCATAGAGTATTCTCCCTCAAACAGTTTGAAGGTTAGAGATCCCTTGTTGCGCATTCACTTGCCTCCATGGCTAAGTGGCTTAACCCCAACGATGCCGTGGACACCCTGATAGAGTGACGTTGACATAATCAAAGATTAAGGACCTAACCACAAGACAACTGTGATGCCTCAGGTCAAAAGACTAATTTGCATTATCCCAACCATGAGTTCTCATGTGACATGAATATGAGAACTCTTCGTTGATCGTGTTCAGTGAACTCATTCTCTATTGAGCACCTACGTACTTGTCTTGATGTCACACACACCAATGACTCGAGACTAGTCACTCTCCCTGAGAGAAGACATAGCACGTACTGATCTTAACGGACTATCAATGCCCAATTGACAATCCTATGATCAGGAACGTTTAGGATGTGTCAACGAAAGAATGGTCTCATGAATCTAACTTCTTTAGATCGCATTCTTCCAATCACATATTCCTTGGACTTATCGTTTAAGCATATAACATTTATATTAGACGGCTCAAACAATAATCTTTGCCCTTTAAACTACATTAGTTTGAAATGTCCGTAAAGTATCATCATATGATTGGTTTTAGGGCACATTTCCAACAGACCTGGGCTGGAGGATTCTGACACATGGTAGGCAAGCACGAGGTGGAGGTGATGACCTGTTTCTTTGTTCAATCTTTCCAATTCGTATTGAAGAGGGTTAGAGGATAACGCAGCATATGCAGTTGTTGCGTTTGCTGACTATCCACAAGATTGATGTTTCCTCGTCACTTGTCTTAGCTGTTCTCCAAGCAGATGTGGTCCCTTCTCTGGAAGTGTATCAACCTTTGAAGATGACTACTCGAGAGCAACGCTAGGTAAGCAACCAGGGAATAGATTCCAGGTAGTCGGTTCCAGATCGGAAGACTGACTCCAAGTGCCGGCTGATTGCTCACTTCACTTTGCCATGCGAGTAATAACAAGGACAAAGGAAAAGACAGGGAAAGATCATGATATGAGATACCTTTGCTTTCGCCCTTGATGATATGAGATACTTTTGCTTTTGAAGAAGCAGCGAATGAATCAGCACATATATTTGTTGCGCTTGTCTCCACATGCTTCGATCCACCGTTTCCTCTTGCCTCATCTGTACTCCAGGCATCTGGTATCTTCTTTGGGGGATACATCAATGGTTGAATATGTGTTCTCAAGGGAAGAAGAAAACTGAGCATGTTTGAGAGGTTTGGTTGTAGCTACATTCTCGGCCGAGAAGAAAAGTCATGCGTTTTTGGGTGTATGCCTTGCCATGAATGTTGATGTATATAGGAATTGTAATGGCAAGTAGTAGTGCAGATGCGGCAATGACCTCCACGCGTTATCTGAAAAGCCGGGATTTCGGCTTTGTCACCCACGCTTGTCGGCAAAAGTGTGTAGCTACATTCTCGGCCTCCACGCGTCTTCAACTTTGTCAGAGATCTTTTGACAAAGTTGCACGCTTTATCTGAAAAGCCGGGATTGCGTCTGAAGAGTTGGCGAACTTTACGCAGGAAAATCCGGCTTTGAAGAGTGGTGTCTCTTCAATTTGAATCGGTGGTTGTGTCGCCTCTCCCTTTATAGAGGTGATCGATCACCTCTAACATGCATACTTTGAAGATTGCCCATCCGTGAATATCGTCTCCGACCCTTTGAGATTTTACTCCATCCAACCCTTCTCTTTTAACATTTTTGAAAAATGGCTAACCCATCTAACCTTTGCTTAGATTTGAGTCTCAGCAGTGATCCGGTTGCACCGCGTCAAGGTAATGTATGGTGCCCGTCTTTCTTATCTCCTAATGGCCCTCTTACAGGTGAAGACTCCGTGATGACGGATGCAACAACAGCTACGATAGTAGCTAGGAACCTCCTCACTCCTAAAGACAGTAGGCTGCTTTCAGGACGGTCCGATGAGTTGGCCGTTCAAGAGTCCCTAGCTCTCAGTGTTCAGTGTGCGGGCTCTGTTTGCAACATGGGCCAACGCCTACTTGCTTGATCCCGTCAAGTTGAATCATCGATGGCGGAGGTGGAAAATCTTAAGCAAGAGATCAAACAGCTTAAGTACGAGAATAGAAGTTTGCACGTGCTTGCCAATAATTATTTGACAGGCATGAAGAGGAAGCTTGATGAGCTGCAAGAATCTGAAGGTTGAATTCAAAGTGACCGTCAAAGGCTTGCGGCTTTCTTCCAGAGGCACATTTTTCCTGCGTCATCTAGCGTTCCACCAAGTATTGGGGCCTCGAATGATCTATCTTCGGTGCCTCCCGCTCCTATGCCTCTCGCTCTAATGCCTCTCGCTCCAATGCCTCCTGCTCCTAGAGTTTTGCCACGTAGTGGGGCTTCACGTAAACATCCTTTGTGAAGGCTCCATCTTTCTCTTTCTTTGTTAGATACTTTTTTTTTTTTTTTTTTTTTTTCCCACTTGTAATTTCTCGAAAATCAATGAACATGCTTTGTTAAATTCAGTGTATTGGGTTGCCTCCCAAGTAGCGCTTTCTTTTACGTCTTGCAGCCGGACGAGACCTTCTTAGGCTCAATTGGAACCCACGGCATGGAATATATCTTTGAATGGAAGGTGATACTTGAATTGATCTGGTAAAGGTTTAAATTCAAGATTGGGTGCCTGAATCATCAACAACCTGTTAGTATAAAAGGAAATTGAAATTCGGGGAAGTGGCTTACCTATGTGCTCCAATAAGAACTCAAGGATAAACACATCTTCTTTGAATGTTTCAGGGACTTTGCACTCGGCCAGATGTGGTGTGAGGATTGGTCCTTGTCCTGTGTCATAAAATTCAACTTCTTTGGGGTTGTTTGCCTCAAGAACATCTTCTTTGACGAATTCTTGATATTCCATACTTTGCACCTTTGGAAGGGCTTCCAAGATGTCTTTTTCACTTTCTTCTTCCTTGGAATTCATGAACCTGCAAGGAATAGGGACATTGGGTGGAATGGGGTTAGAAAGAATTAAATTTGGAACAACCTTACCTGAATTGGATGGCGTAGTGATAGGAGCATATTTATACGACTTAGTTAGCTTGTTTTCTTGCATTTAATTAGCTAAACTATGTTAATTATAGTGTTTAAAGTTATTTTCGTGCAATTTCAGGTTTTAGTGTCAAAGTATGCAAAAAGAAGCAATTTGGAGCATTCTAGAGCATTTTTGGGCCAAGATTGGATAGTGCAAGCATGGAGGCATGAGGATGGACGAATTTGAAAGGCTTGAATTCAGTTAGGGAGTTGCAAGGGGGCCTAAAAACCTGATTTCTAGAAGGCTACATTAGAGCCACATGCACTTCCATCCTTTTATCCATTGCATCCACATGCAATTCCAACCTAATCCACATGCCTTCATCATCATAACCTAGCTGTCATTCCACCTTTATGCATTCATCATCATAACCTAGCTGTCATTCCACTTCATTGCACATGCATCTTCAAATAAATCAGCCATTCCACATGCTATTTCAGCCACATGCATTCCCCTTTTGCATTTCCAGCTTTCCAACAAGTTCCTAGCTGTCATATTCCCTCTTTTTCACCTATAAATAAACATCCATTGCAGCCACAAGGGAGGGGAGTCATTCATTCAGAAATTCCCATTCATACACAAAAACAGCATTCTCCCTTCCTTAGCCGTGTGTCTCCCTTACAATCCAAACACCATCCTTCCATTTCCACCATTCCCCAAACCATTCACACCATCAAACTATCCTTAGACCTTGTGCCACAATAAAGAGGAAGAGAAGAGGGCCTAAACGTTCATACAATTCAAGTTTGAGTTGTTGGAATGTTTAGGTGTTTCTTTGATTTCAATATTTAATTTCAATTCTCTTTGTTTTGTACGTATGAGGAACTAAACCCCCCCCTTGGCTAGGGGGGATTCGAAATACATGTTTATGCTTGCAATATGATTTGATTACTTCTAATTACGTTTCATAAGTTGTGAATTCAATTTACTTATCTATGTGATTGACAACTTATTTATGTATGTTTATTGAGAGTGCACGCTTAATTTTCATGCATGAATTTGACGCTAGAATATAAGTGAGTTTCACCTAATAGCTATGAACTTATATTCACAAGTAGTGGAGGTTGCTTATAAACAATCGCGTTAAGTAAATTCTTGGCATAAGTTTCATGCAATCATAGTAACAAGTGCTTCGTCAATGCTTATGGTTTTCATAGAACGTAATGATTCTTGCTTGTATCTCTATTATGCAATCATATAGGGGACTTGTGGGGAATGTTTTGGGTTGTCGTATGCAATCATCTAATTCAATAACGTTAGGAAAATCTGAGGGTTAATTAGTGCAATTCACGGTTAATCTGGGGCGTTAAGAATTCATGGTTTATTGAAAAGCAATTAGAAATCGTTTTGTATGCAAGTGTAACATGTGTGGAGATGAACCCTTTAGCTAGCCATCCCATCCATTCAATTCCATCACATTCATCTTTACAATCTGTTTTGTTTCCAAGTTTCTGTTTTAATTTCAAATTCATCCAAAACCAATCCCCCTTTACTTTATTGTCCAAATTAGTTAGAAAGTGTCTTAGTTTGTGTTTATAAGTGTTTTGATTCAATTTGTTGCACAAATTCGTCCAAATTCACCAAGGTGCTCAAAACTGCCCAGAAAGTGTTTTTAAGGCAGTTTTGAGTGTTTTGGGTGATGTTTGAGTCTTTTGGTTTGTTTTTATGTTTTAAGCATTTAGTTTTGCATTCTTTGAGTCTAGTTTAGTGTTTTAAACTTTGTTTTTACGTTTTTGAGTCAGTTTCCAAGAGATTTGCAATCCCTCCTAATCCCCGGTCCAGAACGATCCCTACTTACATACTTACTACAATTGACAAAAAGAGGGTTTAATTTGTGTGCGTATAATTCTCGCATCAAATTTTGGCGCCGTTGCCGGGGATTAGCAAATTTGCTAATCCCTTGGATTGTTCGTTTCTGTTATGTATTTTAGTTTTAGTTTTTTTTATTTGTGTTTTGTTTGTTGAATTCAAGTACTAGAGAAGCACAACATGGCACTTGATAATGCTTCTCTATTGTCACAACTCATGGAAAGGTCCCAAATGCAAAGCGTTGATATATTTGATCTTCAATCAAGGAATAACGTGTTTTCCAATACTTACAATTCAGATTGGAGTGATCATTCAAACTCTATATGGTGGGAACCTCAACATGTTCAAGAAGAAGGATATTGGCAGCCTTATGAGGAGTTCTATTCAACGTCTATGTGATGCGATATTTATACGCACACAAATTAAACCCTCTTGTGACAATTGTAGTGAAGTGTATAAGTAGGGATCGTTCTGGACCGGGGATTAGGAGGGATTGTTAATCACTTGGATTTTTGACTCAAAAACGTAAAAACAATATAAAACACTAACTAGACTCAAAGAATGTGAAACTAAACGTTAAAACATTAAGACAAACCAAAAGACTCAAAATGCTTTAAAAACACAAACTAAATTGATTTCTAACTAAATTGAACAATAAAGTAAAGGGGGATTGGATTTGGACGACTTTAAACTAAAAATGGAAACTTGGAAATAAAACAAATTGTAAAAATGAATGAGATGAAAATATGGATGATGGAATAGCCAAGGGGTTCATCTCCACACATGTTATACTTGCATACAAAATTGATTCTCAGTTGGTCTTTCGATAAATTATGAAACTCGACACTCCAAGTTAATTAGGTCCGCTTAAATTAACCTTCAAATTTCCCTAGAATCATTGAATTGGATGAATATGCATCGCAAACAAATTATTCCTAACAAGTTCTCTATATGAACAGCATGATAAAGATACAAGTTAGAATTATTACGTTCTTTGGAAATTATAAGCATCGACAAGGCATTTGTAACTATGAAAAGCATGATACTCGTGCCAAGAATTCATTTAACGCGATTGTTTATAAGCAACCTCCACTACTTGTGAATATAAGTTCATAACGATTAGGTGAAATTCACTTATATTCTAGCGTCATATTTATGCATGAAAATTAAGCGCGCATTCTTAATAAACATTCATAAATAAGTTATCAATCAAACGGTTAAACAAATTGAATCCAACATTCATGAAATCCCAACCAAAAGTAATCAATTCATATTGCAAGTATAACCATGGTTTCGAATCACCCCCTAGCTAACTAGGGGGATTTAGCCTCTCATGTTCACAAAAAGAGAATTACAAATGAATTTAAACATAAAGCACAAAGGATTGATTACACCTAGAACGCCCAACGAATCCACGTGAATTGGTGCGCGTCGAAGCTCCTCTTTCCTCTTCTCCTTCTGCGGCAGTGAGGTTAAATGGATGATTTGGATTTTATTTTGGGTTGGGGATGGATTTAGGGAGGATTGGTGGTATGGTAAGGTGGTGGAATGATGGAGAGAATATGGTGTGTAGGTTGCGGACAGGTTTGTGAATGGAATGTCGAAGTGCTGAATTATGGAATATGGTTAGAATGGCAGGGAGATTCTACGGATAATGGCAAGGAAATGGTACGGCAGAGAAGAAATGGAGAGAATAATGTCTGCCAGCAAGCACGGCTGATGGGGAATGATCTCTGTAATGCACGAATTTGTTAGTTTTTTAAGGTTAATGGCAATGCACGGATTAGAGGATAATGGGAAGTGGTGTGGGTGGAATGGTGGATGGATTAGAATATTAGGGGATGGTGCGGCTGATCATTTAGGGTGAATGGATGCTCGGATTAATTATTAGGTTAGAAAAATGGAATGGTGGAATTAAATGGGATCAATGGGTTGAAGGGTTTTATAATGGGAAGTGGACGACTAATGGGAAGTGATTGATATATGGTGGCTTAATAATTAAATGGCAATGGGATCATGGTTTAGCATAAATAATGGGAAGTGAATGATGGATGGAATTGTTTAGGCTTATGGAATGCACGGGAATCATTGGGAATTGGTGGCTTAGGATAGAATAAAAGGGTTAATGGCTAATGGGGGGGGATTTAGTGGGAAGGTATAATGGTAATGGACGGTTGTATATGGATAATGGGAAGTGATGGTTAATGGGAATTGATGGGATATGGTAAGGTGGAAGTGCACGGTTTGGTGGATATGAAATGGAAGATAATGGTTTAGGGATAAGAATTAAAAATGAGATGGTGGATGATTAATTGTAGGTTGTTTTTGGTAGTGCACGGATTGGGGATAATAAAGAAATGATATGGTGGCTTAATAAGAAAATGGCATGAATATTGTATTTAGGGTGCGGCTTCAACTTATTCATTCCTCTTTCGCTCCAAAAAGCTCCACTTTGCATCTTCTTGCACACTTTGGCCTTATAATCTGAAAATACACAAAAGTGGCCTTAAACACTAAAACAACTAAGTAAACACAACATAAATGCACGAGAACAAGCTAATTAAGTCGCATGAATATGCTCCTATCACTATGCATCCACCACAACCTCATATACAATATGCCCAACCAAACTCAGGTTTGTCAATAGATTATAATCAAGCTCTTAATGAATTAATTTCTTTGGTGCAGGGCTCACAAAACCAACTCGAGGAGGCGCAACAAGGAGAATATTGGCAACCATATGAGGAGTTCTATACAACACCTATGCAGCCACCACAACCTGCCCAAACAAATTCAAGTTAGTCTTTGTATAATGATACGGTTAGTAAGTTACTCACCAATTTGTCTCAGGGGCAAGAAGATCAAAACAAAGCAAGGCAAAATCAAGACAAAAGGTTGGACCACTTGGAAAAGCAAATTGGGCAGATAGCGGAGTTCGTAGGACAATTTCAAGACCAAGGCAAACTCCCTATTTCAACCATGGCAAATCCGAAGGAAGGATTTGAAACTGCCAAGGAAATCATCTTGAGAAGTAGCAAGGAGGTTGGAACGGACCCTCAACCATCAAAATCAAATCACAAGGAAGATGAAAGATTGCAATTTGAGGAAGAGGAACACACCCAACACACGGAAAGGGTGGAAACACCTTTGCCGCAGGCACCTATTGCTCCTACGCCATCCAATTCAGGTAAAGTTGTTCCAAATTTAATTCTTTTTAACCCCATTCCACCCAATGTCCCTATTCCTTGCAGGTTCATGAATTCCAAGGAAGAAGAAAGTGAAAAAGACATCTTGGAAGCCCTTCCAAAGGTGCAAAGTATGAAATATCAAGAATTCGTCAAAGAGGATGTTCTTGAGGCAAACGACACCGAAGAAGTTGAATTTTGTGACACAGGACAAGGACTAATCCTCACACCACATCTGGCCGAGTGCAAAGTCCCTGAAACGTTCAAAGAAGATGTGTTTATCCTTGAGTTCTTATTGGAGCACATAGGTAAGCCACTTCCCCGAATTTCAATTTTGTTTTATACTAATATGTTGTAAATGATTCAGGCACCCACTCTAGAATTTAAACCATTACCGGATCATCTCAAGTATCACCCCCCATTCAAAGATCAATTCCATGCCGTGGGTTCCAATTGAGCCTAAGAAGGTCTCGTCCGGCTGCAAGACGTAAAAGAAAGCGCTACTTGGGAGGCAACCCAATGCACTGAATAAAACAAAGCATGTTCATTTATTTTCGAGAATTACAAGTGTGGAGAAAAAAAAAAAAAAAGTTTGTATCTAAAGAAAGAGAAAGATCTCCCTTCACAAAGGTTTGAGCCGTTTTCATGAAAGGTCTTGATCGCGAACCGAGCGTTGAACGCTCAACAATATGAGGGAGTAGGACAAAGAGGACCCCCAAGGCAGCAAGTACATGAGGTAAGTTCCACACCTGACATTCATTCCCAGTTAGCTAATCTTACTTCCATTGTGTCTCAGATGGCCGAAGGCATGAGGATGCAAGGACCGACTGTATGCGGGGTGTGTTCGATCCAAGGACATGCTTCTGAGAAGTGCCCGCAACTCATAGAAAATGGTGGATGGGAAAGCGCCAACGCGATTGGATTTCAGGGTCAAAACCAACCAAGGAACGACCCGTACTCGAACACTTACAATCCGGGTTGGAGAGACCACCCGAACTTCAAATGGAGGGAGCCCCAACAACCACCACAACAAGGAGGCTTCAGGCAACAACCCCCGGGCTTCTTCACCAAGCCATTCGCACCCACACAAGCATCTCCACAATCTGCCCAAGCAAATTCAGGTAACACCTTAGATAATGATACACTTCTGAAGTTACTAACGAATTTGTCTCAGGGGCAAGAAAATCAAGCCAAAGCGATGCAGAATCAAGAAAAGAGGGTGGATCAATTGGAAAAGCAAATTGGCCAAATAGTGGAGTTCGTAGGACAATTCCGAGACCAAGGCAAGCTCCCCAGCTCAACCATTCCAAACCCGAAGGGAGGCTTTGAAACCGCCAACGCAATTACCTTGAGAAGTGGCAAGGAAGTTGGAACCACCCCACAACCACCAAAATCAAGCGAAGAAGAGGATGAAAAGCTGCAAAATGAAGAGGAGGATGCAAGCAAGCCTACGGCAAGGGTACAAACACCCTTGCCGTAACTACCTAGGGACATTAATGCACCCAACTCATCTCATTCGGCCACCAAAGGTAAGTTGGGGTCAAAATTGATTAATTCTAACTTTGTTCCACCCAATGTTCCTTTTCCTAGCAGATTTTTGCAATCCACGAAAGAAGAGGAGGAAAAAGATGTTCTAGCGACATTTAGAAAAGTTCAAGTCAACATACCCCCTTTGGATGCAATCAAGCAAATCCCGAAGTATGCGAAGTTCTTGAAAAAGCTTTGTACAACAAGGAAACGGATTCAAGAAAAAGAGGTGGTTCATGTAAGTGAGAATGTCTCTGCCATCTTGCAACGCAAACTACCTCCCAAATGCAAAGATCCAGGTAGTTTCACTATCCCGTGTGTAATTGGAAATACAAAGTTCGAACATGCCATGCTAGATTTAGGTGCTTCAATTAATGTCATGCCATATTCTGTTTATGCATCGATGAATCTAGGGGAGCTTAAAAATGATGGTGTTATTATCCAATTAGCTGATAGATCTAATGCATACCCGAAAGGAGTTTTGGAGGATGTTTTGGTGCAGGTAGACCATTTGATTTTTCCTGCAGATTTCTATGTGCTTGACATGGAAGATTCGGCACACTCTCCATCATCACCACTCTTACTTGGACGACCTTTCATGAAAACGGCTCAAACCAAGATTGATGTGGCCAAGGGAGTAGTCACTATGGCCTTTGGTGGTGATATGATTAACTTTAAGATTCCTGAATCGATTGAGAATACTAATGATGTTCGTTCTTGTTGTGCCATTAATGTAATTGAACACATAGGGATGGAGTATTCAACAAAGATCAAGAAGGATGTTTCTCGAACTACCACCGAGAAGGAACTTGGAGTAGAGAACAAGGAATGCACGGCTCCAACCTTGAAAGGACCACAATTGGCCATGAGCAACTCTTGTGCATCTGTCCATTGTGCTACCACTTCTTTGCCGTACAAAGGTAAGCCACCTATTCCAAATTTGATTCCCATTTCAACTAATAGGTTGTTACCTTGTGTGGTGCAGGTACCTAATCGAATTCAACGTCGTGGGAGAATTCGTGTTGATGTAGAAAAGAAAAACACGACAATAAGAAAGGATCATTATCCCACTCCATTCAAGGACCCAAAGCATGAAGTGGTTCGTCGGACAGATTGTAGTTGCACCCCCCCATGCCGAGGGGTTCCATAAACCTTCAAGGGAGCATTGTCCGGCTGGAAGACGTTAAAGCAAGCGCTTCGTGGGAGGCAACCCATGCAATCAACAAAGGAAGAACTTGGGAATCGCTCCACACACAGATTTGCGTCCCTAAACCCTTTCCTTTGTTGCTTACTTTATGCTTTGTGTAATGTTTTTAATTGTGTCTAAAACATTGAGGACAATGTTTAGTTTAAGTGTGGGGGGGTAACATTCTGTTTTGAGATATTTGTGCATGAAATTCGTAGGGTATTACCACCTAACATGTCTAAACTTGTTCTTTGCTGTTTTTAAGTGTTTTTAAGCTATTTTAGAGTGTTTTAGAGTGTGTTGATTTAAAAATCCGAAAATCTCATAAAAATTTGAAAAATTGTTTTGAAAAACCCAAAAAGAGTTGTTTTTGTGTGTTTGTTTGTGTCGTAGGTCACCTTCCAACACAATGATGAGGATTTGGTTTTTAATTGCATGATGGTTAAAGAAAGTTACAAACATAGATGGACGTTTGATATACTCTTTGGTTTATGCTTGGTTGTAGTTATAGTTTATGAATTCACATGTAATCACAAAGAAAAAAAAATCAGTTTTTGTAACATGCTTGAAGGAAGGAACTTAAACAAACGCTACATCCTTGTGAGACTTGAGCTTAAACGTTATTTGGAGAGTTAAAATCTGTGCATTAATGTTTTCTAAAGTCGTTGCATGATCTCATTATTCTTTGCTTGGTTACTACTTAGAAGGCGTTTCATCACTTAGTTCCAAATGCTAGAACTCATGCCCATTTCATTCAAAGCATTTCATTGATTTGCATAACACGTATTCAAGATGAAGTTGTGTAGTGAACACCATAGCCAAATTGCCATATTTCCCTTTTCAGTTGTTTTGTAGGATTTAACCCCGTTGAGCCGTGTTAGCCCATATTCTTTGTTAACCCGCATTATCCTCACCTAGCCTAGAATAGGACCATCCGTACCCTTGTTCTTGAAGCATAGTAAGCATGAATGAGTTCCTTTTGATTAATGTGCTGCAGGAAATAAGTGTGGGGGAAGGATTATTGATGTGAGTGATGTGCCATAGGCACGATTAGAAAAAAAAAAAAGAGAAAAGAAGAAAGAAAAGAAAAGAAAAAAAAAATGGAAAAGAGTTGAAAAGAAGTGAAAAAGAGTTTCAAAGTATTGGTTGTTGAAGTAAGGGCCCAAAACAATGAATTAGGCCCTAAAAGTTGTTTGAATCTCCCCTATTTGTTTAAAAGTGGATTTCTGCATTCTAAGGGAATTCTAGGTCTTAATTTCATTACTTTACTTACTATTGCTTAAAGAACTTTTGTTTATCCCTACCTTTCCTTGTTAGCCAATACCCCAAGCCCCGTTACAACCATTGACTTCTATCTTGAGTGGTGTGCATTTCAATTGTGGAGTTTGAATTTGGTATGAGCATATGGTGTCACTGGTTCTCGCATCTAAGTAGTAGCATTCCATTCATGAGATCATATCCAAACACGTTTAATTACTCTAGAAATTGCGTTCTTTGTTATAACATATGTGAGTACTAGTTTTTCATGTTTACATCAATCTTCTCACATATAACTAGTGTAGGGTGTGTAGTCAGAAAATCTGAGTGAAAATTGAGTGCATAACTAGTGAGGAATTGAGGGAATTCTCTAAGGCATGTTACTACATTCAGAATGTGTTTTAATTGATTAAATGCAAACTAGTGAATGGTGACTATGATTAAGTATGTGCTTGAGGGCAAGGAAGACTAAAAGCTATGTGAGTAATGATCTTTGACATGTCATGTTTCATTGGAAATCCCTGAGGCAAACGTTGGAAGGTTTAGGTTATGTTTTGTTTGTTTTGTTTTGTCTTGTTTTATTTAGTTGTTTTGTTTTGCTCGAGGACTAGCAAAAGTTAAGTGTGGGGGAATTTGATAGGAGCATATTCATGCGACTTAATTAGCTTGTTCTCGTGCATTTATGTTGTGTTTACTTATCTATTTCAGTGTTTAAGGCCACTTTTGTGTATTTTCAGATTATAAGGCCAAAGTGTGCAAGAAGATGCAAATTGGAGTCTTTTGGAGTGAAAGAGGAATGAATGAGTTGAAGACTTGAAGAAACGACGAATTCCTACGCCAACGATGAATTCTTACCAAAACGAAGAATCCTACTCAAACAAGGCTTCCTATTTTAGGAAAGTTGACCCTAAGTTTCCCGTTTTGGTAACCTTTCCTAATCTTAAACGTCCGCATTTTCTAGCCACTTTGAAGTCCTTGTAGGCGCTTTAGGACACAAAACGAAGGCCCTAGGGCCCTTAACACCCAATGCCGTGGGCTTTAGCCCAATTCTCTTCCCTTGCCGTGCAAGGGGGGCATTTAGGCCCAAATCCATGCTTCTAAACCCTAGCCCTCTAACCTTGCAGCCACCTTGCCCTTTCATTTCACCCTAGCCGTCACTTTTCATTCTCCCATTCAGATTCTCATCCTAATTCTCTCCTAAACTAAACCTAGCCGCACCCTAGGGGTTCCAATTATGCAGCCACACATTTTCAGCCGCAAATCCCATCTAAAAAACCATTCACCCTAATTCATTCTTCCATCCGCAAGTTTCCCATTGATTTTCACCTTAATAACCCAAGAATCCATCTTAGCCGTACCTTGTTCTTAACCCTAGAGCCTACACCATTCATTCATATTCTCATCAGCCATTTTACACACCCTAATCCCCTAACCCGTGCATCACACACCTCTGATTCCATACACTAATCCGCAGCCACCATTCACTTCCATACACTAATCAGCCGCAAGCCATTCACACCCCATTCTTTCCCAAAACCGTGCAGCCACCATCCATTCTATCCAAGCCGTAGCATTCACCCTAACATACCATTCATCCATACGCAGCCACCATCACAGATTCTCCCCCATACATACTCCCCAATCCGTGCATCATAGACCTCATTCATTCATTCTAAGCCGTCACTCCCATTAACCCTAAGCTATTCAGCCACACATCTCCCATACACTCATCAGCCGTAGCCTCCATAACCCTAAATCCTCTCTAATCCGCAGCCACCTCTCCATCTTCCCCTTCGATTCCAGCCGCCATCTCCACCATACCAGCACCATACAACCATTCCTCCATCACTCCACCACCTTGCCGCACCATCAAACAACCCTAAACCTGTCTATAACCCAGAAATTCACCCAAAATCATCCTAAACCCAATCTGCCGCAGCAAGGAGAAGAGGAAAGAGGAGCTTCGACGCGCACCAATTCACGTGGATTCGTTGGGCGTTCTAGATGTAGTCAATCCTTTGTGCTTTATGTTTAAACTCATTTGTAATTCTCTTTTTGTGAACATGAGAGGCTAAATCCCCCTAGTTAGCTAGGGGGTGATTCAAAACCATGTTTATGCTTGCAATATGAATTGATTACCTTTGGTTGGAATTTCATGAATGATTGATTCAATTCGTTTAACTGTGTGATTGATAACTTGTTTGTGTATGTTTATTGAGAGTGCACGCTTAATGTTCATGCATGAATTTGACGCTAGAATATAAGTGAGTTTCATCTAATAGTTATGAACTTATATTCACAAGTAGTGGAGGTTTCTTATAAACAATCGCGTTAAATGAATTCTTGGCATAAGTTTCATGCAATCATAGTAACGAATGCCTCGTCAACACTTATAGTTTTCATGATGCTTAATGATTCTTGCTTGTTTCTCTATTATGCAATTCATGTAGGGAACTTGTGGGGAATGCTTTGGGTTGTCGCATGCAATCATCCAATTCATTAACTTAAGGAAAACTTGACGGTTAATTTAAGCGGACCTAATTAACCCGGGGTGTTGAGTTTCATAATTTATCGAAAGACCAACTGAAAATCAAAGTGTATGCAAGTGTAACATGTGTGGAGAAGAACCTTCTAGCTAGCATTCATCCATATTTTCATCACATTCATATTTAGAATCTGCCCTAATTTACAATCTGTGCATTTTAATTAATTTCGTCAAAAACTCAATCCTCCTTTACTTTAGTGTCCAATTTAGTTAGAAAGTGTCTTAGTTTGTGTTTTTAAGCATTTTGATTCATTCTATTACCCAATTTCGTCCAAAGTTGTCAAAGTGCTCAAAACTGCCCAGAAAGTGATTTTAAGGCAGTTTTGAGTGTTTTGGGGCTGTTTTGAGTCTTTTGATTTGTTTTAGTGTTTTTATTGTTTAGTTTTGCATTCTTTGAGTCTAGTTTAGTGTTTCAAACTTTATTTTACGTTTTTGAGTCAGTTTCCAAGTGATTTTGCAATCCCTCCTAATCCCCGGTTAAGAACGATCCCTACTTATTCATATACTACAATTGTCACAAGAGGGTTTTAATTTGTGTGCTTACTTAGTTTGCATCACATGGAGGCCGAGAAAGCAGCTACACACTTTTGCCGACAAGCGTGGGTGACAAAGCCGAAATCCCGGCTTTTCAAATAAAGCATGCAACTTTGTCAAAAGCTCCCGGCTTTTCAGAAAACGCGTGCCATTTTGTCGAAAGCTCTCTGACAAAGCTGAAGACGCGTGGAGGTCATTGCCGCATCCGCACTGCCACTTGCCATTAGAATTCCAATATACATCAACATTCATGGCAAGGCATACACCCAAAAACGCATAACTCTTCTTCTCGGCCGAGAATGTAACTTCAACCAACCCTCTCAAACGTGCTCAGTTTTCTTCTTCTCTTGAGAACACATTTTCAACCATTGATGTATCCCCCAAAGAAAATACCAGATGCCTGGAGTACAGATGAGGCAAGAGGAAACGGTGGATCGAAGCATGTGGAGACAAGCGCAACAAATATATGTGCTGACTCATTCGCTGCTTCTGCAAAAGCAAAAGTATCTCATATCATCAAGGGCGAAAGCAAAGGTATCTCATATCATGATCTTTCCCTGTTCTTTCCTTTGTCCTTGTTATTACTCGCATGGCAAAGTAAAGTGAGCAATCAGCCGGCACTTGGAGTCAGTCTTCCGATCTGGAACCAACTACCTGGAATCTATTCCCTGGTTGCTTACCTAGCGTTGCTCTCGAGTAGTCATCTTCAAAGGTTGAAACACTTCCAGAGAAGGGACCGCATCGGCTTGGAGAACAGCTAAGATGAGGGACGAGGAAACATCAATCTTGTGGATAGTCAGCAAACGCAACAACTGCATATGCTTAGTTATCCTCTAACCCTCTTCAATACGAATTGGAAAGATTGAACAAAGAAACCGGTCATCACCTCCACCTCGTGCTTGCCTGCCATGTGTCAGAATCCTCTAGCTCAGTTCAAGATTAGCCTGTGGAAAAACTCACGAGCAAGCCTCAATGCAATCACCAAGGAGAAGATGGAATTTACACTCCATAACCAGATTTGCATCCCTAAACTCTTCTCTTTGTTAGATACATTCTGCCATGTTTAGTATGTTTAGTTGTTGTTTGTGTGTTTACTTATGTTTTGTGTGAATCTATGCTTAAAACATTGAGGACAATGTTTGATTTAGGTGTGCGGGGGGGGGGGGGGGGGTAACTAAGTATATTTGATACAAATTCGTGGGATTTTATCACCCATAACTTCAAATGTTGTTCCTTGCTGTTTTAAGGTGTTTTTAAGATGTTTTAGAGTGTTTTAGTATGTTTTGTTTTATAACTCCGAAAATCACATAAAAATTTGAAAAACATGTTTTGAAAAGCCTAAAAAGAGTGTTTTGAGTCGTTTTTGTGTGTTTGTGTCTTAGGGTACCTTCCAACACAATGATAAGGATTTGGTTTGTAATTGCATGACTATTAAAAAGAGTTATAAACATAGAGAAAAGTTTGATTTACTCTTGGTATATGCTTGGTTATGGTTATAATGTATGACTTCACATGCAATCATAAAAGAAAAATTCGTTTTTGTAACATGCTTGAAGGAAGGAACTCAAACAAACGCTACAACCCTATGAGACTCGAGCCATTACCTTCTTTGGAGAGTTATAATCTGTGATTCTTTGTTTTCTAAAGTTGTTGCATGATCTCATTATTCCTTGCTTGGTTGCTACTTAGAATGCAATTGTATCATGATAGAACTAAATGCTAGAACTTATATCCGTTTCATTCAAAGCATGACATTGAATTGCATAACATATATCAAGATGAAGTTGTGTAGTTGCCACCATAGCCAAATAGCCTTACGTCCCATATTTCGTATATGTTGTAAGTTTTAACCTCGTTGAGCTTTGTTTAGCCTTTATTCTTTGTTAACCCACATTTTCCTCACCTAGCCTAGTTTAGGACAATTCACACCCTTGTTCTTAAAAGATAGTGAGCATGACTTAAATGAATTCCTTTTGAGTTACATTATGCAAGAAAATGAGTGTGGGGGAGGGAAAGTTTGTTCTTAAGTTTATATGTATGTTTTGAGATTCAAAAGAACAGAAAAAAAAAAATTTGTGAAAAACATATGAAAAAGAAAAACAGAAAAGAAAAGAAAGAAAGAAAGGAAAAGAGCTTGTTCTCCCTTTTTGTTCAAAAGTTGAGTTTTCATTCAAAAGGGAATTCTAAGTTGATTCAAGTGCTTTGCTCACTATTTCTTTAAGAACCTTTGTTTTCCATATCCCTTCTTTGTTATCCACACACCCCAAGCCCCGTTACAACCCGTGACTTCAATCTTGAGTGTTATGTGTTTCAATTTGTGGAATTTGAACTTGGTATGAGCATATGGTGTCACTGGTTCTCGCATCTAAGTAGTAGCATTCCATTCATGAGATCGTACCTAAACATGCTTATTAACTCCAGAAATTGCTTTCTTTGTGATACATATATGTGAGTGTTCGTTTTCATGTTTACATCAATCTTCTCACATGTAACTAGATTAGGGTGTGTAGTTAGAAAATCTGAGTGAAAATTGAGTGCATATCTTGTAAGGAATTGAGCAAATTCTCTAAGGCATGTTACTACATTCAAAACATGGTTTTAAATGCTTAATTGTGAACTAGTATGTGGTGACTATGATTAAGAATGTATTTAAGTGTGAAGATGACTAAAATCTGTGGGAATGATGATTTTTAACATGTCATGTGCATTGGAAATCCCTGAGGCAAATGTTGGAAGGTGTAGGTTGTGTTTTGTTCGTTTTGTTTTGTTTTTGGTTTCTTTTGTTTTGTTTTGCTCGAGGACTAGCAAAAGCTAAGCGTGGGGGAATTTGATAGGAGCATATTTATACGACTTAGTTAGCTTGTTTTCTTGCATTTAATTAGCTAAACTATGTTAATTATAGTGTTTAAAGTTATTTTCGTGCAATTTCAGGTTTTAGTGTCAAAGTATGCAAAAAGAAGCAATTTGGAGCATTCTAGAGCATTTTTGGGCCAAGATTGGATAGTGCAAGCATGGAGGCATGAGGATGGACGAATTTGAAAGGCTTGAATTCAGTTAGGGAGTTGCAAGAGGGCCTAAAAACCTGATTTCTAGAAGGCTACATTAGAGCCACATGCACTTCTATCCTTTTATCCATTGCAGCCACATGCAATTCCAACCTAATCCACATGCATTCATCATCATAACCTAGCTGTCATTCCACCTTGTTGCATTCATCATCATAACCTAGCTGTCATTCCACATGCTATTTCAGCCACATGCATTCCCCTTTTGCATTTCCAGCTTTCCAACAAGTTCCTAGCTGTCATATTCCCTCTTTTTCACCTATAAATAAACATCCATTGCAGCCACAAGGGAGGGGAGTCATTCATTCAGAAATTCCAATTCAAACACAAAAACAACATTCTCCCTTCCTTAGCCGTGTGTCTCCCTTACAATCCAAACACCATCCTTCCATTTCCACCACTCCCCAAACCATTCACACCATCAAACTATCCTTAGACCTTGTGCCACAATAAAGAGGAAGAGAAGAGGGCCTAAACGTTCATACAATTCAAGTTTGAGTTGTTGGAATGTTTAGGTGTTTCTTTGATTTCAATGTTTAATTTCAATTCTCTTTGTTTTGTACGTATGAGGAACTAAACCCCCCCTTGGCTAGGGGGGGATTCGAAATACATGTTTATGCTTGCAATATGATTTGATTACTTCTAATTACATTTCATAAGTTGTGAATTCAATTTACTTATCTATGTGATTGACAACTTATTTATGTATGTTTATTGAGAGTGCACGCTTAATTTTCATGCATGAATTTGACGCTAGAATATAAGTGAGTTTCACCTAATAGTTATGAACTTATATTCACAAGTAGTGGAGGTTGCTTATAAACAATCGCGTTAAGTAAATTCTTGGCATAAGTTTCATGCAATCATAGTAACAAGTGCTTCGTCAATGCTTATGGTTTTCATAGAACGTAATGATTCTTGCTTGTATCTCTATTATGCAATCATATAGGGGACTTGTGGGGAATGTTTTGGGTTGTCGTATGCAATCATCCAATTCAATAACGTTAGGAAAATCTGAGGGTTAATTAGTGCAATTCACGGTTAATCTGGGGCATTAAGAATTCATGGTTTATTGAAAAGCAATTAGAAATCGTTTTGTATGCAAGTGTAACATGTGTGGAGATGAACCCCTTAGCTAGCCATCCCATCCATTCAATTCCATCACATTCATCTTTACAATCTGTTTTGTTTCCAAGTTTCTGTTTTAATTTCAAATTCATCCAAAACCAATCCCCCTTTACTTTATTGTCCAAATTAGTTAGAAAGTGTCTTAGTTTGTGTTTATAAGTGTTTTGATTCAATTTGTTGCACAAATTCGTCCAAATTCACCAAGGTGCTCAAAACTGCCCAAAAAGTGTTTTTAAGGCAGTTTTGAGTGTTTTGGGTGATGTTTGAGTCTTTTGGTTTGTTTTTATGTTTTAAGCATTTAGTTTCGCATTCTTTGAGTCTAGTTTAGTGTTTTAAACTTTGTTTTTACGTTTTTGAGTCAGTTTCCAAGAGATTTGCAATCCCTCATAATCCCTGGTCCAGAACGATCCCTACTTACATACTTACTACAATTGACAAAAAGAGGGTTTAATTTGTGTGCGTATAATTCTCGCATCACGTAGGAGCAATAGGTGCCTGTGGCAAAGGTGTTTCCACCCTTGCCGTGTATTGGGTGTGTTCCTCTTCCTCAAATTGCAATCTTTCATCTTCCTTGTGATTTGATTTGGATGGTTGAGGGTCCGTTCCAACCTCCTTGCCACTTCTTAACGTGATAGCATTGGTGGCTTCAAATCCTACCTTCGGATTTACAATGGTTGAACTAGGGAGTTTGCCTTGGTCACGAAATTGTCCTACGAACTCCGCTATTTGCCCAATTTGCTTCTCCAAGTTGTCCACCCTCTTGTCTTGGATTTGCCTCTCTTTGTTTTGAGTTTGGACTTCCTGCGTCAAAGTAGTAAGTAATTGAAAAATCTTATCATTATCACTTGAATTACCTACATTGCTTTGGGCAGGTTGTGGTGGCTGCATAGGTGTTGTATAGAACTCCTCATATGGTTGCCAATATTCTCCTTGTTGAGCCTCCTCGACTTGGTTTTGTGAGCCCTGCACCAAAGAAATTAATTCATTAAGAACTTTATCATAATTTATTGACAAACCTGAGTTTGGTTGGGCATATTGTATATGAGGTGGTGGTGGCTGCATAGACGTTGAATAGAACTCCTTATATGGCTGCCAATAACCTTCTTGTTGAACATGTTGAGGTTCCCACCACATAGAGTTTGAATGATCACTCCAATCCGAATTGTAAGTATTGGAAAACACGTCGTTCCTTGATTGATTATGATCAAATGTACCAACTCTTTGCGTTTGTGACAAAAGAGAAGTAAGATTTGTTATTTGAGCTTGAATATTGGCAAGTGCCATGTCTTGCTTCTCTAGTACCTAAAATCAACAAAACAAAACAAAACACAAATAAAAAAAAAACTCTAACAAAATAAAACTAAACCGAAAATAACAATCCAAGGGATTAGCAACTTTGCTAATCCCCAGCAACGGCGCCAAAATTTGATGTGAGAATTATACGCACACAAATTAAAACCCTCTTGTGACAATTGTAGTATAAGTATAAGTAGGGATCGTTCTTAACCGGGGATTAGGAGGGATTGCAAAATCACTTGGAAACTGACTCAAAAACGTAAAATAAAGTTTAAAACACTAAACTAGACTCAAAGAATGCAAAACTAAACATTTAAAACACTAAAACAAACCAAAGGACTCAAACAGCACCCAAAACACTCAAAACAGCCTTAAAAACACTTTCTGGGCAGTTTTGAGCACTTTGACTACTTTGGACGAAATTAGGTAATAAAATGAATCAAAACACTTAAAAACACAAACTAAGACACTTTCTAACTAAGTTGGACACTAAAGCAAAGGGGGATTGAGTTTTTGACGAAATTAAATAAAATGCACAGAATGTAATTCAAACAGATTGTAAAGATGAATTTGATGAAAATATGGATGAAATGCTAGCTAGAGGGTTCTTCTCCACACATGTCACACTTGCACACAAAACGATTTCTAATTGCTTTTCAATAAACCATGAATTCTCAACGCCCCAGATTAACCGTGAATTGCACTAATTAACCCTCAGATTTTCCTAACGTTATTGAATTGGATGATTGCATACGACAACCCAAAACATTCCCCACAAGTCCCCTACATGATTGCATAATAGAGATACAAGCAAGAATCATTAAGTTCTATGAAAACCATAAGCGTTGACGAAGCACTTGTTACTATGATTGCATGAAACTTATGCCAAGAATTTACTTAACGCGATTGAGATCATCAACCTTTACTACTTGTGAATATAGTTCCATAACGATTAGGTGAAATTTCCTTATATCCTAGCATCCAATTTATGCATGATAATTAAGCGTGCTCTCTCAACCAACACACACAAATCAATGTAATTCACATAGATAAGTAAATTGAATTCACAACTTATGAAACGCAATTGGAAGTAATCAAATCATATTGCAAGCATAAACACGTATTTCGAATTCCCCCCTAGCCAAGGGGGGATTTAGTTCCTCATAGGCACAAAACAAAGATAAGTAATTTTAACCATTAAAATCAAGGAGAGGAAAGCACCTAAAAATTCCAACAACTCAAACTTGAATTGTATGAACGTTTAAGCACTCTTCTCCTCCTCTTTGTTGCGGCACAAGGGTTTGTTGTGAGTTTTGGGGGTTATGGATGGTGTAGAATGATGTGTTTAGGATAGGGATGGATGTAGGGGATGGCAAGGCCTATTTTTGGGCAGAAAATATGAAGAATGGTGAAGTATGGATGTGTTATAGAGAGGGGATGAATTTCTGGCGTGAATTGGTGAATGAATGGTTGTTTTGTGGCTGCAATGGATGTTTATTTATAGGTGGATGAATGATTAAAGAGGGAATATGACAACTAGGTTGGTTGGTGGCTGCCATCATGAAGAGTGCATGGATGTGGCTGAATGGGTTAAAGAGGGAATGATGATGGGAGAGCATGTGGGTGACAGCTAGGTTGGTTGGTGGCTGCAATGGAGGTGTGGAATGATGATGGGAGAGCATGTGAGTGAATTATGAAGAGTGAATGCATTAGGGTGCTGCTATGGTGGGAAATATTGGGCAGAAAATATCCTAAGGCTTTATTACTTAGTTTAGGAAAGGATGTAACTCCAAATCCTCCTTTAGGTCTTCAATTTCGTCCATTCCTTTTGCTCCAAGCATATGCTATCCATTCCAAGCCCAATTTTGCTCCAAAATGCTCCAAAATGCATCCTTTTGCATACTTTGCCCTTAAATCCTGAAAATACATAAAACTAGCTTAAAAGACTACTTTACTAAGGAAAAACACTTTAAATGCACAAGACAAGCTAAACTAAGGTGCATAAATATGCTCCTATCAAGCACCACCCTTGCCGCAGCCATCTAAGCCCCCCCATCCGTCCACCTCAGGTAATGTTGTCCCAAATGTTGTGATTTTGAACACTAATCTGCCCAATGTTCCTTTCCCTCGCAGATTTGCACAATCGAAGAAGGAAAAAAGCGAAAAGGACATTTTGGATACCTTTCGAAAAGTTCAAGTAAACATTCCTTTACTTGATGCTATTAAGCAAAAACCCAGGTATGCAAAGTTTTTAAAAGAGTTATGCACAACTAGGAAAAGAATTTCAAACAAAGAAGTTGTGAAAGTAAGTGAAAATGTATCCGCGGTTTTGCAACGAAAGTTACCTCCAAAGTGTAAGGATCCAGGGAGCTTTACTATCCCATGCATAATTGGAAACACTAGATTTGAACAATGCATGTTAGATTTAGGTGCTTCTATTAATGTCATGCCATATTCCATTTATGCATCTATGAACCTTGGTGAGTTAAAACAAGATGGCGTTATAATTCAATTGGCTGATCGTTCTAATGTTTATCCCAAAGGAGTCCTTGAGGATGTTTTAGTGCAGGTCAATCATCTGATCTTTCCTACAGATTTTTATGTCTTAGAAATGGAGGATTCGAGCCATGCTCCATCATTGCCAATCTTGCTAGGCCGTCCGTTCATGAAAACAGCCCAAACAAAGATTGATGTGGCCAAGGGAGCACTAACAATGGAGTTTGGTGGTGATATAATTAAATTCAATGTTTATGACTCTATTAAGAATCCTAATGATGGTCATCCTTGTTTCACCATTGATGTGCATAAGGATATAGGGTCGAAAGGATCCACACCTATCAAGAAAGATGTATCAAGAACCACCATTGGAGAGGAACTTGGAGTGATTGCCCTACAACCACCCAATATGGCCGAAAGTAGCCATAGTGACATTGTTGATAGGGCTGCCGTTTTTGAGCCTTCACCACAATATGTTTGTAAGTCTTCAATCCCAATTTCAATTCCCATTTCAACTAATAGGTTGTTACCTTATTTGGTGCAGGTGCCTAACCGATTTCAAGGTGGTGGGAGCATTTACATGGACTTTCGGAACCAAAACACCACCATCAGGGAAGATCACTATCCCCTCCCATTCATTGAGCCATATTATGTAAATGTTGAAGGGCAGGTTGTGGAGGAGAGCACCCACTATGCCGTGGGTTCCTATGAAGGTTGATCAATGTGGCATCGTCCGGCTGCAAGACGTAAAAGAAAGCGCTACTTGGGAGGCAACCCATGCAATCAACAAAGGAAGAACTTAGGAATCGCTCCAAACTCAGATTTGCGTCCGTAAAACTTTTCCTTTGTTGCTTTCTTTATGTTTTGTGTGATGTGTTTATTTGTGTGTTCCTTTGCTGCTAGTTTAGTCTAAAACATTGAGGACAATGTTTAGTTTAAGTGTGGGGTATTACCACCTAACATGTCTAAACTTGTGTTCCCACTATTTTTAAGTGTTTTTAACATGTTTTGAAGTCTTTTTATGTGTTACTTTAAAAAAATCTGAAAAACAGTTTGAAACAACTAAAAAGGGTCAGTTTGAGTCAGTTTTGTGTTTGTTTTTGTGTGTTTGTGTCTTAGGATACCTTCCAACACAATGATGAGGATTTGATTTTTATGTGCATGGCTGTGAAAGAGAGTTATAAACATGGATTTGATTTTCTATAACCATATATAAACTAAAACCTATCAGCCGCACCCTATTCTCTCTTCTCTCATTCATTCTTTTCAGATTTTCAGCCACAAAGCTCTCAGCCGCAACCATCCATTCCATCTTCTCCCTTTGCCGCAGCCTTCCCCCTCCATTCCAGCCTTCCCCCATCCTTGCCGCAGCCACCATATCCCTTCCAGCCACCATCCACACCTCCATACACCATCCCACCACCTTGCCGCACCACCATATCCCCATAAACCCATCCCTAAACCAGAAAATCATCCAAATCACCCATAAAACCTCTCTGCTGCAGCAAGAAGAAAGGAGAAAGAGGGCTTGAAACGTGCAGAAATTCAAAGTGGATTCCTTTTGCGTTTTAGATGTAATCAATCTTTTGTTCTTTATGTTTATTTTCAATTTTGTTTCTCTTTCTGTGAACATGAGAGGCTAAATCCCTAGTTAGCTAGGGGGTGATTCGAAACCATGTTTATGCTTGCAATATGAATTGATTACCTTTTGTTGGAATTTCATGAATTGTGGATTCAATTTGTTTAACTGCTTGATTGATAACTTATTTGTGGATGTTTACTGAGAGAGCATGCTTAATTTTCATGCATGAATATGACGCTAGAATATAAGTGAGTTTCACCTAATAGTTATGAACTTATATTCACAAGTAGTGGAGGTTGCTTATAAATAATCGCGTTAAATGAATTCTTGGCACTAGTTTCATGCTCATCATAGTAACAAATGCCTCGTCAACACTTATAGTTTTCATGTTGCTTAATGATCTTTGATTGTATCTTTATTGTGCTTTTCACGTAAAGGACTTTTGGAGAATGTTTTGAATTGCGTATGCGCTGTCCCATCCAATTCATTAACTTAAGGAGAATTTGACGATTAATTTAAGCGGACCTAATTAACCCGGGGTGTTGAGTTTCATGATTCATCAAAAGACCAACTGAAAATCATCTTGTATGCAAGTGTAACATGTGTGGAGAAGAACCTTCTAGTTAGCATTTCATCCATATTTTCATCACATTCGTATTTACATTCTGCCCTTAATTACAATCTGTGCATTTAGTTTAATTTCGTCAAAACCTCAATCCCCCTTTACTTTAGTGTCCAATTTAGTTAGAAAGTGTCTTAGTTTGTGTTTCTAAGTGTTTTGATTCAATTTCTTACCCAAATTCGTCCAAAATAGTCAAAGTGCTCAAAACTGCCCAGATTGTGTTTTTAAGGCAGTTTTGAGTGTTTTGGGTGCTGTTTTGAGTTTTTGGTTTGTCTTAGTGTTTTAAGTGTTTAGTTTTGCCTTCTTTGAGTCTAGTTTAGTGTTTTAAACTTTATTTTACGTTTTTGAGTCAGTTTCCAAGTGATTTTGCAATCCCTCCTAATCCCCGGTTAAGAACGATCCCTACTTATACATATACTACAATTGTCACAAGAGGGTTTTAATTTGTGTGCATATTAAGTTTGCATCAAGGAACAAGCTCATTCTCGGCATTTTCCACAACTGTCACTCCTGATTTCTTCGGCACACATTGGATAGGTGAAACCCACTTACTATCCGAGATTGGATAGATGACTCCACAATCTAGAAGCTTGATTATCTCCTTTTCACAACTTCCATCATCGGAGGGTTAAGACGGCGTTGAGCCTCTCTAGTTGGTTTGGCCCCCTCCTCAAGAAATATATGATGCATGCATGTTGTAGGGCTTATACCTTTGAACTAGTTTCTCCTCTTCTTGTGCCGTGAGGGATGAGGAGATGATGGCAGGTAGAGTCTCATTTGCTCCCAAGAAAATGTACTTCAAATGGCTTGGTAAAGGTTTTAGTTCAAGGGTGGGTGCCTGAATTATGGATGGAAGCAACTTGTTAGTCGAAATAGGAATTGACTCATGATTAGGATACTTACCATCATGCGTAGGTAACAACTCAAGGGCAGCAACCGTCTCACTAAGGCCCTCACTAGGATGCACGGCATGAAGTGCTTGAGGTATGCCGTGGGTTACCCTAGGTGCTACCTCCTTGTTGTTGCGTTCCATGCCTCTTGTAATGACTTTTTCAAGCGCATCATCGTTCAAATCTTCAAGATATCCCTGCGCCAAAGAGTCAATTATATCAATAGAGAAACATGAATGGTCCTCACTAGGGTACTTAATAGAATCAGAAAGATTGAATTTAACAACTTCCCCATCAAATTCCATGGACAAAGTTCCATTAAACACGTCAATCTTGGTCCGGGCCGTTTTCATGAATGGCCTTCCAAGGAGGATGGGCAATGAAGTGGCATGATCCGATTCATCCATGTCAAGAACATTGAAATCCGCCGGGAAGATTAAATGGTTAACCTGCACTAAAACATCTTCCAAAACTCCCTTTGGATAGGCATTAGATCTATCGGCCAATTGTATGATTACACCATCATTTTTCAACACTCCTAAATTCATAGATGCATAAATTGAGTATGGCATAACATTTATAGAGGCTCCTAAGTCTAGCATGGCAGATTCAAAGCGAATATTACCAATGACACAAGGAATTGTAAAACTACCTGGATCTTTGCATTTTGGGGGTAGTTTTCGTTGCAAGATGGCGGAGACATTTTCACCTACCTTGACAACCTCCTTGGTCGAAATCCTCTTCCTAGTAGTGCACAACTCTTTTAAAAACTTGGCATAACGTGGAACTTGCCTGATTGCATCCAAAAGGGGTATGTTAACTTGAACTTTCCTAAATGTCTCAAGAATGTCCTTTTCAGCTTCCTCCTTCTTTGTTTGCATGAACCTACAAGGAAAAGGAACATTCGAAGGAAAAACATTAGTAGGAACTGAATTTGACACATTCTTACCTTTATTGGACAGATTGGATGGTTTAGGGACACTAGGAACTTGCGGCAAAGGGAATTCCACCCTTGCCGTGGGTTTGCTTGTTTCCCCCTCTTCAAGGTGCAGTTTTTCATCCTCTTTGTGATCTGTTTTTGATGAAGAACCTGCCCCAACTTCTTTTCCACTTCTTAACAATATGGCTTATGCACTTTCGAACCCTCCTTTTGGATTTGGAATGGTAGAACTAGGGAGTTGGCCTTGATCTCGAAATTTCCCTACAAAATCTGCAATCTGCCCAATTTGTTTCTCCAATTGATCCACCCTCTTGTCTTGGCTTTGCATGGCTTTAGCTTGATTCTCTTGTCCCTGAGACAAATTAGTTAGTAATTTAAGAAGTGTATCATTGTCTAAAGTGTTACCTAAACTTGTTTGGGCAGATTGTGGAGGTGCTTGTGTGGGTGCGTAGGGCTTGTTGTAGAAGCCCGGAGGTTGTTGTCTAAATCCTCCTTGTTGTGGTTGTTGTTGGGTCTCCCTCCACTTGAAGTTTGGGTGGTCTCTCCAACCTGGATTATAAGTGTTTGAATATGGATCGTTCCTTGGTTGGTTTTGGCCTGGAAATCCAATTGCATTCGCACTCTCCCATCCACCATTCTCAATAAGTTGTGGGCACTTCTCAGAAGCATGTCCTTGGATAGAACATACTCCACATACCATTGGTCCTTGCATCCTCATTCCTTCGGCCATCTGAGACACAATGGAAGTAAGATTAGCTAATTGTGATTGAATATCGGATGAAGAACTTACCTCATTCACTTGTGGCCGTGGGTTATCCCTTTGTCCCATGTGATAGGAGCATATTCATACGACTTACTTAGCTTGTTCTCGTGTATTTATGTTGTGTTTACGTAGTTATTTTAGTGTTTAAGGCCACTTTTGTGTATTTTCAGATTATAAGGCCAAAGTGTGCAAGAAGATGCAAATTGGAGTCTTTTGGAGCGAAAGAGGAATGAATGAGTTGAAGACTTGAAGAAACGATGAATTCTTACTCCAAAACACAGGCCTTGTATGATTTGAAACGTCCGTATTTTCTAGCCACTTTGAAGGCCTTGTATGCACTTTAGGACACAAAACACAGGCCCTAGCCCACTTTAAAGCCCTTGCCGTGCCCTTTTGTCTTCTTTCCTTCCCTTGCCGTGCAAGGGGGGGCATTTGTGTCCAATATCATTCACTTAAACCCTATTTCCCTCTCCTAACCTAACCCTAGCCGCACCTTGCAGCCATCCCTTTTAATTTCTGATTTTATTTCCTAATTCTAGAAGCTTTTAACTTAATTTTAATTAACCAAAATAAATTAGGGTGGTAATTTCTGAAAACCCTAGGTAATCTACCATTTAGCCACACCCTAGGGAGGGTTTTCATTGATTCTTTTCATCACATTCATCTCAGCCGTCACTCCCATCATCCTTAAACCTTAAGCCTTCTAATCTGAGCCGTACCTTTTATTTTTAACCCTAGCTTCTCATCAGCCGCATGCTATTCTCTATTCTCTCATTCATTCTTTCAATTTTTCAGCCACCATCACATTATTCTCCTACCAGCCGCAGCCACCCATTCACATTCTCCATTCAATCCGTGCATTCACCACCAATTCCAGCCATAATCCAACCTAGCCGCAGCCTTCCCACCATTGCAACCACCATTCCACACCTTCACACACCTTCCACCACCCTTGCCGCACCACCAAACCTCCCTAAATCCATTCCCAACCCAAAATAACATCCGAAAACCCCCTAAATCATCTCTGCCGCAGCAAGGAGAAGAAGAAAGAGGAGCTTAGACGCGCAGAAATTCAAGTGGATTCGTTGTGCATTCTAGGTGTAATCAATCTTTTGTTCGTTATGTTTAAATTCAATTTTATTTCTCTTTCTGTGAACATGAGAGGCTAAATCCATAGTTAGCTAGGGGGTGATTCGAAACCATGTTTATGCTTGCAATATGATTTGATTACCTTTTGTTGGAATTTCATGAGTTGTGGATTCAATTTGTTTAACTGCTTGATTGATAACTTATTTATGTATGTTTATTGAGAGTGCACGCTTAATTTCCATGCATGAATATGACGCTAGAATATAAGGGAGTTTCACCTAATAGTTATGAACTTATATTCACAAGTAGTGGAGGTTGCTTATAAACAATCGCGTTAAATGAATTCTTGGCACTAGTTTCATGCTCATCATAGTAACGAATGCCTCCTCAACACTTATAGTTTTCATGATGCTTAATGATCTTTGATTGTATCTTTATTGTGCTTTTCACGTAAAGGACTTTTGGAGAATGTTTTGAATTGCGTATGCGCTAACCCATCCAATTCATTAACTTAGGGAGAACTTGACGGTTAATTTAAGCGGACCTAATTAACCCGGGGTGTTGAGTTTCATAATTTATCGAAAGACCAACTGAAAATCATCTTGTATGCAAGTGTAACATGTGTGGAGAAGATCCTTCTAGCTAGCATTCATCCATATTTTCATCACATTCATATTTAGAATCTGCCCTTAATTACAATCTGTGCATTTTATTTAATTTCGTCAAAACATCAATCCCCCTTTACTTTAGTGCCCAATTTAGTTAGAAAGTGTCTTAGTTTGTGTTTATAAGTGTTTTGATTCAATTTATTACACAAATTCGTCCAAATTCACCAAAGTGCTCAAAACTGCCCAGAATGTGTTTTTAAGGCAGTTTTGAGTGTTTGGGTGCTGTTTGAGTCTTTTGGTTTGTTTTAGTGTTTTTATTGTTTAGTTTTGCATTCTTTGAGTCTAGTGTAGTGTTTTGAACTTTATTTTATGTTTTTGAGTCAGTTTCCAAGTGATTTTGCAATCCCTCCTAATCCCCGGTTAAGAACGATCCCTACTTATACATATACTACAATTGTCACAAGAGGGTTTTAATTTGTGTGCTTATTTAGTTCGCATCACCATGCCTTCGTATTGTTGTGCATTCAATGCACGGTTTGCAATGAGTGTCTTGGCTGCCATGGGTGTTTTATCTACCAAAGCTCCTCCAGCCGAGGCATCTAGCATTTGACGTTCGATTGGTAGAAAGCCTTAATAGAAATATTGAAGGAGCAACTCTTCCTTCATTTGATGCTGTGGACAAGAAGCAACAAGTGATTTAAAACGTTCATAATAAGTAGGAAAGGATTCACCTTGCTTTTGTTGTATGCCACTTATTTGTTTCCTCAGGAGAATGATTCTTGAAGTGGGAAAAAATTTCTCCAAGAATGCTCGTTTCATACTTTCCCAAGACGTCACTGTCCCCGGTGCTAGCTCATACAACCAATCTTTAGCTTTGTCCATTAGAGAGAATGGAAAAGCCTTCATCTTTAGGATGCTACCATCGACATTGACAGGGGTCATGCTCGAACAAACCACTTCGAATTCCTTCAAGTGCTTGTTAGGGTCTTCCATGGACAGCCCATGGAACTTTGGGATGTGGTGCAACAAGCTAGACTTCAATTCAAACTCCTCGGTCTTGCCTTGAGCTGCCTCGGGATATTGAATACATAAAGGTGCGGCATTGCCCATTCCCAAAGCCGAAAGCTCCTTGATTGTTCGATTGTCGGCTGCCATGATGGGTGCTTCCTCAAAAGTCTCTGCCGTGCCCCTTTCTTCCTCTTCTAAACCGTGTTCTTCAAGGTCAGGTTCAGGGCTAGGTGTGTTAGACTCTTGCTGGTTCTTTTGTCTTCTCAAAGTCCTCTCAAAATCGTCGTGAAAGTCCAAAATATTCGTATCAACAGGTTGGGAACTTCGAGTCATAAACTAGTACCTAGAAACAATGAAACAAACACATTAGTAACTAAGATAGAAAACAAACGAAAAATAAACAAAAAGAAATAACGAGGGATTAGCAAAGTTGCTAATCCCCGGCAACGGCGCCAAAATTTGATGTGAAAATTACTTAACACACAACTTAAACCCTCTTTTTGACAATTGTAGTAGATATGTAAGTAGAGATCGTTCTTAAACCGGGGATTAGGAGGGATTGCTAAACACTCTAAACTGACTCAAAAATTGTAAAAACAAAGTTTAAACACTCAACTAGACTCAAAGAATGCAAAACTAAACTAAACAAACCAAAAGACCCAAAACAGCAAACTAACACTCAAAACTGCCTTAAAAACACTTTCTGGGCAGTTTTGAACACTATACTCAATTTTGGACGAAATTAAATTATCACTTGACTCAAAACACTTAAACATCAACTAAATTGATTTCTAACTAATCTAACACTTTAAATTAATGGGGGAATTGGTTTTGACGAAAATTAAATAAATTAAGACAAGGACAAAGAAAACAGATTCTTTAGACTAAATTAGGTGAATTGATGAATGATGAGTTAACTAGAGGGTTCTTCTCCACACATGACACACTTGCATTCAAATTGATTTCCAATTGCTTCTTTCAATAAATCATGAAACTCAATACCCCAAGTTAACCGTGAACAGTACTTTTTTAACTTTCAAGTTTTCCTTAAGTTATTGAATTGGATGGGAATGCGCATACAACAACTCAAAACATTCTCTAAAAGTCCCTTACGTGAAAAGCACAATAAAGGTACAATCAAAGATCATTAAGATTCATGAAAACTATAAGTATTGACGAGGCAATTGTTACTATGAAAAGCATGAAACTTTTGCCAAGAATTCACTTAACGCGATTGTCGATAAACAACCTCCACTACTAGCAAATATAAGGTTATAACTATTAGGTGAAATTCCCTTATATTTTAGCTTCAAATCCCTACATGAAAAACTAAGTGGCCACCTTAATAACACACAAGAATGAGTTATCAATCAAACAATTAAGCAAATTGAATTCACAACTTATGAAATAACAATTGGATGTAATCAATTCATCTTGCAAGCATAGTCATGGTATTGAATAGCCCCCTAGCCAAAAGGCTTAGTTCCTCATGTTCGTAAAACAAAGGAAAACAGATTTATACATTGTAAATATGAGAAAGAGAACACCTAAATACTCCAACGATCCAATGTTGAATAGCTAGAATCTTCAAGCAGTCTTCCTTCTCTCCCTTGCCACGGCACAAGAGGTTTTGGGGAATTTAGGGAGTTATGGATGATGTAGAATGATGGAGTTAGGTTTGGGATGGATGTAGGGGACGGCAAGGGTTGGTTTTGGGCAGAAAATATGGAGAATGGTGAAGTATGGATGTGTTAGAGGGATGGAATGAATTTCTGGCGTGAATGGTGAAAGAATGGAGAGTTTTGTGGCTGCAACAAGGATGTTTATTTATAGGATTTCAGGAATTAAAACCCTAAGTTATTTAGGTAAACAGAAATTAAGTCAAAGGCTCTAGAAATAGGAAATCAAATCAGAAATTTAAAGGAAACTTAATTAAAAGTTGCGGCAAGGGTTTGTAAGAAAGGAATGCTTTTTATTTATGAAATTAGGCAAGAATTTCGGTATAGAAAAGGGCATGTGAGTTATGTGATAGGAGCATATTCATGCGACTTAATTAGCTTGTTCTCGTGCATTTATGTTGTGTTTCCTTAGTTGTTTTAGTGTTTTAAAGCCACTTTTGTGTATTTTCAGATTATAAGGCCAAAGTGTGCAAGGAGATGCAAATTGGAGTCTTTTGGAGCAAAAGAGGAATGAATGAGTTGAAGACTTGAAGAAACGATGAATTCCTACTTCAACGATGAATTCCTACCAAAACGAGGATTCCTACTCAAACAAGGATTCCTACTTGAAGTAGGAAAGTTAACCCTAAGTTTCCCATTTTGGTAACCTTTCCTAATCTTAAACGTCCGTATTTTCTAGCCACTTCAAAGGCCTTGTAGGCACCTTAGGACACAAAATGTAGGCCCTAGCTCACTTTCCAAGCTTTGCCGTGGGCTTTCCCCTTCTCCCCTTTCCTTGCCATGCAAGGGGGGGCATTTTTGGCCCATTTTATGCACCTAAACCCTAATCCTTTTCCTTGCAGCCACTCTCCCTTTTATTTCTGAATTTTAACCTATTTCTCTCCTAAAACTAAACCCTAGCCGCACCTATTAACCATTTTCCCTTTAATTTCTGATTTTATTTCCTAATCCTAGAAGCTTTTAACTTAATTTTAATTAACCCAAAATAAATTAGGGTTGGAATTTCAGAAAACCCTAGGTGTTATACACTTAGCCGCACCCTTCCATATTCCCCCTTTAAATCCGTAGCCTTCCATTCATTCATCAAACCATCTCAGCCGCACCTATCTTATTAACCCTAGAGCCTTTTCATTTATTCCCTTCTCATTCTATCATTCAGCCATTCACTCAATTCTCTCCCTAAGCCGTCACTCCCATCAGCAACAAAACCTATCAGCCGCAGCCACCCATTCATCTTCTCCATTCAATCCGTGCATTCCCCATCCATTCCAGCCGTCCCCCACCATTGCCGCAGCCATCTCCACCCTTTCCAGCCACCATCCACACCTCCCTGCACCTTCCTACCACCTTGCCGCACCACCACACTTCCCTAATTCCATCCCTAAACCAGAAAAATCATCCAAACTCACCATACACCATCTCTGCCGCAGCAAGGAGAAGAAGAAAGAGGAGCCTAGACGCGCAAAAATTCAAGTGGATTCGTTGGGCGTTCTAGGTGTAATCAATCCTTTGTTCGTTATGTTTAAATTCAATTTTATTTCTCTTTCTGTGAACATGAGAGGCTAAATCCCTAGTTAGCTAGGGGGTGATTCGAAACCATGTTTATGCTTGCAATATGAATTGATTACCTATGGTTGGAATTTCATGAATTGTGGATTCAATTTGTTTAACTGTTTGATTGATAACTTATTTGTGTATGTTTATTGAGAGTGCACGCTTAATTTTTATGCATGAATATGACGCTAGAATATAAGTGAGTTTCACCTAATAGTTACAAACTTATATTCACAAGTAGTGGAGGTTGCTTATAAACAATCGCGTTAAATGAATTCTTGGCACTAGTTTCATGCTCATCATAGAACGAATGCCTCGTCAACACTTATAGTTTTCAGGTTGCTTAATGATCTTTGATTGTATCTTTATTGTGCTTTTCACGTAAAGGACTTTTGGAGAATGTTTTGAATTGCGTATGCGCTGTCCCATCCAATTCATTAACTTAAGGAGAACTTAAAGGTTAATTTAAGCGGACCTAATTAACCCGGGGTGTTGAGTTTCATAATTCATCGAAAGACCAACTGAAAATCATCTTGTATGCAAGTGTAACATGTGTGGAGAAGAACCTTCTAGTTAGCATTTCATCCATATTTTCATCACCTTCGTATTTACATTCTGCCCTTAATTACAATTTGTGCATTTAGTTTAATTTCGTCAAAACCTCAATCCCCCTTTACTTTAGTGTCCAATTTAGTTAGAAATTGTCTTAGTTTGTGTTTCTAAGTGTTTTGATTCAACTTATTACCCAAATTCGTCCAAAATAGTCAAAGTGCTCAAAACTGCCCAGATTGTTGTTTTAAGGCAGTTTTGAGTGTTTTGGGTGCTATTTTGAGTTCTTGGTTTGTCTTAGTGTTTTAAGTGTTTAGTTTTGCATTCTTTGAGTCTACTCTAGTGTTTTAAACTTTATTTTACGTTTTTGAGTCAGTTTCCAAGTGATTTTGCAGTCCCTCCTAATCCCCGGTTAAGAACAATCCCTACTTATACATATACTACAATTGTCACAAGAGGGTTTTAATTTGTGTGCTTATTTAGTTTGCATCATTATGGCTGAGCTTGGCATGAAAAAGGAATGTGTTTAAATGGTTTAAAACAGGAAACAAGGCCCCTCCTTGCACGGCAAGGAAGGGGAACACAAAGGGACTCACGACATGGCTTAAGGTTGCAAGTTTTGTGACCTAGAATAGGTAGGATCCTTTGATATTGCTGAAATATGGAGTCATTAAGGCTTTAGGAAAGATTAAACCAAAATAGGAAACCTTGGCTTAACTTTCCTACTTCAAGTAGGAAACCTTCTTTGACTAGAATTCCTCATTTGATTAGGAATCCTCTTGTGATTAGGAATCCTAACTTCATTAGGTCTTCAATTTCGTCCATTCCTTTTGCTCCAAACATAAGCTATCCATTCCAAGCCCAATTTTGCTTCCTTAGCCATATGAACCTAGAAACACACGAAAATGGCATAAAGGACTAAAATAACTGAAGAAACACCACGTAAATGCATGAGAACAAGCCAATTAAGTCGCATAAATATGCTCCTATCATTAGATTAGTTAGAAAAGTGTTTGAATCTGTCCAAATTAGTGTTTTGAGTCTAAGTTAGTTAATTTTCATCCAAATCACCCTTTAGAGTCTAGTTTGTGTCTATTTGAGTGTTTTGTGAAGTGTTTTAAAGTTTAGTTTGGTGTTTTTAGGTCAGTTTAGTGTAGATTAGCATCCCTAGTTAATCCCCAGTTAGAACGATCCCTACTTGCATATATACTACAATTGTCACAAATAGGGTTTAATTTGTGTGTCAAGTTAATTTTCACATCAAATTTTGGCGCTGTTGCCGGGGATTAGCAAACTTGCTAATCCCTTGTGTTTGTGTCGTGTCAAAGTGCGTCTTAAGGTCAAGAGTGTCGTGTGTTTATTTGTTCTTTATTTTAGTGTTTACCGTGCCCTCTAAGAGAGTTGCTGAATTGTTTTGTTTCCTTGTTCTAGGTACAAGTGTATGACTCATAATTCTCATCCTGTTCGTGAGAATATATTAGAGTTTGACGACGATTTTGAACGAACTTTGAGAAGAAAGAGGAAGCAACCAGAACCTAATCCACCTAGTTCAAGTTCAGAGGTGATAGGAGCATATTTATGCTACTTAGTTATGTTGTTTCCTTGCATTTAGTGAGTTAATTACTATTTATTTCAGTCTTTTAAGTTATTTTCGTATGTTTTTAGGTCCTAATGGCAAAAGGAGCAAGAAAGGGCATTTTGGAGGTAAATGGAGCATTTTTGGGCATGGATTGGATAGCTTAACCATGGAGTAAAAAGGATGGACGAAATTGAAGTCAAGAAGGACTAGGAAGGCTACAAATCTGGTGGAAGAAGTCCAAATGCAAAGAAGATAAGGAAGAAGCAAGAAATAAGGAACCTTATCCAACCTTATCTTATCCTATCCTAAACAACCTTATCCTTTCTTAACTCTAACCTTATCTTATCTTATCCTATCCAAATCAGGTTAGGACTTAAATCTAGCTGATTAGAGGGGATTAATTACACATTTAAACACTTATTTCAGTTTCTAGAAGCTTTATCCATGTGTTTGCCGCATGTGGACCATTCCATATAGGTTTAGGAATTGCAATCCTTCTTCTACACCTATATCATGTGTCCTTGCCCCTTTAGGTTTAGGAATCTGCCCTAAACCATTCTTTCTAGAAACCTTATCTCATCCCTACAAAGGTGCCGCACCTAACCTTCTAGAATCCCCTAAATCCTAGCCGTGCACTACCTATTCCATTTCCCCTTTGGTTTCTACCTAGACTTAACCCTTTTTCTATGGGATTGTGCAATCCTTTTCCTTCACTAATTGAGCATAATCAGCCTACATAAAGAGCCCTATGCCGCACCATTCAATCATCCATTCACTCATTCATTCATTCATACTTTCAGCCATCAAACACCATAATTCACCCTACACCACCCTAGTGCCGCAAGCAAGGAAGGAAGGAGAGGAGCACTTGTGCAATCTGCCATCCAAGGGAGTGCCGTGCATGCCATTGGAGTGTGGAGCGTTTTCTTAGTTCTTTCTATCCTTAGTCTTAGTTCAATGTTTAAATTTAATTATCTTTGTTTTGCGAACATGAGGAACTAACTTCTTTTTAGTTGGAGGTGAATTCGAAGCCATGATTATATGTTTTATATGAATTGATTCCGTTCGGTTATTATTTCCTAAGGCATGAATGTGATTTGCTTATCTAAGTTATTAAAACTGGTTTATGTATGTGGGTTGGGGGTTAACACTTAATTTGCATGCATGAATTTGATGATAGAGTATAAGGGGGTTTCACGTAAGAGTTATTCACTTATAATCACAAGTAGTGGAGGTTGCTAGTCACAATCGCGTTAAGTAAATCCTTGGTATGAGTCTCATGCGTTTCATAGTGATGAATGCCTTGTCAATGCTTATAGTTTTCACAAAACTTAATGACTTTTGAAATGTATCTTTGTTATGCATCTCATATAAAGAACTTGAAACAGATAATTTGGTTGTAATGCGTTTTCATTCAATTTAATGAAATAAGGAAAACTTGAGGGTTAGTTGTGCGATGCAACTAATCTGGGGCATTGTCATTCATCGTCTAAAGGAGTAATAACTGGACACTGGTTCGTATGCATATATCATGTGTGGAGAAGGACCTTCTAACTAGCCTTTCACCCATTTATTTCATCTAAATTCGTTTTTCAAAAGTGTTTTCTATAAAGTTTTTGTTTTAAGTTTAAAATTCGTCAAAAACAATCCCCATTTCACTTAGTCTTCATATTTGAGTCAAAACTTGTTTTCCTTGAGTCTTTTGAGTCTAGTCTAGTCCTATTTTCATCCTTTTGATCAACATATTGCAGAAAGCAAGTGTGGGGGAAGGTAATAGGGCACGGCAAAGAAGAAAATAAAGAAAAAAATTCGTGGAAAAATAAAAAAAAAATAGAAAAGTGGTGAAAAGAAAGAAAAAGAGTTGAAAAATAAGTGAGAATGAACTCACAAGTGTTGGTTGTTGAAGAAAGGGTCCAAAAGTTTGAATTTGACCCTAAATGTTGCATGAATCTTCCCTTGTGTTTAAAAGTTAATTTCTGCCATCAAAAGCGAGTTTAAGTGTCAATTTCATTACTTTGCTTCCTATTGCTTTAAGAACCTTTGTTTATCCTTTTCCTTTCTTTGTTAACCAATACCCTTAGCCCCGTTACAACCCTCAACTTCTGTCTTGATGTTATGTGTTCAATATGTGGAGTTTGATTTGGTATGAGAATGTGGAATCACTGGTTCTCGTTCTAAGTAGTAGCATTCCATTCATGAGATCATATACTTGTCATTGTCATGATTCCAGAAAATGCTTTCTTTGTTCTAACATATGTGAGTTAACGTCTTCATGTTTAAATCAATCTTCTCACATATACCTAGTGTAGGGAGTGTAGTTAGAAAATCTGTGTGAAAATAGAGTGCATTCTACTGAGGAATTGAGGGAATTCTCCAAGGCATGTTACTGCATTCAAAACGTTGTTTTAATTGATTAAATGTGAACTAGTAAATGGTAACTATGGTTAAGTGTTTGCTAAAGTGTAAAGAAAGCCAAAAACCGTGGGAATGATGTTCTTTGATGTGTCATGTTCGTTGGAAATCCCTGAGGTATATGTTGGAAGGTTTAGAGTTGTTTTGGTTGTGTTCTCGTCGTTTCTTTTGTTTTGTTTTGCTCAAGGACTAGCAAAAGCTAAGTGTGGGGGAATTTGATAGGAGCATATTTAGGCGACTTAGTTAGCTTGTTTTCGTGCATTTATGTTGTTAGTTCATTGTTATTTTAGTAGTTTAAGCTATTTTCATGTGTTTATAGGTTCATATGGCTAAGGAAGCAAAAAGGTGCATTTTGGAGCAAAAGGAACGGACGAAATTGAAGACCTAAAGATGTTAGGATTCCTAATCACAAGAGGATTCCTAATCAAAAGAGGAATCCTAATCAAAGAAGGTTTCCTATTTGAAGTAGGAAAGTTAAGCCAAGGTTTCTTATTTTGGTTTAACCTTTCCTAATCCTAAAAGACCTTATGTTTTAGCAACATTGAAGACTCCTATGCATTTTAGGACACAAATTAAGCCTTTCTCGCAACCTAACAATCCTTGCTGTGCACCCCATTGACTTTCCTTTCCTTGCCGTGCAAGGGAGGCCCTTGTTTCCTATTCTATATCATAAAACCACATTCCTTTTCACTCCAATCTCAGCCGCACCTCACATACCTTTTCTATCCCAAATCCTTGCCTAAAATCAGCATTAAATCACATTCCTTTTCATTCAAACCTTTGCCGCAAGTAACCTTTCCTTTTCTCCCTTTTATTTCTGATTTCATATCTCCTTTTCCTTAGGGATTTGGGGGTTCAATCCTTTCCTAAATTATGTAAAAAACCTTAGGATTCTTTCTTCCAAATAAATACCAAAGCCGCACCCCTCATTCAACGCGAATCACTCACCCACACAATTTGCCATCATTCACACAAACAAAGTTCTTTGCCGCAGCCTTTCAACCCATCCTTCCACCATTCTCCTACTTCCATACCTTCACCCAAACATCCATACACCATCCCCAACCTTTGCCGGACCACCCTGCCAACCTAAACCCATTCACAACCCCAAAATCCATCCAAAAACTACCCTAGAACTCTTGTGCCGCAGCCTTGCAAGGAAGAAGAGAAGAAGAAGAAGCCTTGGACGTTTGTGCATTCAAGTTGGAGTGTTGGAACGTTTTTAGGTGTAATCTATCTTTTGTTTTCAATGTTTAATTCAATTTTCCTTTGTTTTGTTGTGAACATGAGAGGCTAAACTCGTTTTAGCTAGGGGAGGCTTTGAAACCATGATTATATTTATGATATGAATTGATCAAGTCCAGTTGTGATTCCATAAATTGTGAATGCAATTTACTTAACCGTTTGATGGATAACTTATTCTCGTATGTTGATTAGGGAGGCCTACTTAATTTGCATGCTTGAATTTGGTGCTAGAATATAAGGGAGTTTCACATAATCGTCACAAACTTATATTCACAAGTAGTTAAGGTTGTTTTCACAATCATGTTAAATAAATTCCTAGCATCAATATCATGATGTCATAGTTACAAGTGCTTTGTCAATACTTATGATTTTCATTGAACATAATGATCTTTGATTGTATCTCTATTATGATGTCATGTAGGGAACTTTTGAAGAATGCTTTGGGTTGTCGTATGATGTCATCTAATCCAATAACTTAAGGAAAATGATGTGAAAATTATATTGACACACAAATTAAACCCTATTTGTGACAATTGTAGTATAAATGCAAGTAGGGATCATTCTAACTGGGGATTAACTAGGAATGCTAATCTACTCTAAACTGACTTAAAAACACAAAATTAAACTTTAAAACACTTACCTAGACCTATATGACTCAAAACAACTTAAAAAGACTCAAAACAGCCCAAAACACTCAAATAGACTCAAACTAGACTCTAAAGGGTGATTTGGACGAAATTTAACTAACTTAGACTCAAAACACTAATTTGGACAGATTCAAACACTTTTCTAATTAATCTAACATACTTAATAAAATGGGGAATTGATTTGGACGAAATTAATTAAAGATCATTACATTCTATGGAAATCATAAGTATTGACAAAGCACTTGTAACTATGACATCATGAAACTCATGCTAGGAATTTACTTAACATGATTGTGAAAACAACCTTAACTACTTGTGAATATAAGTTTGTGACGATTATGTGAAACTCCCTTATATTCTAGCACCAAATTCAAGCATGCAAATTAAGTCGGCCTCCCTAATCAACATACAAGAATAAGTTATCCATCAAATAGTTAAGCAAATTGCATTCACAATTTATGAAATCACAACTGGAATTAATCAATTCATATTATAAACGTAATCATGGAATCAAAGCATCCCCTAACTAAAACAAGTTTAGCCTCTCATGTTCACAACAAAACAAAGGAAAATAGAATTAAACATTGAAAACAAAAGATAGATTACACCTAAAAACGTTCCAACACTCCAACTTGAGTGCACAAACGTCCAAGGCTTCGTCTTTCTTCTCTTCTTCCTTGCTAAGTCACGGCACAAGAGTCTAGGATGATTTGTGGATGATTTTCTGGGTTGTGAATGGATTTAGAAGGGTAGGGTGGTGCGGCAAAGGTTGGGGATGGTCTATGGAGGCTTGGGTGAAGGTATGGAAGTAGGAGAATGGTGGAAGGATTGATGGAAGGCTGCGGCAAGGGTATTTATTTGGAAGCAAGAATCCCTAGAGTTTAGTACATAGTTTAGGAAAGGATTTAACCCCAAATCCCTAAGGAAAAGGAAACACAAAGTCAGAAATCAAAGAGAAAGGTCATGTAACTTGCGGCATTCAATTGTGAGAAGGGGAATGTGATTTATTTCTGAAATTTGGCAAGGATTTTGGAATAGAAAAAGGTATGTGAGTTGTGGCTGAGTTTGATATGAAAAAGGAATATGTTTTAATGACTTAAAATAGGACATAATGACCTTCCTTGCACGGCAAGGAAGGGAAATTGCAAGGGAAGCTTTATTTGTGTCCTAAAATACATAAGGTTCCTTCAAACTTGCTGGAATTTAAGGACATTTAGGATTAGGAAGGGTTAAACCAAAATAGGAAACCTTGGCTTAACTTTCCTACTTCAAGAGCAAATCCTCTTGTGATTAGGAATCCAAAAAGAGTTGTTTTAAAGTTGTTTTTGTGTGTTTGTTTGTGTCCTAGGGTACCTTCCAACACAATGATGAGGATTTGGTTTTAAATTGCATGACTATTAAAGAATGTTGTAAACATGGATGGAAGTTTGATTTACGCTTTGGTTTATGCTTGGTTATGGTTATAGTTTACGAATTCACATGTAATCACAAAGAGAAAATCAGTTTTTGTAACATGCTTGAAGGAAGGAACTCAAACTACAGCTACATCCCTGAGAGACTTGAGCCTAAAACGTTCTTTGGAGAGTATAATCTGTGATTTCTTGTTTTCTAGAGTCGTTGCATGATCTCATCATTCTTTGCTTGGTTGCTACTTAGAATGCATCTTATCATTATAGTTCGAAATACTAGAACGCATGCCCATTTCGTTCAAAGCATGATATTGATTGCATAACATACAATAAGATGAAGTTGTTTAGTTAAGCCAAAGCCAAAAAGCCTAACCCTTTTGCATATGTATTGTAGGAGTATCCCTTTTAAGCCTTTTCAAGCCTATTTTCTTTGTTAGCCCCATTATCCTTACCTAGCCTAGATTAGGACTTTCCATACCCTTGTTCTTAAAGGATAGTGAAGCCTGACTTAGAATGGATTCCTTTTGATCAACATATTGCAGAAAACAAGTGTGGGGGAAGGTAATAGGGCACGGCAAAGAAGAAAATAAAGAAAAAAAATTCGTGGAAAAATTAAAAGAGAAGAGAAAAGTTGTAAAAGAAAGAAAAAGAGTTGAAAAATAAGTGAGAATGAACCCACAAGTGTTGCTTGTTGAAGAAAGGGTCCAAAAGAGTGAATTTGACCCTAAATGTTGCATGAATCTTCCCTTATGTTTAAAAGTTAATTTCTGCCATCAAAGGTGAGTTTAAGTGTCAATTTCATTACTTTGCTTCCTATTGCTTTAAGAACCTTTGTTTTTCTTTACCTTTCTTTGTTAACCAATACCCTTAGCCTCATTACAACCGTCACCTTCAATCTTGATGTTATGTGTTCAATATGTGGAGTTTGAATTTGGTATGAGCATATGGAATCATTGGTTCTTGTTCTAAGTAGTAGCATTCTATTCATGAGATCGTATACATATCATTGTCATAATTCCAGAAAATGCTTTATTTGTTATAACATATGTGAGTGTTAGTCTACATTTTTACATCAATCTTCTCACATATACCTAGTGTAGGGAGTGTAGTTAGAAAATCTGTGTGAAAATAGAGAGCATTCTAGTGAGGAATTGAGGGAATTCTCTAAGGCATGTTATTACATTCAAAAGGTTGCTTTAATTGATTAAATGTGAACTAGTAAGTGGTAACTATGGTTAAGTGTTTGCTAAAGTGTAAAGAAAGCTAGAAACCGTGGGAATGATGATCTTTGATATGTCATGTGCATTGGAAATCCCTAAGGTAATTGTTGGAAGGTTTAGAGTTTGTTTTGGTTGCGTTCTTTTTGTTTCTTTTGTTTTGTTTTGCTCGAGGACTAGCAAAAGCTAAGTGTGGGGGAATTTGATAGGAGCATATTTAGGCGACTTAGTTAGCTTGTTTTCGTGCATTTATGTTGTTAGTTCATAGTTATTTTAGTAGTTTAAGCTATTTTCGTGTGTTTTTAGGTTCATATGGCTAAGGAAGCATAAAGGTGCATTTTGGTGCATTTTGGAGCAAAATTGGACTTAGAATGGATTGGAGCAAAAGGAATGGACGAAATTGAAGACCTAAAGGTGTTAGGATTCCTAATCAAAGAAGGATTCCTAATCAAAGAAGGATTCTTAGTCAAAGAAGGTTTCCTACTTGAAGTAGGAAAGTTAAGCCAAGGTTTCCTATTTTTGTTTGACCTTTCCTAATCCTAATCTTTCCTATTTTTGTTTGTGTCTTAGGGTACCTTCTAACACAATGATGAGGATTTGGTTTTTAATGCATGACTGTTAAAGAGAGTTACAAACAATGATGGAAGTTTGATTTGCTCTTTGGTTTATGCGTGGTTGTAGTTATAGTTTACGAATTCACATGTAATCACAAAGGATAAAATCAGTTTTTGTAACATGCTTGAAGGAAGGAACTTAAACAAATGTTACATTCCTGAGAGACTTGAGCCTAAACGTTTATTTGGAGAGTTATTAATTTGTGCATTCTTGTTTTCTAAAGTCGTTGCATGATCTCATTATTCTTTGCTTGGTTGCTACTTAGAATGCGTTTCATCACTATAGTTCCAAATACTAGAACTCGTACCCGTTTTATTCAAAGCATGAAATTGATTAGCATAACAAATAACAAGATGAAGTTGTGTAGTAGTCACCACCAAAGCCAAATAGCCGAATCCACCCTTGTCATTTGTATTGTAGGTTTAAACCCCTTTGAGCCTTATTTAGCCTATTTTCTTGTTAACCACATCACCCTTACCTAGCCTAGAATAGGACTTCCCATACCCTTGTTCGTGAAGTATAGTGGAGAAAACAAGTGTGGGGGAAGGGATTTTGTGAGTGTGTGTGTGCCAAAGTCTCAAAAGAGGCACGGGAAAAAGAAAGAAAAAAAAAAAAACAGAAAGAAAAAAAATGTGAAAAAAAAGACGAAGAAGAAAAGAAAGAAAAGAAGTGAAAATAAGTGAGAATGAACTCACAAGTGTTGATTGTTGAAGAAAGGGTCCAAAAAGTTTCAATATGGCCCTAAGTTTTGTGTGACTTCCCTTTGGGTATTGAAGTTAAATTTTGCGTTCTAAAGGAAATTCTAAGTGCGTAATTCAATACTTTGCTCACTATTGCTTTAAGAACGTTTGTTTCCTCTTACCTTTCTTTGTTAGCCAATACCCTAGCCCCGTTACAACCCTTTGACTTCTATCTTGATTGTTATGTGTTTCAATATGTGGAGTTTAAAATGGGTTTGAGCATATGGTATCCCTGGTTCTCGTGTCTAAGTAGTAGCATTCTATTCATGAGATCATATACATGTCATTGTCATAATGCTTTCCTTCTTATAACATATGTGAGTGTTTGTCTACATGTTTACATCAATCTTCTCACATATACCTAGTGTAGGGAGTGTAGTCAGAAAATCTGAGTGAAAATAGAGAGTATATCCGGTGAGGAATTGAGGGAATTCTCTAAGGCATGTTACTACATTCAAAATGTTGTTTTAATTGATTAAATGTGAGCTAGTGAATGGTGACTATGATTAAGTATGCTCGAGGGTAAGGATTGCTTAAATCTATGTGAGTGGTGATCTTTAACATGTTATGTTTCATTGGAAATCCCTGAGGCAAACGTTGGAAGGTTTAGATTATATGTTTTGTTTCTTTTGTTTGTATGTTTTGCTCGAGGACTAGCAAAAGCTAAGTGTGGGGGAATTTGATAGGAGCATATTTAGGCGACTTAGTGATGTGAAAATTACTTAACACGCAAATTAACCCTCTTTTTGACAATTGTAGTAGATATGTAAGTAGGGATCGTTCTTAAACCGGGGATTAGGAGGGATTGCTAAACTCTCTAAACTAACTCAAAAATCGTAAAAACAAAATTTAAACACTCAACTAGACTCAAAGAATGCAAAACTAAACTATAAAACACCAAAACAAACCAAAAGACTCAAAACTACCTTAAAAACACTTTCTGGGCAGTTTTGAACACTAGACTCACTTTTGGACCAAATTAAGTTATCACTTGACTCAAAACACTTAAAAACATGAACTAAATTGATTTCTAACTAATCTAACACTTTAAATTAATGGGGGAATTGGTTTTGACGAAAATTAAACAAATTAAGACAAGAACAAAGAAAATAGATTCTTTAGACTAAATTAGGTGAATTGATGAATGATGAGTTAACTAGAGGGTTCTTCGCCACACATGATACACTTGCATTCAAATTGATTTCCAATTGCTTCTTTCAATAAATCATGAAACTCAATACTCCAAATTAACCGTGAACAGCACTTTTTTAACTTTCAAGTTTTCCTTAAGTTATTGAATTGGATGGGAATGCGCATACAACAACTCAAAACATTCTCTAAAAGTCCCTTACGTGAAAAGCACAATAAAGGTACAATCAAAGATCATTAAGATTCATGAAAACTATAAGTATTGACGAGGCAATTGTTACTATGAAAAGCATGAAACTCTTGCCAAGAATTCACTTAACGCGATTGTCGATAAACAACCTCCACTACTAGCAAATATAAGGTTATAACTATTAGGTGAAATTCCCTTATATTTTAGCTTCAAATCCCTGCATGAAAAATTAAGTGGCCACCTTAATCAACACACTGATAGGAGCATATTCATGCGATTTAATTAGCTTGTTCTCGTGCATTTATGTTGTGTTTACTTAGTTATTTTAGTGTTTAAGGCCACTTTTGTGTATTTTCAGATTATAAGGCCAAAGTGTGCAAGAAGATGCAAATTGGAGTATTTTGGAGCGAAAGAGGAATGAATGAGTTGAAGACTTGAAGAAACGACGAATTCCTACTCCAACGATGAATTCTTACCAAAACGAGGAATCCTACTCAAACAAGGTTTCCTACTTGAAGTAGGAAAGTTAACCCTAGGTTTCCCGTTTTGGTAACGTTCCCTAAACTTAAACGTCCGTATTTTCTAGCCACTTTGAAGGCCTTGTAGGCACTTTAGGACACAAAATGAAGGCCCTAGGCCCCTTAAACACCCTTGCCGTGCCCTTGTATCTTCTCCCCTTCCCTTGCCATGCAAGGGAGGGCAATTTTGTCCTAGGTTAGCATTTAAAACAAATGCCTCTAAACCCTAGCCGCACCTTGCCCTTTTATTTCTAAATTAAACCTATTTCTCTCCCAAATTCAATCCTAGCCGCACCTTTAAATTTCTGATTTTAATTCCCTAATTTTGTGAGCCTTTGATTTAATAAGCTAGGGTTTTATTTTCTATAACCCTATATAAACTAACTTCCAGCCGCACCCTAGCTCTATTATTCATTCCATCTCAGATTTTCACCCTTTATTTCACCCTAGCCGTTGCCATTCATTCAATTCATCAAACCATTCAGCCATTCACCCTAATTCTACCCTAAGCCGTCACTCCCATCCATTCATTCATCAAACCATCTCAGCCATTCACTCAAAAACCCTAAGCTACAAGCCGGACCATATTCATTCACTTCTCATTCATATTTTCATTCAGCCACCATTCTCTCCTATATTCTCCCATTGCCGCAGCCACCATAACCCTTCCTACCACCATCCACACATCCACATACCATCCACACTCCTTGCCACACCACCATACCACCCTAAACCCATCTATAACCCAGAAAACCATCCAAAAACACCATAAAACCTCTCTGCCGCAGCAAGGAAAGGAGAAAGAGGAGCTTGGACGCGCAGAAATTCAAGTGGATTCGTTGTGCGTTCTAGGTGTAATCAATCCTTTGTTCGTTATGTTTAAATTCAATTTTATTTCTCTTTCTGTGAACATGAGAGGCTAAATCCCTAGTTAGCTAGCGGTGATTCGAAACCATGATTATATATTTGAAATAAGTTGATTACTTCCAGTTATCGTTGTATAAGTCGTGAATTCAATTTGCTTAACCGTTTGATTTAGAACTTATTCTTGTATGTTGATTGAGAGTGCACGCTTAATTTGTATGCTTGAATTTGGTGCTAGGATATAAGTTTGTTTCACCTAATCGTTATGAATTTATATTCACAAGTAGTGAAGGTCGCTAGTCACGACCATGTTAAGTAGATTCCTGGCAAGAGTATCATGCTTTTCATAGTTACAAATGCCTTGTCGATGCTTATAATTTCCAAAGAACGTAATGATTCTCACTTGTATCTTTATCATGCTGTTCATATAGAGAACTTGTTAGGAATAATTTGTTTGCGATGCATATTCATCCAATTCAATGATTCTAGGGAAATTTGAAGTTTAATTTAAGCGGACCTAATTAACTCGGAGTGTCGAGGTTCATAACTTATTGAATTGATAACTGGAAATTGATTTACGTTGCATATATTTCATGTGTGGAGAAGAACCCTTTAGCTATTCCATCATCCATATTTTCATCAAATTCATATTTAGAATCTGCCCTTTATTACAATCTGTGCATTTAGTTTAATTTCGTCAAAACCTCAATCCCCCTTTACTTTAGTGTCCAATTCAGTTAGAAAGTGTCTTAGTTTGTGTTTATAAGTGTTTTGATTCAATTTATCACACAAATTTGTCCAATTTCACCAAAGTGCTCAAAACTGCCCAGATTGTGTTTTTAAGGCAGTTTTGAGTGTTTTGGGGCTGTTTGAGTCTTTTGGTTTGCTTTAGTGTTTTAAGTGTTTAGTTTTGCATTCTTTGAGTCTAGTTTAGTGTTTTAAACTTTATTTTACGTTTTTGAGTCAGTTTCCAAGTGATTTTGCAATCCCTCCTAATCCCCGGTTAAGAACGATCCCTACTTATACATATACTACAATTGTCACAAGAGGGTTTTAATTTGTGTGCTTACTTAGTTCGCATCAAATTTTTGGCGCCGTTGCCGGGGATTAGCAACTTTGCTAATTCCTTGGATTGTTTACGTTTTATTTGGTTATTTTGTTAAAGTTTCTGACCTTGTTTTGTTTTTATTGTTTTAGGTACTAGTGTATGACTCGGAGTTCTCAACCGATTCGTGAGGATATCTTGGACTTTGACAGCGATTTTGAGAGGACTTTGAGACGAAGGAAGAAGCAACACGAGTCAAATCCACCAAGCCCGGAACCTGAGCTTGAAGAACAAGTTCTAGAAGAGGAGGAGGAACCCACGGCAAGGATCTTTGAAGAACCACAAGTCATGGCCGTGGACAACCGGACACTTAAGGAGCTTTCCGCTTCGGGATTGGCTAATGCAGCACCCTTGTGTATCCAATATCCCCCACCGGCCGAAGGCAAGACCGAGGAGTTTTCGGATTTTTATGGTATTTTCGGATTTTTAAGACAACACACTCTAAAACACTCTAAAATAGCTTAAAAACACTTAAAAACAGCAAAGAACAAGTTTAAACATGTTAGGTGGTAAAACCCTACGAATTTCATGCAAACATATATCAAAACAGAATGTTACCCCCCCACACTTAAACTAAACATTGTCCTCAATGTTTCAAGCTTAAAATCACAACAAACAAAAGTAAACACACAAACAACAACTAAACTCATTAAACATGGCAGAATATAAATAACAAAGAGAAGAGGTTAGGGACGCAAATCTGGTTATGGAGTATAAATTCCATCTTCTCCTTGTTGAATGCATGGGTTGCCTCCCAAGAAGCGCTTGCTTTAACGTCGTACAGCCGGACGATGCTCCCTTGAAGGTTTATGGAACCCCACGGCATGGGGGGGTGCAACTACAATCTGTCCGACGAACCACTTCATGCTTTGGGTCCTTGAATGGAGTGGGATAATGATCCTTTCTTATTGTCGTGTTTTTCTTTTCTACATCAACACGAATTCTCCCACGACGTTGAATTCGATTAGGTACCTGCACCACACGAGGTAACAACCTATTAGTTGAAATGGGAATCAAATTTGGAATAGGTGGCTTACCTTTGTACGGCAAAGAAGTGGTAGCACAATGGACGGATGCACAAGAGTTGCTCATGGCCAATTGTGGTCCTTTCAAGGTTGGAGCCGTGCATTCCTTGTTCTCTACTCCAAGTTCCTTCTCGATGGTAGTTCGAGAAACATCCTTCTTGATCTTTGTTGAATACTCCGTCCCTATGTGTTCAATTACATTAATGGCACAACAAGAACGAACATCATTAGTATTCTCAATCGATTCAGGAATCTTAAAGTTAATCATATCACCACCAAAGGCCATAGTGATTGCTCCCTTGGCCACATCAATCTTGGTTTGAGCCGTTTTCATGAAAGGTCGTCCAAGTAAGAGTGGTGATGATGGAGAGTGTGCCGAATCTTCCATGTCAAGCACATAGAAATCTGCAGGAAAAATCAAATGGTCTACCTGCACCAAAACATCCTCCAAAACTCCTTTCGGGTATGCATTAGATCTATCAGCTAATTGGATAATAACACCATCATTTTTAAGCTCCCCTAGATTCATCGATGCATAAACAGAATATGGCATGACATTAATTGAGGCACCTAAATCTAGCATGGCATGTTCGAACTTTGTATTTCCAATTACACAAGGGATAGTGAAACTACCTGGATCTTTGCATTTGGGAGGTAGTTTGCGTTGCAAGATGGCAGAGACATTCTCACTTACATGAACCACCTCTTTTTCTTGAATCCGTTTCCTTGTTGTACAAAGCTTTTTCAAGAACTTCGCATACTTCGGGATTTGCTTGATTGCATCCAAAAGGGGTATGTTGACTTGAACTTTTCTAAATGTCTCTAGAACATCTTTTTCCTCCTCTTCTTTCTTAGATTGCAAAAACCTACTAGGGAAAGGCACATGTGAAGGGAAAACATTAGTAGGAACTGAATTTAACACATTTTTACCTTTATTTGCCGAATTGGGCAGATTTGGGACCATAGGGACTTGCGGCAAAGGTGGAATCACCTTTGCCGTGGGCAACCTTGTTTCTTCCTCTTCCATTTGCAAAATTTCATCCTCGTTATGACCTGTTTTTGATGTAGGACCTGCCCCAACTTCCTTACCACTTCTTAGGGTGATTGCTTTGGCTGATTCGAAACCTCCCTTCGGATTTGGAATGGTGGAACTAGGGAGTTGTCCGGGATCTCGAAACTTACCTACAAACTCGGCAATCTGCCCAATTTGTTTCTCAAGTTGATCCACCCTTTTATCTTGGTTTTGCATAGCCCTCGCTTGATCTTCCTGCCCATTAGACAACTTAGTTAGTATCTTAAGAAGTGCATCATTGTCAAGAGACGTACCTGAGGCACTTGGGCCGGATTGGGCTTAATTTTGGGGTGGGCCGTAGGTTTTGGGAAAGAACCCCGGGGGTTGTTGCCTAAAGCCTCCTTGGTTCTGAGGTTGCTGGGAATCACTCCACTTGAAATTTGGGTGGTCTCGCCACCCCGGATTATACGTGTTGGAGTATGGATCATGTCTTGACTGATTTTGGCTTTGAAACCCAATGGCATTCGCACTCTCCCATCCGCCATTCTCGATGAGTTGAGGACACTTTTCGGAGGCATGTCCTTGGATAGAACATACGCCACATACCACAGGTCCTTGCATCCTCATGCCTTCGGCCATCTGAGACACAATGAAGGTAAGATTAGCTAATTGTGAATGAATATCGGGTGTAGAACTTACCTCATGCACTTGCTGCCGTGGGGGTCCTCTTTGGCCTACTCCCTCATATTGTTGAGCGTTCAACGCTCGGTTCGCGATCAAGACCTTGGCATCCCTGGGCGTCTTGTCCACCAATGCTCCACCCGCCGATGCGTCAAGCATTTGTCGTTCAATTGGCAGAAGCCCCTCGTAGAAGTATTGCAGAAGAAACTCCTCCTTCATCTGGTACTGTGGACAAGAAGCAACAAGAGATTTAAAACGTTCATAGTACGTAGGAAAAGACTCACCATCTTCTTGTTGGATTCCACTTATCCTTTTTCGTAAAAGGATGATTCGAGAAGTTGGGAAAAACTTCTCCAGAAAGGCCCTCTTCATGCTCTCCCACGATGTAACGGTTCCGGGAGCTAAATCGTACAACCAATCCTTGGCTTTGTCCATTAAAGAGAATGGAAAAGCCTTCATCTTCAGAATACTTCCGTCTACGTTGACAGGAGTCATACTTGAGCACACCACCTCGAATTTTTTTAGATGCTTGTTCGGATCCTCCATGGACATCCCATGGTACTTCGGAATGTGGTGGAGCAAGCTTAATTTCAACTCAAACTCCTCAGTCTTCCCTTCGGCCGGTGGGGGATATTGGATGCACAAGGGTGCTGCATTAGCCAATCCCGAAGCGGAAAGCTCCTTAAGTGTCCGGTTGTCTACGGCCATGTCTTGTGGCTCTTCAAATGCCCTTGCCGTGGGTTCCTCAAAGATCCCAGCCGTGGCCTCTTCTTCCTCTTCTAGGCCCTATTCTTCAAGCTCAGGTTCTGGGCTTGGTGGATTCGACTCGTGGTGCTTCTTCCTTCGTCTCAAAGTTCTCTCAAAATCGCTGTCAAAGTCCAAAATATCTTCCCGAATCGGTTGAGAACTCCGAGTCATGCACTAGTATCTAAAACAAGGAAAACAAAACAAAATCAGAAACTTCAACAAAATAAATAAATAAACAGAAAGTAAACAATCCAAGGGATTAGCAAAGCTGCTAATCCCCGGCAACGGCGCCAAAAATTTGATGCGAACTAAGTAAGCACACAAATTAAAACCCTCTTGTGACAATTGTAGTATATGAATAAGTAGGGATCGTTCTTAACCGGTGATTAGGAGGGATTGCAAAATCACTTGGAAACTAACTTAAAAACGTAAAATAAAGTTTGAAACACTAAACTAGACTCAAAGAATGCAAAACTAAACAATAAAACACAAAAACAAATCAAAAGACTCAAAACAACCCCAAAACACTCAAAACTGCCTTAAAATCACTTTCTGGGCAGTTTTGAGCACTTTGACAACTTTGGACGAAATTGGGTAATAGAATGACTCAAAATGCTTAAAAACACAAACTAAGATACTTTCTAACTAAATTGGACACTAAAGTAAAGGGGGATTGAATTTTTGACGAAAATAAATTAAATGCACAGATTGCAATTTAAAGCAGATTCTAAAGATGAATTGAATGAAATTATGGATGAATGCTAGCTAGAAGGTTCTTCTCCACACATGTCACACTTGCATACACTTTGATTCTCAGTTGGTCTTTCGATAAATTATGGAACTCGACACTCCAAGTTAATTAGGTCCGCTTAAATTAACCTTCAAATTTCCCTAGAATCATTGAATTGGATGAATATGCATCGCAAACAAATTATTCCTAACAAGTTCTCTATATGAACAGCATGATAAAGATACAAGTTAGAATCATTACGTTCTTTGGAAATTATAAGCATCGACAAGGCATTTGTAACTATGAAAAGCATGATACTCTTGCCAGGAATTCAATTAACACGATTGTTTATAAGCAACCTCCACTACTTGTGAATATAAGTTCATAACTATTAGGTGAAACTCACTTATATTCTAGCGTCAAATTCATGCATGAACATTAAGCGTGCACTCTCAATAAACATACACAAACAAGTTATCAATCAAACAGTTAAATGAATTGAACCAACATTCATGAAATTCCAACCAAAAGTAATCAATTCATATTGCAAGTATAACCATGGTTTCGAATCACCCCCTAGCTAACTAGGGGGATTTAGCCTCTCATGTCCACAAAAAGAGAAATACAATTGAATTTAAACATAAAGCACAAAGGAATGATTACACCTAAAACGCCCAACGAATCCACTTGAATTGGTGCGCGTCAAAGCTCCTCTTTCCTCTTCTCCTTGCTGCTGCAGATTGGGTTTTTTGATGATTTTGGGTGAATTTCTGGGTTATAGATAGGTTTAGGGTTGTTTGGTGGTGCGGCAAGGTGGTGGAGTGATGGAGGAAGGGTTGTATGGTGGCTGGAAGTGTGTGGATGGCTGCGGCAAGGTTGGATTATATGTGGAAGATGGCTGGAATGGAAGGGAGATGGCACGGATTATGGAAAGAATGGGAAGATGGGGGTCACGGCTTAGGGAAAAAATATGTGGAAGTGCTGCGGCTGTTTGTGAATTAGAGAGGAATTAGGGTGTATGGATGGTGTGGAAAGGTGTAAGGTGGCTGGAATGGTGGAGGTAATGCACGGCCAAGGTTGTGGGTGATGGTGGCTGTACGGTTTTTGGGAGGAAATTGGGAGAGAATATGGGATGGTGGCTGCGTATGGATCAATGAATGGGAGAATTAGGGTGAATGCGGATTATGGAGAGAATGGGAAGATTAGGTTACGGTTTGAAAAATGAATGGGAGGAAAAAGGGTGACGGCTTAGGGAATTAGGGTGCATGATTATGGAATGAATGGATGCACGGCTTAGGGTGTGAATGTTTATGATGGTGGCTGACTAGAATCAATGAGAGGTCTCTAGGGTTAACTAAAGGGCACGGCTGAGATGAGATGATGAATGAATCAATGGGGAATGGTAGTGACGGCTACAAGGTTGTAGTTTAGGGTTTATTTGGGTGAATGGCTGAGATGGATTTTGGATGAATCAAAGGCCACGGATTCAAGGGAGATTGTGGAAGGGTGCGGCTGCTATATAATTAGGGGGATTAGGGTTAGGGTTTAAGTGCACAAAAGGGGACCAAAGTACCCCCCCTTGCACGGCAAGGGAAGGAAAGAAGGGCTAAAGCCCACGGCAAAGGATGTTAAGGTCCCTAGGGCCTTCGTTTTGTGTCCTAAAGCACCTACAAGGACTTCAAAGTGGCTAGAAAATACGGACGTTTAAGATTAGGAAAGGTTACCAAAACGGGAAACTTAGGGTTAACTTTCCTAAAATAGGAAACCTTGTTTGAGTAGGATTCCTCGTTTTGGTAAGAATTCATCGTTGGAGTAGGATTTCGTCGTTTTTTCAAGTCTTCAACTCATTCGTTCCTCTTTCGCTCCAAAAGACTCCAATTTGCATCTTCTTGCACACTTTGGCCTTATAATCTGAAAATACACAAAAGTGGCCTTAAACACTAAAACAACTAAGTAAACACAACATAAATGCACGAGAACAAGCTAATTAAGTCGCATGAATATGCTCCTATCAGCTAGTCACGACCATGTTAAGTAGATTCCTGGCAAGAGTATCATGCTTTTCATAGTTACAAATGCCTTGTCGATGCTTATAATTTCCAAAGAACATAATGATTCTCACTTGTATCTTTATCATGCTGTTCATATAGAGAACTTGTTAGGAATAATTTGTTTGCGATGCATATTCATCCAATTCAATGATTCTAGGGAAATTTGAAGGTTAATTTAAGCGGACCTAATTAACTCGGAGTGTCGAGGTTCATAACTTATTGAATTGATAACTGGAAATTGATTAACGTTGCATATATTTCATGTGTGGAGAAGAACCCCTTAGCTATTCCATCATCCATATTTTCATCAAATTCATATTTAGAATCTGCCCTTTATTACAATCTGTGCATTTAGTTTAATTTCGTCAAAACCTCAATCCCCCTTTACTTTAGTGTCCAATTCAGTTAGAAAGTGTCTTAGTTTGTGTTTATAAGTGTTTTGATTCAATTTATTACACAAATTCGTCCAATTTCACCAAAGTGCTCAAAACTGCCCAGATTGTGTTTTTAAGGCAGTTTTGAGTGTTTTGGGGCTGTTTGAGTCTTTTGGTTTGCTTTAGTGTTTTAAGTGTTTAGTTTTGCATTCTTTGAGTCTAGTTTAGTGTTTTAAACTTTATTTTACGTTTTTGAGTCAGTTTCCAAGTGATTTTGCAATCCCTCCTAATCCCCGGTTAAGAACGATCCCTACTTATACATATACTACAATTGTCACAAGAGGGTTTTAATTTGTGTGCTTACTTAGTTCGCATCACACACAAGAATGAGTTATCAATCAAACAGTGAAGCAAATTGAATTCACAACTTATGAAATAACAATTGGATGTAATCAAATCATCTTGCAAGCATAATCATGGTATTGAATAGCCCCCTAGCCAAGAGGCTTAGTTCCTCATGTTCGTAAAACAAAGGAAAACAGATTTATACATTGTAAATATAAGAAAGAGAACACCTAAACACTCCAACGATCCAATGTTGAATAGCTAGAATCTTCAAGCAGTCTTCTTCTTCTCCTTTGCTACGGCACAAGAGGTTTTGGGGAATTTTGGGGGTTATGGATGATGTAGAAGGATGGATTTAGGTTTGGGATGGATGTAGGGGACGGCAAGGTTGGTTTTCGGGCAGAAAATATGGAGAATGGTGAAGTATGGATGTGTTAGAGGGAGGGGATTATTTTCTGGCGTGAATGGTGAAAGAATGGACAGTTTTGTGGCTGCAACAAGGATGTTTATTAATAGGATTTCAGGAATTAAAACCCTAGACTATTTAGGTAAACAGAAATTAAGTCAAAGGTTCTAGAAATAGGAAATCAAATCAGAAATTTAAAGGAAACAAGGTGAAAGCTGCGGCAAGGGTTTGTAAGAAAAGGAATGCTTTTTATTTCTGAAATTAGGCAAGAATTTTGGTATAGAAAAGGGTATGTGAGTTATGGCTGACCTTGGTATGAAAAAGGAATGTATTTAAATGGTTTAAAACAGGAAACAAGACCCCTCCTTGCACGGCAAGGAAGGGGAACACAAAGGGACTCAGGGCAAGGCATAAGGTTGCAAGTCTTGTGACCTAGAATAGGTAGGATCCTTTGATATTGCTGAAATATGGAGTCATTAAGGCTTTAGGAAAGATTAAACCAAAATAGGAAACCTTAGCTTAACTTTCCTACTTCAAGTAGGAAACCTTCTTGAAGGAAGATTTGTGAAAAACATGTTCATTTAAGCAACATCAATAGCATGCAATTAACAATTAAAGGCGGAATCATGCTTGTATGCACTTAAAAACAAAACATTTACCCATGAAATTCAAAGCCTAGTAGATAGGTGAACCAAGACTCAACTCAAAACAAAGTGAGTTGAGAAATCAATACCTTTGTAGATTCCTCTTTGCATAAGCAAAGGCTAATCACCCAAAGAGAGGGCCTTCATTCCTTGCATCTTAGATCCATGGATTTGGATGGATGAAAAGGTTTCTCCAAAGTTCCCAAAATTGAGAACCTCTAATGATTCATCACCAAGGCATAATGAAGAAGAAATGAGTGAGTTTGATTGCTAGATGATCCCTCCAAGGTGGCCTAAATTTTAGAGAGAAAGGAGAGCTTGTGTTCTCATCCTTTCCCCAAAAATTACCATATGTAAATTTTAGGCTATAAAGTCCTTTATATAGTCCCTTCAAATAAGTGACCTAATGGACCAAAAGCCCTATTCTTCTAACATGGCAAGCCTATAGGGTTTATTGGGCTTTCAAGCCCTTTGTTTATTCAAGTTGTCATACAACTTGAGTTAATGGGCTTGACATTCAAATCCCATTGGGCCTTGCGGCCCAAAACTAACCCGAGGTCTTTAACGAACTTATTCGTTTGATTAATTAACATATTAATTAATCCTAGCCTTAGATAAATAATTAAACCATTTAATTATTCTTACTCATCTCCGTTGTTTCTTCAAACTCTACCTTACTCGGTGAACGATCCATTAGGTTCCTTTTAGCGAGGCAGTGGGCGATTAAAACTCTTTCTAATCGATTGTGAATTGAAACTTACTTTCAATTCTCCCGTTAGTGATAATACACTTTTAGGGCTTCCACAAACCATGGTTGACGCCTAGCAGCATGTCATGGTTACCCAAGCTAATCAGAAGAGGTGGAGAACCTATTCAGTTTTAGGATTACAAATGCAATACGGTCTTTCTCTAATACAATACTCTTGACCACATTGTTTGGTTTGATAGTTTATTCATGTCTACTATCCAATGTGAGTCTTGTGCTTATATGATTACATTGAATGTGATTTGGAACACATTCCTAAATCTCATTCATACTTTGGCCAAAGATTCAAAATCATATCATAGAGTATTCTCCCTCAAACAGTTTGAAGGTTAGAGATCCCTTGTTGCGCATTCACTTGCCTCCATGGCTAAGTGGCTTAACCCCAACGATGCCATGGACACCCTCATGATGGAGTGACTTTGACATAATCAAAGATTAAGGACCTAACCACAAGACAACTGTGATGCCTCAGGTCAAAAGACTAATTTGCATTATCCCAACCATGAGTTCTCATGTGACATGAATATGAGAACTCTTCGTTGATCGTGTTCAGTGAACTCATTCTCTATTGAGCACCTACGTACTTGTCTTGATGTCACACACACCAATGACTCGAGACTAGTCACTCTCCCTGAGAGAAGACATAGCACGTACTGATCTTAACGGACTGTTAATGCCCAATTGACAATCCTATGATCAGGAACATTTAGGATGTGTCAACGAAAGAATGGTCTCATGAATCTAACTTCTTTAGATCGCATTCTTCCAATCACATATTCCTTGGACTTATCGTTTAAGCATATAACATTTATATGAGACGGCTCAAACAATAATGTTTGCCCTTTCCATTTAAACTACATTAGTTTGAAATGTCCGTAAAGTATCATCATATGATTGGTTTTAGGGCACATTTCCAACACTTCTTTGACTAGGATTCCTCATGTGATTAGGAATCCTCTTGTGATTAGGAATCCTCTTGTGATTGGGAATCCTCTTGTGATTGGGAATCCTCTTGTGATTAGGAATCCTCTTGTGATTAGGAATCCTCTTGTGATTAGGAATCCTAACTTCATTAGGTCTTCAATTTCGTCCATTCCTTTTGCTCCAAACATAAGCTATCCATTCCAAGCCCAATTTTGCTCCAAAATGCTCCAAAATGCACCTTTTTGCTTCCTTAGCCATATGAACCTAGAAACACACGAAAATGGCATAAAGGACTAAAATAACTAAAGAAACACAACGTAAATGTATGAGAACAAGCCAATTAAGTCGCATAAATATGCTCCTATCACTTAGCTAGCTTATTCTTGTGCATTTGTGTTATTATTTCTTAGTTAATGTAGTATTTCAACTCATTTTCGTGTGTTTGTAGGTCCAAAGGGTTAAGGTACCAAGAAAGTGCATTTTGGTGCATTTTGGAGCAGTTTTGGGCACTAAATGGATAGCACATGTATGGGCCAAGATGGATGGACGAATTTGGAGTTCAAAAGGCTAGGAATCTGATAAGAAGAGGGAGAAATTAAAGTCAAGACAAAGAGGATAAGGAATCAGCTCAAAAGAGGAAACATTATCCAAAACCTTATCTAACCTTATCCTATCTTATCCTAACCTAATCTTGTTCCACCTTAATCCTAGCTGCAAGTGGACCTAAAAACCTAATTTCTAGAAGCCTTATCTGACCCTAAAAGGGTGCCACACCCTTCCCCCTTTTATTTCTTCTAGAAAACCCAAAATCAGCCACAAAACACTTAGTTTCTAGAAGGCCCAATTGTGGACGAATTTCCTAAACCTTTTTCCTTTTGGATTCTGATTTGTTAGGCCTTAATCCTTGTGGATTTGGGTATACAAATCCTTTTATGAAACTAATTGGGCCAAACCCTAGGGCTCTAATCCATAAAATCTGCTAAGTTGTAACCCTAATCTAATTAACCCTAGGACTATATATACATATTTTCAGCCACAAATTCGTACCACTCCTTATGCTATACAGAAAACCCCTTGCCGCAACACCCTAGCCTCCATTCTCAACCTTCATCCACTCCATACACCTCCATACACCACATGCCACACCCGACCACCATAATCAGCCATTATTCATCCTTCTAAACAAGAACACACCATTCAAAACCCCCAAATGCACCACCCACAACTTGTGCCGCAACAAGGAAGAGGAAGGGAAGCCGAGCCGTGCATCAAATTCATCCTGGAATTGCTGAAACGTCTAGGTGTAATCTTTCTTATGATTTCAATGTTTAAATTCAATAATCTTTGTTTCGCGAGTATGAGGAACTAATCCCCTTTTTGGCTAGGGGGAATTTTGAAACCATGGCTATATTTGCATTATGATTTGATTACTTTCAGTTGTGATTTCATGAATGGTGAATTCAATTTACTTATCTATTTGAATTAAGACTTGTTTATGTATATGAATTGAGGGTGAACACTTAATTTGCATGCATAAATCTGATGCTAGGGTATAAAGAAACTTCACCTAATCGTTGGGAACTTATATTCATGAGTAGTTAAGGTTGTTAGTCACAATAATGTTAAGTAAATTCTTGGCATAAGTATCATGCGCTTTCATAGTTACGAATGCCTCGTCAACACTTATGATTTCCATAGAACCTAATGATCTTTGATTGTTTTTCTATTATGCGCTTTCATATAGAGAACTTTTGAGGAATAATTTGATTGCAATGCACTAATTCCATTCAATTCAATGACCTAAGGGAAATCTGAGAGTTAATTTAAGCGTACCTAATTAACTTGGGGTGTTGAGATTCAAATTTCATTGAATAAGCAACTGAAGATTGTGTTGTATGCAAGTATGTCATGTGTGGAGAAAAACCTCCTAGCCATCTCACCATCCACTTAATCCTACCAATTTCGCTTAAATCTGCCTAGTTTACATATTTGTTTTGTTTGTTTGATTTTCGTCCAAAACCAAATCCCCACTTGTCTTAGAGTGTCTAATTAGTTCAAATATGTTTTAGATTGTGTTTTTAAGAGTTTTGAGTCAAGTTAGAACCAATTTTCGTCCAAGTTTGTGTTTAGGCTCAAAACTGCCCAGTTTGTGTTTTTAGGCGACTTAATTAGCTTGTTCTCGTGCATTTATGTTGTGTTTCCTTAGTTATTTTAGTGTATAAAGCCACTTTTGTGTATTTTCAGATTATAAGGCCAAAGTATGCAAGAAGATGCAAATTGGAGTCTTTTGGAGCAAAAGAGGAATGAATGAGTTGAAGACTTGAAGAAACCATGAATTCCTACTCCAACGATGAATTCTTACCAAAACGAGGATTCCTACTCAAACAAGGATTCCTACTTGAAGTAGGAAAGTTAACCCTAGGTTTCCCGTTTTGGTAACCTTTCCTAATCTTAAACGTCCGTATTTTCTAGCCACTTTGAAGGCCTTGTAGGCACTTTAGGACACAAAACGAAGGCCCTAGGGCCCTTAAAACCCTTTGCCGTGCCCAATCCCTTTCTTTCCTTCCCTTGCCGTGCAAAGGGGGGTATTTGGGTCCAATGTCATGCACTTAAACCCTATTTCCCTCTCCTAACCTAAACCCTAGCCGCACCTTGCAGCCATCCCCTTTAATTTCTGATTTAATTCCCTAATTCTAGCAGCTTTTAATTTAATTTTAGTTAATAAAAATAAGCTAGGGTTTTATTTTTCAAACCCTATATAAACAAAAGCTTGCCACACCCTAATTTCTCTTCTCTCATTCAGTCTATTCAGCCATTCACTCACAAAACCTCTCAACCACAAGAACCTTTCCATCTTCTCCCATCAGCCGCACCTTTTCCCATCCATTCCAGCCATTACCCAACCTTACCGCAGCCATTCCCAACATTCCAGCCACCATCCACACCTCCATACACCTTCCCACCACTTTGCCGCACCACCACACCTCCCTAAATCCATCCCCAACCCAAAATAACATCCAAAAACCCCTTAAACCATCTCTGCCGCAGCAAGGAGAAGAAGAAAAAGGAGCTTAAACACGCAGAAATTCAAGTGGATTCGTTGGGCGTTTTAGGTGTAATCAATTCTTTGTTCTCTATGTTTAAATTCAATTTTATTTCTCTTTCTGTGAACATGAGAGGCTAAATCCCTAGTTAGTGATGTGAAATATTCTAACACTCAAATTAAACCCTCTTTTTGACAATTGTAGTATAGATATAAGTAGGGATCGTTCTAGGCCGGGGATTAGGAGGGATTGCTAATCTAATGAAAACTGACTCAAAGATACAAAAATATGCTTCAAAACACTTAAACAAACTCAAAAGACTCTTAACTAAACTTATATGACTCAAAACAAACTTAAGAGACTCAAAACAACACAAAACAATCAAAAAGACTCAAACTAGACTCTAGGACTCAATTTGGACGAAAATAGAATTGGTTTTGACTCAAAAGACTCAAAAACACACTTTAGGACAGATTTGACACAACTAAATAAAGGGGATTGGGTTTTTGACGAATTTAAGATAAAAACAAGTAACTAAAAGACTTAAACAAGGTTTGGACGAATTTGGGGATATGGATGGGTGATTAGCTAGCTAGAGGGTCCTTCTCCACACATGACACACTTGCATACAAATTGATTTCCAGTTGCTTTTCGATAAACCATGAACCTCAACACCCCAGATTAACCGTGACATCACTAAATAACCCTCAGATTTTCCTTAAGTTATTGGATTGGATGACATCATACGACAACCCAAAGCATTCTTCAAAAGTCCCCTACATGACATCATAATAGAGATACAATCAAAGATCATTACGTTCTATGAAAATCATAAGTATTGACAAAGCACTTGTAACTATGACATCATGATACTCATGCTAGGAATTTACTTAACATGATTGTGAAAACAACCTTAACTACTTGTGAATATAAGTTTGTAACGATTATGTGAAACTCCCTTATATTCTATCCCCAAATTCATGCATGCAAACTAAGTGTGCACCCTTAATCAACAAACAAGAATAAGTTATCCATCAAACGGTTAAGTAAATTGCATTCACAATTTATGAAATCACAACTGGAATTAATCAATTCATATTGCAAATATAATCATGGTTTCAAAGTCTCCCCTAGCCAAAACAAAATTAGTTCCTCATGTTTACAACAAAACAAAGAGAATATAAATTAAACATTGAAAACAAAGATAGAATACACCTAGAAACACTCCAGCTGGCTCCTCCTTCCTTCCTTGCTGCCAACAATGGGGATTTGTGTGAATTTAGGCTCTTGAGGTGTGGTGGATGGTGTTGTGTGAATTTGGGGTAGAGGGTGGTGATTTTTTGAGTGTTGTGGCATCAAGTATTTATAGGGTGAAGGGGAGGCACGAATTTGGGCTGAAAAGGAGAGGAATTAGGACTCCAAATCATCAAAGAACAAGGATACTTTCAATTAGATTCCAAGGAGGACAAGGAATGGTCCTTGTGGCAGATTCTAGAACTTGATATTTAGGTGATTTAATGTGAAAAGGAGTCCTCTTTGAAGTTGGAATTAAGGTAGGAAAAGATTAGGATAGGATAATGTTAGAGTTAGGAAAGGATAAGGTTGGTTAGGATAGGATAAGATAAGGTTGGATAAGGTTCCTTATTTCTTGCTATTTCCTTATCTTCTTTGCATTAGGACTTCATCCACCATATTTGTAGCATTTCCTAGCCCTTCTTGACTTCAATTTCGTCCATCCACATTGCTCCATAAATAAGCTATCCAATCCATGCCCAAAACTGCTCCAAATAGCCTCAAAATGCACTTTCTTGCTCCTTTTGCCATTAGGACCTAAAAACATACGAAAATAGCTAAAAAGACTAAAATAGATAGTAATTAAGTAACTAAATGCAAGGAAACAACATAACTAAGTAGCATAAATATGCTCCTATCAAATTCCCCCACACTTAGCTTTTGCTAGTCCTCGAGCAAAACGAAATAAATAAAACAAACAAAACACAATCTAAACCTTCCAACAATTGCCTCGGGGATTTCCAATACAACATGACATATTAAAGATTATCACTCACATAGATTTTAGTTATCCCTACCCTCGAGCATATACTTAACCATAGTTACCACACACTAGCTCCCATTTAATCAATTAAAACAACATTTTGAATGTAGTAACATGCCTTAGAGAATTCCTCAATTCCTCACCGGATGTACTCTCTATTTTCACACAGATTTTCTGACTACACTCCCTACACTAAGTATATGTGAGAAGATTGATGTAAAAATGTAGACTGATACTCACATATGTATAATCAAAGAAGGCACTTTCTGGAATTATTAACATGTATATGATCTCATGAATGGAATGCCACTACTTAGACGCGAGAACCAGGGATACCATATGCTCAAACCAATTTTAAACTCCACATATTGAAACACATAACAATCAAGATCGAAGTCAAAGGGTTGTAACGGGGCTAAGGTATTGGCTAACAAAGAAGGGTAAGGATAAACAAAAGTTCTTAAAGCAATAGTAAGCAAAGTAATGAAATAAACACTTAGAATTCACTTTTGAATGCAGAAACCAACTTTAAACATGAAGGGAAACTTCACTCAAAACTCAGGGTCAAATTCAAACTTTTGGACCCTTTCTTCAACAATCAACACTTGTGAGTTCATTCTCACTTATTTTCAACTCCTTTTTCTTTCTTTTCCTTCTTTTTCACGTGTTTTTTTTTTCGTGCCCTATTCTTTCATAAATCATCCATCCCCCTAGATTCCCACGAAAATCCTTCCCCCACACTTGTTTTTCTGCAAATTGTAGAACAAAAGGAATTCCCTCTAACTCATGCTTTACTATACTTTAAGAACAAGGGTATGGATTGTCCTATTCTAGGCTAGGTAAGGATAATATGGTTAACAAAGAAAATTAGGCTAACTAAGACTCAAAGGGGTTAACATACAATACATATGCAAAGGGTAAGGCTTTTTGGCTCTCGTTTTAACTAAACAACTTCATCTTGTTTTATGTTATGCACTCAGTTTTATGCTTTGAATGAAACGAGCATGAGTTCTAGTATTTGGAACTATAGTGAGAAAACGCATTCTAAGTAGCAACCAAGCAAAGACTAATGAGATCATGCAATGGTGCGAACTAAATAAGCACACAAATTAAAATCCTCTTGTGACAATTGTAGTATATGTATAAGTAGGGATCGTTCTTAACCGGGGATTAGGAGGGATTGCAAAAATCACTTAGAAACTGACTCAAAAACGTAAAATAAAGTTTAAAACACTAAACTAGACTCAAAGAATGCAAAACTAAACACTTAAAACACTAAAACAAATAAAAAGACTCAAAACAGCACCAAAACACTCAAAACTGCCTTAAAAACACAATTTGGGCAGTTTTGAGCACTTTGGTGAAATTGGATGAATTTGTGTAATAAATTGAATCAAAACACTTATAAACACAAACTAAGACACTTTCTAACTAAATTGGACACTAAAGTAAAGGGGGATTGAGGTTTTGACGAAATTAAACTAAATGCACAGATTGCAATTAAGGGCAGATTGTAAAGATGAATTGGATGAAAATATGGATGAATGCTAACTAGAAGGTTCTTCTCCACACATGTCACACTTGCATACACTTTGATTTTCAGTTGGTCTTTCGATGAATTATGAAACTCGACACTCCAAGTTAATTAGGTCCGCTTAAATTAACCTTCAGATTTCCCTAGAATCATTGAATTGGATGAATATGCATCGCAAACAAATTATTCCTAACAAGTTCTCTATATGAATAGCATGATAAAGATACAAGTTAGAATCATTACGTTCTTTGGAAATCATAAGCATCGACAAGGCATTTGTAACTATGAAAAGCATGATACTCTTGCCAGGAATTCATTTAACGCGATTGTTTATAAGCAACCTCCACTACTTGTGAATATAAGTTCATAACTATTAGGTGAAACTCACTTATATTCTAGCGTCATATTCATGCATGAAAATTAAGCGTGCACTCTCAATAAACATACACAAATAAGTTATCAATCAAACAGTTAAACGAATTAAATCCACCATTCATGAAATTCCAACCAAAAGTAATCAATTCATATTGCAAGCATAAACATGGTTTCGAATCACCCCCTAGCTAACTAGGGATTTAGCCTCTCATGTTCACAGAAAGAGAAATACAATTGAATTTAAACATAAAGCACAAAGGATTGATTACACCTAGAACGCCCAACGAATCCACTTGAATTTCTGCGCGTCTAAGTCCCTCTTTCTTCTTCTCCTTGCTACGGCAGTGAAGTTAAATGGTGCTTTTGGATGATTTTCTGGTTTAGGGATTGATTTATGGTGCTATGGTGGTGCGGCAAGGTGGTGGAGTGATGGAGGAAGGTTTGTATGGTGGCTGGAAGGGTGGGGATGGTTGCGGTAAGGTTAGGAAGTGGCTGGAATGGTGGCTATAGGTTGCGGCAAAGAAGAATGATATGGGATGGTGGCTACGGCTTGGGATAATTAGGGTGAATGATGAAGAGTCAATGAGAAAAGAGAGAGCTAGGGTGAATATTAGGTGCGGCTGAGATGGATTTTTGGGTTATTAGGGTGAAAATCAATGGGAGGCTACGGCTTAGGGGTTTTTGTGTGTGAAGGTGGCTGAATAAAATGAATGAGAAGTCAATGAATATGGTGCGGCTGCTTGTGGAACTAGGGTTATTAGGGTGAATGGCTGAGATGGTTTGATGAATGAATGGATGGGGAATGGGAGTGACGACTTATGGGAGAGAATTAGGGTGAATGGCTGATGAAAATATGAATGAATGGAATCCTAGGGTGCGGCTACAATTTAGTTTATATAGGTTGATAGAAAATAAAACCCTAGCATATTAAATCAAAGGCTCACAAAATTCTGAAATTAAATCAGAAATTTAAAAGGGAATTCACTAAAAGGTGCGGCTAGGGTTAGGTTAGGAGGGGGAAATAGGGTTTAAGTGAATGATATGGGACACAAATGCCCCCCCTTGCACGGCAAGGGCTGTGTAATTGGGCTAGGGCCTTGGTTTTGTGTCCTAAAGTGCCTACAAGGCCTTCAAAGTGGCTAGAAAATACGGACGTTTAAGTTTAGGAAAGGTTACCAAAACGGGAAACCTAGGGTTAACTTTCCTACTTCAAGTAGGAATCCTTGTTTGAGTAGGATTCCTTGTTTTGGTAGGAATTCATCGTTGGAGTAGGAATTCGTCGTTTCTTCAAGTCTTCAACTCATTCATTCCTCTTTCGCTCCAAAAGACTCCAATTTGCATCTTCTTGCACACTTTGGCCTTATAATCTAAAAATACACAAAAGTGGCCTTAAACACTAAAATAACTAAGTAAACCCAACATAAATGCACTAGAACAAGCTAATTAAGTCGCATGAATATGCTCCTATCATGCAACGAGTTTAGAAAACAAGACATCAAGATTAATAACTCTCCAAACAAAGTTTAGGCTCAAGTCTCTCAGGGTTGTAGCGTTAGTTTGAGTTTCTTCCTTCAAGCATGTTACAAAAACTGATTTTTTCTTTGTGATTACATGTGAATTCGTAAATGTCAACTACAACTAAGCATAAACCAAAGAGTATATCAAACTTCCATCCATGTTTGTAACTTTCTTTAATAGGCATGCAATTAAAAACCAAATCCTCATCATTGTGTTGGAAGGTATCCTAAGACACAAATAAAAACGACTCTCAAAACAACTCTTTTTGGGTTTTTAAAATACTCTTTTTCGATTTTTTTTTCAAATTTTCGGATTTTCTGTTTAAGACACATAAAAACACTTCAACACACACTAAAAACACTTAAAAACAGTGAAAAACAACTTTAGAAATGATGGGTGATAAAATCCCACGAATTTGCATGAAAAACACTTTGTTTACCCCCCCCACACTTAAACCAAACATTGTCCTCAATGTTTTAAGCATAGACTCACAAACAAACAAACAAATAACACAACTAACAAACACGACAAACATGGCAAAATAAAAGCAATAAAGAGTAGGGTTTAGGAACGCAAATCTGGTTGTGGAGCCGGAGATTCCTAGGTCTTCTTTATTTGAATGCATGGGTTGCCTCCCAAGAAGCGCTTGCTTTAACGTCTTCCAGCCGGACGTTACCTCCTTTTAAACTCCCCTAGTGCCCACGGCATGGAGATGATCTTTGAATGGGAGGTGATACTTGAAATGATCCAGTAATTGTTTAAATTCAAGATTGGGTGCCTAAATCATCAACAACCTGTTAGTATAAAACAAAATTGAAGTTCAGGAGGTGGCTTACCTATGTGCTCCGACATGAACTCAAGAATAAACACCCCATCGTAAGTTGTAGGACTAGAAAATTCAGCTAGATTTGGTGTTTTGAGAGTTATGACTTGTCCCGTGTCATAAAATCCAACTTCTTTGGGAATTGTTGTCTCAAGTATATCCTCTTTAATGAATTCTAGACATTCCCCAGACACTTCTTGCTCTTGATTCTTTGGAAAGGTTTCGAAGATGCCTTTCTCACCCTCTTCTTCCTTGGATTGCATGATCTTGCAAGAAATAAGGACATTGGGTGGAATGGGGTTAGAAAGAATTAAATTTGGAACAACCTTACCTATATTGGATGGCGTAGGAGCAATAGGTGCCTGCGGCAAAGGTGTTTCCACCCTTGCCGTGGTTTGGGTGTGTTCCTCGTCCTCAAATTGCAATCTTTCATCTTCCTTGTAATTTGATTTTGATGGTTGAGGGTTCGTTCCAACCTCTTTGCCACTTCTTAATATGATTTCATTGGCAGTTTCAAATCCTCCCTTCGGATTTACAATGGTTGAACTAGGGAGTTTGCCTTGGTCTTGAAATTGTCCTACGAACTCCGCTATCTGCCCAATTTGCTTTTCCAAGTGGTCCAACCTTTTGTTTTGATTTTCTTGCCCCTGAGACAAATTGGTAAGTAACTCAAGAATTGCAGCATTTTCTAAAGACGTACCTTGATGGTTTTGGGCAGATTGGGGTTGCTGCATAGGTGTTGTATAAAACTCCTCGTATGGTTGCCAATATTCTCCTTGTTGAGCCTCCTTGGCTTGATTTTGTGAGCCTTGCACCAAAAAAATTAATTCATTAAGAATTTGATTATAATCTATTGACGAACCTGAGTTTGGTTGGGCATATTGTATATGAGGTTGTGGTGGCTGCATAGGCGTTGAATAGAACTCCTCATATGGCTGCCAATATCCTTCATGTTGAACTTGTTGAGATTCCCACCACATAGAGTTTGAATGATCACTCCAATCTGAATTGTACATGTTGGAAAACAAATTGTTCCTTGATTGATTATGATCTTGATAACCCCAGGTATTGACATTCTTCCAACCTCTTTGTGGACATTTATTTGATGTGAAATATTCTAACACTCAAATTAAACCCTTTTTTTGACAATTGTAGTATAGATATAAGTAGGGATCGTTCTAGGCCGGGGATTAGGAGGGATTGCTAATCTAATGAAAACTGACTCAAAGATACAAAAATATGCTTCAAAACACTTAAACAAACTCAAAAGACTCTTAACTAAACTTATATGACTCAAAACAAACTTAAGAGACTCAAAACAACACAAAACAATCAAAAAGACTCAAACTAGACTCTAGGACTCAATTTGGACGAAAATAGAATTGGTTTTGACTCAAAAGACTCAAAAACACACTTTAGGACAGATTTGACACAACTAAATAAAGGGGATTGGGTTTTTGCCGAATTTAAGATAAAAACAAGTAACTAAAAGACCTAAACAAGGTTTGGACGAATTTGGGGATATGGATGGGTGATTAGCTAGCTAGAGGGTCCTTCTCCACACATGACACACTTGCATACAAATTGATTTCCAGTTGCTTTTCGATAAACCATGAACCTCAACACCCCAGATTAACCGTGACATCACTAAATAACCCTCAGATTTTCCTTAAGTTATTGGATTGGATGACATCATACGACAACCCGAAGCATTCTTCAAAAGTCCCCTACATGACATCATAATAGAGATACAATCAAAGATCATTACGTTCTATGAAAATCATAAGTATTGACAAAGCACTTGTAACTATGACATCATGATACTCATGCTAGGAATTTACTTAACATGATTGTGAAAACAACCTTAACTACTTGTGAATATAAGTTTGTAACGATTATGTGAAACTCCCTTATATTCTATCCCCAAATTCATGCATGCAAACTAAGTGTGCACCCTTAATCAACAAACAAGAATAAGTTATCCATCAAACGGTTAAGTAAATTGCATTCACAATTTATGAAATCACAACTGGAATTAATCAATTCATATTGCAAATATAATCATGGTTTCAAAGTCTCCCCTAGCCAAAACAAAATTAGTTCCTCATGTTTACAACAAAACAAAGAGAATATAAATTAAACATTAAAAACAAAGATAGAATACACCTAGAAACACTCCAGCTGGCTCCTCCTTCCTTCCTTGCTGCCAACAATGGGGATTTGTGTGAATTTAGGCTCTTGAGGTGTGGTGGATGGTGTGGTGTGAATTTGGGGTAGAGGGTGTGGTTTTTGAGTGTTCTGGCATCAAGTATTTATAGGGTGAAGGGGAGGCACGAATTTGGACTGAAAAGGAGAGGAATTAGGACTCCAAATCATCAAAGAACAAGGATACTTTCAATTAGATTCCAAGGAGGACAAGGAATGGTCCTTGTGGCAGATCCTAGAACTTGATATTTAGGTGATTTAATGTGAAAAGGAGTCCTCTTTTAAGTTGGAATTAAGGTAGGAAAAGATTAGGATAGGATAATGTTAGAGTTAGGAAAGGATAAGGTTGGTTAGGATAGGATAAGATAAGGTTGGATAAGGTTCCTTATTTCTTGCTATTTCCTTATCTTCTTTGCATTAGGACTTCATCCACCAGATTTGTAGCCTTTCCTAGCCCTTCTTGACTTCAATTTCGTCCATCCACATTGCTCCATAGTTAAGCTATCCAATCCATGCCCAAAACTGCTCCAAATAGCCTCAGAATGCACTTTCTTGCTCCTTTTGCCATTAGGACCTAAAAACATACGAAAATAGCTAAAAAGACTAAAATAGATAGTAATCAAGTAACTAAATGCAACGAAACAACATAACTAAGTAGCATAAATATGCTCCTATCAGTTAGCTAGGGGGTGATTCGAAACCATGTTTATGCTTGCAATATGAATTGATTACCTTTGGTTGGAATTTCATGAGTTATGGATTCAATTCGTTTAACTGCTTGATTGATAACTTATTTGTGTATGTTTATTGAGAGTGCTTGCTTAATTTTCATGCATGAATATGATGCTAGAATATAAGTGAGTTTCACCTAATAGTTACAAACTTATATTCACAAGTAGTGGAGGTTGCTTATAAACAATCGCGTTAAATGAATTCTTGGCACTAGTTTCATGCTCATCATAGTAATGAATGCCTCGTCAACACTTATAGTTTTCATGTTGCTTAATGATCTTTGAATGTATCTTTATTGTGCTTTTCACGTAAAGGACTTTTGGAGAATGTTTTGAATTGCGTATGCGCTGTCCCATCCAATTCATTAACTTAAGGAGAACTTGAAGGTTAATTTAAGCGGACCTAATTAACCCGGGGTGTTGAGTTTCATGATTCATCGAAAGACCAACTGAAAATCATCTTGTATGCAAGTGTAACATGTGTGGAGAAGAACCTTCTAGCTAGCATTCATCCATATTTTCATCAAATTCATATTTAAAATCTGTTTGAATTACATTCTGTGCATTTTATTTAATTTCGTCAAAAACTCAATCCCCCTTTACTTTAGTGTCCAATTTAGTTAGAAAGTGTCTTAGTTTGTGTTTCTAAGTGTTTTGATTCAATTTATTACCCAAATTCGTCCAAAGTAGTCAAAGTGCTCAAAACTGCCAAGATTGTGTTTTTAAGGCAGTTTTGAGTGTTTTGGTGATGTTTTGAGTCTTTTGGTTTGTTTTAGTGTTTTAAGTGTTTAGTTTTGCATTCTTTGGGTCTAGTTTAGTGTTTTAACCTTTGTTTTACGTTTTTGAGTCAGTTTTCAAGTGATTTAGCAATCCCTCCTAATCCCCGGTTAAGAACGATCCCTACTTATACATATACTACAATTGTCAAAAGAGGGTTTTAATTTGTGTGCTTATTTAGTTCGCATCAAATTTTTGGCGCCGTTGCCGGGGATTAGCAACTTTGCTAATCCCTTGGATTGTTACTTTCTGTTTGTTTATTTTGTTAAAGTTTCTGACCTTGTTTTGTTTTTCTTGTTTTAGGTATTAGTGTATGACTCGGAGTTCTCAACCGATTCGTGAGCATATTTTGGACTTTGACAGCGATTTTGAGAGGACTTTGAGACGGAAGAGGAAGCAACACGAACCAAATCCACCAAGCCTGGAACCTGACCTTGAAGAACAAGTCCTAGAAGAGGAAGAAGAGGCCACGGCAGGGGTATTTGAAGAGACACAAGGCATGGCCGTGGACAACCGGACACTCAAGGAGCTTTCTGCGTCGGGATTGGATAATGCCGCACCTTTGTGTATCCAATATCCCGCACCTGCCGAAGGTAAGACCGAAGAGTTCGAGTTGAAGTCAAGTTTGCTCCACCACATTCCAAAATACCATGGGTTGTCCATGGAGGATCCGAACAAGCATCTGAAGGAATTCGAGGTGGTGTGTTCAAGCATGACTCCCGTCAATGTCGATGGAAGTATATTCAAGATGAAGGCTTTTCCATTCTCTTTAATGGACAAAGCCAAAGATTGGTTGTATGACTTAGCTCCCGGAACCGTCACATCATGGGAGAGTATGAAGAGGGCATTTCTAGAGAAGTTTTTCCCAACTTCTCGAATCATCCTTCTACGTAAAAGGATAAGTGGAATTCAGCAAGATGAAGGTGAGTCTTTTCCTACATATTATGAACGTTTTAAATCACTTGTTGCTTCTTGTTCACAGCATCAGATGAAGGAGGAGTTACTTTTACAATACTTTTACGAGGGGCTCCTACCAATTGAACGTCAAATGCTCGATGCCTCGGCGGGTGGAGCATTGGTGGACAAGACGCCCATGGCTGCCAAGGTCTTAATAGCTAATCGAGCGTTGAACGCTCAACAATATGAAGGGGTAGGCCAAAGAGGACCCCCACGGCAGCAAGTGCATGAGGTAAGTTCCACACCCGACATTCGTTCACAATTAGCTAATCTTACTTCCATTGTGTCTCAGATGGCCGAAGGAATGAGGATGCAAGGACCAATTGTATGCGGAGTGTGTTTTATGCAAGGACATGCTTCTGAGAAGTGCCCGCAACTAATTGAAAATGGTGGATGGGAAAGTGCAAATGCAATTGGATTTCAACGCCAAAACCAACCAAGGAACGACCCATATTCGAACACTTATAATCCAGGTTGGAGAGACCACCCGAACTTCAAATGGAGGGAGACCCAACAACCGCCACAACAAGGAGGCTTTAGACAACAACCCCCGAGGTTCTTCACCAAGCCATACGCACCCACACATGCTCCACAACAATCTGCCCCAAATGCTTCAGGTACGACCTTAGACAATGATACACTTCTTAAGTTACTAACTAATTTGTCTTAGGGGCAAGAGAATCAAGCCAAAGCAATGCAAAATCAAGAAAAGAGGGTGGATCAATTGGAGAAGCAAATTGGGCAGATTGCAGAGTTTGTAGGGCAATTCCGAGACCAAGGCAAGCTCCCAAGCTCAACCATTCCAAACCCGAAGGGAGGCTTTGAAACCGCCAATGCAATCACCTTAAGAAGTGGCAAGGAAGTTGGAACCACCCCACAACCACCAAAATCAAGCCAAGAAGAGGATGAAAGGCTGCTGCAAGAGGAAGAGAGGAAGGGCAAAGCCACGGCAAGGGTGGAGCAACCTTTGCCGCAACCACTTCAAGCTCCTAGGCCGTCCAACAAATGTAAGGTAGGTCCAAACTCAACTGTTTCTAGTGTGATTCCACCAAACGTGCCTTTTCCTAGTAGGTTCATGCAAACAAAGAAGGAAGAGCAGGAGAAAGACATTCTTGAGACATTTAGGAAGGTCCAAGTAAACATTCCTTTACTTGATGCCATTAAGCAAGTGCCCAGGTATGCAAAGTTTTTAAAAGAGTTATGCACAACTAGGAAAATAATTTCAAACAAAGAAGTTGTAAAAGTAAGTGAAAATGTATCTGCGGTTTTGCAACGAAAGTTACCTCCAAAATGTAAGGATCCAGGGAGCTTTACTATCCCATGCATAATTGGAAACACTAGATTTGAACAATGCATGTTAGATTTAGGTGCTTCTATTAATGTCATGCCATATTCCATTTATGCATCTATGAACCTTGGTGAGTTAAAACAAGATGGCGTTATAATTCAATTGGCCGATTGTTCTAATGTTTATCCCAAGGGAGTCCTTGAGGATGTTTTAGTGCAGGTCAATCATCTCATCTTTCCTGCAGATTTTTATGTCTTAGAAATGGAGGATTCGAGCCATGCTCCATCATTGCCACTCTTGCTAGGCCGTCCGTTCATGAAAACAGCCCAAACAAAGATTGATGTGGCCAAGGGAGCACTAACAATGGAGTTTGGTGGTGATATAATTAAATTCAATGTTTATGACTCTATTAAGAATCCTAACGATAGTCATTCTTGTTTTGTCATAGATGTGCATAAGGACATAGGGCCGAAAGGATCCACACCTATCAAAAAGGATGTATCAAGAACCACCATTGGAGATGAACTTAGAGTGATTGCCATACAACCACCGAATATGGCCGAAAGTAGCCATGGTGGCATTGTTGCTAGGGCTGCCGATTTTGAGCCTTCACCACAATATGTTTGTAAGTCGTCAATCCCAATTTCTATTCCCATTTCAATTAATAGGTTGTTACCTTCTGTGGTGCAGGTGCCCAACCGATTTCAAGGTGGTGGGAGCATTCACATGGACTTTCGGAACCAAAACACCACCATCAGGGAGGATCACTATCCCCTTCCATTCATTGAGCCATATTATGGAAGTTTTGAAGGGCATGTTGTGGAGGATGATAGGAGCATATTCATGCGACTTAATTAGCTTGTTCTCGTGCATTTATGTTGTGTTTACTTAGTTATTTTAGTGTTTAAGGCCACTTTTGTGTATTTTCAGATTATAAGGCCAAAGCGTGCAAGAAGATGCAAATTGGAGCCTTTTGGAGCAAAAGAGGAATGAATGAGTTGAAGACTTGAAGAAACGATGAATTCCTACTCCAACGATGAATTCCTACCAAAACGAGGATTCCTACTCAAACAAGGATTCCTACTTGAAGTAGGAAGTTAACCCTAGGTTTCCCGTTTTGGTAACCTTTCCTAAACTTAAACGTCCGTATTTTCTAGCCACTTTGAAGGCCTTGTAGGCACTTTAGGACACAAAACCAAGGCCCTAGCCCAATTACACAACCTTGCCGTGCCTTAACCCTTCTTCCCTTCCCTTGCCGTGCAAGGAGGGGCAATTTTGTCCTAGGTTTACACTTAAAACACATGCTCCTAACCCTAGCCGCACCTTGCCTTTTTAATTTCTGATTTTTTCCTAATTCTAGCAGCCTTTAAATTAATTTTAGTTAATAAAAATAAACTAGGGTTTGAATTTCTGAAACCCTAGGTTTTCCACCACCTAGCCGCACCCTATATTCTCTTCTTTGATTCATTCTTTTCAGATTTTTCAGCCACAAAAGCATCTCAGCCACAAAAATCCTTTTTAGCCGCACCCTAGGTTTGAACTTTGGATTCATTAATCATCCCATCTCAGCCGCACCTATTATTGAACCCTAGAGCCTTTTCATTCATTCATTTATATTCTATTTTTCAGCCATTCACCCTAAGTTTCAATCCGCAGCCACCATCCCATTTATTTCTTCCCTTTGCCGCAGCATTCACCACACATTCCAGCAACTTCACACCATTGCCGCAACCATCTCCACCCTTCCAGCCACCTTCCACACCTTCATACACCTTCCTATCACCTTGCCGCACCACCACACTTCCCTAAATCCATCCCCAACCCAAAATAACATCCAAATCATCCATACAACCTCTTTGCCGCAGCAAGAAGGAAGGAGAAAGAGAGCTTGAAACGTGCAGAAATTCAAAATGGATTCCTTTTGCGTTTTAGGTGTAATCAATCCTTTGTTCTCTATGTTTAAATTCAATTTTATTTATCTTTCTATGAACATGAGAGGCTAAATCCCTAGTTAGCTAGGGGGTGATTCGAAACCATGTTTATGCTTGCGATATGAATTGATTACCTTTGGTCGGAATTTCATGAGTTATGGATTCAATTCGTTTAACTGCTTGATTGATAACTTATTTGTGTATGTTTATTGAGAGTGCACGCTTAATTTTCATGCATGAATATGATGCTAGAATATAAGTGAGTTTCACCTAATAGTTATGAACTTATATTCACAAGTAGTGGAGGTTGCTTATAAACAATCGCGTTAAATGAATTCTTGGCACTAGTTTCATGCTCATCATAGTAACGAATGCCTCGTCAACACTTATAGTTTTCATGATGCTTAATGATCTTTATTGTGCTTTTCATGTAAAGGACTTTTGGAGAATGTTTTGAATTGCGTATGCGCTGTCCCATCCAATTCATTAACTTAACGAGAACTTGACGGTTAATTTAAGCGGACCTAATTAACCCGGGGTGTTGAGTTTCATAATTCATCGAAAGACCAACTGAAAATCATCTTGTATGCAAGTGTAACATGTGTGGAGAAGAACCTTCTAGTTAGCATTTCATCCATATTTTCATCACATTCGTATTTAAAATCTGCCCTTAATTACAATCTGTGCATTTAGTTTAATTTCGTCAAAACCTCAATCCCCCTTTACTTTAGTGTCTAATTTAGTTAGAAAGTGTCTTAGTTTGTGTTTCTAAGTGTTTTGATTCAAGTTATTACCCAAATTCGTCCAAAATAGTGAAAGTGCTCAAAACTGCCCAGAAAGTGTTTTTAAGGCAGTTTTGAGTGTTTTGGGTGCTGTTTGAGTCTTTTGGTTTGTTTTAGTGTTTTAAGTGTTTAGTTTTGCATTCTTTGAGTCTGGTTTAGTGTTTTAAACTTTATTTTACGTTTTTGAGTCAGTTTCCAAGTGATTTTGCAATCCCTCCTAATCCCCGGTTAAGAACGATCCCTACTTATACATATACTACAATTGTCACTAGAGGGTTTTAATTTGTGTGCTTATTTAGTTCGCATCAGAGGACATCACCCTCCATGCCGTGGGCCCTAAGTGAGGCTAAGGAGCATGTTCGGCCGGCTACACGACGTTAAAGCAAGCGCTTCGTGGGAGGCAACCCATGCAATCACCAAAGAGAGGATGGCATTTACACTCCATAACCAGATTTGCGTCCCTAACCTTTTCTCTTTGTTATTTACATTCTGCCATGCTTAGTGTGTTTAGTTACTGTTTGTGTGTTTACTTTTGTTTGGTGTGATTTTAAGCTTGAAACATTGAGGACAATGTTTGATTTAAGTGTGGGGGGGGTAACTAAGTGTGTTGATGCAAATTCGTGGGATTTTATCACCCATAACTTCCAATGTTGTTCCTTGCTGTTTTTAAGTGTTTTTAAGCTATTTTAGAGTGTTTTAGTGTGTGTTGACTTAAAAATCCGAAGAACCCATAAAAATTTGAAAAATTGTGTTGAAAAACCCAAAAAGAGTTGTTTTTGTGTGTTTGTTTGTGTCGTAGGTTACCTTCCAACACAATAATGAGGATTTGGTTTTTAATTGCATGATGGTTAAAGAAAGTTACAAACATGAATGGACGTTTGATATACTCTTTGGTTTATGCTTAGTTGTAGTTATAGTTTACGAATTCACATGTAATCACAAAGAAAAAAATTAGTTTTTGTAACATGCTTGAAGGAATGAACTCAAACTAACGCTACATCCCGGTGAGACTTGAGCCTAAATGTTTATTTGGAGAGTAATAATCTATGCATCATTGTTTTCTAAAGTCGTTGCATGATCTCATTATTCTTTGCTTGGTTACTACTTAGAAGGCGTTTCATCACTTAGTTCCAAACGCTAGAACTCATGCTCATTTCATTCAAAGCATGTCATTGATTTGCATAACACGTATTCAAGATGAAGTTGTGTAGTGACCACCATCAAAGCCTGATAGGAGCATATTCATGGGACTTAATTAGCTTGTTCTCGTGCATTTATGTTGTGTTTCCTTAGTGATTTTAGTGTTTAAAGTCACTTTTGTGCATTTTCAGATTTTAAGGCCAAAGTGTGCAAGAAGATGCAAATTGGAGCCTTTTGGAGCAAAAGAGGAATGAATGAGTTGAAGACTTGAAGAAATGATGAATTCCTACTCCAACGATGAATTCCTACCAAAACGAGGATTCCTACTCAAACAAGGATTCCTACTTGAAGTAGGAAAGTTAACCCTAGGTTTCCCGTTTTGGTAACCTTTCCTAATCTTAAACGTCCGTATTTTCTAGCCACTTTGAAGGCCTCGTAGGCACTTTGGGACACAAAACCAAGGCCCTAGCCCAATTACACAACCTTGCCGTGGGCTTTTCCCTTCTCCCCTTCCCTTGCCGTGCAAGGGGGGGGGGCATTTTTGTCCCCTTTTATGCACCTAAACCCTAACCCTTTTTCCTTGCAGCCACTCTCCCTTTTATTTCTGAAACTTAAACCTATTTCCCTTTCAAATAAACCCTAGCCGCACCCTTTAATCATTCCCTCTTTAATTTCTGATTTTATTTCCTAATTCTAGAAGCCTTTGAATTTATTTTAGTTAATAAAAATAAGCTAGGGTTAATTTCTGGAACCATACATATTTCAAACCCTAGCCGCATCCTATTCTTTTCATTCACAATTATTCATTCTTCCAGAAGGCAGCCACAAAATCCATATCAGCCGCAAGTCCCCATCCATTCACCTTAAGCCTTCTAACTCCCATCTCAGCCGCACCCTTTTAGACACCCTAGGAAATTCTCCATACATTCACTTCTCATTCTCTCATTCAGCCACCACCCTTATTCTCTCCCTTCAATCCGCAGCCACCATCACCCAATTCTTCTCTGCCGCAGCCTTCCCCCTCCATTCCAGCCTTCCCCCATCCTTGCCGCAGCCACCATAACCCTTCCAGCCACCATCCACACCTCCATACACCTTCCCATCACATTGCCGCACCACCAAACCTCCCTAAATCCATCCCCAACCCAAAATAACATCCAAATCATCCATACAACCTCTCTGCCGCAGCAAGAAGAAAGGAGAAAGAGGGCTTGAAACGTGCAGAAATTCAAAGTGGATTCCTTTTGCGTTTTAGGTGTAATCAATCTTTTGTTCTTTATGTTTAATTGCAATTTTGTTTCTTTTTCTGTGAACATGAGAGGCTAAATCCCTAGTTAGCTAGGGGGTGATTCGAAACCATGTTTATGCTTGCAATATGAATTGATTACCTTTTGTTGGAATTTCATGAATTGTGGATTCAATTTGTTTAACTGCTTGATTGATAACTTATTTGTGGATGCTTATTGAGAGTGCATGCTTAATTTTCATGCATGAATATGACGCTAGAATATAAGTGAGTTTCACCTAATAGTTATGAACTTATATTCACAAGTAGTGGAGGTTGCTTATAAACAATCGCGTTAAATGAATTCTTGGCACTAGTTTCATGCTCATCATAGTAACGAATGCCTCGTCAACACTTATAGTTTTCATGTTGCTTAATGATCTTTGATTGTATCTTTATTGTGCTTTTCACGTAAAGGACTTTTGGAGAATGTTTTGAATTGCGTATGCGCTGTCCCATCCAATTCATTAACTTAAGGAGAACTTGACGGTTAATTTAAGCGGACCTAATTAACCCGGGGTGTTGAGTTTCATAATTTATCGAAAGACCAACTGAAAATCTTCTTGTATGCAAGTGTAACATGTGTGGAGAAGAACCTTCTAGCTAGCATTTCATCCATATTTTCATCAAATTCATCTTTACAATCTGTTTGAATTACATTCTGTGCATTTTATTTAATTTCGTCCAAAACTCAATCCCCCTTTACTTTAGTGTCCAATTTAGTTAGAAAGTGTCTTAGTTTGTGTTTTTAAGTGTTTGATTCAATTTAGTACCCAAATTCGTCCAAAGTAGTCAAAGTGCTCAAAACTGCCCAGATTGTGTTTTTAAGGCAGTTTTGAGTGTTTTCGGTGCTGTTTTGAGTTTTTGGTTTGTCTTAGTGTTTTAAGTGTTTAGTTTTGCATTCTTTGAGTCTAGTTTAGTGTTTTAAACTTTATTTTACATTTTTGAGTCAGTTTCCAAGTGATTTTGCAATCCCTCCTAATCCCTGGTTAAGAACGATCCCTACTTATACATATACTACAATTGTCACAAGAGGGTTTTAATTTGTGTGCTTATTTAGTTAGCATCAAAGCCAAATAGCCATGTGCCCTTAATTCATTATGTGTTTAAGTTTAACCCCATTGAGCCGTGTTAGCCCATGTTCTCTGTTAACCCATATGATCCTCACCTAGCCTAGATTAGGACCATCCTTACCCTTGTTCTTGAAGCATAGTAAGCATGACTAAAAATGAATTGCTTTTGATCAATGTGTTGCAGAAAATAAGTGTGGGGGAAGGATGATGGATGTGAGTTATGTGCCATAGGCACAGCTAGAAAAAAAAAAAAAAAAAAAAAAAAAAAAAAAAAAAAGAGAAAAGAAAAGAAAAAAAGAAGTGAAAAAGAGTTCCAAAGTATGGTTTGTTGAAGTAAGGGCCCAAAACAATGAATTAGGCCCTAAGAGTTGTTTGAATCCCCCCTATATGTCTAAAAGTTGAATTCTGCATTCTAAGTGAATTCTAAGTCTTAATTTCATTACTTTGCTTGCTATTGCTTAAAGAACTTTTGTTCATCCCTACCTTCCCTTGTTAGCCAATACCCCAAGCCCCGTTACAACCCTTGACTTCTACCTTGAGTGTTGTGCATTTCAATTGTGGAGTTTGAATTTGGTATGAGCATATGGTGTCACTGGTTCTCGCATCTAAGTAGTAGCATTCCATTCATGAGATCATATCTTAACATGTTTAATTACTCCAGAAATTGCGTTCTTTGTTATCACATATGTGAGTACTAATCTTTCACGTTTACATCAATCTTCTCACATATAACTATTGTAGGGTGTGTAGTCAGAAAATCTGAGTGAAAATTGAGTGCATAACTAGTGAGGAATTGAGGGAATTCTCTAAGGCATGTTACTACATTCAAAATGTGTTTTAATTGATTAAATGCGAACTAGTGAATGGTGACTATGATTAAGTATGTGCTCAAGGGAAGGAAGACTAAAAGCTATGTGGGTAATGATCTTTGACATGTCATGTTCATGCGACTTAATTAGCTTGTTCTCGTGCATTTATGTTATGTTTCCTTAGTTATTTTAGTGTTTAAAGCCACTTTTGTGTATTTTCAGATTATAAGGCCAAAGTATGCAAGAAGATGCAAATTGGAGTCTTTTGGAGCAAAAGAGGAATGAATGAGTTGAAGACTTGAAGAAACGATGAATTCCTACTCCAACGAGGAATTCTTACCAAAACGAGGATTCCTACTCAAACAAGGATTCCTACTTGAAGCAGGAAAGTTAACCCTAGGTTTCCCGTTTTGGTAACCTTTCCTAATCTTAAACGTCCGTATTTTCTAGCCACTTTGAAGGCCTTGTAGGCACTTTAGGACACAAAACGAAGGCCCTAGGGCCCTTAAAATCCTTTGTCGTGCCCAATCCCTTTCTTTCCTTCCCTTGCCGTGCAAGGGGGGGTATTTAGGTCCAATGTCATGCACTTAAACCCTATTTCCCTCTCCTAACCTAAACCCTAGCCGCACCTTGCATCCATCCCCTTTAATTTCTGATTTAATTCCCTAATTCTAGCAGCTTTTAATTTAATTTTAGTTAATAAAAATAAGCTAGGGTTTTATTTTTCTAAACCCTATATAAACAAAAGCTTGCCGCACCCTAGTTTCTCTTCTCTCATTCATTCTATTCAGCCATTCACTCACAAAACCTCTCAGCCGCAAGAACCTTTCCATCTTCTCCCATCAGCCACACCTTTTCCTATCCATTCCAGCCACTACCCAACCTTGCCGCAGCCATTCCTAACATTCCAACCACCATCCACACCTCCATACACCTTCCCACCACCTTGCCGCACCACCACACCTCCCTAAATCCATCCCCAACCCAAAATAACATCCAAAAACCCCTTAAACCATCTCTACCGCAGTAAGGAGAAGAAGAAAGAGGAGCTTAAACGCGTAGAAATTCAAGTGGATTCGTTGGGCGTTTTAGGTGTAATCAATTCTTTGTTCTCTATGCTTAAATTCAATTTTATTTCTCTTTCTGTGAACATGAGAGGCTAAATCCCTAGTTAGCTAGGGGGTGATTCGAAACCATGTTTATGCTTGCAATATGAATTGATTACCTTTGGTTGGAATTTCATGAGTTATGGATTCAATTCGTTTAACTGCTTGATTGATAACTTATTTGTGTATGTTTATTGAGAGTGCACGCTTAATTTTCATGCATGAATATGATGCTAGAATATAAGTGAGTTTCACCTAATAGTTACAAACTTATATTCACAAGTAGTGGAGGTTGCTTATAAACAATCGCGTTAAATGAATTATTGGCACTAGTTTCATGCTCATCATAGTAACGAATGCCTCGTCAACACTTATAGTTTTCATGTTGCTTAATAATCTTTGAATGTATCTTTATTGTGCTTTTCACGTAAAGGACTTTTGGAGAATGTTTTGAATTGCGTATGCGCTGTCCCATCCAATTCATTAACTTAAGGAGAACTTGAAGGTTAATTTAAGCGGACCTAATTAACCCGGGGTGTTGAGTTTCATGATTCATCGAAAGACCAACTGAAAATCATCTTGTATGCAAGTGTAACCTGTGTGGAGAAGAACCTTCTAGCTAGCATTCATCCATATTTTCATCAAATTCATATTTAAAATCTGTTTGAATTACATTATGTGCATTTTATTTAATTTCGTCAAAAACTCAATCCCCCTTTACTTTAGTGTCCAATTTAGTTAGAAAGTGTCTTAGTTTGTGTTTCTAAGTGTTTTGATTCAATTTATTACCCAAATTCGTCCAAAGTAGTCAAAGTGCTCAAAACTGCCTAGATTGTGTTTTTAAGGCAGTTTTGAGTGTTTTGGTGCTGTTTTGAGTCTTTCGGTTTGTTTTAGTGTTTTAAGTGTTTAGTTTTGCATTCTTTGAGTCTAGTTTAGTGTTTTAACCTTTGTTTTACGTTTTTGAGTCAGTTTTCAAGTGATTTAGCAATCCCTCCTAATCCCCGGTGAAGAACGATCCCTACTTATACATATACTACAATTGTCAAAAGAGGGTTTTAATTTGTGTGCTTATTTAGTTAGCATCATAGGCATATTTAGGCGGCTTACTTAGCTTGTTTTCGTGCATTTATGTTGTTAGTTCATAGTTGTTTTAGTAGTTTAAGCCATTTTCGTGTGTTTTTAGGTTCATTTGGCTAAGGAAGCAAAAAAGTGCATTTTGGAGCAAAAGGAATGGACGAAATTGAAGACCTAATGGAGTGAGGATTCCTAATCACAAGAGGATTCCTAATCACATGAGGATTCCTAGACAAAGAAGGTTTCCTACTTGAAGTAGGAAAGTTAAGCCAAGGTTTCCTATTTTGGTTCAACTTTTCCTAAACCTTAAAGACTCCATATTTCAGCAAGATCAAAGGCTCCTACCTATTCTAGGTCACAAAAACAACATCCCTTGCAACCTTAGGCCATTGCCGTGTGTCCCCTTTAGGTTTCCCTTCCTTGCCGTGCAAGGAAGGGCCATGTTTCCTGTTTTAAGTCACTTAAACACTTTCCTTTTTCCTACCAAGATCAGTCATAACTCACATACCCTTTTATATTCCTAAATCCTTGCCTAAATTCAGAAATAAATGAGATTCCTTTTCTTTCTACCCTTAGCCGCAAGTCACCTTCTTATTCCTTTCAATTTCTGATTTTATATTTCCTATTCTTCAAAGATTTAGAATTAATTCCTTTCCTAAACTAAGTAATAAAGCCTTTAGGTCCTTTCTTCCCAATAAATACCCTTGTGCCGCAACCTTATGGACCTAATCCCCCCTTCCACACAACCTGCCTTCATTCACAAAATCATCCAGCCTTGCCGCAGCCTTCCATCCAAATTCCCACCATCCTTCGACTTTCAATCCTTCATCCAAATGATGTGAAAATTACTTAACACACAAATTAAACCCTCTTGTTGACAATTGTAGTAGATATGTAAGTAGGGATCGTTCTTAAACCGGGGATTAGGAGGGATTGCTAAACACTCTAAACTGACTCAAAAATCGTAAAAACAAAGTTTAAACACTCAACTAGACTCAAAGAATGCAAAACTAAACTATAAAACACCCAAACAAACCAAAAGACTCAAAACTGCCTTAAAAACACTTTCTGGGCAGTTTTGAACACTATACTCAATTTTGGACGAAATTAAGTTATCACTTGACCCAAAACACTTAAAAACATCAACTAAATTGATTCCTAACTAATCTAACACTTTAAATTAATGGGGGAATTGGTTTTGACGAAAATTAAATAAATTAAGACAAGGACAAAGAAAACAGATTCTTTAGACTAAATTGGGTGAATTGATGAATGATGAGTTAACTAGAGGGTTCTTCTCCACACATGACACACTTGCATTCAAATTGATTTCCAATTGCTTCTTACAATAAATCATGAAACTCAATACCCCAAGTTAACCGTGAATAGCACTTTTTTAACTTTCAAGTTTTCCTTAAGTTATTGAATTGGATGGGAATGCGCATACAACAACTCCAAACATTCTCTAAAAGTCCCTTATGTGAAAAGCACAATAAAGGTACGATCAAAGATCATTAAGTTTCATGAAAACTATAAGTATTGACGAGGCAATTGTTACTATGAAAAGCATGAAACTTTTGCCAAGAATTCACTTAACGCGATCGTCGATAAACAACCTCCACTACTAGCAAATATAAGGTTATAACTATTAGGTGAAATTCCCTTATATTTTAGCTTCAAATCCCTGCATGAAAAACTAAGTGGCCACCTTAATCAACACACAAGAATAAGTTATCAATCAAACAGTTAAGCAAATTGAATTCACAACTTATGAAATAACAATTGGATGTAATCAATTCATCTTGCAAGCATAGTCATGGTATTGAATAGCCCCCTAGCCAAAAGGCTTAGTTCCTCATGTTCACAAAACAAAGGAAAACAGATTTATACATTGTAAATATAAGAAAGAGAACAGCTAAATACTCCAACGATCCAATGTTGAATAGCTAGAATTTTCAAGCACTCTTCTTCCTCTCCTTTGCTACGGCACAACAGGTTTTGGGAAGTTTAGGGGGTTATGGATGATGTAGAATGATGGATTTAGGTTTGGGATGGATGTAGGGGACGGCTGATAGGAGCATATTCATGCGACTTAATTAGCTTGTTCTCGTGCATTTATGTTGTGTTTCCTTAGTTATTTTAGTGTTTAAAGTCACTTTTGTGTATTTTCAGATTATAAGGCCAAAGTGTGCAAGAAGATGCAAATTGGAGCCTTTTGGAACAAAAGAGGAATGAATGAGTTGAAGACTTGAAGAAACGATGAATTCCTACTCCAACGATGAATTCCTACTCCAACGAGGATTCCTACTCCAACAAGGATTCCTACTTGAAGTAGGAAAGTTAACCCTAGGTTTCCCGTTTTGGTAACCTTTCCTAATCTTAAACGTCCGTATTTTCTAGCCACTTTGAAGGCCTTGTATGCACTTTAGGACACAAAACAAAGGCCCTAGCCCACTTTCCAACTTTTGCTGTGGGTTTTTCCCTTCTCCCCTTCCCTTGCCGTGCAAGGGGGGGCATTTTTGGCCCATTTTATGCACCTAAACCCTAATACTTTTCCTTGCAGCTACTTTCCCTTTAATTTCTGAAACTTAAACCTATTTCCCTTTAAAACCAAACCCTAGCCGCACCTATTAACCATTTTCCCTTGAATTTCTGATTTAATTCCCTAATTCTAGCAACCTTTGATTTAATTTTAGTTAATAAAAATAAATTAGGGTTTTATTTTTCTGAAACCCTATATATTATACATCTTAGCCGCACCCTATGTTCAATATTCATTCAGCCATTCACTCAAAAACCCCTAAGCCGCAACTCCCCTCCTTTTCTCCCTTCAATCCGCGGCCACCATCACCCAAATTCCATATTGCCGCAGCCTTGCCACCATTGCAGCCACCATTCCCAACCTTCCAGCCACCATCCACACCTCCATACACCTTCCCACCACCTTGCCGCACCACCATATCCCCATAAACCCATCCCTAAACCAGAAAAACATCCAAAAATCCATAAAACCTTCTCTGCCGCAGCAAGAAGAAAGGAGAAAGAGGAGCTTGAAACGCGCAGAAATTCGAAGTGGATTCGTTGGGTGTTTTAGGTGTAATCAATCTTGTGTTCTTTATGTTTAATTTCAATTTTGTTTCTCTTTCTGTGAACATGAGAGGCTAAACCCCTAGTTAGCTAGGGGGTGATTCGAAACCATGTTTATGCTTGTAATATGAATTGATTACCTTTGGTTGGAATTTCATGAATTGTGAATTCAATTTGTTTAAATGTTTATTGAGAGTGCACGCTTAGTTTTCATGCATGAATATGATGCTAGAATATTAGTGAGTTTCACCTAATAGTTACAAACTTATATTCACAAGTAGTGGAGGTTACTTATAAACAATCGCGTTAAATGAATTCTTGGCACTAGTTTCATGCTCATCATAGTAACGAATGCCTCGTCAACACTTATAGTTTTCATGTTGCTTAATGATCTTTGATTGTATCTTTATTGTGCTTTTCACGTAAAGGACTTTTGGAGAATGTTTTGAATTGTGTATGCGCTGTCCCATCCGATTCATTAACTTAAGGAGAACTTGAAGGTTAATTTAAGCGAACCTAATTAACCTGGGGTGTTGAGTTTCATAATTTATCGAAAGACCAACCGAAAATCATCTTGTATGCAAGTGTGACATGTGTTGAGAAGAACCTTCTAGCTAGCATTCATCCATATTTTCATCAAATTCATATTTAAAATCTGTTTGAATTACATTCTGTGCATTTTGTTTAATTTCGTCAAAACCTCAATCCCCCTTTACTTTAGTGTCCAATTTAGTTAGAAAGTGTCTTAGTTTGTGTTTCTAAGTGTTTTGATTCAATTTATTACCCAAATTCGTCCAAAATAGTCAAAGTGCTCAAAACTGCCCAGATTGTGTTTTTAAGGCAGTTTTGAGTGTTTTGGTGCTGTTTTGAGTCTTTTGATTTGTTTTAGTGTTTTAAGTGTTTAGTTTTGCATTCTTTGAGTCTAGTTTAGTGTTTTAACCTTTGTTTTACGTTTTTGAGTCAATTTCCAAGTGATTTAGCAATCCCTCCTAATCCCTGGTTAAGAACGATCCCTACTTATACATATATTACAATTGTCAAAAGAGGGTTTTAATTTGTGTGCTTATTTAGTTTGCATCAAATTTTTGGCGCCGTTGCCGGGGATTAGCAACTTTGCTAATCCCTTGGATTGTTTACTTTCTGTTTATTTATTTATTTTGTTAAAGATTCTGACCTTGTTTTGTTTTTCTTGTTTTAGGTACTAGTGTATGACTCGGAGTTCTCAACCGATTCGTGAGAATATCTTGGACTTTGACAGTGATTTCGAGAGGACTTTGAGACGGAAGAGGAAGCAACACGAACCAAATCCACCAAGCCCGGAACCTGACCTTGAAGAACAAGTCCTAGAAGAGGAAGAAGAGGCCACGGCAGGGATATTTGAAGAGGCCACGGCAAGGGTATTTGAAGAACCACAAGGCATGGCTGTGGACACCCGGACACTCAAGGAGCTTTCTGCTTCGGGATTGGATAATGCCGCACCTTTGTGTATCCAATATCCCCCACCGGCCAAAGGTAAGACCGAGGAGTTCGAGTTGAAGTCAAGTTTGCTTCACCACATTCCGAAATACCATGGGTTGTCTATGGAGGATCCGAACAAGCATCTGAAGGAATTCGAGGTGGTGTGTTCAAGCATGACTCCGGTCAACGTCGACGGAAGTATTTTGAAGATGAAGGCTTTTCCATTCTCTTTAATGGACAAAGCCAAGGATTGGTTGTACGAATTAGCTCCCGGAACTGTCACATCTTGGGAGAGTATGAAGAGGGCATTTCTGGAGAAGTTTTTCCCAACTTCTCGAATCATCCTTTTACGAAAAAGGATAAGTGGAATTCAACAAGATGAAGGTGAGTCTTTTCCTACGTATTATGAACGTTTTAAATCCCTTGTTGCTTCTTGTCCACAGCATCAGATGAAGGAGGAGTTACTTCTACAATACTTTTACGAGGGGCTCCTACCAATTGAACGTCAAATGCTCGATGCCTCGGCGGGTGGAGCATTGGTGGACAAGACGCCTGATAGGAGCATATTTATACGACTTAATTGGCTTGTTCTCATGCATTTACGTTGTATTTCTTTAGTTATTTTAGTCCTTTATGGCATTTTCGTGTGTTTCTAGGTTCATATGGCTAAGGAAGCAAAAAGGTGCAATTTGGAGCATTTTGGAGCAAAATTGGGCTTAGAATGGATAGCTTATGCTTGGAGCCATAGTGTTGGACGAAATTGAAGCCTTGTATGCACTTTAGGACATAAAACAAAGGGCCTAGCCCAATCAAACAAAGCCTTAGAACCAGAAATTCCCATACACACACCAACACATCCCTTGCCGTGTGTTGGGTTTGCATTTCCCTTTCATTTCAGCCACATGTATTCATCATTGCAGCCACATTCTTCCATTCCCACCTCATCATTGCACCACATTTTCCCTCTTTAATCCACATGCATTCTTCATCATTCACCTTAGCTTTAATTCACATGCATTCACATTCAATTTCAGCAACACAACCCCTTTGCCGTGCATCACACATTCATTCCAGCTTTTCTCCTTCATTGCAGCCACACTTCCACATGCATTCACTCTTTAATCATTCTTTTCCTAGCTGTTTTTCCATCATTATTGCAGCCACCATTCACTCTTTAATTCACATGCATTCCCTTCATTAATTCAGCCAACACATGCACCCATCACCAAACACTTCCCTTTGCCGTGCACCCCCCTTGCAATTCCAGCTTTCCACCAACCAACCTAGCTGTCATTCCACATGCATTCCCTCCTTAATCATGCAGCCACATTCTCTCCCATTCTCTCCCTATAAAACCATGCAATCCCTTCACACATTCACACAATTCCACACCTCCATTCATACACAACACAACACAAAACACATCCTGAAATCCTGATTGCCGTGCATCCCCACTCCATTTCCAGCATTCTTCTCTTCTATTTCCACCACTCCCCAACCCTCCAAAACACTATCCAACCATTCCTCCATACAAACACCAATCCAAATCCTATCCTTAGACCTTGTGCCGCAACAAAGAGGAGGAGAAGGGCCTAAACGTTCATACAATTCAAGTTCGAGTTGTTGGAATTTTTAGGTGTTTTCTTTTCCTTGATTTCAATGATTAAATTTACGTATCTTTGTTTTGTACGTATGAGGAACTAAACCCCCCATAGCTAGGGGGTGATTCGAAACCATGTTTACGCTTGCAATATGAATTGATTACCTTTGGTTGGAATTTCATGAGTTGTGGATTCAATTTGTTTAACTATTTGATTGATAACCTATTTATGTATGTTTATTGAGAGTGCACGCTTAATTTTCATGCATGAATATGACGCTAGAATATAAGTGAGTTTCACCTAATAGTTATGAACTTATATTCACAAGTAGTGGAGGTTGCTTATAAACAATCGCGTTAAGTAAATTCTTGGCATAAGTTTCATGCAATTCATAGTAACGAATGCCTCGTCAACACTTATAGTTTTCATGATGCTTAATGATTTTTGCTTGTATCTCTATTATGCAATTCATGTAGGGAACTTGTGGGGAATGCTTTGGGTTGTCGTATGCAATCATCCAATTCATTAACTTAAGGAAAACTTGACGGTTAATTTAAGCGGACCTAATTAACCCGGGGTGTTGAGTTTCATAATTCATCAAAAGACCAACCGAAAATCATTTTGTATGCAAGTGTAACATGTGTGGAGAAGAACCTTCTAGCTAGCATTCATCCATATTTTCATCACATTCATATTTACATTTTGCCCTTAATTACAATCTGTGCATTTTAGTTTAATTTCGTTAAAACCTCAATCCCCCCCCCATATTTTGTTTAGTTTTAATCTATCTTATTTTGTGTTTTTAAGTATTTGGAATCTTGTGGACTTATTTTGAGTTTTCGTTAAGTGAATTAAGTGTTTAAAGATTAGTTTTATTTATGTGAGTCAAGTGTTTAGCACCCCTAGTTAATCCCCGGTTAGAATGATCCCTACTTACATCATTACTACAATTGTCACAAATAGGGTTTATTTGTTTGCGTATAATTCTCGCATCAAATTTTTGGCGCAGTTGCCGGGGATTAGCAAAGTTGCTAATCCCTTGTCTTAAGTCTTGTTTAAATTGTTTGGTTTCTGTTTTGTTTTAAATTTTGCACCGTGCGTATGTGTTTTGTTTTTGTGCATGTGTGTGGCAACTTATTTTCTTACTTGTGCCGAGTCTATTAAGTGGGTTACTTATCTTGTTTGCTCTTGTGTGTAGTTACTAGTTTATGACCCGTAGCTCACAACCTGTTCGTGAGCATATCTCCGACTTTGACGGCGATTTCGAGAGGACTTTGAGAAGGAAAAAGAAATTGCAAGAGTCTAATCCTCCTAGTCCCGAACCTGAAGTAGAAAAGCAAGAAGTTGAGGTTGAAGAGGAGGCCACGGCAAAGTTTGAAGAGGAAGTACCAACCATGGCAGCGGACAATCGAACCATCAAGGAGCTTTCTGCCTCGGGTTTGGCCAATGCCGCACCATTATGCATTCAATACCCCGCGGCTGCCCAAGGCAAGACCGATGAATTCGAGTTGAAGTCAAGCTTGTTGCACCACATTCCGAAATACCATGGGCTTTCCATGGAAGATCCCAACAAGCATCTCAAGGAGTTCGAGGTTGTTTGTTCGAGCATGACACCCATAAATGTCGACGGGAACATTCTGATGATGAAGGCTTTTCCATTCTCACTTTTGGAAAAGGCGAAGGATTGGCTTTACGAGTTAGCACCCAGAACGGTTACATCTTGGGATAGTATGAAAAGAGCTTTCTTGGAGAAGTTTTTCCCAACTTCAAGAGTCATTCTCTTAAGGAAACGGATTAGTGGCATCCAACAAAATCAAGGTGAATCGTTTCCTTCTTATTATGAACGTTTTAAATCACTTGTTGCTTCTTGTCCACAGCATCAAATGAAGGAGGAGCTGCTCATTCAATACTTCTACGAAGGACTCCTTCCCATGGAACGCCAAATGCTTGATGCCTCGGCGGGAGGTGCGTTGGTGGATAAAACTTCGGGGGCTGCAAAAGTTCTAATTGCCAACCGAGCACATAATGCACAACAATACGAAGGTGTTGGACAAAGAGACCCCCCACGGCCATAAGTGAATGAGGTAAGTTCTATGCCCAAAATTCAATCCCAATTAGCTAACCTTACTTCTATTGTTTCTCAGTTGGCCGAGGGAATGAAGATTCATGGACCAAGTGTGTGTGGCGTGTGCTCTATGCAAGGACATGCCAACGATCAATGCCCTAAATTAATTGAGAATGGGGGTTGGGAATCCGCCAATGCCATAGGTTATCAAGGCCAAAATCAGCAAAGAAATGATCCATACTCAAATACATACAATCCGGGTTGGAGAAACCACCCAAATTTCAGATGGAGAGATGCACAACAACCTGCCCAACAAAGTGGATTCCGACAACCCCCGGATTTCTATCAAAAGCCGTTGGCACCACCACAAGCCCAAGCACAACCTGCCCAAAGCAATGTAGGTAATTCAAGTAATAATGATAAGATTTTTCAATTACTTACTACTTTGACGCAGGAAGTCCAAACTCAAAACAAAGAGAGGCAAATCCAAGACAAGAGGGTGGACAATTTGGAGAAGCAAATGGGTCAAATTGCCGAATTTATGGGGCAAATTAGAGAACAAGGCAGATTGCCTAGTTCAACCGTTATGAACCCAAAGGGAGGATTTGAAACCGCTAAGGCCATCATGTTGAGAAGTGGTAAACAGGTTAGAACAGACTCAAATACATCCAAATCAAGTCAAGATGAGGAGGACAAGTTGCTGCAAGAAGAAGCATAGGGAGCAAAGCCCACGGCCAAGGATGACCAAACCTTGCCAAATTCGTCTAGTCCTCCTAAACCGTCCCAAACCACCAAGGTAAGTCCCAATTCGACTTTTTCTAGTTCTATTCCACTAAATGTGCCCTTTCCTGCCAGGTTTAGGCAATCAAAGAAGGAAGAAGCCGAGAAGGACATTCTAGAGACCTTTCGGAAAGTTCAAGTCAATATCCCGCTCCTTGATGCGATTAAGCAAGTCCCGAGGTATGCTAAGTTTTTAAAAGAACTTTGTACAACAAGGAGAAGGATTTCGAACAAAGAGGTGGTTCAAGTGCATTTGGATCAAATGAACGAAGATGCACTCGATGTAGCCTTAGTGCACAGCATAGGAGCAAGAAATGAGGGTGGGGGAATTCTTGCAACCCACGGCATGCAATCTGACCATATCGCCGTGCCCGCTTGTGGTGAAGTGATTGAAATGGTTGCTGCCCTCGAGTCATTGCCCTCACACTCTGGTTGTTCCAAAGAAGTCCGGAGTCACGGTGGTGAAGAATGAAGAACAAGAGCTTATACCCACTCGTGTTGTGACCGGTTGGCGTGTTTGTATTGATTACAGGAAGCTAAACGCCGCAACAAGGAAAGATCACTTCCCTTTGCCATTCATTGATCAAATGCTTGAAAAGTTAGCCGGTCATTTTTTTATTGCTTTCTTGATGGTTATTCGGGATATAATCAAATTGTCATAGCGCCAGATGATCAAGAAAAGACCACCTTTACTTGTCCATTTGGTACTTTTGCATATCGTCGTATGCCATTTGGTTTATGCAATGCACCAGCCACTTTTCAACGATGCATGGTAAGTATATTCTCCGAGTATGTTGAAAAGATAATTGAAGTATTTATGAATGATTTTAGTGTCTTTGGGGACTCATTTGATGATTGCTTGCATAATCTTACTTTAATCTTGAAAAATGCGTGGAAACTAACCTTGTTTTAAATTGGGAAAAATGTCATTTTATGGTTAAACAAGGCATAGTTTTGGGTCATATCATCTCTGAAAAAGGAATTGAAGTTGATAAGTCTAAAATAGATCTTGTACGTTACTTACCCTCTCCTACTTCGGTTAGAGAGGTTCGTTCTTTCCTTGGCCATGCAGGATTCTATAGGCGATTTATCAAGGATTTCTCCAAGATTGCATAGCCCTTATGCCGTCTCCTACAAAAAGAAGTGACGTTTGAGTTCAACGAGGAGTGTGAGAAGGCATTCAAGCTTCTCAAGAACAAGCTTACCACGGCACCTATCATCCTTCCACCTGATTGGACGTTGCCTTTCAAGCTCATGTGTGATGCATCCGATTATGCAATAGGGGCTGTTTTGGGTCAAAGGAAGAATAAGCAATCCCACGCCATCTACTATGCTTCTAGGACCTTGAATGATGCTCAACTAAACTATTCTACCACGGAAAAAGAACTTCTTGCCATTGTGTTTGCTTTAGATAAGTTTCGTTCATATTTACTTGGCACTAAAGTGATTGTATTTTCTGACCATGCAGCTCTTAGGTACTTATTCACTAAAAAGGAGGCTAAACCGCGGCTCATTCGTTGGATGCTTTTACTTCAAGAATTCGACATTGAAATTAGGGACAAGAAGGGATGTGAAAATGTGGTGGCTGACCACCTAAGTCGAATGGTGCGTGAAGAAGAGGACCTTCCCATTTTAGAAACGTTTCCGGATGAACAACTTCTGTCCGTTGAGGTAAGTAACCCTTGGTATGCTCATTTAGTTAATTTTTTGGTGTCTAAGCAAGTTCCTAACACTTTAAGCAAGGCTCAACGTGATAAATTAAAAAAGGATGCACGTTTTTATGTTTGGGATGACCCTTATTTGTGGAAAATATGCCCGGATCAGATTGTGCGTCGTTGTGTTCATGAATCTGAATTTAATTCCATTTTGAGTTTTTGCCATACATATGCATGTGGTGGACACTTTGGCACACAACGCACAGCGTTTAAGGTTCTTGAAAGTGGTTTTTATTGGCCTACATTGTTTAGAGATGCTAGGGCTTTTTGCTTAACATGTGATAGATGTCAAAAGACCGGAAGTATAGGCCAAAGAGACCAAATGCCACAAACCCCAATCCTTGTTGTTGAAATCTTTGATGTTTGGGGTATTGATTTTATGGGTCCGTTCCCTATGTCTTTTGGTTTTACGTACATTTTACTTGCCGTTGATTATGTGTCAAAGTGGGTGGAAGCTAAAGCCACCCGAACTAACGATTCTAGAGTTGTTGCAGATTTTGTAAAATCTAACATTTTCTCTAGATTTGGGATGCCTCGAGTGCTCATAAGCGATGGTGGGACTCATTTTTGCAACCGCACCATTGTGGCGTTGCTCAAGAAGTACAACGTGATGCATAAGGTTTCCACACCTTATCACCCCCAAACCAGTGGCCAAGCCGAAGTTTCAAATCGAGAAATAAAGCAAATCCTGGAAAAGACCGTTGGGCCGAATAGAAAAGATTGGAGCTTGCGCTTGGAGGATGCATTGTGGGCCTATCGAACAGCTTACAAAACGCCCATTGGTATGTCCCCATTTCGGCTAGTCTATGGCAAGCCGTGCCATCTACCCGTAGAGCTTGAGCACAAGGCACATTAGGCGGTCAAGACCTTCAATATGGATGTGGACACGGCTGGAAACCATAGGAAGCTACAATTGAGCGAGCTTGAAGAGATTAGGCATGAAGCGTATGAGAATGCCCGGATTTACAAGGAGAAGACCAAGGCCGTCCATGACAAGATGATTAGAGGCAAAACCTTCTCAATCGGGCAGAAAGTGTTGTTATTCAATTCTCGTCTTCGATTATTCCCCGGTAAGTTACGTTCTAAGTGGGTTGGTCCATTTGTTATCACTAATGTTTTTGTGCATGGTGCAGTCCAAATACAAAGTTTGAAAACTGGACAAGAATTCAAGGTGAATGGCCATAGGTTGAAACCCTACTACGAGAACTTTGTTGAGCATGTTGTGGAGGAGATCCCATTGCATGCTGTGGGTCCTAAGTGAGAAAATAAGGTCTCGTCCGGCTGCAAGACGTAAAAGAAAGCGCTACTTGGGAGGCAACCCAATACACTGAATAAAACAAAGCATGTTCATTGATTTTCGAGAAATTACAAGTGCGAAAAAAAAAAAAAAAAAAAAAAAAAAAAAACAAAGAAAGAGAAAGATGGAGCCTTCACAAGGGTTGTTTACGTGAAGCCCCACTACGTGGCAAAACTCTAGGAGCGGGAGGCATCAGAGCAAGAGGCATCAGAGCGAGAGGCATAGGAGCGGGAGGCATAGGAGCGGGAGGCACCGAAGATAGATCATTCGAGGCCCCAATACTTGGTGGAACGCTAGATGACGCAGGAAAAAGGTGCCTCTGGAAGAAAGCCGCAAGCCTTTGACGTTCACTTTGAATTCGACCTTGAGATTCTTGCATCTCATCAAGCTTCCTCTTCATGCCTGTCGAATAATTATTTGCAAGCACGTGCAAACTTCTATTCTCGTGCTTAAGCTGTTTGATCTCTTGCTTGAGATTTTCCACCTCTGCCATCAATGATTCAACCTGACGGGATCGAGCAAGTAGGCGTTGGCCCATGTTGGACACAGAGCCCGCGCACTGGACACTGAGAGCTAGGGACTCTTGAACGGCCAACTCATCGGACCGTCCTGAAAGCAGCTGACTATCTTTAGGAGTGAGGAGGTTCCGAGCTACTATCGTAGCTGTTGTTGCATCCGTCATCACAGAGTCTTCACCTGTAAGAGGGCCATTAGAAGATAAGAAAGACGGGCACCATACCTTACCCTGACGTGGCGCGACCGGATCACTGCTGAGACTCAAATCTAAGCAAATGTTAGATGGGTTAGATGGGTTAGCCATTTTTCAAGAAGTTAAAAGAGAAGGGTTGGATGGAGTAAATCTCAAAGGGCCGGAGACGATTTTCACAGATGGGCAATATTCAAAGTGTGCAAGTTAGAGGTGATCGATCACCTCTATAAAAGGAGAGGCGACACAATCACCGATTCAGAATTGAAGAGACACCACTCTTCAAAGCCGGATTTTCCTGCGTAAAGTTCGCCAACTCTTCAGACGAAATCCCGGCTTTTCAGATAAAGCGTGCAACTTTGTCAAAAGCTCTCTGACAAAGTTGAAGACGCGTGGAGGCTGAGAATGCAGCTACACACTTTTGCCGACAAGCGTGGGTGACAAAGCCGAAATCCTGGCTTTTCAGAAAACGCATGCAACTTTGTCAAAAGATCTCTGACAAAGTTGAAGACGCGTGGAGGTCATTGCCGCATCCGCACTACTACTTGCCATTACAATTCCTATATACATCAACATTCATGGCAAGGCATACACCCAAAAAAAAAACGCATGACTCTTCTTATCGGCCAAAAATGTAGCTGCAACCAGACCTCTCAAACATGCTCAGTTTTCTTCTTCCCTTGAGAACACCTATTCAACCAGTGATGTACCCCCAAAGAAGATACCAGATGCCTGTAGTACAGATGAGGCAGGAGGAAAAGGTAGATCGAAGCATGTGGAGACAAGCGCAACAAATATATGTGCTGATTCATTCGCTGCTTCTTCAAAAGCAAAAGTATCTCATATCATCAAGGGCGAAAGCAAAGGTATCTCATATCATGCTCTTTCCCTGTCCTTTCCTTTGTCCTTGTTATTACTCGCATGGCAAAGTGAAAGAGAGCAATTAGCCGGCACTTGGAGTCAGTCTTCCGATCTACCCTCTTCAATACGAATTGGAAAGATTGAACAAAGAAACAGGTCATCACCTCCACCTCGTGCTTGCCTGCCATGTGTCAGACTCCTCCAGCCCTGTTCAAGATTAGCCTGTGGAAAAACTCAAGATCAAGCCTCAATGCAATCACCAAGGAGAAGATGGAATTTACACTCCATAACCAGATTTGCGTCCCTAAACTCTTCTCTTTGATAGATACATTCTGCCATGTTTAGTATGTTTAGTTGCTGTTTATGTGTTTACTTTTGGTTGGTGTGAATCTAGGCTTAAAACATTGAGGACAATGTTTGATTGAAGTGTGGGGGGGTAACTAAGTATGTTGATGCAAATTCGTTGGATTTTATCACCCATAACTTCCTTGCTGTTTTAAAATGTTTTTAAGCTGATTTGGAGTGTTTTAGTGTGTTTTGTTTTATAACTCCGAAAATCACATAAAAATTTGAAGGACATGTTTTGAAAAGAGTGTTTGGAGTCGTTTTTGTGTTTTTGTGTCTTAGCGTACCTTCCAACACAATGATGAGGATTTGGTTTTTAATTGCATGACTGTTAAAAAGAGTTATAAACATGAAGAAAAGTTTGATTTACTCTTGGTATATGCTTGGTTATGGTTATAATGTATGACTTCACATGCAATCCTAAAAGAAAAATTAGTTTTTGTAATATGCTTGAAAGAAGGAACTCAAACAAACATTACAACCCTGAGAGACTTGAGCTTTAAACATTCTTTGGAGAGTATTAATCTGTGATTCTTGTTTTCAAACTCGTTGCATGATCTCATTATTCTTTGCTTGGTTACTACTTAGAAGGCGTTTCATCATATAAGTTCCAAATGCTAGAACTCATGCCCATTTCATTCAAAGCATGTTATTGATTTGCATAACACATATTCAAGAAGAAGTTGTGTAGTGACCACGACCAAAGCCAAATTGCCGTGTATCCTACTTCATTATTTGTTTAAGTTAACCCCGTTGAGCCTTGTTAAGCCTTTATTCCTTGTTAACCCACTTTATCCTCACCTAGCCTAGAATATGACCATCCTTACCCTTGTTCTTGAAGCATAGTAAGCAATGAATTCCTTTTGATTAAGGTATTGCAGAAAATAAGTGTGGGGGAAAGAGTATTTATGTGAGTTGATGTGCCATAGGCACGGCTAAAGAAATAAAAAAAAAAAAAAAAAAAAAGAGTTGAAAAGTATTGTTTGTTGAAGTAAGGGCCCAAAACAATGAATTAGGCCCAAAGAGTTGTTGAATCTCCCCTTATGTCTAAAAGTTGATTTCTGCATGCCAAGTGAATTCTAAGTCTTAATTTCATTACTTTGCTTGCTATTGTTTAAAGAACTTTTGTTTATCCCTACCTTTCCTTGTGAGCCAATACCCTAAGCCCCGTTACAACCCTTGACTTCTATCTTGAGTGTTGTGCATTTCAATTGTGGAGTTTCAATTTGGTATAAGCATATGGTGTCACTGGTTCTCGCATCTAAGTGGTAGCATTCCATTTATGAGATCATATCTAAACATGCTTATTAACTCCAGCAATTGCTTTCTTTGCGATACATATATGTGAGTGTTTGTTTTCATGTTTACATCAATCTTCTCACATATGACTAGATTAGGGTGTGTAGTTAGAAAATCTTAGTGAAAATTGAGTGCATATCTTGTAAAGAATTGAGCAAATTCTCTAAGGCATGTTACTGCATTCAAAACATGGTTTTAAATGCTTAATTGTGAACTAGTATGTGGTGACTATGATTAAGAATGTACTTAAGTGTGAAGATGACTAAAATCTGTGGAAATAATGTTTTTTTTAGCATGTCATGTGCATTGGAAATCCCTGAGGCAACGTTGGAAGGTTAAGATTGTCTTTTGTTTGTTTTGTTTTGTTTCGTTTTGTTTTGTTTTTCTGTTTTGCTCGAGGACTAGCAAAAGCTAAGTGTGGGGGAATTTGATAGGAGCATATTTATGCGACTTAATTGGCTTGTTCTCATGCATTTATGTTGTGTTTCTTTAGTTATTTTAGTCCTTTATGCCATTTTCGTGTGTTTCTAGGTTCATATGGCTAAGGAAGCAAAAAGGTGCAATTTGGAGCATTTTGGAGCAAAATTGGGCTTAAAATGGATAGCTTATGCTTGGAGCCAAAGTGTTGGACGAAATTGAAGCCTTGTATGCACTTTAGGACATAAAACAAAGGGCCTAGCCCAATCAAACAAAGCCTTAGAACCAGAAATTCCCATACACACACCAACACATCCCTTGCCGTGTGTTGGGTTTGCATTTCCCTTTCATTTCAGCCACATGTATTCATCATTGCAGCCACATTCTTCCATTCCCACTTCATCATTGCACCACATTTTCCCTCTTTAATCCACATGCATTCTTCATCATTCACCTTAGCTTTAATTCACATGCATTCACATTCAATTTCAGCAGCACAACCCCTTTGCCGTGCATCACACATTCATTCCAGCTTTTCTCCTTCATTGCAGCCACACTTCCACATGCATTCACTCTTTAATCATTCTTTTCCTAGCTGTTTTTCCATCATTATTGCAGCCACCATTCACTCTTTAATTCACATGAATTCCCTTCATTAATTCAGCCAACACATGCACCCATCACCAAACACTTCCCTTTGCCGTGCACCCCCCTTGCAATTCCAGCTTTCCACCAACCAACCTAGCTGTCATTCCACATGCATTCCCTCCTTAATCATGCAGCCACATTCTCTCACATTCTCTCCCATTCTCTCCCTATAAAACCATGCAATCCCTTCACACATTCACACAATTCCACACCTCCATTCATACCTCCTGAAATCCTGATTGCCGTGCATCCCCACTCCATTTCCAGCATTCTTCTCTTCTATTTCCACCACTCCCCAACCCTCCAAAACACTATCCAACCATACAAACACCAATCCAAACACCAATCCAAAACCTATCCTTAGACCTTGTGCCGCAACAAAGAGGAGGAGAAGGGCCTAAATGTTCATACAATTCAAGTTCGAGTTGTTGGAATTTTTAGGTGTTTTCTTTTCCTTGATTTCAATGATTAAATTTACGTATCTTTGTTTTGTACGTATGAGGAACTAAACCCCCCATAGCTAGGGGGTGATTCGAAACCATGTTTACGCTTGCAATATGAATTGATTACCTTTGATTGGAATTTCATGAGTTGTGGATTCAATTTGTTTAACTATTTGATTGATAACCTATTTATGTATGTTTATTGAGAGTGCACGCTTAATTTTCATGCATGAATATGACGCTAGAATATAAGTGAGTTTCACCTAATAGTTATGAACTTATATTCACAAGTAGTGGAGGTTGCTTATAAACAATCGCGTTAAGTAAATTCTTGGCATAAGTTTCATGCAATTCATAGTAACGAATGCCTCGTCAACACTTATAGTTTTCATGATGCTTAATGATTCTTGCTTGTATCTCTATTATGCAATTCATGTAGGGAACTTGTGGGGAATGCTTTGGGTTGTCGCATGCAATCATCCAATTCATTAACTTAAGGAAAACTTGACGGTTAATTTAAGCGGACCTAATTAACCCGGGGTGTTGAGTTTCATAATTCATCGAAAGACCAACCGAAAATCATTTTGTATGCAAGTGTAACATGTGTGGAGAAGAACCTTCTAGCTAGCATTCATCCATATTTTCATCACATTCATATTTACATTTTGCCCTTAATTACAATCTGTGCATTTTAGTTTAATTTCGTCAAAACCTCAACCCCCCCCCCCATATTTTGTTTAGTTTTAATCTATCTTATTTTGTGTTTTTAAGTATTTGGAGTCTTGTGGACTTATTTTGAGTTTTCGTTAAGTGAATTAAGTGTTTAAAGATTAGTTTTATTTATGTGAATCAAGTGTTTAGCACCCCTAGTTAATCCCCGGTTAGAACGATCCCTACTTACATCATTACTACAATTGTCACAAATAGGGTTTAATTTGTGTGCGTATAATTCTCGCATCAACGGCCATGGCTGCCAAGGTCTTGATTGCTAACCGAGCGTTGAATGCTCAACAATACGAAGGAGTAGGCCAAAGAGGACCCCCACGGCAGCAAGTTAATGAGGTAAGTTCCACACCCGACATTCATTCACAATTAGCTAATCTTACTTCCATTGTGTCTCAGATGGCCGAAGGAATGAGGATGCAAGGACCAATTGTATGTGGGGTGTGTTCTATCCAAGGACATGCTTCTGAGAAGTGCCCACAACTCATTGAAAATGGTGGATGGGAAAGCGCAAATGCAATTGGATTTCAAGGCCAAAACCAACCAAGGAACGATCCGTATTCTAACACCTATAATCCAGGTTGGAGAGACCACCCAAACTTCAAATGAAGGGAGCCCCAACAACCACCACAACAAGGAGGCTTTAGGCAAGAACCCCCGGGCTTCTACAACAAGCCATACGCACCCACGCAAGCACCTCCACAATCTGCCCAAACAAGTTCAGGTAACACTTTAGACAATGATACACATCTTAAGTTACTAACTAACTTGTCTCAGGGGCAAGAAAATCAAGCCAAAGCAATGCAAAATCAAGAAAAAAGGGTGGATCAATTGGAGAAACAAATTGGGCAGATTGCAGAGTTTGTAGGGCAATTCCGAGACCAAGGCAAGCTCCCAAGCTCAACCATTCCAAACCCAAAGGGAGGGTTCGAAACGGCCAATGCAATCATCTTGAGAAGTGGAAAAGAAGTTGGGGCAGGTCCTAAACCATCCAAGACAGGTCCTAATGACGAAGGGAAGCTGCAACATGAAGAGGAGGATGCAAGCAAGCCCACGGCAAGGGTACAAACACCCTTGCCGCAACTACCTAGGCACCCTAATGCATCCAATTCATCCAATTCGGCCACCAAAGGTAAGTTGGGTTCAAAATTGATTAATTCTAACCCTATTCCACCCAATGTTCCTTTTCCTCATAGATTTTTGCAAACAAAGAAGGAGGAGCAGGAGAAAGACATTCTTGAGACGTTTAGGAAGGTCCAAGTAAACATTCCTTTACTTGATGCCATTAAGCAAGTGCCCAGGTATGCAAAGTTTTTAAAAGAGTTATGCACAACTAGGAAAAGAATTTCAAACAAAGAAGCTGTGAAAGTAAGTGAAAATGTATCCGCGGTTTTGCAGCGAAAGTTACCTCCAAAATGTAAGGATCCAGGGAGCTTTACTATCCCATGCATAATTGGAAACACTAGATTTGAACAATGCATGTTAGATTTAGATGCTTCTATTAATGTCATGCCATCTTCCATTTATGCATTTATGAACCTTGGTGAGTTAAAACAAGATGGCGTTATAATTCAATTGGCCGATCGTTCTAATGTTTATCCCAAGGGAGTCCTTGAGGATGTTTTAGTGCAGGTCAATCATCTCATCTTTCTTGCAGATTTTTATGTCTTAGAAATGGAAGATTCGAGCCATGCTCCATCATTGCCACTCTTGCTAGGCCGTCCGTTCATGAAAATAGCCCAAACAAAGATTGATGTGGCAAAGGGAGCACTAACAATGGAGTTTGGTGGTGATATAATTAAATTCAATGTTTATGACTCTAATAAGAATCCTAACAATAGTCATTCTTGTTTTGTCATAGATGTGCATAAGGATATAGGCTCGAAAGGATACACACCTATCAAGAAGGATGTATCAAGAACCACCATTGGAGATGAACTTGGAGTGATTGCCATACAACCACCCAATATGGCCGAAAGTAGCCATGGTGACATTGTTGCTAGGGCTGCCGATTTTGAGCCTTCACCACAATATGTTTGTAAGTCGTCAATCCCAATTTCCATTCGCATTTCAATTAATAGGTTGTTACCTTCTGTGGTGTAGGTGCCCAACCGATTTCAAGGTGGTGGGAGCATTCACATGGACATTCGAAACCAAAACACCACCATCAAGGAGGATCACTATCCCCTTCCATTCATTGAGCCATATTATGGAAGTGTTGAAGGGCAGATCGTGGAGGACAATACACTCCATGCCGTGGGCTTTAAGTAAGGCTAAGAAGCATGTTCGTCCGGCTGCAAGACGTTAAAGCAAGCGCTTCGTGGGAGGCAACCCATGCAATCACTTGGAAACTAACTCAAAAACGTAAAATAAAGTTTGAAACACTAAACTAGACTCAAAGAATGCAAAACTAAACAATAAAACACAAAAACAAATCAAAAGACTCAAAACAGCCCCAAAACACTCAAAACTGCCTTAAAATCACTTTCTGGGCAGTTTTGAGCACTTTGGTAACTTTGGACGAAATTGGGTAATAGAATGAATCAAAATGCTTAAAAACACAAACTAAGACACTTTCTAACTAAATTGGACACAAAAGTAAGGGGGGATTGAGTTTTTGACGAAATTAATTAAAATGCACAGATTGTCAATTAGGGCAGATTCTAAATATGAATGTAATGAAAATATGGATGAATGCTAGCTAGAAGGTTCTTCTCCACACATGTTACACTTGCATACACTTTGATTTTCAGTTGGTCTTTCGATAAATTATGAAACTCAACACCCCGGGTTAATTAGGTCCGCTTAAATTAACCGTCAAGTTTTCCTTAAGTTAATGAATTGGATGATTGCATGCGACAACCCAAAGCATTCCCCACAAGTTCCCTACATGAATTGCATAATAGAGAAACAAGCAAGAATCATTAAGCATCATGAAAACTATAAGTGTTGACGAGGCATTCGTTACTATGATTGCATGAAACTTATGCCAAGAATTTATTTAACGCGATTGTTTATAAGCAACCTCCACTACTTGTGAAAATAAGTTCATAACTATTAGGTGAAATTCACTTATATTCTAGCGTCATATTCATGCATGAAAATTAAGCGTGCACTCTCAATAAACATACACAAATAAGTTATCAATCAAACAGTTAAACGAATTGAATCCACCATTCATGAAATTCCAACCAAAAGTAATCAATTCATATTGCAAGCATAAACATGGTTTCAAATCACCCCCTAGCTAACTAGGGGGATTTAGCCTCTCATGTTCACAAAAAGAGAATTACAAATGAATTTAAACATAAAGCACAAAGGATTGATTACACCTAAAACGCCCAACGAATCCACGTGAATTGGTGCGCGTCGAAGCTCCTCTTTCCTCTTCTCCTTGCTGCGGCAGATTGGTTATGGGTGGTTTTTGGATTTGTTTCTGGTTTGGGAATGGATTTAGGGAGGTTTTGTGGTGCGGCAATGGTGGTGGAAGGTGTAGGATGGTGTGGAATGGTGTGGGAAGTGGTGGAGATTGGCTGGAATGGAAGGGGGAATGCACGGGTTGTATGGAGAAGGGTGATGGAATGCACGGGTTTTGGGTTGAATGGGAATGAATCTGTGTTGGTGGCTGCAAGTGTTAGGGTGAAAGTGTAGAATGAATTATATGTATGACGGCTTGTGAATGAAAAGGGTGTAAAAGTGGCTGCGGATGGAAGAATTAGGTTGAATGGTGGCTGATTAGTTTTTAGAGAAGAGTTTAGGGTGTATGGATGCTACGGCCTGAATGAATTTGGAAGGAGAGGTGCGGCTGCAAGGTTGTAGAACTAGGGTTTATTTGGGTGAATGGCTGAGATGGATTTTGGATGAATCAAAAGCCACGGATTCAAGGGAGATTGTGGAAGGGTGCGGCTAGGGTTAAGAAAATGTATGATTTCAGAAAACTAACCCTAGCTTATTTAAAATTAAATCAAAGGCTTACGAAAATAGGAAATTAAAACAGAAATATAAAGGTGCGGCTAGGGTTTAAAAGCATGTGTTTTAAGTGCAACCCTAAGACAAAATTGCCCTCCCTTGCACGGCAAGGGAAGGGAAGAAAATAAAAGGGCACGGCAAGGATGGATAAGGAGCCTAGGGTCTTCGTTTTGTGTCCTAAAGTACCTACAAGGTCTTCAAAGTGGCTAGAAAATACGGACGTTTAGATTAGGAAAGGTTACCAAAACGGGAAACTTAGGGTTAACTTTCCTAAAATAGGAAGCCTTGTTTAAGTAGGATTCCTCGTTTTGGTAAGAATTCATCGTTGGAGTAAGAATTCGTCGTTTCTTCAAGACTTCAACTCATTCATTCCTCTTTCGCTCCAAAAGGCTCCAATTTGCATCTTCTTGCACACTTTGGCCTTATAATCTGAAAATACACAAAAGTGGCCTTAAACACTAAAATAACCAAGTAAACACAACATAAATGCACGAGAACAAGCTAATTAAGTCGCATGAATATGCTCCTATCAAGTGTTGAAGGGCAGATCGTGGAGGACAATACACTCCATGCCGTGGGCTTTAAGTAAGGCTAAGAAGCATGTTCGTCCGGCTGCAAGATGTTAAAGCAAGCGCTTCGTGGGAGGCAACCCATGCAATCACCAAAGAGAGGATGGCATTTACACTCCATAACCAGATTTGCGTTCCTAGCCTCTTCTCTTTGTTATTTGCATTCTGCCATGTTTAGTGTGTTTAGTGGCTGTTTTTGTGTATACTTTTGTTTGGTGTGATTTTAAGCTTGAAACATTGAGGACAATGTTTGATTTAAGTGTTGGGGGGGGGGGGTAACTAAGTGTGTTGATGCAAATTCGTGGGATTTTATCACCCATAACTTCCAATGTTGTTCCTTGCTGTTTTGAAGTGTTTTTAAGCTATTTTAGAGTGTTTTAGTGTGTGTTGACTTAAAAATCCGAAAAACCCATAAAAATTTGAAAAATTGTGTTGAAAAACCCAAAAAGAGTTGTTTTTGTGTGTTTGTTTGTGTCATAGTGATAGGACCATATTTATGCGACTTAATTGGCTTGTTCTCATGCATTTATGTTGTGTTTCCTTAGTTATTTTAGTCCTTTATGCCATTTTCGTGTGTTTTTAGGTTCATACGGCTAAGGAAGCAAAATGTGCATTTTGGAGCATTTTAGAGCAAAATTGGGCTTGGAATGGATAGCTTATGTTTTGAGCAAAAGGAATGGACGAAATTGAAGACCTAATGAAGTTATGATTCCTAATCACAAGAGGATTCCTAATCACAAGAGGATTCCTAATTACAAGAGGATTCCTAATCAAATGAGGAATCCTAGTCAAAGAAGGTTTCCTACTTGAAGTAGGAAAGTTAAGCCAAGGTTTCCTATTTTGGTTTAATCTTTCCTAATCCTTAAAGACTCCATATTTCAGCAAGATCAAAGGTTCCTACCTATTCTAGGTCACAACAACCACATCCCTTGCAACCTTGAGCCATGCCGTGTGTCCCCTTGGTATTTCCCTTCCTTGCCGTGCAAGGAAGGGCTTTGTTTCCTATTTTAACTACTTAAACTCCTTCCTTTTTCATGCCAATCTCAGCCATAATTCACATACCCTTTTATATCTCTAAATCCTTGCCTAAATTCAGAAATAAATGACATTCCCTTTCTCTCTAATCATTGCCGCAACTTTTAGCTTGTTTCCTTTAAATTTCTGATTTGATTTCCTATTTCTAGAGCTTTTGACTTAATATCTGTTTACCTAAATAACCTAGGGTTTTAATTCCCGAAATCCTATAAATAAACATCCTTGTTGCAGCCACAAAACTCTCCATTCTTTCACCATTCACGCCAGAAATTCATCCTATCCCTCTAACACATCCATACTTCACCATTCTCCATATTTTCTGCCCAAAATCAACCCTTGTCGTCCCCTACATCCATCCCAAACCTAAATCCATCATTCTACATCATCCATAACCCCCTAAATTCCCCAAAACCTCTTGTGCCGTGGCAAATGAGAGGAAGAAGATTGCTTGAAGATTCTAGCTATTCAACATTGGATCGTTGGAGTATTTAGGTGTTCTCTTTCTTATATTTACAATGTATAAATCTGTTTTCCTTTGTTTTACGAACATGAGGGAACTAAGCCTTTTGGCTAGGGGGCTATTCAATACCATGACTATGCTTGCAAGATGAATTGATTACATCCAATTGTTATTTCATAAGTTGTGAATTCAATTTGCTTAACTGTTTGATTGATAACTCATTCTTGTGTGTTGATTAAGGTGGCCACTTAGTTTTTCATGCAGGGATTTGAAGCTAAAATATAAGGGAATTTCACCTAATAGTTATAACCTTATATTTGCTAGTAGTGGAGGTCGTTTATCGACGATCGCGTTAAGTGAATTCTTGGCAAAAGTTTCATGCTTTTCATAGTAACAATTGCCTCGTCAATACTTATAGTTTTCATGAATCTTAATGATCTTTGATTGTACCTTTATTGTGCTTTTCACGTAAGGGACTTTTAGAGAATGTTTTGAGTTGTTGTATGCGCATTCCCATCCAATTCAATAACTTAAGGAAAACTTGAAAGTTAAAAAAGTGCTGTTCACGGTTAACTTGGGGTATTGAGGTTCATGATTTATTGAAAGAAGCAATTGGAAATCAATTTGAATGCAAGTGTGTCATGTGTGGAGAAGAACCCTCTAGTTAACTCATCATTCATCAATTCACCCAATTTAGTCTAAAGAATCTGTTTTCTTTGTCCTTGTCTTAATTTATTTAATTTTCGTCAAAACCAATTCCCCCATTAATTTAAAGTGTTAGATTAGTTAGGAATCAATTTAGTTGATGTTTTTAAGTGTTTTGAGTCAAGTGATAACTTAATTTCGTCCAAAATTGAGTATAGTGTTCAAAACTGCCCAGAAAGTGTTTTTAAGGCAGTTTTGAGTGTTAGTTTGCTGTTTTGAGTCTTTTGGTTTGTTTTGGTGTTTTATAGTTTAGTTTTGCATTCTTTGAGTCTAGTTGAGTGTTTAAACTTTGTTTTTACGATTTTTGAGTCAGTTTAGAGTGTTTAGCAATCCCTCCTAATCCCCGGTTTAAGAACGATCCCTACTTACATATCTACTACAATTGTCAAAAAGAGGGTTTAATTTGTGTGTTAAGTAATTTTCACATCACATAGGTCACCTTCCAACACAATGATGAGGATTTGGTTTTTAATTGCATGATGCTTAAAGAAAGTTACAAACATGGTTGGACGTTTGATATACTCTTTGGTTTATGCTTGTTTGTAGTTATAGTTTATGAATTCACATGTAATCACAAAGAAAAAAAATTAGTTTTTGTAACATGCTTGAAGGAATGAACTCAAATTAACGCTACATCCCTGTGAGACTTGAGCCTAAACGTTTATTTGGAGAGTAATAATCTGTGCATCATTGTTTTCTAAAGTCGTTGCATGATCTCATTATTCATTGCTTGGTTACTACTTAGAAGGCGTTTCATCACTTAGTTCGAAATGCTAGAACTCATGCCCATTTCATTCAAAGCATGTTATTGATTTGCATAACACATATTCAAGATGAAGTTGTGTAGTGACCACCATCAAAGGCAAATAGCCATGTGCCCTTAACTCATTTTGTGTTTAAGTTTAACCCCATTGAGCCGTGTTAGCCCATGTTCTTTGTTAACCCATATTATCCTCACCTAGCCTAGATTAGGACCATCCTTACCCTTGTTCTTGAAGCATAGTAAGCAAGACTAAAAATGAATTCCTTTTGATCAATGTGTTGCAGAAAATAAGTGTGGGGGAAGGATGATGGATATGAGGTTATGTGCATTTTGAGGCTATTTGGAGCATTTTTGGGTTTCCTTGCATTTATGAAGTTAATTACTATTTATTTCAGTCTTTTAAGTTATTTTCGTATGTTTTTAGGTCCTAATGGCAAAAGGAGCAAGAAAGTGCATTTTGAGGCTATTTGGAGCATTTTTGGGCATGGATTGGATAGCTTAACCATGGAGCAAAGAGGATGGACGAAATTGAAGACAAGAAGGGCTAGGAAAGGCTACAAATCTGGTGGAGGAAGTCCAAATGCAAAGAGGATAAGGAAGAAGCAAGAAACAAGGAACCTTATCCAACCTTATCTTATCCTATCCTAGAAACCTTATCCTATCCTAACTCTAACATTATCCTATTCTATCCTATCCAAATCAGGTTAGGACTTAAACCTAGCTAATTATAGGGAATTAATTACACATTTAAGCACCTAATTCAGTTTCTAGAAGCCTTGTCCACTCAATTGCCGCAAGAACTCCATTCCTTGTAGGTTTAGGAAGTGCAATCCTTCTCCTACACAAATATCATGTATCCTTGGCCCTTTAGGTTTAGGAATCTGCCCTAAACCATCCCTTCTAGAAACCTGATCTCAGCCCTATACACATGCCGCACCAAAACCTTCTAGAATCCCTAAATCCTAGCCGAACTACCTATTCCAATTCCCATTTGATTTCTGCCTTGAATTAACCCGTTTTCAATGGGATTGTGCAATCCTTTTCCTTCACCAATTGTGCCTAATTAAGCCTATATAAACAGCCCTATGCCGCACCATTCAATCATCCACTCACACATTCATTCATTCATACTTTCATCCATCAAACACCACAATCCATTCTACACCACCCTAGTGCCGCAAGCAAGGAAACAAGGAGAGGAGGACTTGTGCAATCTGCCATCCAAGGGAGTGCCGTGCATGCCATTGGAGTGTGGAGAGTTTCTAGGTGTATTCTATCCTTATTCTTAGCCCAATGTTTAAATTTAATTATCTTTGTTTTGCGAACATGAGGAACTAACTTCTTTTTAGTTAGAGGAGAATTTGAAGCCATGATTATATGTTTTATATGAATTGATTACGTCCGGTTATTATTTCTTAAGGCATGAATGTGATTTGCTTATCTAAGTTATTAAAACTGGTTTATGTATGTGGGTTGGGGGTTAACACTTAATTTGCATGCATAAACTTGATGCTAGAATATAGGAGGGTTTCACGTAATTGTTATTCACTTATATTCACAAGTAGTGGAGGTTGCTAGTCACAATCGCGTTAAGTAAATCCTTGGCACGAATCTCATGCGTTTCATAGTGATGCGATGTGATATATAATAGCACACAAATTAAACCCTCTTTTTGACAATTGTAGTATAGATATAAGTAGGGATCGTTCTAGGCCGGGGATTAGGAGGGATTGCTAATCTAATGAAAATTGACTCAAAGATATAAAAATATGCTTCAAAACACTTAAACAAACTCAAAAGACTCTTAACTAAACTTATATGACTCGAAACAAACTTAAAAGACTCAAAACAACACAAAACAATCAAAAAGACTCAAACTAGACTCTAGGACTCAATTTGGACGAAAATAGAATTGGTTTTGACTCAAAAGACTCAAAAACACACTTTAGGACAGATTTGACACAACTAAATAAAAGGGATTGGGTTTTTGACGAATTTGAACTAAAACAAGACAAAAACTAAACTAGACAAAGTTTTGAACGAATTTGGGGAATATGGATGGGTGATTAGCTAGCTAGAGGGTCCTTCTCCCCACATGACACACTTGCATACAAATTGATTTCCAGTTGCTTTTCGATAAACCATGAACCTCAACACCCCCAGATTAACTGTGACATCACTAATTAACCCTCAGATTTTCCTTAAGTTATTGGATTGGATGACATCATACGACAACCCAAAGCATTCTTCAAAAGTCCCCTACATGACATCATAATAGAGATACAATCAAAGATCATTATGTTCTATGAAAATCATAAGTATTGACAAAGCACTTGTAACTATGACATCATGATACTCATGCTAGGAATTTACTTAACATGATTGTGAAAACAACCTTAACTACTTGTGAATATAAGTTTGTAACGATTATGTGAAACTCCCTTATATTCTAGCCCCAAATTCATGCATGCAAACTAAGTGTGCACCCTTAATCAACAAACAAGAATAAGTTATCCATCAAACGGTTAAGTAAATTGCATTCACAATTTATGAAATCACAACTGGAATTAATCAATTCATATCGCAAATATAATCATGGCTTCAAAGTCTCCTCTAGCCAAAACAAAATTAGTTCCTCATGTTTACAACCAAACAAAGAGAATATAAATTAAACATTGAAAACAAAGACAAAATACACCTAGAAACACTCCAGGTGGCTCCTCCTTCCTTCCTTGCTGCCAACAATGGGGATTTATCTGAATTTAGGCTCTTGAGGTGTGGTGGATGGTGTGGTGTGAATTTGTGGTAGAGGGTGGTGGTTTTTGAGTGTTGTGGCATCATGTATTTATAGGGTGAAGGGGAGGCACGAATTTGGGCTGAAAAAGAGAGGAATTAGGACTCCAAATCACCAAAGAACAAGGATACTTTCAATCAGATTCCAAGGAGGACAAGGAATGGTCCTTGTGGCAGATTCTAGAACTTCTAGAAGGGTTACATGTGGCATAAACTTAATGCACAAAAATAGGGTTTCTAGAACTTGATATTTAGGTGATTAATGTGAAAAGGAGTCATCTTTGAAGTTGGAATTAAGGTAGGAAAAGATTTGGATAGGATAAGATAAGATAAGGTTGGATAAAGTTTGGATAAGATAAGGAAATTTGGATAAGGTTCCTTATTTCTTGCTATTTCCTTATCTTCTTTGCATTTGGACTTCTTTCTCCAGATTTTTAGCCTTTCCTAGCATCTCTTGACTTCAATTTCGTCCATCCACATTGCTCCATAGTTAAGCTATCCAATCCATGCCCAAAACTGCTCCAAATAGCCTCAAAATGCACTTTCTTGCTCCTTTTGCCATTAGGACCTAAAAACCTACGAAAATAGCTTAAAAGACTAAAATAGATAGTAATTAAGTAACTAAATGCAAGGAAACAACATAACTAACTAGCATAAATATGCTCCTATCAAATTCCCCCACACTTAGCTTTTGCTAGTCCTCGAGCAAAACGAAATAAATAAAACAAACAAAATACAATCTAAACCTTCCAACAATTGCCTCAGGGATTTCTAATGCAACATGACATATTAAAGATTACCACTCACATAGATTTTAGTTACCCCTACCCTCGAGCATATACTTAACCATAGTTACCACACGCTAGCTCCCATTTAATCAATTAAAACAACATTTTGAAGGTAGTGACATGCCTTAGAGAATTCCTCAATTCCTCACTTGATATACTCTCTATTTTCACACAGATTTTCTGACTACACTCCCTACACTAAGTATATGTGTGAAGATTGATGTAAAAATGTAGACTAATACTCACATATGTATAATCAAAGAAGGCACTTTCTGGAATTATTAACATGTATATGATCTCATGAATGGAATGCCACTATGATAGGAGCATATTTAGGCGACTTAGTTGGCTTGTTCTTGTGCATTTACGTTGTTATTTCTTCGTTCTTTAAGTCTTTTAAGTCATTTTCGTATGTTTTCAGGTTCTAAGGGCTAAAGGAGCAAAGAAGTGCATTTTGGAGCCTTTTGGAGCACTTTTGGGCTAAGGATGGATAGCTTATGCATGGAGCCAAAGTATTGGACGAAATTGAAGATCAAGTGGGCTTAGAATCGAAGGAAGAAGGAGGAATCAAGAATTGGAAACCAGTTTCTATTATGGGGAGTTTCTATTCTTGAAAGGTTTCCAATTGTGCAAGTTTCCAAATAATGTTGGTTGCCTAAATCACATGTTCTAGAAGCCCTAGACATGTCCTAAATTGTGCCGCACCTTACCTTCCTTTTCTCTCCCAAAAATCTGCAAGATTATGTCACAATCCTTTTCTTAAAAGTCTTAGCCGCACCTATACATTCCCTTGCACCCAAAATCTGCAAGTTTTGCACTTTCCCTTTCTTTTCCTCCTTGTGCCGCAAGACTTAGCCCTTTTTCCCCTAATTCCTGATTTCAATTACCTATTCTAGAGGGATTTAACTTAATTCCTGATTCTTAGAATTGGTTTGGGGAATTAAACACTTACTTATTTCCTATGCAAGCCTTGCCGTGCACCTCCATTGACCTTTCCTATTTCCTTGCATTAAAACACATTCCTTTTGTGTTTTATTCCCTTGCCGCACCTATTCACTACTTTCCCTTAAATTTCTGATTTGATTTCCTATTTCTAAAGCTTTTGACTTAATTTCTGATTACCTAAATAACCTAGGGTTTTAATTCCTTAAATCCTATTAATAAACCTCCTTGTTGCAGCCACAAAATCTCCATTCATTCACCATTCACGCCAGAAATTCATTCCATCCTTCTAACACATCGATACTTCACCATTGTCCATATTTTTCTGTCCAAATTCAACCCTTGCCGTCCCCTACATCCATCCCTATCCTAAACACATCATTCTACACCATCCATAACCCCCTAAACTCACAATAAACCCTTGTGCCGCAGCAACTAGGAGAGGAAGGAGGCCTAGAACGTTTCATGCTTGCAGATTGGAGCGTTTTAGGTGTACTTCGTTCTTGTGTTCAATGTCCCAACTTCTCGAATCATCCTTTTACGTAAAAGGATAAGTGGAATTCAACAAGATGAAGGTGAGTCTTTTCCTACGTATTATGAACGTTTTAAATCTCTTGTTGCTTCTTGTCCACAGCATCAGATGAAGGAGGAGTTGCTTCTGCAATACTTCTATGAGGGGCTCCTACCAATTGAACGTCAAATGCTCAATGCCTCGGTGGGTGGAGCATTGGTGGACAAGACGCCCATGGCTGCCAAGGTCTTGTTCGCTAACTGAGCGTTGAACGCTCAACAATACGAAGGAGTAGGACAAAGAGGACCCCCACGGCAGCAAGTGCATGAGGTAAGTTCCACACCCGATATTCATTCGCAATTAGCTAATCTTACTTCCATTGTGTCTCAGATGGCCGAAGGCATGAGGATGCAAGGACCAATTGTATGCGGAGTGTGTTCTATCCAAGGACATGCTTCAGAGAAGTGCCCACAACTCATTGAAAATGGTGGATGGGAAAGCGCAAATGCGATTGGATTTCAAGGCCAAAACCAACCAAGGAACGACCCATATTCTAACACGTATAATCCAGGTTGGAGAGACCACCCAAACTTCAAGTGGAGGGAGCCCCAACAACCGCCACAACAAGGAGGCTTTAGACAACAACCCCCGGGGTTCTTCACCAAGCCATACGCACCCACACATGCTCCACAACAATCTGCCCCTAATGCTTCAGGTACGTCCCTAGACAATGATACACTTCTTAAGTTACTAACGAATTTGTCTCAGGGGCAAGAGAATCAAGCCAAAGCGATGCAAAATCAAGAAAAAAGGGTGGATCAATTGGAGAAACAAATTGGGCAGATTGCAAAGTTTGTAGGGCAATTCCGAGACCAAGGCAAGCTCCCTAGCTCAACCATTCCAAATCCGAATGGAGGCTTTGAAACCGCCAATGCAATCACCTTAAGAAGTGGTAAGGAAGTTGGAACCACCCCACAACCACCAAAATCAAGCCAAGACGAGGATGAAAAGATGTTGCAAGAGGAAGAGAGGAAGGGCAAAGCCACGACAAGGGTGGAGCAACCTTTGCCGCCACCACTTCAAGCTCCTAGGCCATCCAACAAATGTAAGGTAGGTCCAAACTCAATTGTTTTTAATGGGATTCCACCAAACATGCCTTTTCCTAGCAGGTTTATGCAAACAAAGAAGGAGGAGCAGGAGAAAGACATTCTGGAGACGTTTAGGAAGGTCCAAGTAAACATTCCTTTACTTGATGCCATTAAGCAAGTGCCCAGGTATGCAAAGTTTTTAAAAGAGTTATGCACAACTAGGAAAAGAATTTCAAACAAAGAAGTTGTGAAAGTAAGTGAAAATGTATCTGCGGTTTTGCAACGAAAGTTACCTCCAAAATGTAAGGATGCAGGGAGCTTTACTATCCCATGCATAATTAGAAACACTAAATTCGAACAATGCATGTTAGATTTAGGTGCTTCTATTAATGTCATGCCATATTCCATTTATGCATCTATGAATCTTGGTGAGTTAAAACAAGATGGTGTTATAATTCAATTGGCCGATCGTTCTAATGTTTATCCCAAGGGAGTTCTTGAGGATGTTTTAGTGCAGGTCAATCATCTCATCTTTCCTGCAGATTTTTATGTCTTAGAAATGGAGAATTCGAGCCATGCTCCATCATTGCCACTCTTGCTAGGCCGTCCGTTCATGAAAACAGCTCAAACAAAGATTGATGTGGCCAAGGGGCACTAACAATGGAGTTTGGTGGTGAAATAATTAAATTCAATGTTTATGACTCTATTAAGAATTCTAACGATAGTCATTCTTGTTTTGTCGTAGATGTGCATAAGGACAAAGGGCCGAAAGGATCCACACTTACCACGAAGGATGTATCAAGCACCACCATTGGAGAAAAACTTAGAGTGATTGCCCTACAACCACCCAATATGGCCAAAATTTCAAATGGGGACATTGTTGATAGGGCTGCCGATTTTGAGCCTTCACTACAAGCCCAATTCCAATTCCAATTCCCATTTCAACTAATAGGTTGTTACCTTCATTGGTGCAGGTACCCAATCAATTCCAACGTGGTGGGAGCATTTATATGGATTTTAGGAACCCAACCACCAAAATCAGGGAGGATCACTATCCCCTCCCATTCATTGAGCCGTACTACGAGAACTTTGTTGAGCATGTTGTGGAGGAGATCCCATTGCATGCCGTGGGATCCAATGGGGAATGAGCATAACGTCGTCCGGCTGTAAGACGTTAAAGCAAGCGCTTCGTGGGAGGCAACCCATGCAATCACCAAGGAGAAGATGGAATTTACACTCCATAACCAGATTTGCGTCCCTAACCTTTTCTCTTTGTTATTTACATTCTGCCATGTTTGTGTGTTTGTTTGTGTTTAGTGTGATTTTAAGCTTGAAACATTAAGGACAATGTTTGATTTAAGTGTGGGGGGGGGGGGGGGTAACTAATGTTGTTGATGCAAATTCGTGGGATTTTATCACCCATAACTTCCAATGTTGTTCCTTGTTGTTTTTAAGTGTTTTTAAGCTATTTTAGAGTGTTTTAGTGAGTGTTGACTTAAAAATCCGAAAATCCCATAAAAATTTGAAAAATTGTGTTGAAAAACCCAAAAAGAGTTGTTTTTGTGTGTTTGTTTGTGTCGTAGGTTACCTTCCAACACAATGATGAGGATTTGGTTTTTAATTGCATGATGGTTAAAGAAAGTTACAAACATGGATGGACATTTGATATACTCTTTGGTTTATGCTTGTTTGTAGTTATAGTTTACGAATTCACATGTAATCACAAATGATAAAAATCAGTTTTTGTAACATGCTTGAAGGAAGGAACTTAAACAAACGCTACATCCCTATGAGACTTGAGCCTAAACGGTTATTTGGAGAGTTAAAATCTGTGCATTAATGTTTTTTAAAGTCGTTGCATGATCTCATTATTCTTTGCTTGGTTACTACTTAGAAGGCGTTTCATCACTTAGTTCCAAATGCTAGAACTCATGCCCATTTCATTCAAAGCATGTTATTGATTTGCATAACACGTATTCAAGATGAAGTTGTGTAGTGACCACCATCAAAGCCAAACAACCATGTGCCCTTCACTCATTTTGTGTTTAAGTTTAACCCCATTGAGCCGTGTTAGCCCATGTTCTTTGTTAACCCACATTATCCTCACCTAGCTTAGAATAGGACCATCCTTACCCTTGTTCTTAAAGCATAGTAAGCAATGAATTCCTTTTGATTAATGTGTTGCAGAAAATAAGTGTGGGGGAAGGAGTATTGATATGAGTTTATGTGCCATAGGCACGGCTGGAAAAAAAAAAGAAAAAAAAAAAAGAAAGAAAGAAAAAAAAAAGTGAAAAAAAAAGGAGTTGCAAAGTATTGTTTGTTGAAGTAAGGGCCCAAAACAATGAATTAGGCCCTAAGAGTTGTTTGAATCTCCCCTATTTGTCTAAAAGTTGATTTCTGCATTCTAAGTGAATTCTAGGTCTCAATTTCATTACTTTGCTTGCTATTGCTTAAAGAACTTTTGTTTATCCCTACCTTTCCTTGTTAGCCAATACCCCAAGCCCCGTTACAACCCTTGACTTCTATCTTGAGTGTTGTGCATTTCAATTGTGGAGTTTGAATTTGGTATGAGCATATGGTGTCACTGGTTCTCGCCTCTAAGTAGTAGCATTCCATTCATGAGATCATATTGATAGGAGCATATTTATGCGACTTAATTGGCTTGTTCTCGAGCATTTACGTTGTGTTTCTTTAGTTATTTTAGTCCTTTATGCCATTTTCGTGTGTTTCTAGGTTCATATGGCTAAGGAAGCAAAAAGGTGCATTTTGGAGCATTTTGGAGCAAAATTGGGTTTGGAATGGATAGCTTACGTTTGGAGCAAAAGGAATGGACGAAATTGAAGAGGATTCCTAATCAAATCAGGAATCTTAGTCAAAGAAGGTTCCTACCTATTCTAGGTCACAAAACTTGCAACCTTAAGCCATGCCGTGTATCCCCTTGGTGTTTCCCTTCCTTGCCGTGCAAGGGAGGGCCTTCTTTCCTATTCTAAAGCATTAAAACACATTCCCTTTTCATGTCAAACTCAGCCACAACTTACATACCTTTTCTATTCCAAAATCTTTGCCTAATTTCAGAAATAAAGCACATTCCCTTTCTTGCACTCCTTTGCCGCAAGTTACATGTTTTTCCCTTTAATTTCTGACTTTGTGTTTCCTTTTCCTTAGGGATTTGGAGTTACATCCTTTCCTAAACTAAGTAATAAAGCCTTAGGATATTTTCTGCCCAAAATTCCCACCATAGCCGCACCCACATGCTCTGCCATCATCATTCCACACCTCCATTGCAGCCACCAACCAACCTAGCTGTCACCCACATGCTCTCCCATCATCATTCCTTCTTTAATCCATTCAGCCACATGCTTTCCCATGTGATTATTCAGCCGCATCCATGCACTTTTCATGATGGCAGCCACATTCTCTCCCTAGCTGTCATATTCCCTCTTTAATCATTCATCCACCTATAAATAAACCTCCATTGCAGCCACAAAGGGACCATATTTATTCATACACACTTCACACAATCTGCCCAAAGGCCGTGCAATTCCCCCTACCATCTCCCAATCTGCCCAAAAGCCGCGCACTTCCTCCTTCCATTCCCAACACTCCCCATCCCTCTAAAACACTACCCTATCATCACACATCCATTCCAGCCATCAAATCCGTGCATTCATACACATTCCAGCCATCAAACCCGTGCTTAGACCTTGTACCACAACAAAGAGGAGGAGAAGAGTGCCTAAACGTTCATACAATTCAAGTTTGAGTTGTTGGAATTTTTAGGTGTTTCTTTTCCTCGATTTCAATGGTTAAATTTACTTATCTTTGTTTTGTACGTATGAGGAACTAAACCCCCCTTGGCTAGGGGGGATTCGAAATACATGTTTATGCTTGCGATATGATTTGATTACTTCTAATTGCGTTTCATAAGTCGTGAATTCAATTTACTTATCTATGTGAGTTACATTGATTTGTGTATGTTGGTTGAGAGTGCACACTTAATTATCATGCATAAATTGGATGCTAGGATATAAGGAAATTTCACCTAATCGTTATGGAATTATATTCACAAGTAGTAAAGGTTGATGATCTCAATCGCGTTAAGTAAATTCTTGGCATAAGTTTCATGCAATCATAGTAACAAGTGCTTCGTCAATGCTTATTATGGTTTCCATAGAACTTAATGATTCTTGCTTGTATCTCTATTATGCAATCATGTAGGGGACTTGTGGGGAATGTTTTGGGTTGTCGTATGCAATCATCCAATTCAATAACGTTAGGAAAATCTGAGGGTTAATTAGTGCAATTCACGGTTAATCTGGGGCGTTGAGAATTCATGGTTTATTGAAAAGCAATTAGAAATCGTTTTGTGTTCAAAGTATAACATGTGTGGAGATGAACCCCTTAGCTAGCTTCCCATCCATTCAATTCCATCAAATTCATATTTAGAATCTGCCCTTTATTACAATCTGTGCATTTAGTTTAATTTCGTCAAAACCTCCATCCCCCTTTACTTTAGTGTCCAATTTAGTTAGAAAGTGTCTTAGTTTGTGTTTATAAGTGTTTTGATTCAATTTATTACACACATTCGTCCAAATTCACCAAAGTGCTCAAAACTGCCCAGATTGTGTTTTGAAGGCAGTTTTGAGTGTTTTGGGGCTGTTTTGAGTCCTTTGGTTTGTTTTAGTGTTTTAAATGTTTAGTTTTGCATTCTTTGAGTCTAGTTTAGTGTTTTAAACTTTATTTTACGTTTTTGAGTCAGTTTCGAAGTGATTTTGCAATCCCTCCTAATCCCCGGTTAAGAACGATCCCTACTTACATTCTTCACTACAATTGATAAAAAGAGGGTTTAATTTGTGTGCGTATAATTATCACATCACATATCTAAACATGTTTAATTACTCCAGAAATTGCGTTCTTTGTTATAACGTATGTGAGTACTAGTTTTTCATGTTTACATCAATCTTCTCGCATATAACTATTGTAGGGTGTGTAGTCAGAAAATCTAAGTGAAAATTGAGTGCATAACTAGTGAGGAATTGAGGGAATTCTCTAAGGCATGTTACTACATTCAAAATGTGTTTTAATTGATTAATTGCGAACTAGTGAATGGTGACTATGATTAAGTATGTGCTTGAGGGGAAGAAAGACTAAAAGCTATGTGAGTAATGATCTTTGACATGTCATGTTGCATTGGAAATCCCTGAGGCAACGTTGGAAGGTTTAGGTTATGTTTTGTTGTTTTGTTTTGTCTTGTCTTGTTTACTTTAGTTGTTTTGTTTTGCTCGAGGACTAGCAAAAGTTAAGTGTGGGGGAATTTGATAGGAGCATATTCATGCGACTTAATTAGCTTATTCTCGTGCATTTATGTTGTGTTTCCTTTGTGTATTTTCAGGTTATAAGGCCAAAGTGTGCAAGAAGATGCAAAGTGGAGTCTTTTGGAACGAAAGAGGAATGAATGAGTTGAAGACTTGAAGAAACGACGAATTCCTACTTCAACGATGAATTCCTACCAAAACGAGGAATCCTACTCAAACAAGGATTCCTATTTGAAGTAGGAAAGTTAACCCTAGGTTTCCCGTTTTGGTAACCTTTCCTAATCTTAAACGTCCGTATTTTCTAGCCACTTTGAAGGCCTTGTGTGCACTTTAGGACACAAAACAAAGGCCCTAGCCCACTTTCCAACCCATGCCGTGGCTTTCCCCTAATTCCCTTCCCTTGCCGTGCAAGGGGGGGCACTTTTGTCCAATGATGTGCACTTAAAACCTATTTCCTTCTCCTAACCTAACCCTAGCCGCACCCTTTAATCATTCCTCCTTTAATTTCTGATTTTATTTCCTAAATTCTAGAAGCCTTTGAATTTATTTTAGTTAATAAAAACAAGCTAGGGTTTTATTTCTGAAATCATATATGTTTTAAACCCCTAGCCGCACCCTATTCTATTCATTCACACTTTTCATTCATTCACCAACATATCAGCCGCATCTCCCGTCCATCATCCAAAAACCCTAAGCCTTCTAGTTCTAATCTCAGCCGTTCCCTTTAATTTTTCACCCTAGCCGACCTAATTCATTCACTTCTCATTCTCTCTTTTCAGCCATTCACCCTAATTCTCTTCCATAAGCCGTCACTACCATCAACCACATTCTCTCCCTTTGTGCCGCAGCCACTACATCAATTCCAGCCACCTTCCACACCTCCATACACCTTCCACAACCCTTGCCGCACCACCAAACTTCCCTAACTCCATCCCCAACCCAAAATAACATCCAAAACCTCCCTAGACCATCTCTGCCGCAGCAAGGAGAAGAGGAAAGAGGAGCTTGGACGCGCAGAAATTCAAGTGGATTCGTTGGGCGTTCTAGGTGTAATCAATCCTTTGTTCGTTATGTTTAAATTCAATTTTATTTCTCTTTCTGTGAACATGAGAGGCTAAATCCCTAGTTAGCTAGGGGGTGATTCGAAACCATGTTTATGATTGCAATATGAATTGATTACCTTTGGTTGGAATTTCATGAGTTGTGGATTCAATTTGTTTAACTGTTTGATCGATAACTTATTTATGTATGTTTATTGAGAGTGCACGCTTAATTTCCATGCATGAATATGACGCTAAAATATAAGTGAGTTTCACCTAATAGTTACGAACTTATATTCACAAGTAGTGGAGGTTGCTTATAAACAATCGTGTTAAATGAATTCTTGGCACTAGTTTCATGCTCATCATAGTAATGAATGCCTCGTCAACACTTATAGTTTTCATGATGCTTAATGATCTTTGATTGTATCTTTATTGTGCTGTTCATGTAAAGAACTTTTGGAGAATGTTTTGAATTGCGTATGCGCTAACCCATCCAATTCATTAACTTAAGGAGAACTTGATGGTTAATTTAAGCGGACCTAATTAACCCGGGGTGTTGAGTTTCATAATTTATCGAAAGACCAACTGAAAATCATCTTGTATGCAAGTGTAACATGTGTGGAGAAGAACCCTCTAGCTAGCATTCATCCATATTTTCATCACATTCATATTTACATTCTGCCCTTAATTGCAATCTGTCCATTTAATTTAATTTCGTCAAAACCTCAATCCCCCTTTACTTTAGTGCCCAATTTAGTTAGAAAGTGTCTTAGTTGGTGTTTATAAGTGTTTTGATTCAATTTATTACACAAATTCGTCCAAATTCACCAAAGTGCTCAAAACTGCCCAGAATGTGTTTCTAAGGCAGTTTTGAGTGTTTTGGGTGCTGATTGAGTCTTTTGGTTTGTTTTAGTGTTTTTATTGTTTAGTTTTGCATTCTTTGAGTCTAGTTTAGTGTTTTATACTTTATTTTACATTTTTGAGTCAGTTTCCAAGTGATTTTGCAATCCCTCCTAATCCCCGGTTAAGAACGATCCCTGCTTATACGTATACTACAATTGTCAAAAGAGGGTTTTAATTTGTGTGCTTATTTAGTTTGCATCATATATATCATGTGTGGAGAAGGACCCTCTAACTAGCCTTCCACCCATTTATTTTACCTAAATTCGTTTTTCGAAAGTATTTTCTACTAAGTTTTTGTTTTGAGTCTAAAATTCGTCAAAAAACAATCCCCATGTTATTTAGTCTTCATATTTGAGTCAAAACTTGTTTTCCTTGAGTCTTTTGAGTCAAGTCAAGTCCTATTTTCGTCCAAAACCTTTATTGAGTCTAAAAGTGAGTCTTTTTGAGTATTGGTTGCTGTTTTGAGTGTCTAAAGTTAGTTTTGAGTCCATAGAGTCTAGTTTAGTGTTTTTGAGTCTTATTTACATAGATTAGCATCCCTAGTTAATCCCCGGTCTAGAACGATCCCTACTTACATATCTACTACAATTGTCACAAATAGGGTTTAATTTGTGTGTCAAGTTAATTTTCACATCAAATTTTGGCGCCGTTGCCGGGGATTAGCAAACTTGCTAATCCCTTTTGTTTGTGTAGTGTCTTTTCAGTGTCTTTTTGTTGTCTTTGTGTTTTTTTTTTTTTAGTGTGCCGTGCCTTTTATATAGATTGCTGATTTGGTTGTGTTCTTTATTTTCAGGTACTAGTTTATGACTCGTCGTTCTCAACCTATTCGTGCAAACATATTGGATTTTGACGACGATTTTGAACGAACTTTGAGAAGAAAAAGGAAGCAACCGGAACCTTATCCACCTAGTTCAAGTTCAGATTCCGAATCTGAATTTGAAGAAGAAGAAAGCATGGCGGTGGACAACAGAACAATCAAAGAACTTTCGGCCTCGGGACTAGACAATGCCGTACCTTTGTGCATTCAATATCCTATGGCTGCCCAAGGCAAGACCGATGAGTTTGAATTGAAGTCTAGCTTGTTGCATCACATTCCCAAATACCATGGGTATGGAAGATCCAAAGAAGCATCTTAAGGAGTTTGAAGTGGTATGTTCGAGTATGACACCCATCAATGTCGATGGGAATATTTTGAAGATGAAGGCCTTTCCATTCTCTCTTCTCGAAAAGGCTAAAGATTGGCTATACGAATTGGCACCTGGAACCGTCACTTCTTGGGAAAGCATGAAGCGGGCATTCTTAGAGAAATTCTTCCTAACTCCAAGAGTGATTCTTTTGAGGAAGAAAATAAGTGGCATACAACAAAACCAAGGAGAGTCCTTTCCAGAATATTATGAACGTTTCAAGACTCTAGTTGCATCATGCCCTCAACATCAAATGAAGGAAGAACTTTTAATTCAATATTTCCACGAGGGGCTTCTTCCAATTGAGAGACAAATGCTAGATGCCTCGGCGGGAGGTGCTTTGGTTGACAAAATGCCCATGGCTGCCAAGGTTCTAATTGCAAATAGAGCGTTGAATGCACAACAATATGAAGGCATTGGTTAAAGAGACACCCCACGGCATCAAGTGAATGAGGTAAGTTCCCAATCCGACATTCAATCTCAATTAGCTAATCTTACTTCTATTGTGTCTCAGATGGCCGAAGGAATGAAGATTCAAGGTCCAAGTGTATGTGGTGTATGTTCTATCCAAGGACATCCTTCAGACAAGTGCCCTCAATTGATTGAGAATGAAGGATGGGAAAGTGCAAAAGCCATTGGATTTCCAAGCCAAAATCAGCCAAGGAACGATCCATATTCCAACACATACAATCCAGGTTGGAGAGACCATCCAAACTTCAAGTGGAGGGAGCCTCAACAACCTTAACAACAAGGAGGTTTTAGGCAGCAACCCCCGGGGTTTTACACCAAAACCTACGGCAATGATCCAACCCCACCCCAATCTGTCCAAAACAATCAAGGTACATCTTTAGATAATGCTACACTTCTTAAGTTACTTACCAATTTCTCTCAGGGGCAAGAAAATCAAAACAAAGCATTACAAAACCAAGAAAAGGCGATGCAAAACCAAGACAAAAGGGTGGACCACTTAGAGAAGCAAATTGGGCAGATTGCGAAGTTTGTAGGACAATTCCGAGACCAAGGCAAGCTCCCTAGCTCAACCATTGTCAATCCAAAGGGAGCGTTCGAATCTGCCAAGGCGATCACGTTAAGAAGTGGTAAGGAAGTTGGAACCACCCCAAAACCGTCCAAAACAAGTCAAGAAGAAGACATGTTGCTGCAAGAAGAGGAGGAACAAGGCACAAAGGCCACGGCAAGGGTGGAACCAACCTTGCCGCAGCCATCTACCACCCCAAAGCCGTCCAACACCCCGAAGGTAAGTCCACATTCAACTTTGTCAAGTTCTATTCCACTAAATGTGCCCTTTCCTAGCAGATTTAGGCAATCGAAGAAAGAAGAGAACAAGAAGGACATTCTGGAAACCTTTAGGACAGTTCAAGTCAATATTCCGCTCCTTGATGCAATTAAGCAAGTTCCTAAGTATGCGAAATTTTTGATAGAGCTTTGCACCACAAGGAAGAGGATCTCAAACAAAGAGGTGGTCCAGGTAAGTGAGAATGTTTCGGCAGTGTTACAAAGAAAACTACCACCTAAATGCAAAGATCCGGGTAGTTTTACAATTCCTTGTGTTATTGGAAATACTAAATTTGAACATGCTATGCTAGATTTAGGAGCTTCAATTAATGTCATGCCTTACTCAATTTATGCATCTATGAACTTGGGAGAACTTAAAAACGATGGTGTGATTATTCAATTGGCTGATCGTTCTAATGCCTATCCAAAAGGAGTTTTGGAAGATGTGTTGGTGCAAGTTAACAACTTGATCTTTCCAGCGGACTTTTACGTGCTTGACATGGAGGATTCACCCCATTCTACACCACTGCCAATCCTACTTGGGAGATGATGTGAAATATATAAGCACACAAATTAAAAGCCTCTTTTGACAATTGTAATATATGTATAAGTAGGGATCGTTCTAAACTAGGGATTAGGAAGGATTACTAAATCACTTGGAAACTGACTCAAAAACGTAAAACAAAGGTTAAAACACTAAACTAGACTCAAAGAATGCAAAACTAACCACTAAAACAAACCAAAAGACTCAAAACTGCCTTAAAAACACAATCTGGGCAGTTTTGAACACCTAACCTAATTTGGACGAATTTGGGTTATAACTTGAATCAAAACACTTAGAAACACAAACTAAGACACTTTCTAACTAAATTGAACACTAAAGTAAAGGGAGATTTAGTTTTTGACGAAATTAAAATAAAGAGCACAGATTGTAAATACGAATTTGATGAAAATATGGATGGAAGGCTAGCTAGAAGGTTCCTCTCCACACATGTCACACTTGCATACAAGATGATTTTCAGTTGGTCTTTCGATGAATTATGAAACTCAACACCCCAGGTTAATTAGGTTCGCTTAAATTAACCTTCAAGTTCTCCTTAAGTTAATGAATTGGATGGGAAAGCGCATACAACAATTCAAAACATTCTCCAAAAGTCCTTTACGTGAAAAGCACAATAAAGATACAATCAAAGATCATTAAGCAACATGAAAACTATAAGTGTTGACGAGGCATTCGTTACTATGATGAGCATGAACCTAGTGCCAAGAATTCATTTAACGCGATTGTTTATAAGCAACCTCCACTACTTGTGAATATAAGTTTGTAACTATTAGGTGAAACTCCCTCATATTCTAGCATCATATTCATGCATGAAAACTAAGCGTGCACTCACAATAAACATACATAAATACGTTATCAATCAAGTAGTTAAACAAATTGAATCCACAACTCATGAAATTCCAACTGAAGGTAATCAATTTATATTGCAAGCATATACATGGTTTTGAATCACCCCCTTGCTAACTAGGGGTTTAGCCTCTCATGTTCATAGAAAGAGAAATAAAATTGAAATTAAACATAGAGACAAAAGATTGATTACACCTAGAACGCCCAACAAATCCACTTTGAATTTCTGCACGTTTCAAGCTCCTCTTTCTTCTTCTCCTTGCTGCGGCAGAGAGGGTTTGGGGTGTTTTTGGATGATTTTTTGGGTTGTAGATGGGTTTAGGGTGGTAAAGGGTTGCGGCAAGGGGTATGGGTGGTGTCTGGAGGTGTGGATGATGCGTTACGAATGTGACACACAAATTAAACCCTATTTGTGACAATTGTAGTAATGATGTAAGTAGGGATCGTTCTAACCGGGGATTAACTAGGGGTGCTAAAACACTTTAAACTGACTCAAATAAATAAAACTAACCTTTAAAACATTTAACTCACTTAAAGAAAACTCAAAACAAGTTCACAAGACTCAAAATAAGCTAAAAACACTCAAAACTGCCTAAAAACACAAACTGGGCAGTTTTGAGCCTAAACACAAACTTGGACGAAAATTGGTTCTAACTTGACTCAAAACTCTTAAAAACACAATCTAAAACATATTTGAACCAATTAGACACTCTAAGACAATTGGGGATTTGGTTTTGGACGAAAATCAAACAAACAAAACAATAATATAAACTAGGCAGATTTGGACGAATTTGAAAGTGTTTGTGACTCCAAATACTTAAAAACACAAAATAAGACAGATTATAATGACTAAGACTTAACAAAATATGGGGGGATTGTGTTTGGACGAAATTAATTTAAATGGACAGATTGTAATGAAAACAGATTGTAAAACAATTTGAGATAAACCAATGGATGATGGAATGGCTAAGGGGTTCTTCTCCACACATGAAATATATGCAACGTAAATCAATTTCCAGCTATCAATTCAATAAGTTATGAACCTCGACACTCCAAGTTAATTAGGTCCGCTTAAATTAACCTTCAGATTTCCCTAGAATCATTGAATTGGATGAATATGCATCGCAAACAAATTATTCCTAACAAGTTCTCTATATGAACAACATGATAAAGACACAAGTTAGAATCATTACGTTCTTTGGAAATCATAAGCATCGACAAGGCTTTTGTAACTATGAAAAGCATGATATTCTTGCCAGGAATCTACTTAACACGATCGTGACTAGCGACCTTCACTACTTGCAAATATAAATTCATAACGATTAGGTGAAACAAATTTATATCTTAGCATCAAATTCAAGCATGCAAATTAAGCGTGCACTCTCAATCAACAAACAAGAATAAGTTCTAAACCAAACGGTTAAGTAAATTGTATTCACGACTTATGCAACGATAACTGGAAGTAATCAACTTATTTCACATATATAATCATGGTTTTGAATACACCCTTAGCCAAAACGAATTTAGCCAATCATACTCAAAGCAAAACAAAGATTACATGAATTAGACATTGAAATATAAGATAGAATACACCTAAAATTGTTCAACAACTCAGAATGAAGAGCCAAACAATTTCGTGAAACTGTCTCCTTTCCCTTGCTGCGGCAGATTGGATGATGATGTTTTCTGGGCTGTTTTGATGATGTAGAATGGATTTTGGGGGGTGTAGAGGCACGGCAAGGGGTGTAGGGTGAGTGTGGAAAAGTGTTTGATGGTTGGAAGGTGGTGGAGAACTCGGCAAAGAGGGTGGAAGAAGGTGGAGCGGCTGCTTGTGTTTTCTGGGCGCTAGAATGGTGTTTTTGGGGTGTTTTGCTGCCTAGGTTCTCTATGGACGAATTTCTGTCTGAATCCCCCTCTAGGGTTAGGCCAAGGGCTGAATATATGTGTTTTAGGAAGTTAATAACATACCTAATTAAGTTTGAATTCAGATTTCCTAGTCTAAATAGAAAAGGTAAGTGAATAAAGTCCAAATAATTTCAGAAAAAGGGGATGCACGAATTTAAACAAATAAGGAATGTCCTTGCCTTGCAAGGAATCAGAAATTAAACCTCTTGCACAGCAAGGAAAGGGGATTTAAGGTAAGAAACAAAATTGGTGCAAAAGAAGGAAGGAAAAGTCAATTCCTTGCAAGAAATCAGAAATTAGGACTTTAGGGAAAGTTTTAGAACTAGGAAAGTGAATTATACTAGGAAATAAGAGTTTGAAATCAGGAAACATAAGGGGAGGTGCGGCATAAGGTTTAGGGAAAGGTAAGGCACCAAACAAGAGGTGTTAGAATAAGGGAAAGGTCCTAACACATATGAAAAATAGGGAACTTTGCACAAAGAAAGGGAAACCACCTTCTTTGCACGGCAAGGAAGGGAAAATTTGCAAAGAACCTTTGTTTGTTGTCCAAGGGTGCTCGGGAGCCATCTTAAGTGCTAAAACTTAGAGCGTTCTTGATTTAGGAAAGGTTAACCAAAATAGGAAACTTTGGCTTAACTTTCTTACTTCAAGTAGGAATCCTTCTGTGATTAGGAATCCTCGTCCAACTAGGAATCCTCATGTGAGTGGGAAACCTCCTTCAATTTGGAAACCATCTCGTAATTGGAATCCTCATCGTAGTAGGAATCCTTGTCATAGTAGGAATCCTTGTCGTAGTAGGAATCCTTGCGACATCAACTCTTCAATTTCGTCCATTCCTTTTGCTCCAAGCATAAGCTATCCAATTTGTGCCCAAAAGTGCTCCAAAATGCATCATTTCGCCAAATACGTCGTATGACCCTGAAAACACACAAAAGAAGCTTAAAGAACTAAAATAACTAAGAACTAATAACATAAATGAACGAAAACAAGCAAACTAAGTCGCATAAATATGCTCCTATCAGTGGATGCTGGGGGGAATGGATGGTGGTGCTGCGGCACAAAGTGGAAGGTGGCTGCAATGGATGGGATGTTGCGGATTGAAGGGAAGAAAGGGATGGTGGCTGCGGCTGAGAGATTTTTGAGTGAATGAATGATTAAAAATGTGTTCCTAGGGTGCGGCTAGAGAGGGTTTATATAGGTTTCAGAAAATAAAACCCTAAGTTATTTTTATCAACTAAAATTAAGTCAAAGGCTGCTAGAATTAGGAAATTAAATCAGAAATTAAAAAGGGGATTGGCTGCAAGGTGCGGCTAGGGTTTATTTAGAAAGGGAAATAGGGTTTAAGTGCATAAACTAGGACAAAAATGCCCCCCCTTGCATGGCAAGGGAAGGAAAGAAAGGGAAAGGCCATGGCAAGGGTTGTAAGGAGGTCTAGGGCCTTTGTTTTGTGTCCTAAAGTGCATACAAGGCCTTCAAAGTGGCTAGAAAATATGGACGTTTAAGATTAGGAAAGGTTACCAAAATGGGAAACCTAGGCTTAACTTTCCTACTTCAAGTAGGAATCCTTGTTGGAGTAGGAGTCCTCGTTGGAGTAGGAATCCTCGTTCAATTTCTGATTCATATTTCTTCAAGTCTTCAACTCATTCATTCCTCTTTTGCTCCAAAAGACTCCAATTTGCATCTTCTTGCACACTTTGGCTTTATTACCTGAAAACACACAAAAGTGACTTTAAACACTAAAATCACTAAGGAAACACAACATAAATGCACGAGAACAAGCTAATTTAGTCGCATGAATATGCTCCTATCAAATTCCCCCAGACTTAGCTTTTGCTAGTCCTCGAGCAAAACAAAACAACTAAAGAAAACAAGACGAAACAAAACAAACAAAACAAAACCTATACCTTCCAACGTTTGCCTCAGGGATTTCCAATTAACATGACACGTCAAAGATCATTACTCACATAGCTTTTAGTCTTCCTTCCCCTCGAGCACATACTTAATGATGCGAATTATATAAGCACACAAATTAAAACCCTCTTTTGACAATTGTAGTATATGTATAAGTAGGGATCGTTCTAAACCGGGGATTAGGAGGGATTGCTAATTGATGTGAAAATTACTTAACACGCAAATTAACCCTCTTTTTGACAATTGTAGTAGATATGTAAGTAGGGATCGTTCTTAAACCGGGGATTAGGAGGGATTGCTAAACTCTCTAAAACAGAGTCAAAATCATAAAAACAAAGTTTAAACACTCAAATAGACTCAAAGAATGCAATACTAAACTATAAAACACCAAAACGAATCAAAAGACTTAAAACAGCAAACTAACACTCAAAACTGCCTTAAAAATACTTTCTGGGCAGTTTTGAACAGTAGACTCAATTTTGGACGAATTTAAGTTATCACTTGACTTAAAACACTTAAAAACATTAACTAAATTGATTTCTAACTAATCTAACACTTTAAATTAATGGGGGAATTGGTTTTGATGAAAATTAAGTAAATTAAGACAGACAAAGAAAACAGATTCTTTAGACTAAATTAGGTGAATTGATGAATGATGGGCTAACTAGAGGGTTCTTCGCCACACATGATACACTTGCATTCAAATTGATTTCCAATTGCTCCTTTCGATAAATCATGAAACTCAATACCCCAAGTTAACCGTGAACAGCACTTTTTTAACTTTCAAGTTTTCCTTAAGTTATTGAATTGGATGGGAATGCACATACAACAACTCAAAACATTCTCTAAAAGTCCCTTACGTGAAATGCACAACACTCAAGATAGAAGTCAAGGGTTGTAATGGGGCTTGGGGTATTGGTTAACAATGGAAAGATAGAGGGAAACAAAGGTTCTTAAAGAAATAGTGAGCAAAGCATTCAAATCAACTTAGAATTCACTTTTGAATGAAAACTCAACTTTTGAACAAAAAGGGAAAATTTAGACAATTTAGGGCCAGATTTGGTGTTTTGGACCCTTTCTTCAACATTCAACACTTAATCACTCATTCTTACATCTTTTCAAGCTTTTTTTTTCCTTTCTTTCTTTCTTTTCTTTTCTATTTTTCTTTTTCATACGTTTTTCACAACTTTTTCTTTTCTTTTGAATCTCAAAACATACATATAAACTTAAGAACAAACATTCCCTCCCCCACACTCATTTTCTTGCATAATGTAACTCAAAAGGAATTCATTTAAGTCATGCTCACTATCTTTTAAGAACAAGGGTGTGGACTATCCTAAACTAGGCTAGGTGAGGATAATGTGGGTTAACAAAGAATAAAGGCTTAACAAGGCTCAATGGGGTTAACTTAAACATATAATGAAGTAGGATACACGGCAATTTGGCTTTGGTGGTGGTCACTACACAACTTCTTCTTGAATATGTGTTATGCAATTCAATAACATGCTTCGAATGAAATGGGCATGAGTTCTAGCATTTGGAACTATATGATGAAACGCCTTCTAAGTAGTAACCAAGCAAAGAATAATGAGATCATGCAACGACTTTAGAAAACAAGAATGCACAGATTTTAACTCTCCAAATAACGTTTAGGCTCAAGTCTCACAAGGTTGTAGCGTTTGTTTGAGTTCCTTCCTTCAAGCATGTTACAAAAACTAATTTTTCTTTTATGATTGCATGTGAAGTCATACATTATAACCATAACCAAGCATATACCAAGAGTAAATCAAACTTTTCCCATGTTTATAACTCTTTTTTAACAGTCATGGAATTAAAAACCAAATCCTCATCATTGTGTTGGAAGGTACCCTAAGACACAAACACACAAAAACGACTCAAAACACTCTTTTTAGGCTTTTCAAAACATGTTTTTCAAATTTTTTTGTTATTTTCGGAGTTATAAAACAGAACACACTAAAACACTCCAAAACAGCTTAAAAACACTTTAAAACAGCAAGGAACAACACTTGAAGTTATGGGTGATAAATGATAGGAGCATATTCATGCGAATTAATTAGCTTGTTCTCGTGCATTTATGTTGTGTTTCCTTAGTTATGTTAGTGTTTAAAGTCATTTTTGTGTATTTTCAGATTATAAGGCCAAAGTGTGCAAGAAGATGCAAATTGGAGCCTTTTGGAGCAAAAGAGGAATGAATGAGTTGAAGACTTGAAGAAACGATGAATTCTTACTCCAACGATGAATTCCTACCAAAACAAGGATTCCTACTTGAAGTAGGAAAGTTAACCCTAAGTTTCCCGTTTTGGTAACCTTTCCTAATCTTAAACGTCCGTATTTTCTAGCCACTTTGAAGGCCTTGTAGGCACTTTAGGACACAAAACGAAGGCCCTAGGGCCCTTAAAACCCTTTGCCGTGCCCAATCCCTTTCTTTCCTTCCCTTGCCGTGCAAGGGGGGGTATTTAGGTCCAATGCCATTCACTTAAACCCTATTTCCCTCTCCTAACCTAACCCTAGCCGCACCTTGCAGCCATCCCCTTTAATTTCTGATTTAATTCCCTAATTTTAGCAGCTTTTAATTTAATTTTAGTTAATAAAAATAAGCTAGGGTTTTATTTTTCAAAACCCTATATAAACTAAAGCTTGCCGCACCCTATTCTCTCTTCTCTCATTCATTCTTTTCAGATTTTCAGCCACAAAGCATCTCAGCCGCAACCATCACCCAAAAATCCTCCAATCCGCAGCCTTCACCACCCATTCCAGCCACTTCCCACCATTGCCGCAGCCATCTCCACCCTTCCAGCCCCCATCCACACCTCCATACACCTTCTCTCCACCTTGCCGCACCACCATAACCCCATAAACCCATCCCTAAACCAGAAAATCATCCAAACACACCATACACCTTCTCTGACGCAGCAAGAAGAAAGGAGGAAGAGGGCTTGAAACGTGCAGAAATTCAAGTGGATTCGTTGGGCGTTTTAGGTGTACTCAATCCTTTGTTCTCGATGTTTAAGTTCAATTTTATTTCTCTTTCTGTGAACATGAGAGGCTAAATCCCTAGTTAGCTAGGGGGTGATTCGAAACCATGTTTATGCTTGCAATATGAATTGATTACCTTTTGTTGGAATTTCATGAAGTGTGGATTCAATTCGTTTAACTGTTTGATTGATAACTTATTTGTGTATGTTTATTGAGAGTGCACGCTTAAATTTCATGCATGAATATGACGCTAGAATATAAGTGAGTTTCACCTAATAGTTATGAACTTATATTCACAAGTAGTGGAGGTTGCTTATAAACAATCGCGTTAAATGAATTCTTGGCACTAGTTTCATGCTCATCATAGTAACGAATGCCTCGTCAACACTTATAGTTTTCATGTTGCTTAATGATCTTTGATTGTATCTTTATTGTGCTTTTCACGTAAAGGACTTTTGGAGAATGTTTTGAATTGCGTATGCGCTGTCCCATCCAATTCATTAACTTAAGGAGAACTTGACGGTTAATTTAAGCGGACCTAATTAACCCGGGGTGTTGAGTTTCATAATTCATCGAAAGACCAACTCAAAATCATCTTGTATGCAAGTGTAACATGTGTGGAGAAGAACCTTCTAGTTAGCATTTCATCCATATTTTCATCACATTCGTATTTACATTCTACCCTTAATTACAATCTGTGCATTTAGTTTAATTTCGTCAAAAACTCAATCTCCCTTTACTTTAGTGTCCAATTTAGTTAGAAAGTGTCTTAGTTTGTGTTTCTAAGTGTTTTGATTCAACTTATTACCCAAATTCGTCCAAAATAGTCAAAGTGCTCAAAACTGCCCAGATTGTTGTTTTAAGGCAGTTTTGAGTGTTTTGGGTGCTGTTTGAGTCTTTTGGTTTGTTTTAGTATTTTAAGTGTTTAGTTTTGCATTCTTTGAGTCTAGTTTAGTGTTTTAAACTTTATTTTACGTTTTTGAGTCAGTTTCCAAGTGATTTTGCAATCCCTTCTAATCCCCGGTTAAGAACGATCCCTACTTATACATATACTACAATTGTCAAAAGAGGGTTTTAATTTGTGTGTTAAGTTAATTTTCGCATCAATAAAATCCCACGAATTTGCATCAAATATACTTAGTTACCCCCCCACACTTAAATCAAACATTGTCCTCAATGTTTTAAACATAAATTCACACAAAACACAAGGAAACACACAAACAGCAACTAAACAACAACATGGCAGATTAGAAACAACAACAAAGAGAAGGGTTTGAGGAATGCAAATCTGGAATTTGGGGGATTCCGAGGGCTTCCTTTGTTGAATGGATGGGTTGCCTCCCACATAGAGCTTGCTTTAACGTCGTACAACCGGACGAAGAACACCTGCACTCCAATTTGGAACCCACGGCATGCAAGGGAATCTCTTCCACAACATGCTCCACAAAGTTCTCATAGTAGGGCTTCAATCTATGTCCGTTGACATAATTGAAGCTTCCTATGAATTCCAGCTTGGTCCACATTCAAATTGAATGTTTTGATAGCCCAATGAGCTCTATGTTCTAATTCCACAGGGAGATGACATGGTTTACCATAAACAATACTAAAAGGAGACATACCAATGGGAGTTTTGTATGCGGTTCTATATGCCCAAAGAGCATCATCCAAACGCAAGCTCAAATCTTTTCTATTTGGCCCAACTGTCTTCTCTAAAATCTGTTTGATCTCTCTATTAGACACCTCGGCTTGGCCATTGGTTTGGGGGTGGTAAGGTGTGGAAACCTTATGCGTCACATGGTACTTCTTGAGTAAGGCTTCAATGGTACGATTGCAAAAGTGCGACCCCCCATCACTGATTAGCACCCTAGGCATCCCAAATCTTGAAAAGATATTAGTTTTCACAAAATCTGCCACAACTTTAGAATCATTAGTTCGAGTGGCTTTCGCTTCCACCCACTTTGAAACATAATCAACGGCAAGTAGTATGTAAGTAAAACCAAAAGATGAAGGAAACGGCCCCATGAAATCAATGCCCCACACATCAAAAATTTCAACAACAGCAATGGGTACCTACGGCATTTGATCTCTTTGGCCGATATTACCTGTCCTTTGGCATCGATCACAAGCTAAACAAAAGGTTCTTGCATCTTTAAACAAAGTAGGCCAATAAAAACCACATTCAAGAGCCTTTAAAGCTGTCCTTTGGGTGCCAAAATGACCCCCACAAGCATATGTGTGCCAAAAACTTAAAATTGAATGAAAATCTGATTCATGCACACATCTCCTTATAATCTGATCTGAGCAATGTTTCCACAAGTATGGGTCATCCCAAACATAAAATCTAGCATCCTTTTTAAGCTTATCACGTTGGAATTTGTTTAGGGTGCTAGGAACTTGTCTAGATACCAAATAGTTGACCAAATCGGCATACCAAGGGGTACTTACCTGAATGGACAGAAGTTGCTCATCCGGAAACGTTTCTAAAATGGGGATGGGCTCTTCCTCAGGCACCATTCTACTTAGGTGGTCAGCCACCACGTTTTCACACCCTTTCTTGTCCCTAATTTCAATATCGAACTCTTGAAGTAGGAGCATCCAACGAATGAGTCTTGGTTTGGCCTCCTTTTTGGTGAGAAGATACTTCAAGGCTGCATGGTCAGTGAAAACAATTACTTTAGTGCCAATTAGATATGATCTAAACTTATCTAATGCAAATACAACCGCCAAAAGTTCTTTTTCAGTTGTAGAATAATTCAATTGAGCATCATTTAAAGTGCGTGAAGCATAATAAATAACATGTGGCTGCTTGTTTTTCCTCTGGCCCAAAACAGCTCCAAGTGCATAATCCGATGCATCGCACATCAACTCAAAGGGAATGGACCAATCTGGTGGAGTGATGATTGGTGCCGTGGTCAACAACTCCTTGAGTTGATTGAATGACGCCAAGCATTCCTTGGTGAATTCAAACGCCACTTCTTTTTGTAGGAGACGGCAAAGAGGTTGTGCAACTTTTGAGAAATCTTTGATAAACCTACAATAGAATCCTGCATGGCCAAGAAAAGAACGAACCTCTCTAACCGAAGTTGGAGAGGGTAAGTGACGTACAAGATCTATTTTGGATTTATCAACTTCAATGCCGTTCTCAGAGATGATATGACCTAAAACTATGCCTTGTTTAACCATGAAATGACACTTTTCCCAATTAAGAACAAGGTTAGTTTCAACGCAACGTTTTAGAATCAAACTAAGATTATGCAAGCAACCATCAAAAGAATCACCAAAGACGCTGAAATCATCCATAAACACTTCAATAATATTCTCAACATAATAAGAAAATATGCTCATCATGCATCTTTGGAATGTTGCAGGTGCATTACATAAACCAAAAGGCATGCGACGATATGCAAATGTACCAAAAGGGCATGTGAAAGTTGTTTTTTCTTGGTCCTCGGGTGCTATGACAATTTGATTATAACCAGAGTAACCATCAAGAAAACAATAGAAAGCATAACCTGCTAACCTTTCAAGCATTTGGTCAATGAACCGCAATGGGAAGTGGTCCTTCCTTGTGGTGGCGTTTAGCTTCCTATAGTCGATGCACACCCTCCAACCAGTTTGAATGCGCATAGGAACAAGCTCATTCTCGGCATTTTCCACAACTGTCACACCTGATTTCTTCGGCACACATTGGATAGGTGAAACCCACTTACTATCCGAGATTGGATAGATGACTCCACAATCTAGAAGCTTGATTATCTCCTATTTCACAACTTCCATCATCGGAGGGTTAAGACGGCGTTGAGCCTCTCTAGTTGGTTTGGCCCCCTCCTCAAGAAATATGTGATGCATGCATGTCGTAGGGCTTATACCTTTAATATCGGCCAATGTCCATCCTAGGGCAGATTTGAATTCTTTCAAAACTTGAACTAGTTTTTCCTTTTCTTGTGCCGTGAGGGATGAGGAGATGATGGCAGGTAGGGTCTCATTCTCTCCCAAGAAAATGTACTTCAAATGGCTTGGTAAAGGTTTTAGTTCAAGGTTGGGTTCCTGAATTATGGATGGAAGCAACCTGTTAGTCGAAATAGGAATTGACTCATGATTAGGAGACTTACCATCATGCGTAGGTAACAACTTAAAGGCAGCAACCATCTCACTAAGTTCCTCACTAGGATGCACGGCATGGAATGCTTGAGGTGTGCCGTGGGTTAATCTAGGTGCTACCACCTTGTTGTTGCGTTCCATGCCTCTTGTAATGACTTTTTCAAGCGAATCATCGTTCAAATCTTCAAGATATCCCTACACCAAAGAGTCAATTATATCAATAGAGAAACATGAATGGTCCTCACTAGGGTACTTAATAGAATCAGAAAGATTGAATTTAACAACTTCCCCATCAAATTCCATGGACAAAGTTCCATTAAACACGTCAATCTTGGTCCGGGCCGTTTTCATGAATGGCCTTCCAATGAGGATGGGCAATGAAGTGGCATGATCCGATTCATCCATGTCAAGAACATAGAAATCCGCCGGGAAGATTAAATGGTTAACCTGCACTAAAACATCTTCCAAAACTCCCTTTGGATAGGCATTAGATCTATCGGCCAATTGTATGATTACACCATCATTTTTCAACACTCCTAAATTCATAGATGCATAAATTGAGTATGGCATAACATTTATAGAGGCTCCTAAGTCTAACATGGCAGATTCAAAGCGAACATTACCAATGACACAAGGAATTGTAAAACTACCTGGATCTTTGCATTTTGGTGGTAATTTTCGTTGCAAGATGGCGGAGACATTTTCACCTACCTTGACAACCTCCTTGGTCGAAATCCTCTTCCTAGTGGTGCACAACTCCTTTAAAAACTTGGCATAGCGTGGGACTTGCTTGATTGCATTCAAAAGGGGTATGTTAACTTGAACTTTCCTAAATGTCTCAAGAATGTCATTTTCAGCTTCCTCCTTCTTTGTTTGCATGAACCTACTAGGAAAAGGAACATTCGAAGGAAAAACATTAGTAGGAACTGAATTTGACACATTCTTACCTTTATTGGACAGATTAGAAGGTTTAGGGAAACTAGGAACTTGCGGGAAAGGGAATTCCACCCTTGCCGTGGGTTTGCTTGTTTCCCCCTCTTCAAGGTGCAGTTTTTCATCCTCTTTGTGACCTGTTTTTGATGAAGGACCTGCCCCAACTTCTTTTCCACTTCTTAACAATATGGCTTTTGCACTTTCGAACCCTCCTTTTGGATTTGGAATGGTAGAACTAGGGAGTTGGCCTTGATCTCGAAATTTCCCTACAAAATCTGCAATCTGCCCAATTTGTTTCTCCAATTGATCCACCCTCTTGTCTTGGCTTTGCATGGCTTTAGCTTGATTCTCTTGTCCCTAAGACAAATTAGTTAGTAATTTAAGAAGTGTATCATTGTCTAAGGTGTTACCTGAACTTGTTTGGGCAGATTGTGAAGGTGCTTGTGTGGGTCCGTAGGGCTTGTTGTAGAAACCCGGAGGTTGTTATCTAAATCCTCCTTGTTGTGGTTGTTGTTGGGGCTCCCTCCACTTGAAGTTTGGGTAGTCTCTCCAACCTGGATTATAAGTGTTTGAATATGGATCGTTCCTTGGTTGGTTTTGGCCTGGAAATCCAATTGCATTCGCGCTCTCCCATCCATCATTCTCAATAAGTTGTGGGCACTTCTCAGAAGCATGTCCTTGGATAGAACATACTCTACATACCATTGGTCCTTGCATCCTCATTCCTTCGGCCATCTGAGACACAATGGAAGTAAGATTAGCTAATTGTGATTGAATATCGGATGAAGAGCTTACCTCATTCACTTGTGGCCGTGGGTTATCCCTTTGTCCCATGCCTTCGTATTGTTGTGCATTCAATGCACGGTTTGCAATGAGTGTCTTGGCTGCCATGGGTGTTTTATCTACCAAAGCTCCTCCCGCCGAGGCATCTAGCATTTGACGTTTGATTGGTAGAAGGCCTTCATAGAAATATTGAAGGAGCAACTCTTCCTTCATTTGATGCTGTGGACAAGAAGCAACAAGTGATTTAAAACGTTCATAATAAGTTGGAAAGGATTCACCTTGCTTTTGTTGTATGCCACTTATTTGTTTCCTCAGGAGAATGATTCTTGAAGTGGGAAAAAACTTCTCCAAGAACGCTCGTTTCATACTTTCCCAAGACGTCACTGTCCCCGGTGCTAGCTTATATAACCAATCTTTAGCTTTGTCCATTAGAGAGAATGGAAAAGCCTTCATCTTTAAAATGCTACCATCGACATTGACAGGGGTCATGCTCGAACAAACCACTTCAAATTCCTTCAAGTGCTTGTTAGGGTCTTCCATGGACAGCCCATGGAACTTTGGGATGTGGTGCAACAAGCTAGACTTCAATTTAAACTCCTCGGTCTTGCCTTGAGCTGCCTCGGGATATTGAATACATAAAGGTGCGGCATCGCCCATTCCCGAAGTCGAAAGCTCCTTGATTGTTCGATTTTCGGCTGCCATGATGGGTGCTTCCTCAAAAGTCTCTGCCGTGCCCCTTCCTTCCTCTTCTAAAACTTGTTCTTCAAGGTCAGGTTCAGGGCTAGGTGTGTTAGACTCTTGCTGGTTCTTTTGTCTTCTCAAAGTCCTCTCAAAATCGTCGTCAAAGTCCAAAATATTCTTATCAACAGGTTGGGAACTTCGAGTCATAAACTAGTACCTAGAAACAATGAAACAAACAAATCAGTAACTAAGATAGAAAACAAACGAAAAATAAACAAAAAGAAATAACGAGGGATTAGCAAAGTTGCTAATCCCCGGCAACGGCGCCAAAATTTGATGTGAAAATTACTTAACACGCAAATTAACCCTCTTTTTGACAATTGTAGTAGATATGTAAGTAGGGATCGTTCTTAAACCGGGGATTAGGAGGGATTGCTAAACTCTCTAAAACAGACTCAAAATCATAAAAACAAAGTTTAAACACTCAACTAGACTCAAAGAATGCAATACTAAACTATAAAACACCAAAACGAATCAAAAGACTCAAAACAACAAACTAACACTCAAAACTGCCTTAAAAACACTTTCTGGGCAATTTTGAACACTAGACTCAATTTTGGACGAATTTAAGTTATCACTTGACTTAAAACACTGAAAAACATTAACTAAATTGATTTCTAACTAATCTAACACTTTAAATTAATGGGGGAATTGGTTTTGACGAAAATTAAGTAAATTAAGACAAAGACAAAGAAAACAGATTCTTTAGACTAAATTAGGTGAATTGATGAATGATGGGCTAACTAGAGGGTTCTTCGCCACACATGATACACTTGCATTCAAATTGATTTCCAATTGCTCCTTTCGATAAATCATGAAACTCAATACCCCAAGTTAACCGTGAACAGCACTTTTTTAACTTTCAAGTTTTCCTTAAGTTATTGAATTGGATGGGAATGCGCATACAACAACTCAAAACATTCTCTAAAAGTCCCTTACGTGAAAAGCACAATAAAGGTACAATCAAAGATCATTAAGATTCATGAAAACTATAAGTATTGACGAGGTAATTGTTACTATGAAAAGCATGAAACTTTTGCCAAGAATTCACTTAACGCGATTGTCGATAAACAACCTCCACTACTAGCAAATATAAGGTTATAACTATTAGGTGAAATTCCCTTATATTTTAGCTTCAAATCCCTGCATGAAAAACTAAGTGGCCACCTTAATCAACACACAAGAATGAGTTATCAATCAAACAGTTAAGCAAATTGAATTCACAACTTATGAAATAACAATTGGATGTAATCAATTCATCTTGCAAGCATAATCATGGTATTGAATAGCCCCCTAGCCAAAAGGCTTAGTTCCTCATGTTCGTAAAACAAAGGAAAACAGATTTATACATTGTAAATATAAGAAAGAGAACACCTAAATACTCCAACGATCCAATGTTGAATAGCTAAAATCTTCAAGCAATCTTCTTCCTCTCCTTTGCTACGGCACAAGAAGTTTTGGAGAATTTAGGGGGTGATGGATGATGTAGAAGGATGGATTTAGGTTTGGGATCAATGTAGGGGACGGCAAGGGTTGATTTTGGGCAGAAAATATGGAGAATGGTGAAGTATGGATGTGTTAGAGGGATGGGATGATTTTCTGGCGTGAATGGTGAATGAATGGAGAGTTTTGTGGCTGCAACAAGAATGTTTATTTATAGGATTTCAGGAATTAAAACCCTAGGTTATGTAGGTAAACAGAAATTAAGTCAAAGGCTCTAGAAATAGGAAATCAAATCAGAAATTTAAAGGAAACTTAATTAAAAGTTGCGGCAAGGGTTTGTAAGAAATGAATGCTTTTTATTTCTGAAATTAGGCAAGAATTTTGGTATAGAAAAGGGTATGTGAGTTATGGCTGAGCTTGGTATGAAAAAGGAATGCGTTTAAATGGTTTAAAACAGGAAACAAGGCCCATCCTTGCACGGCAAGGAAGGGGAACACAAAGGGACTCACGGCATGGCTTAAGGTTGCAAGTTTTGTGACCTAGAATAGGTAGGATCCTTAATATTGCTGAAATATGGAGTCATTAAGGCTTTAGGAAAGATTAAACCAAAATAGGAAACCTTGGCTTAACTTTCCTACTTCAAGTAGGAAACCTTCTTTGACTAGGATTCCTCATTTGATTAGGAATCCTCTTGTGATTAGGAATCCTAACTTCATTAGGTCTTCAATTTCGTCCATTCCTTTTGCTCCAAACATAAGCTATCCATTCCAAGCCCAATTTTGCTCCAAAATGCTCCAAAATGCACCTTTTTGCTTCTTTAGCCATATGAACCTAGAAACACACGAAGATGGCATAAAGGACTAAAATAACTAAAGAAACACCACGTAAATGCATGAGAACAAGCCAATTAAGTCGCATAAATATGCTCCTATCACTAATTCACTTAAAAACTGACTCAAAAACGTAAAACAAAGGTCAAAACACTAAACTAGACTCAAAGAATGCAAAACTAAGCACTAGAACACTAAAGCAAACCAAAAGACTCAAAACAGCAACAAAACACTCAAAACTGCCTTAAAAACACAATCTGGGCAGTTTTGAACACCTAACACTAATTTGGACGAAAATAGGTTTGATTTTGACTCAAAAGACTCTAAAACACACTTTTGGACAGATTTGGAACAAGTAAGAAAAGGGGATTTGTTTTTGGACGAATTTAAAAGAAAACAAGTAACTTAAAACTTAAAACAAGTTTTTGGACGAATTCGAATAAAACCAATGGATGATGGACTAGCCAAGGGATACTTCTCCACACATGATACATTCAAACATAAGTTGATTTCCAGTTGCTTTTCGATAAACCATGAACCTCAACACCCCAGATTAACCGTGACATCACTAATTAACCCTCAGATTTCCCTTAAGTTATTGGATTGGATGACATCATACGACAACCCAAAGCATTCTTCAAAAGTCCCCTACATGACATCATAATAGAGATACAATCAAAGATCATTATGTTCAATGGAAATCATAAGTATTGACAAAGCACTTGTAACTATGACATCATGATACGCATGCTAGGAATTTACTTAACATGATTGTGAAAACAACCTTAACTACTTGTGAATATAAGGTTGAAACGATTATGTGAAACTCCCTTATAATCTAGCACCAAATTCAAGCATGCAAATTAAGTAGGCCTCCCTAATCAACATACAAGAATAAGTTATCCATCAAACGGTTAAGTAAATTGCATTCACAATTTATGAAATCGCAACTGAAATTGATCAACTCATATTATAAACGTAATCATGGCTTTAAAGCATCCCTAGGCTAAAACGAGTTTAGCCTCTCATGTTCATAACAAAACAAAGGAAATTAGAATTGAACATTGAAAACAAAAGATAGATTACACCTATAAGCGTTCCAACACTTCAACTTGAATGCTCAAATGTCCAAGGCTTTGTCTTCTTTCTCCTCTTCCTTGCTAGGCCACGACACAAGTTCTAAAGTGGGTTTTATGGATGTATGGTGGTGCGGCAAGGCTTAGTGGTGGTGTGGGGTGGTTTGGATGGAGGTTTGAAAGTCGAAGGATGGTGGAAATTGGGATGGAAGGCTGCGGCAAAGCTTGGATGGCTTTTTGAATGAAGGCAGGTTGTGTGGAAGAGAGATTAGCTTCACAAAGTTGCAACACAAGGGTATATATAGAGAAGAAAAGACCTAACGGCTTTATTACTTAGTTTAGGAAAGGAATTAATTCTAAATCTTTGAAGAATAGGAAACACAAAATCAGAAATTGAAAGGAATAGGAATTGTGACTCACGGCAAAGGTTAGGGAGAAAGGGAATGTCTTTTATTTCTGAATTTAGGCAAGGAATTAGGAATATAAAAGGGTATGTGAGTTATGGCTGAGCTTGGTAGGAAAAGGAAAGTGTTTAAGTGACTCAAAATAGGAAACAAGGCCCTTCCTTGCACGGCAAGGAAGGGAAACACCAAGGGACACACGGCAAGGCTTTAAGGAGAAAGGGAATGTTGTTTTTGTGACCTAGAATAGGTAGGAGCCTTTGATTTTGCTGAAATATGGAGTCTTTAAGGATTAGGAAAGATTAAACCAAAATAGGAAACCTTGGCTTAACTTTCCTACTTCAAGTAGGAAACCTTCTTTGACTAGGATTCCTCATTTGATTAGGAATCCACTTGTGATTAGGAATCCTCTTGTGATTAGGAATCCTAACTTCATTAGGTCTTCAATTTCGTCCATTCCTTTCGTTCCAAACATAAGCTATCCATTCCAAGCCCAATTTTGCTCCAAAATGCACCTTTTTGCTTCCTTAGCCATATGAACCTAAAAACACACGAAAATGGCATAAAGGACTAAAATAACTAAGGAAACACAACGTAAATGCATGAGAACAAGCCAATTAAGTTGCATAAATATGCTCCTATCACTTAATCATAGTCACCATTCACTAGCTCGCATTTAATCAATTAAAATACATTTTGAATGTAGTAACATGCCTTAGAGAATTCGCTCAATTCCTCACTAGTTATGCACTCAATTTTCACTCAGATTTTCTGACTACACACCCTACAATAGTTATATTTGAGAAGATTGATGTAAACATGAAAGACTAGTACTCACATATGATATAACAAAGGAGCAATTTCTGGAGTAATTAAACATGTTTAGATATGATCTCATGAATGGAATGCTACTACTTAGATGCGAGTACCAGTGACACCATATGCTCATACCAAATTCAAACTCCACAAATTGAAATGCACAACACTCAAGATAGAAGTAAAGGGTTGTAATGGGGCTTGGGGTATTGGCTAACAAGGAAAGATAGGGATAAACAACAGTTCTTTAAGCAATAGCAAGCAAAGTAATGAAATTAAGACTTAGAATTCCCTTAGAATGCAGAAATCGACTTTTAGACAAACAGGGAATATTCAAACACTCTTAGGGCCTAATTCATTGTTTTGGACCCTGACTTCAACAAACAATACTTTGGAACTCTTTTCACCTCTTTTCAACTCTTTTTTCACCTTTTTTTTTCTTTCTTTTTTTTTTCACAACTATTTTTTTTTTTTTTTTCTCTAGCCGTGCCTATGGCACATAAACTCACATCCATCATCCTTCCCCCACACTTATTTTCTGCAACACATTGATCAAAAGGAATTCATTTTTAGTCATGCTTACTATGCTTCAAGAACAAGCGTAAGGATGGTCCTACTCTAGGCTAGGTGAGGATAATATGGGTTAACAAAGAACATGGGCTAACACGGCTCAATGGGGTTAAACTTAAACACAAAATGAGTTAAGGGCACACGGCTATTTGGCTTTGATGGTGGTCACTACACAACTTCATCTTGAATATGTGTTATGCAAATCAATGACATGCTTTGAATGAAATGGGCATGAGTTCTAGCATTTGTAAGTGATGAAACGCCTTCTAAGTAGTAACCAAGCAAAGAATAATGAGATCATGCAACGACTTTAGAAAACAATGATGCACAGATTATTACTCTCCAAATAAACGTTTAGGCTCAAGTCTCACAGGGATGTAGCGTTAGTTTGAGTTCATTCCTTCAAGCATGTTACCAAAAACTAATTTTCCTTTGTGATTACATGTGAATTCGTAAACTATAACTAGAACCAAGCATAAACCAAAGAGTATATCAAACGTCCATCCATGTTTGTAACTTTCTTTAACCATCATGCAATTAAAAACCAAATCCTCATCATTGTGTTGGAAGGTAACCTACGACACAAACAAACACACAAAAACAACTCTTTTTGGGTTTTTCAACACAATTTTTCAAACTTTTATGGATTTTTTGGATTTTTAAGTCAACACACACTAAAACACTCTAAGATAGCTTAAAAATGCTTAAAAACAGCAAGGAACAACATTCGAAGTTATGGGTGATAAAATCCCACGAATTTGCATCAACAACACTAGTTACCCCCCCCCCCCACACTTAAATCAAACATTGTCCTCAATGTTTCAAGCCTAAAATCACACCAAACAAAAGTAAACACACAAACAGCAACTAAACATACTAAGCATGGCAGAATGTAAATAACAAAGAGAAGAGGCTAGGAACGCAAATCTGGTTATGGAGTGTAAATGCCATCCTCTCCTTGGTGATTGCATGGGTTGCCTTCCACGAAGCGCTTGCTTTAATGTCTTGAGCCGGACAATGGTATGCTTGATGCGAACTAAGTAAGCACACAAATTAAAACCCTCTTGTGACAATTGTAGTATATAAATAAGTAGGGATCGTTCTTAACCGAGGATTAGGAGGGATTGCAAAATCACTTGGAAACTGACTCAAAAACGTAAAATAAAGTTTGAAACACTAAACTAGACTCAAAGAATGCAAAACTAACAATAAAAACACTCAAATAAATCAAAAGACTCAAAGAATACAAAACACTTATAAACACAAATTAAGACACTTTCTAACTAAATTAGACACTAAGGTAAAGGGGGATTGTGGTTTTGACGAAAATAAATTAAATGCACAGATTGTAAATTTAATGCAGAATGTAAATATGAATGTGATGAAAATATGGATGAATGCTAGCTAGAAGGTTCTTCTCCACACTTGTCACACTTGCATACACTTTGATTTTCAGTTGGTCTTTCGATAAATTATGAAACTCAACACTCCAAATTAATCGTGAATTGCACTAATTAATCCTCAGTTTTTCCACAAGTTATTAAGTTGGATGATTGCATACGACAACCCAAAACATTCCCTACAAGTTCCCTACATGAATTGCATAATAGAGATACAAGCAAGAATCATTAAGTTCTATGAAAAACATAAGCATTGACGAAGCATTTGTTACTATGAATTGCATGAAACTTATGCTAAGAATTCATTCAACGCGATCGTTTTCAAGCGACCTTCACTACTTGTGATTATAAGATTGTAACTATTTGGTGAAACTCCCTCATAATCTAGCATCATATTCATGCAGGAAAACTAAGCGTGCACTCTCAATCAACATACACAAATAAGTTATCAATCAAATAGATGAACGAATTGAATCCACAACTTATGAAATTCCAACCAAAAGTAATCAATTCATATTGCAAGCATAAACATGGTTTCGAATCACCCCCTAGCTAACTAGGGGGATTTAGCCTCTCATGTCCACAAAAAGAGAATTACAAATGAATTTAACATAAAGCACAAAGGATTGATTACACCTAGAACGCCCAACGAATCCACGTGAATTGGTGCGCGTCGAAGCTAATCTTTCCTCTTCTCCTTGCGGCGGCAGAGATGGTGTAGGAAGGTGTGGAATGGTGGCTGCACGGTTTTGGGAGGAAAAATGGGAAGAATCTGTGATGGTGGCTGCACTGTTTTGGGGTGAAAGTGGCGGCTGTTAAGGGAAAAATAGGGTGGATGTGTGTGACGGCTTGGGGAGTGGCAGGGAGAACAAAGTGCGGCTGAGAAGGTGATGCTGGAATGGATGGTGATTGGCGGCAGAGAAGAAAAATGGGTGCAGGTGGCTGAATGTGTTAGGGTGAAAGTGTGTTAGGGTTTGTAGAATGGGAGAATTAGGGACTGCGGGTTGTGAATCAATGGGAGCACGGCTTAGAATCAATGAATATGTGTGAGAATGGCTGAATTAAAAAATATGGAATGAATGGGATATGCGGCTGGATGTTTTTTTGGGTGATCAAATGCACGGCAAAGGTGGGAATTTTTATATGGTTTATTAGGGTTTTTGATAAATGGGGGGGGCCACGGCTGAAATGGAATGGTGGGATTAATGAGAATTAGGATGCATGATTATGGAATGCACGGCTTGGGAATTATAGTCAATGAATGGGGGTCTTGCGGCTGTTTTATGGGATTTTAAGTTTATGGTGGCTGAATGTGTATGCACGGTTTTTGGGGAGTAATAGGAGAGAATGGTGGCTGATTATGGTGTATGAATGAATTAGGGTGAGAGGTGCGGCTAGGGTTATAAAATATGTAGGGTTTCAGAAAATAAAACCTAATTTATGTTGGTTAATTAAAATTAAGTTAAAAGCTTCTAGAACTAGGAAATAAAATCAGAAAATAAAAGGGATGGCTGCAAGGTAATTAGGGTGATTAGGGTTTAGGGTTTAATGCATGGATTTGGGCCTAAAATGCCCCCCCTTGCACGGTAAGGGAAAGGACTTGGGCTAAAGCCCACGGCATTGGGTGTTAAGGGCCCTAGGGCCTTCGTTTTGTGTCCTAAAGCGCCTACAAGGACATCAAAGTGGCTAGAAAATGCGAACGTTTAAGATTAGGAAAGGTTACCAAAACGGGAAACTTAGGGTCAACTTTCCTAAAATAGGAAGCCTTGTTTGAGTAGGATTCTTCGTTTTGGTAAGAATTCATCGTTGGCGTAGGAATTCGTCGTTTCTTCAAGTCTTCAACTCATTCATTCCTCTTTCGCTCCAAAAGACTCCAATTTGCATCTTCTTGCACACTTTGGCCTTATAATCTGAAAATACACAAAAGTGGCCTTAAACACTGAAATAGATAAGTAAACACAACATAAATGCACGAGAACAAGCTAATTAAGTCGCATGAATATGCTCCTATCAAATTCCCCCACACTTAACTTTTGCTAGTCCTCGAGCAAAACAAAACAACTAAAGTAAACAATACGAAACAAAACAAACAAAACATAACCTAAACCTTCCAACGTTTGCCTCAGGGATTTCCAATGAAACATGACATGTCAAAAATCATTACGCACATAACTTTTAGTCTTACTTCCCCTTAAGCACATACTTAATCATAGTCACCATTCACTAGTTCGCATTTAATCAATTAAAACATATTTGGAATGTAGTAACATGCCTTAGAGAATTCCCTCAATTCCTCATTAGTTATGCATTCAATTTTCACTCAGATTTTCTGACTACACACCCTACACTAGTTATATGTGAGCAGATTGATGTAACATGAAAGACTAGTACTCACATATGTTATAACAAAGAAAGCAATTTCTAGAGTAATTAAACGTGTTTGGATATGATCTCATGAATGGAATGCTACTACTTAGATGCGAGAACCAGTGACACCATATGCTCATACCAAATTCAAACTCCACAATTGAAATGCACAACACTCAAGATAGAAGTCAAGGGTTGTAACGGGGCTTGGGGTTTTGGCTAACAAGGGAAGGTAAGGATAAACAAACGTTCTTTAAGCAATAATAAGTAAAGTAATGAAATTAAGACCTAGAATTCCCTTAGTATGCAGAAATCAATTTTTAAACAAATAGGGGAGATTCAAACAACTCTTAGGGCCTAATTCATTGTTTTGGGCCCTTACTTCAACAACCAATACTTTTCAACTATTTTCAACTCTTTTTCCACTTTTTTTCTTTTCTTTTTCTTTCTTTCTTTCTTTTTTTCTCTTTTTTTTTTTTTTTTTTTCTTTTTAACCGTGCCTATGGCACAAAAACTCACATGAATACACTTTCCCCCACACTTATTTTCTGCACACATTAATCAAAGGGAATTCATTCATGCTTACTATGCTTCAAGAACAAGGGTACGGATGGTCCTAATCTAGGCTAGGTGAAGATAATGTGGGTTAACAAAGAAAGTAGGCTACACAAGGCTCAACGGGGTTAAATCCTACAAAACAAATGAAAAGGGAAATATGGCAATTTGGCTATGGTGTTCACTACGCAACTTCATCTTGAATACGTGTTATGCAAATCAATGACATGCTTTGAATGAAATGGGCATGAGTTCTAGCATTTGGAACTAAGTGATGAAACGCCTTCTAAGTAGTAACCAAGCAAAGAATAATGAGATCGTGCAACGACTTAGAAAACAATGATGCAAAGATTATAACTCTCCAAATAACGTTTAGGCTCAAGTCTCACAGGGATGTAGCGTTTGTTTAAGTTCCTTCCTTCAAGCATGTTACAAAAACTGATTTTTATCATTTGTGATTACATGTGAATTCGTAAACTATAACTACAACTAAGCATAAACCAAAGAGTATATCAAACGTCCAACCATGTTTGTAACTTTCTTTAACCGTCATGCAATTAAAAACCAAATCCTCATCATTGTGTTGGAAGGTACCCTACGACACAAACAAACACACAAAAACAACTCTTTTTGGGTTTTTCAAAACACTTTTTTTTTCAAATTTTTATGGTATTTTCGGATTTTTAAGACAACACACTCTAAAACACTCTAAAATAGCTTAAAAACACTTAAAAACAGCAAAGAACAAGTTTAAACATGTTAGGTGGTAATACCCTACGAATTTCATGCACAAAGTCTCAAAACAGAATGTTACCCCCCCCCCACACTTAAACTAAACATTGTCCTCAATGTTTTAAACACAATTAAAAACATTACACAAAACATAAAGTAAGCAACAAAGGAAAGGGTTTAGGGACGCAAATTTGAGTGTGGAGCGATTCCCAAGTTCTTCCTTTGTTGATTGCATGGGTTGCCTCCCAAGTAGCACTTGCTTTAACGTCTTCCAGCCGGACGAAACCTTCTTCACTCCTTACTAGGGCCCACGGCTTCCAAGGGTATGTCATCCACGGCATGCTCCACAAAGGTGTCATAATAGGGCTTCAAACGATGCCCGTTCACCTTGAATTCATGTCCCGTTTTCAAACTTTGGATTTGGACTGCACCATGAACAAAAACATTAGTAATAACAAATGGTCCAATCCACTTAGAACGTAACTTACCAGGAAACAAACGTAAACGGGAATTGAACAATAGCACTTTCTGCCCAATTGAGAATGATTTCCCACGGATCATGTTGTCATGGAAAGCTTTGGTCTTTTGCTTGTAAATGCTTGCATTATCATACGCCTCGTGCCTTATCTCATCAAGCTCATTTAATTGCCATCTCCTTTGACTTCCTGCTTCATCGAGGTTCATGTTAAACTTCTTGATGGCCCAAAGTGCTTTGTGCTCCAATTCAACGGGAAGATGGCACGCCTTGCCATAGATAAGTCGAAAGGGTGACATCCCAATGGGAGTTTTGTACGCCGTACGATACGCCCAAAGTGCATCATCTAACCGTAAGCTCCAATCCTTCCTTGTTGGCCCAACAGTCTTCTCAAGTATTTGCTTGATCTCTCGGTTGGAAACCTCGGCTTGGCCATTCGTTTGAGGATGGTAAGGTGTAGAAACCTTATGGGTGACATGGTATTTCCTTAATAACGCTTCAATGGTCCGATTGCAAAAGTGTGACCCTCCATCACTAATGATCACTCGTGGCATTCCAAACCTTACAAAAATGTTAGTTCTAATAAACTCTGCAACCACTTTAGAATCATTAGTCCGGGTGGCCTTGGCTTCCACCCATTTTGACACATAATCAACCGCAAGCAAAATATACATGAAACCATACGATGAAGGGAAGGGACCCATAAAATCAATACCCCAGACATCAAAAATTTCAACATTTAGGATAGAAACCTGCGGCATTTGGTCCTTTGCACTAATGCCACCCATTCTTTGGCATTTATCACATGTTAAGCAAAACGTTCTAGCATCCTTAAAAATACTAGGCCAATAAAATCCACATTGTAACACTTTGAGGGCCGTGCGTTGTGTGCCAAAGTGCCCTCCACATGCATATGTATGACAAAAACTCAAGATTGAATGACATTCAGAATCATGCACACAACGACGTATAATCTGATCGGGACAAAATTTCCATAAGTATGGATCATCCCACACATAAAACCGTGCATCATGCCTAAGTTTGTCACGTTGGTGCCTATTGAACTCACTTGGAATACGTTTTGACACCAAAAAATTAACTATATCGGCATACCAAGGTGTACTAACCTTTATGGACAGCAATTGTTCATCGGGAAATGTCTCTGCAATGGGTAGGGACTCCTCATTATGCACCATTCGGCTTAGGTGGTCAGCCACCACATTCTCCACGCCCTTCTTATCCCGAATCTCAATGTCAAACTCTTGTAAGAGCAAAAGCCATCGAATTAGTCTAGGCTTGGCCTCCTTCTTCGTGAGCAAATACTTGAGAGCTGCATGATCAGTAAAAATAATAACTTTAGTCCCAAGTAAGTATGACCGAAACTTATCTAATGCAAATACCACAGCAAGTAATTCTTTTTCAGTGGTTGAGTAATTTAATTGAGCATCATTTAATGTTCTAGATGCATAATAAATAACATGAGGTTGTTTGTCCTTTCGCTGCCCCAAAACAGCACCAATTGCATAGTCCGAAGCATCGCACATCAACTCGAATGGAAGGCTCCAATCTGGAGGTGTGATAATGGGAGCCGAAGTGAGAGCCTCCTTGAGGTGCTTGAATGCCGTGGAGCATGCATCATCAAACTCAAACGCCACCTCCTTTTGCAGCAGTCGGTAGAGTGGCTGTGCAATCTTTGAGAAATCCTTAATGAACCGCCTATAAAAACCTGCATGACCAAGAAACGAACGAACCTCTCTAACCGAAGTTGGAGCGAGTAAGTGACGAACAAGGTCTACCTTAGATTTATCTACTTCAATGCCTTTTTCAGAAATAATATGTCCTAAAACAATACCTTGTTTAACCATGAAGTGACATTTTTCCCAATTAAGCACAAGATTTGTTTCAACACAACGGTTCAAAATCAAACTAAGATTACTCAAACAACCATCAAATGAATTACCAAACACACTGAAATCATCCATAAAAACCTCAATGATTTTCTCGACATAATCAGAAAATATGCTCATCATGCATCTTTGAAATGTAGCAGGTGCATTACATAAACCAAATGGCATGCGACGATAAGCAAATGTACCAAAGGGGCATGTAAAAGTAGTCTTTTCTTGATCATCCGGGGCAATAACAATTTGATTATAACCAGAATATCCATCAAGAAAACAATAAAATGAATGACCCGCTAACCTTTCCAACATTTGATCTAGGAACGGCAATGGGAAGTGGTCCTTCCTCGTGGTAGCATTTATCTTCCTATAATCAGTGCATACGCGTGATAGGAGCATATTCATGCGACTTAATTAGCTTGTTCTCGTGCATTTATGTTGTGTTTACTTATCTATTTCAGTGTTTAAGGCCACTTTTGTGTATTTTCAGATTATAAGGCCAAAGTGTGCAAGAAGATGCAAAGTGGAGCTTTTTGGAGCGAAAGAGGAATGAATAAGTTGAAGCCGCACCCTAATTCAAATTGATGCACTTTAATTCATATTTTTTTTCAGCCACCATATATCCCATATTCATTCCATCCGTGGCCTTCCATTGAATTATCACCCTAATCATCCACTATCCCATTTACACCCTAAACCGTGCATTCCATAAGCCTAAACAATTCCATCCATCATTCACTTCCCATTATTTATGCTAATTCCATGCCATTACCATCTTTCATTCATAAATTATTAAGCCACCATATCTCATTTTCCATTGTAATACACAAACACTTCTCCTTCTCCATCTTCTCCATTTCCACTCCATTCCACACTTCCATCCCCCCAACCAACCTATCCTTAAACCTTGTGCTACAACAACGAGGAAGAGAAGAGTGCCTAAACGTTCATACAATTCAAGTTTTGAGTTGTTGGAATGTTTAGGTTTTTCTTTGATTTCAAAGTTTCATTTTAATTCTCTTTGTTTTGTACGTATAAGGAATGGAAGAGAAGGGTGCTTAAACGTTCATACAATTCAAGTTTTGAGTTGTTGGAATGTTTAGGTGTTTCTTTGATTTCAAAGTTATGAGGAACTAAACCCCCTTTAGCTAGGGGGTGATTCGAAACTATGTTTATGTTTGTAATATGATTTGATTACTTTTAATTACGTTTCATAAGTTGTGAATTCAATTTGTTTAACTGTTTAATTGATAACCTATTTATGTATGTTTATTAAGAATGAACGCTTAATTTTCATGCATGAATTTGACGCTAGAATATAAGTGAGTTTCACGTAATAGTTATGAACTTATATTCACAAGTAGTGGAGGTTGCTTATAAACAATCGTGTTAAACATATTCTTGGCATAAGTTTCATGCAATCATAGTAACGAATGCCTCGTCAACACTTATAGTTTTCATGATGCTTAATGATTCTTGCTTGTATCTCTATTATGCAATTCATGTAGGGAACTTGTGAGGAATGCTTTGGATTGTCGTATGCAATCATCCAATTCATTAATTTAAGGAAAACTTGACGGTTAATTTAAGCGGACCTAATTAACCCGGGGCGTTGAGAATTCATGGTTTATTGAAAAGCAATTAGACATCGTTTTGTATGCAAGTATAACATATGTGGAGATGAACCCCTTAGCTAGCTTCCTATCCATTCATTTTCGTCAAATCCATATTTACAATTTGTTTTATTTCCAAGTTTCCATTTTTAGTTTAAAGTCGTCCAAATCCAATCCCCCTTTACTTTATTGTTCAATTTAGTTAGAAATCAATTTAGTTTGTGTTTTTAAAGCATTTTGAGTCTTTTGGTTTGTCTTAGTGTTTTAACGTTTAGTTTCACATTCTTTGAGTCTAGTTTAGTGTTTTATCTTGTTTTTACGTTTTTGAGTTAGTTTCCAAGGTTTTAGCAATCCCTCCTAATCCCCGGTCCAGAACGATCCCTACTTATACTTATACTACAATTGACAAAAAGAGGGTTTAATTTGTGTGCGTATAAATCTCGCATCAACGCGCCAACCAGTTTGGATTCGAGTGGGCACTAGCTCATTCTCCGCGTTCTCCACAACCGTCACTCCAGATTTCTTCGGCACGCATTGGATAGGCGAAACCCACTTACTATCCGAGATAGGATAGATAACTCCACAATCTAACAGCTTGATTATCTCCTTCTTCACAACTTCCATCATCGGAGGGTTAAGACGGCGTTGAGCCTCTCTAGTTGGTTTGGCCCCCTCCTCAAGAAATATGTGATGCATACATGTAGCGGGACTAATACCTTTGATATCGGCCAACGTCCAACCCAGAGCAGATTTGAACTCCTTCAAAACACGCACTAGTTTCTCCTCTTCTTGTGCCGTGAGTGATGAAGAAATGATGGCCGGTAATGTCTCCTCTTCCCCCAAGAAAATGTACTTCAAATGGCTTGGCAAAGGCTTGAGTTCAAGGATAGGTGCCTGAATTATAGATGGAAGCAATTTGTTAGTCGAAATGGGAATGGACTCACGGTTAGTATACTTACCATCAAGCTTAGGTGAAGACTCAAGGGCAGCCACAACTTCAAGTAATTCCTCACTATGGGGCACGGCATGGAGTAGAGAGTGTGTGCCGTGGGCATGCTTGCAATCTGTCCCCTTTGTTTTAAGTTCCATGCCTCGTGTAATGACTTTTTCAAGCGCATCGTCATTCAAATCGTCGAGATATCCCTGCGCCAAAGAGTCAACTATATCAATAGAAAAGCATGAATGGTCCTCACTAGGGTATTTAATGGAATCAGAAAGATTAAAATTAACAACTTCCCCATCGAATTCCATGGACAAAGTTCCACTATACACGTCAATCTTCGTCCGGGCCGTCTTCATGAATGGCCTTCCAAGTAAAATGGGCAGCGAAGGAGCATGGTCCGATTCATCCATTTCAAGGACATAGAAATCCGCCGGGGAGACCAAATGATTAACCTGTACAAGAACATCTTCCAAAACTCCCTTTGGATAGGCGTTAGATCTATCGGCCAATTGTATTATTACCCCATCATTTTTCAATGCTCCTAAGTTCATAGATGCATAAATGGAATATGGCATAACATTTATAGAAGCACCTAAATCAAGCATGGCAGATTCAAATCTAGTATTCCCAATGACACAAGGAATGGTAAAACTACCTGGATCCTTGCATTTGGGCGGTAGTTTGCGTTGCAAGATGGCGGACACATTCTCACCTACCTTTACCACTTCCTTGGTCGACATCCTCTTCCTAGTGTTGCAAAGCTCCTTTAAGAACTTGGCATACCTCGGGACTTGCTTTATTGCATCCAACAGGGGTATGTTCACTTGAACTTTACGAAACGTCTCAAGGATGTCCTTTTCAGCTTCTTCTTTCTTCGTTTGCCTGAACCTACTAGGAAAAGGAACATTCGAAAGGAAAACATTAGTAGGAACTGAATTTAACACATTTTTACCTTTATTGGCCGAATTGGGCAGATTTGGGACCATAGGGACTTGCGGCAATGATGGGATCACCTTTGCCGTGGGCAACCTTGTTTCTTCCTCTTCGATTCTTCGTTTTTCATCCTCTTCGAGGCTTGATGGTGATGGTGTAGGACATGCCCCGACTTCTTTTCCACTTCTCAATTGTATGGCCTTTGCGCTTTCGAAGCCTCCCTTCGGATTTGGAATGGTGGAACTAGGGAGTTGTCCGGGATCTCGAAACTTACCTACAAACTCGGCAATCTGCCCAATTTGTTTCTCAAGTTGATCCACCCTCTTATCTTGATTTTGCATAGCCTTCGCTTGATCTTCCTGCCTATTAGACAACTTAGTTAGTATCTTAAGAAGTGCATCATTGTCAAGAGACGTACCTGAGGCACTTGGGCCGGATTGCGCTTGATTTTGGGGTGGGCCGTAGGGTTTGGGAAAGAACCCCGGGGGTTGTTGCCTAAAGCCTCCTTGGTTCTGAGGTTGCTGGGAATCCCTCCACTTGAAATTTGGGTGGTCTCGCCACCCCGGATTATACGTGTTGGAGTACGGATCATGTCTTGACTGATTTTGGCTTTGAAAACCAATGGCATTCGCACTCTCCCATCCGCCATTCTCGATGAGTTGAGGACACTTTTCAGAGGCATGTTACCAAAAACTAATTTTCCTTTGTGATTACATGTGAATTCGTAAACTATAACTACAACCAAGCATAAACCAAAGAGTATATCAAACGTCCATCCATGTTTGTAACTTTCTTTAACCATCATGCAATTAAAAACCAAATCCTCATCATTGTGTTGGAAGGTAACCTACGACACAAACAAACACACAAAAACAACTCTTTTTGGGTTTTTCAACACAATTTTTCAAACTTTTATGGGTTTTTTGGATTTTTAAGTCAACACACACTAAAACACTCTAAGATAGCTTAAAAATGCTTAAAAATAGCAAGGAACAACATTCGAAGTTATGGGTGATAAAATCCCACGAATTTGCATCAACAACACTAGTTACCCCCCCCCCCCCCCCACACTTAAATCAAACATTGTCCTCAATGTTTCAAGCCTAAAATCACACCAAACAAAAGTAAACACACAAACAGCAACTAAACATACTAAGCATGGCAGAATGTAAATAACAAAGAGAAGAGGCTAGGAACGCAAATCTGGTTATGGAGTGTAAATGCCATCCTCTCCTTGGTGATTGCAAGGGTTGCCTTCCACGAAGCGCTTGCTTTAATGTCTTGAGCCGGACAATGGTATGCTTGATGCGAACTAACTAAGCACACAAATTAAAACCCTCTTGTGACAATTGTAGTATATAAATAAGTAGGGATCGTTCTTAACCGGGGATTAGGAGGGATTGCAAAATCACTTGGAAACTGACTCAAAAATGTAAAATAAAGTTTGAAACACTAAACTAGACTCAAAGAATGCAAAACTAACAATAAAAACACTCAAATAAATCAAAAGACTCAAAGAATACAAAACACTTATAAACACAAATTAAGACACTTTCTAACTAAATTAGACACTAAGGTAAAGGGGGATTGTGGTTTTGACGAAAATAAATTAAATGCACAAATTGTAAATTTAATGCAGAATGTAAATATGAATGTGATGAAAATATGGATGAATGCTAGCTAGAAGGTTCTTCTCCACACATGTCACACTTGCATACACTTTGATTTTCAGTTGGTCTTTCGATAAATTATGAAACTCAACACTCCAAATTAACCGTGAATTGCACTAATTAATCCTCAGTTTTTCCACAAGTTATTAAGTTGGATGATTGCATACGACAACCCAAAACATTCCCTACAAGTTCCCTACATGAATTGCATAATAGAGATACAAGCAAGAATCATTAAGTTCTATGAAAAACATAAGCATTGACGAAGCATTTGTTACTATGAATTGCATGAAACTTATGCTAAGAATTCATTCAACGCGATCGTTTTCAAGCGACCTTCACTACTTGTGATTATAAGATTGTAACTATTAGGTGAAACTCCCTCATAATCTAGCATCATATTCATGCAGGAAAACTAAGCGTGCACTCTCAATCAACATACACAAATAAGTTATCAATCAAATAGATGAACGAATTGAATCCACAACTTATGAAATTCCAACCAAAAGTAATCAATTCATATTGCAAGCATAAACATGGTTTCGAATCACCCCCTAGCTAACTAGGGGGATTTAGCCTCTCATGTCCACAAAAAGAGAATTACAAATGAATTTAACATAAAGCACAAAGGATTGATTACACCTAGAACGCCCAACGAATCCACGTGAATTGGTGCGCGTCGAAGCTAATCTTTCCTTTTTTCCTTGCTGCGGCAGAGATGGTGTAGGAAGGTGTGGAATGGTGGCTGCACGGTTTTGGGAGGAAAAATGGGAAGAATCTGTGATGGTGGCTGCACTGTTTTGGGGTGAAAGTGGCGGCTGTTAAGGGAAAAATAGGGTGGATGTGTGTGACGGCTTGGGGAGTGGCAGGGAGAACAAAGTGCGGCTGAGAAGGTGATGCTGGAATGGATGGTGATTGGCGGCAGAGAAGAAAAATGGGTGCAGGTGGCTGAATGTGTTAGGGTGAAAGTGTGTTAGGGTTTGTAGAATGGGAGAATTAGGGACTGCGGGTTGTGAATCAATGGGAGCACGGCTTAGAATCAATGAATATGTGTGAGAATGGCTGAATTAAAAAATATGGAATGAATGGGATATGCGGCTGGATGTTTTTTTGGGTGATCAAATGCACGGCAAAGGTGGGAATTTTTATATGGTTTATTAGGGTTTTTGATAAATGGGGGGGGCCACGGCTGAAATGGAATGGTGGGATTAATGAGAATTAGGATGCATGATTATGGAATGCACGGCTTGGGAATTATAGTCAATGAATGGGGGTCTTGCGGCTGTTTTATGGGATTTTAAGTTTATGGTGGCTGAATGTGTATGCACAGTTTTTGGGGAGTAATAGGAGAGAATGGTGGCTGATTATGGTGTATGAATGAATTAGGGTGAGAGGTGCGGCTAGGGTTATAAAATATGTAGGGTTTCAGAAAATAAAACCTAATTTATGTTGGTTAATTAAAATTAAGTTAAAAGCTTCTAGAACTAGGAAATAAAATCAGAAAATAAAAGGGATGGCTGCAAGGTAATTAGGGTGATTAGGGTTTAGGGTTTAATGCATGGATTTGGGCCTAAAATGCCCCCCTTGCACGGCAAGGGAAAGGACTTGGGCTAAAGCCCACGGCATTGGGTGTTAAGGGCCCTAGGGCCTTCGTTTTGTGTCCTAAAGCGCCTACAAGGACATCAAAGTGGCTAGAAAATGCGAACGTTTAAGATTAGGAAAGGTTACCAAAACGGGAAACTTAGGGTCAACTTTCCTAAAATAGGAAGCCTTGTTTGAGTAGGATTCTTCGTTTTGGTAAGAATTCATCGTTGGCGTAGGAATTCGTCGTTTCTTCAAGTCTTCAACTCATTCATTCCTCTTTCGCTCCAAAAGACTCCAATTTGCATCTTCTTGCACACTTTGGCCTTATAATCTGAAAATACACAAAAGTGGCCTTAAACACTGAAATAGATAAGTAAACATAACATAAATGCACGAGAACAAGCTAATTAAGTCGCATGAATATGCTCCTATCAATGCTTATTCCCCATTGGAGCCCACGGCATGCAATGGGATCTCCTCCACAACATGCCCTTCAACACTTCCATAATATGGCTCAATGAATGGGAGGGGATAGTGATCCTCCCTGATGGTGGTGTTTTGGTTCCGAAAGTCCATGTGAATGCTCCCACCACCTTGAAATCAGTTGGGCACCTGCACCACAGAGGGTAACAACCTATTGGTTGAAATGGGAATGGAAATTGGGATTGACGACTTACAAACATATTGTGGTGAAGGCTCAAAATCGGCAACCCTAGCAACAATGTCACCATGGCTACTTTCGGCCATATTGGGTGGTTGTAGGGGAATCACTCCAAGTTCCTCTCCAATGGTGGTTCTTGATACATCCTTCTTGATAAGTGTGGATCCTTTCGGCCCTATATCCTTATGCACATCAATCTTTGTTGGGGCAGTTTTCATGAACGGTCTTCCAAGTAGGAGTGGCAAGGGTGGAGAATGAACCAAGTCGTCCATTTCAAGCACATAAAAATCCACCCGGAATATCAAGTTATTCACCTGCACTAAAACATCTTCCAAAACTCCCTTGGGATAGGCATTAGATCGATCGGCCAATTGAATAATCACGCCATCATTTTCCAATTCACCCAGGTTCATGGATGCATAAATAGAGTATGGCATGACATTAATTGAAGCTCCTAAGTCTAACATAGCATGTTCAAACTTAGTTTGGCCAATAATGCAAGGAATTGTAAAGCTACCTGGATCTTTGCACTTTGGTGGTAACTTTCTTTGTAAAATAGCGGAAACGTTTTCACTTACCCTCACTACCTCTTTATGTGAAGCCCTCTTCCTTCTAGTGCATAATTCCTTCAAGAACTTGGCGTATTTGGGCACTTGCTTTATGGCATCCAAGAGGGGTATGTTAACTTGAACTTTCCTAAATGTCTCAAGGATGTCCTTCTCGGCTTCTTCTTTCTTTGTTTGCATGAACCTACTAGGAAAAGGCACATTCGAAGGAAAAACAATTGTAGGAACCGAATTTGACACATTCTTACCCTTTTTGGACAAATTGGACAAGTTGGGATCTTTAGAAGCTTACGGCAAAGGTATGTCCACCTTTGCCGTGGGTTGGCTTGCTTCCTCCTCTTCAATTCTCAGTTTTTCATCCTCTTCGGGGCTTGATGGTAATGGTTTGGATGTAATGCCAACTTCTTTTCCACTTCTCAAGGTGATTGCGTTGGCCATTTCGAACCCTCCCTTTGGGTTTGGAATGGTTGAGCTTGGGAGCTTGCCTTGGTCTCGGAATTGCCCTACAAACTCCGCAATCTGCCCAATTTGCTTCTCCAATTGATCCACCCTCTTGTCCTGGTTTTGCATGGCTTTGGCTTGATTATCTTGCCCCTGGGACAAATTAGTTAGTAACTTAAGAAGTGTATCATTGTCTAGGGATGTACCTGATGCATTTAGGGCAGATTGTTGTGGAGCATGTGTGGGTGCGTATGGCTTAGTGAAGAACCCCGGGGGTTGTTGTCTAAAGCCTCCTTGTTGTGGTGGTTGTTGGGGCTCCCTCCACTTGAAGTTTGGGTGATCTCTCCAACCTGGATTATATGTGTTCGAATATGGATCATTCCTTGGTTGGTTTTGGCCTTGAAATCCAATTGCATTTGCGCTTTCCCATCCACCATTTTCAATTAGTTGTGGGCACTTCTCAGAAGCATGTCGTTGGATAGAACACACTCCGCATACAATTGGTCCTTGCATCCTCATTCCTTCTAGTGCGAGAATTATACGCACACAAATTAAACCCTCTTTTTATCAATTGTAGTATAAGTATAAGTAGGGATCGTTCTTAACCGGGGATTAGGAGGGATTGCAAAATCACTTGGAAACTGACTCAAAAACGTAAAATAAAGTTTAAAACACTAAACTAGACTCAAAGAATGCAAAACTAAACATTTAAAACACTAAAACAAACCAAAGGACTCAAAACAGCCCCAAAACACTCAAAACTGCCTTAAAAACACAATCTGGGCAGTTTTGAGCACTTTGGTGAATTTGGACGAATGTGTGTAATAAATTGAATCAAAACACTTATAAACACAAACTAAGACACTTTCTAACTAAATTGGACACTAAAGTAAAGGGGGATGGAGGTTTTGACGAAATTAAACTAAATGCACAGATTGTAATAAAGGGCAGATTCTAAATATGAATTTGATGGAATTGAATGGATGGGAAGCTAGCTAAGGGGTTCATCTCCACACATGTTATACTTTGAACACAAAACGATTTCTAATTGCTTTTCAATAAACCATGAATTCTCAACGCCCCAGATTAACCGTGAATTGCACTAATTAACCCTCAAATTTTCCTAACGTTATTGAATTGGATGATTGCATACGACAACCCAAAACATTCCCCACAAGTCCCCTACATGATTGCATAATAGAGATACAAGCAAGAATCATTAAGTTCTATGGAAACCATAAGCATTGACGAAGCACTTGTTACTATGATTGCATGAAACTTATGCCAAGAATTTACTTAACGCGATTGAGATCATCAACCTTTACTACTTGTGAATATAATTCCATAACGATTAGGTGAAATTTCCTTATATCCTAGCATCCAATTTATGCATGATAATTAAGTGTGCACTCTCAACCAACATACACAAATCAATGTAACTCACATAGATAAGTAAATTGAATTCACGACTTATGAAACGCAATTAGAAGTAATCAAATCATATCGCAAGCATAAACATGTATTTCGAATCCCCCCCTAGCCAAGGGGGGGTTTAGTTCCTCATACGTACAAGACAAAGATAAGTAAATTTAATCATTGAATATCAAGGAGAGAAAACACCTAAAAATTCCAACAACTCAAACTTGAATTGTATGAACGTTTAGGCACTCTTCTCCTCCTCTTTGTTGCAACACAAGGTCTAAGGATAGTGTTTTGGAGGTATGGGGGGTGCTGGAAAATGGAAGGGGAAGTGCACGGCTTTGAAGGGGAAGGCTGGAATGGATGTGTTTGCACGGCAAAGGGAACTTATGGACGAATTTGTGTATGAATCAATGGTTCTTTTGTGGCTGCAATGGATGTTTATTTATAGGTGGATGAATGATTAAAGAGGGAATATGACAGCTAGGTTGGTTGGTGGCTGCCATCATGAAGAGTGCATGGATGTGGCTGAATGGGTTAAAGAGGGAATGATGATGGGAGAGCATGTGGGTGATAGCTAGGTTGGTTGGTGGCTGCAATGGAGGTGTGGAATGATGATGGGAGAGCATGTGAGTGAATTATGAAGAGTGAATGCATGTAGGGTGCGGCTATGGTGGGAAATATTGGGCAGAAAATATCCTAAGGCTTTATTACTTAGTTTAGGAAAGGATGTAACTCCAAATCCTCCTTTAGGTCTTCAATTTCGTCCATTCCTTTTGCTCCAAGCATATGCTATCCATTCCAAGCCCAATTTTTCTCCAAAATGCATCCTTTTGCATACTTTGCCCTTAAATCCTGAAAATACATAAAACTAGCTTAAAAGACTACTTTACTAAGGAAAAACACTTTAAATGCACAAGACAAGCTAAACTAAGGTGCATAAATATGCTCCTATCAAGCAACCAACTCAATGCATTCCTCACTAAAGCATGTGTGTCGTGGGTTAGCAACAGTCCCCCTCCCTTGGTTTTGAGTTCCATGCTCCTTGTATTGACATTTTCAAGTGCATCGATGTTCAATTCTTCAAAGTATCCCTGCGCCAAAGAGTCAACTATATCAATGGAGAAACATGAATGATCCTCACTAGGATACTTAAAAGAATCAGAGAGACTAAAATTAACAACTTCCCCATCAAATTCCATGGACAAAGTTCCATTAAACACATCAATCTTTTTCCGAGCCGTCTTCATGAATGGTCGGCCAAGGAGGATTGGCAACGAAGGGGCATGGTCAGATTCATCCATCTTGAGCACATAGAAATCCGCCGGAAAGATTAAATGATTAACCTGCACTAACACATCTTCCAAAACTCCCTTTGGATAGGCATTAGATCTATCGGCCAATTGTATGATTACACCATCATTTTTCAATACTCCTAGGTTCATAGATGCATAAATTGAATATGGCATGACATTTATAGAGGCACCTAGGTCTAGCATGGCAGATTCAAAACAAGTGTTACCTATGACACAAGGAATGGTAAAACTACCTGGATCTTTGCATTTGTGGGGTAGTTTACGTTGCAAGATGGTGGAGACATTTTCACCTACCTTTACCACCTCCTTGGTCGACATCCTCTTCCTAGTGGTGCAAAGCTCCTTTAAAAACTTGGCGTATCTCGGGACTTGCTTGATTGCATCCAAGAGGGGTATGTTAACTTGAACTTTCCTAAATGTCTCAAGGATGTCCTTCTCGGGTTCTTCTTTCTTTTTTTGCATGAACCTACTAGGAAAAGGCACATTCGAAGGAAAAACATTAGTAGGAACCGAATTTGACACATTCTTACCCTTTTTGGACAAATTGGACAAGTTGGGATCTTTAGAAGCTTGCGGCAAAGGTGTGTCCACCTTTGCCGTGGGTTGGCTTGCTTCCTCCTCTTCAATTCTCAGTTTTTCATCCTCTTCGGGGCTTGATGGTGATGGTGTAGGACCTGCCCCAACTTCTTTTCCACTTCTCAAGAGTATGGCCTTTGCACTTTCGAAGCCTCCCTTTGGGTTTGGAATGGTAGAACTAGGAAGTTGGCCTTGGTCACGAAACTTCCCTACAAAATCTGCCATCTGCCCAATTTGTTTCTCCAATTGGTGCACCCTCTTGTCTTGGTTTTGCATGGCTTTGGCTTGATTCTCTTGCCCCTGGGACAAATTAGTTAGTAACTTAAGAAGTGTATCATTGTCTAGGGATGCACCTGAAGCATTTGGGGCAGATTGTTGTGGAGCGTGTGTGGGTGCGTATGGCTTAGTGAAGAACCTCGGGGGTTGTTGTCTAAGGTCTCCTTGTTGTGGTGGTTGTTGGGGCTCCCTCCACTTGAAGTTTGGGTGGTCTCTCCAACCGGGATTATATGTGTTCGAATATGGATCGTTCCTTGGTTGGTTTTGGCCTTGAAATCTAATTGCATTTGCGCTTTCCCATCCACCATTTTCGATTAGTTGTGGGCACTTCTCAGAAGCATGTCCTTGGATAGAACACACTCTGCATACAATTGGTCCTTGCATCCTCATTCCTTCGACCATCTGAGACACAATGGAAGTAAGATTAGCTAATTGTGAATGAATGTCGGGTGTGGAACTTACCTCATGAACTTGCTGCCGTGGGGGTCCTCTTTGGCCTACTCCTTCGTATTGTTAAGCTTTCAACGCTCGATTAGCAATTAAGACCTTGGCAGCCATGGGCGTCTTGTCCACCAATGCTCCACCTGCCGAGGCATCGAGCATTTGACGTTCAATTGGTAGGAGCCCCTTGTAAAAGTATTGTAGAAGTAACTCCTCCTTCAACTGATGCTGTGGACAAGAAGCAACAAGTGATTTAAAACGTTCATAATATGTAGGAAAAGACTCAACTTCATCTTGCTGAATTCCACTTATCCTTTTACGTAGAAGGATGATTCGAGAAGTTGGCTAAAACTTCTCCAGAAATGCCCTCTTCATACTCTCCCATGATGTGACGGTTCCGGGAGCTAATTCATACAACCAATCTTTGGCTTTGTCCATTAAAGAGAATGGAAAAGCCTTCATCTTCAAAATACTTTCATCGACGTTGACAGGCGTCATGCTTGAACACACCACTTCGAATTCTTTCAGATGCTTTTTCGGATCCTCCATGGACAACCCATGGTATTTCGGAATATGGTGGAGCAAACTTGATTTCAACTCGAACTCTTCGGTCTTACCTTCAGCAGGTGCGGGATATTGGATACACAAAGGTGCGGCATTATCCAATCCCGAAGCAGAAAGCTCCTTGAGTGTCCTGTTGTCCACGGCCATGCCTTGTGTTTCTTCAAAAATCCTTGTCGTGGCCCCTTCTTCCTCTTCTAGGACTTGTTCTTCAAGGTTAGGTTCCGGGCTTGGTGGATTTGATTCGTGTTGCTTCCTCTTTCGTCTCAAAGTCCTCTCAAAATCGCTGTCAAAGTCCAAGATATGCTCACGAATCGGTTGAGAACTCCGAGTCATACACTAGTACCTAAAACAAGAAAAACAAAGCAAGGTCAGAAACTTCAACAAAATAAACAAACAGAAAGTAACAATCCAAGGGATTAGCAAAGTTGCTAATCCCCGGCAACGGCGCCAACAATTTGATGTGAAATATATAAGCACACAAATTAAAACCCTCTTTTGACAATTGTAGTATATGTATAAGTAGGGATCGTTCTAAACTGGGGATTAGGAGGGATTGCTAAATCACTTGAAAACTGACTCAAAAACGTAAAACAAAGGTTAAAAACACTAAACTAGACTCAAAGAATGCAAAACTAACCACTAAAACACTAAAACAAACCAAAAGACTCAAAACAGCAACAAAACACTCAAAACTGCCTTAAAAACACAATCTGGGCAGTTTTGAACACCTAACCTAATTTGGACGAATTTGGGTTACAACTTGAATCAAAACACTTAGAAACACAAATTAAGACACTTTCTAACTAAATTGAACACAAAAGTAAAGGGGGATTTAGTTTTTGACGAAATTAAAACAAATAGCACAGATTGTAATTAAAACAGATTGTAAAACGAATTTGATGAAAATATGGATGGAATGCTAGCTAGAAGGTTCTTCTCCACACATGTCACACTTGCAAACAAGATGATTTTCAGTTGGTCTTTCGATCAATCATGAAACTCAACACCCCAGGTTAATTAGGTTCGCTTAAATTAACCTTCAAGTTCTCCTTAAGTTAATGAATTGGATGGGAAAGCGCATACAACAATTCAAAACATTCTCCAAAAGTCCTTTACGTGAAAAGCACAATAAAGATACAATCAAATATCATTAAGCAACATGAAAACTATAAGTGTTGACGAGGCATTCGTTACTATGATGAGCATGAAACTAGTGCCAAGAATTCATTTAACGCGATTGTTTATAAGCAACCTCCACTACTTGTGAATATAAGTTTGTAACTATTAGGTGAAACTCCCTCATATTCTAGCATCATATTCATGCATGAAGACTAAGCGTGCACTCTCAATAAACAAACATAAATACGTTATCAATCAAGTAGTTAAACAAATTGAATCCACAACTCATGAAATTACAACTGAAGGTAATCAATTTATATTGCAAGCATAAACATGGTTTTGAATCACCCCCTAGCTAACTAGGGATTTAGCCTCTCATGTTCACAGAAAGAGAAACAAAATTGAAATTAAACATAGAGAACAAAAGATTGATTACACCTAGAATGCCCAACGAATCCACTTTGATTTTCTGCACGTTTCAAGCTCCTCTTTCTTCTTCTCCTTGCTGCGGCAGAGAGGGTTTTGGGGATTTTTGGTTGTGATTTTGGTTTTTAGATGGGTTTATGGGGATATGGTGGTGCGGCAGAGAGGTGGGATGATGTATGGAGGTGTGGATGGATGATTTGAAGTGGCTGCAAGGGTGGGAAGGCTGCGGCAGAGAAGGGAAAAGTGGCTGGAATGGATGGGAGTTGCGGCAAAGAGGTTTTAGGGTTGATGGTGGCTGCGGCTGAAAAGGGGAATGATGAATGAATGAATAAAAAATCCCTAGGGTGCGGCTAGGCTTAGAATATATACGGTTTCAGAAAATAAAACCCTAGCTTATTTTGGTTAATTAAAATTAAGTCAAAGGCTTCTAGAATTAGGAAATTAAATCAGAAATTAAAAGGGATTTGGCTGCAAGGTGCGGCTAGGGTTTAATTTAAAAAGGGAAATAGGTTTAAGTTCAAAAATTTGGACCTAAATACCCCCCCTTGCACGGCAAGGGGTGGGGAGAAAGGGAAAGGCCACGGCAAAGGTGTGTAAGTGGGCTAGGGCCTTTGTTTTGTGTCCTAAAGTGCATACAAGGCCTTCAAAGTGGCTGGAAAATAAGGATTTTCAAGATTAGGAAAGGTTACCAAAATGGGAAACCTAGGCTTAACTTTCCTACTTCAAGTAGGAATCCTTGTTGGAGTAGGAATCCTCGTTGAAGTAGGAATCCATCTTTCTTCACGTCTTCAACTCATTCATTCCTCTTTTGCTCCAAACGACTCCAATTTGCATCTTTTTGCACATTTTGGCTTTATAATCTGAAAATACACAAAAGTGACTTTAAACACTAAAATAACTTAAAGAAACACAACATAAATGCACGAGAACAAGCTAATTAAGTCGCATGAATATGCTCCTATCAGAAAATCAAAACAAGACGATGCAAAACCAAGACAAAAGGGTGGACCACTTAGAGAAGCAAATAGGGCAGATTACGGAGTTTGTGGGACAATTCCGAGACCAAGGCAAGCTTCCAAGCTCAACCATTGTCAATCCAAAGAGAGGGTTCGAATCTGCCAAAGCAATCACTTTGAGGAGTGGAAAAGAAGTTGGCACCACATCCACACCACCCAAAACAAGTCCTAACGAAGAAGAAACATTGCAACATGAAGAGGAAGCTGAAGGGAAGCCCACGGCAAGGACACAACCTCCATTGCCGCAAGCACAAAAGGGCCAAAACTCATCCATGCCATCCCATTCGGCCACCAAAGGTAAGTTGGGTTCAAATTCGATTAATTCTAACCCCGTTCCACCCAATGTTCCTTTTCCTCACAGATTTTTGCAAACAAAGAAGGAGGAGCATGAGAAGGACATTCTTGAAACATTTAGGAAAGTTCAAGTCAATATCCCGCTCCTAGATTCCATAAATCAAGTGCCCAAATACGCTAAGTTCTTGAAGGAATTATGCACTACAAGGAAGAGGGCTTCAAATAAAGAGGTAGTACGGGTAAGTGAAAACGTTTCCGCTGTTTTACAAAGGATGTTACCACCAAAGTGCAAAGATCCAGGTAGCTTTACAATTCCTTGTATTATTGGTCAAACTAAGTTCGAACATGTTATGTTAGACTTAGGGGCTTCAATTAACGTCATGCCATACTCTATTTATGCTTCAATGAACCTTGGTGAATTGAAAAATGATGGTGTGATTATTCAGTTGGCCGATAGATCTAATGCCTATCCAAAGGGCGTGTTGGAAGATGTCTTAGTGCAGGTGAATAACATGATATTTCCGGCGGATTTCTACGTTCTTGAAATGGAAGAAACTAGCCATGCTCCATCTTTGCCGATTCTTCTTAGGAGGCCCTTCATGAAGACGGCCCGAACAAAGATAGATGTGTTTAAAGGCACTTCAACAATGGAATTCGATGGGGAAGTGATTAATTTTAATATTTCTGAAACTATGAAATTTCCTAATGATGATCACTCATGTTTCTCCATTGATATTCTTGATTCTTTGGCGCAGGCACACCTTGATCAATTACATGGAGATGCACTTGAAACGGTCCTTACAAATGGTATAGAAGTGAAGGAGCACATGGATGCCACCATAATAACCCACGGCATACAATTGAACACCCATGCCGTGGCCTTTGATGAAGATGTAATTGAAACCGTGGCAGCCCTAGAGTCATTGCCACGGCTCCAAGGTAAGTCCCCTAGTCCAATTTCAATTCCAATTTCAACTAACAAGTTGCTTCCTTCTATAGAACAACCACCTACACTTGAGCTCAAACCGTTGCCAAATCACTTGAAGTATGTGTTTTTGGGCGAGCAAGACACATTGCCCGTCATTGTGGCATCATCACTCACGGCACAAGAGGAAGAGAAGTTGGTAAGGGTTCTCAAAGAGCACAAAACAGCCATTGGGTGGACTTTGGCCGATATCAAGGGTATAAGTCCTACCACATGCATGCATCGAATTCTCATGGAAGAAGGCGCCAAACCATCAAGGGAAGCCCAACGTCGACTCAACCCACCAATGATGGAAGTAGTGAAGAAGGAAATCATCAAATTGCTTGATTGTGGCGTCATCTATCCCATCTCGGATAGTTGTTGGGTTTCACCGGTCCAAGTGGTTCCCAAGAAGTCCGGAGTCACGGTGGTGAAGAATGAAGAAGATGAACTTGTGCCTACATGCATTCAAACCGGTTGGAGGGTGTGCATTGGCTATAGGAAGCTAAATGCCGCAACAAGGAAAGATCACTTCCTTTTGCCATTCATCGATCAAATGCTTGAACGGTTAGCCGGTCATTCTTTTTATTGTTTTCTTGATGGTTATTCGGGTTATAATCAAATTGTCATAGCGCCGGATGATTAAGAAAAGACCACTTTTACTTGTCCATTTGGTACTTTTGCATATCGTCGTATGCCATTTGGTTTATGCAATGCACCGGCCACTTTCCAACGATGCATGGTAAGTATCTTCTCTGATTATGTTGAAAAGATAATTGAAGTATTTATGGACGATTTTAGTGTGTTTGGAGACTCATTTGATGCTTGTTTGCATAATCTTACTTTAATCTTGAAAAGATGCATGGAAACTAACCTTGTTTTGAATTGGGAAAAATGTCATTTTATGGTTAAACAAGGTATAGTTTTGGGTCATATCATCTCTAAAAAAGGAATTGAAGTTGATAAGTCTAAAATAGATCTTGTACGTCACTTACCCTCTCCTACTTTGGTTAGAGAGGTTCGTTCTTTTCTTGGCCATGCAGGATTCTATAGGTGATTTATCAAGGATTTTTCCAAGATTGCACAACCACTATGCCGTCTCCTACAAAAAGAAGTGGCGTTTGAGTTCAACAAGGAGTGTGAGAAGGCATTCAAGCTTCTCAAGGACAAGCTTACCACGGCACCTATCATCCTTCCACCTAATTGGACGATGCCTTTTGAGCTCATGTGTGATGCATCCGATTATGCAATAGGGGCTGTTTTGGGACAAAGGAAGCACAAGCAATCTCACGCCATCTATTATGGTTCTAGGACCCTAAATGACGCTCAATTAAACTACTCTACCATTGAAAAAGAACTTCTTGCCGTTGTGTTTGCTTTAGATAAGTTTCGTTCATATTTGCTTGGCACTAAAGTGATTGTATTTTCTGACCATGCAGCTCTTAGGTACTTATTCACTAAGAAGGAGGCTAAACCACGGCTCATTAGATGGATGCTTCTTCTCCAAGAGTTTGATATTGGAATTCGAGACAAGAAAGGGAGTGAGAACGTAGTTGCTGACCATTTAAGTTGTTTGGTGTGCCATGAGGACTCCTTACCCATCCAAGAGACTTTCCCTGATGAACAATTGCTGTCCATTAAGGTATGTGAACCTTGGTATGCCGATTTGGTGAACTTTTTGGTGTCAAAACGTGTTCCAAGTACCCTAGCTAGGCACCAACGTGATAAATTAAGGAAAGATGCACGGTTTTATGTATGGGATGACCCATATTTGTGGAAGTTTTGTGCAGATCAGATTGTGCGTCATTGTGTGCATGATTGTGAGTTTAATTCAATTATAACCTTTTGTCATACTTATGCTTGTGGTGGACATTTTGGCACACAACGCACTGCCCTTAAAGTGTTAGAATGTGGTTTTTATTGGCCAACAATCTTTAAAGATGCTAGAACATTTTGTTTAACTTGTGATCGTTGCCAACGAATGGGAAATGTAGGTGCAAGGGACCAAATGCCGCAAACACCCATCTTTAATGTTGAAATTTTTGATGTTTGGGGCATTGATTTCATGGGCCCTTTCCCATCTTCGTTTGGTTTTACTTATATTTTGCTTGCGGTGGATTATGTCTCAAAGTGGGTGGAAGCCAAGGCCACCCATACTAATGATTCTAGAGTTGTTGCAGATTTTATAAAGACTAACATTTTTGCTAGATTCGGGATGCCTCGAGTGTTTATTAGTGATGGAGGGTCTCACTTTTACAATCGTACCATAGAAGCCCTACTCAAGAAGTATCAAGTCACACATAAGGTTTCCACACCTTACCATCCCCAAACCAATGGCCAAGCCGAGGTGTCCAATAGAGAAATCAAGCAAATCTTGGAGAAGACCGTTGGACCAACAAGAAAAGATTGGAGTGTGCGTTTGGAGGATGCATTATGGGCTTATAGGACGGCATACAAGACACCAATAGGCATGTCCCCTTTTCGGCTAGTGTATGGTAAGCCATGTCATCTCCCCGTGGAGTTGGAACACAAGGCTCATTGGGCGATCAAGACATTCAACATGGAGATAGATGCGGCTAGAATGCATAGAAAGTTGCAATTGAATGAACTTGAGGAGCTTAGGCGTGAAGCATATGAGAATGCTTGCATTTACAAGGACAAGACCAAGGCTTTTCATGACAAGATAATCCGAAGCAAAACATTCTCCATAGGGCAAAAAGTTTTACTTTTTAATTCTCGCTTACGTTTATTTCCTGGTAAGTTACGTTCTATATGGATTGGACCTTTTGTTGTTACTAATGTTTTTCCATATGGCGCAGTTCAAATCCAAAGCTTGAGGAATGGCCAAGAATTCAAGGTGAATGGGCATCGTTTGAAGCCCTATTATGCAAGCATTGAAGGGCAAATTGTGGAGGACCATACACTCCATGCCGTGGGCTCTAAGTGAGTCTAAGAAGCATGTTCGTCCGGCTGCACGACGTTAAAGCAAGCGCTTCTTGGGAGGCAACCCATGCATTCAACTAGAGAAGATTTGGGAAAGTCACCAATTCATGCCAAAACAATCAGATTTGCGTTCCTTAATCTCTATCTCTTTACTGTTTTTATTTCATCATGTTAGTTCGTTTATAATGTTTGTTTGAATGTGAGTCTTTGTTTGAAACATTGAGGACAAGTGTGGGGGGGGGGGGTGATGTGATATATAATAGCACACAAATTAAACCCTCTTTTTGACAATTGTAGTATAGATATAAGTAGGGATCGTTCTAGGCCGGGGATTAGGAGGGATTGCTAATCTAATGAAAATTGACTCAAAGATATAAAAATATGCTTTAAAACACTTAAACAAACTCAAAAGACTCTTAACTAAACTTATATGACTCAAAACAAACTTAAAAGACTCAAAACAACACAAAACAATCAAAAAGACTCAAACTAGACTCTAGGATTCAATTTGGACGAAAATAGAATTGGTTTTGACTCAAAACACTTAAAAACACACAATAGCTCAGATTCTAACCTAATTGACACGTAAAACAAAGGGGGGTTTTGGTTTTGACGAATTTGAATTAAAACAAAATAGAAACTAAACTAGACAAAGTTATGAACGAATTTGGGGAATATGGATGGGTGATTAGCTAGCTAGAGGGTCCTTCTCCACACATGACACACTTGCATACAAATTGATTTCTAGTTGCTTTTCGATAAACCATGAACCTCAACACCCCAGATTAACCATGACATCACTAATTAACCCTTAGATTTTCCTTAAGTTATTGGATTGGATGACATCATACGACAACCCAAAGCATTCTTCAAAAGTTCCCTACATGACATCATAATAGAGATACAATCAAAGATCATTACATTCTATGAAAATCATAAGTATTGACAAAGCACTTGTAACTATGACATCATGATACTCATGCTAGGAATTTACTTAACATGATTGTGAAAACAACCTTAACTACTTGTGAATATAAGTTTGTAACGATTATGTGAAACTCCCTTATATTCTAGCCCCAAATTCATGCATGCAAACTAAGTGTGCACCCTTAATCAACAAACAATAATAAGTTATCCATCAAACGGTTAAGTAAATTGCATTCACACTTTATGAAATCACAACTGGAATTAATCAATTCATATTGCAAATATAATCATGGTTTCAAAGTCTCCTCTAGCCAAAACAAAATTAGTTCCTCATGTTTGCAAAACAAAGATACTTAATCTTAAACATTAAAAACAAAGATAGAATACACCTAGAAACACTCCAGGTGGCTCCTCTTTCCTTCCTTGCTGCCAACAATGGGGATTTGTGTGAATTTAGGCTCTTGAGGTGTGGTGTGAATTTGTGGTAGAGGGTGGTGGTTTTTGAGTGTTTTGGTATCAAGTATTTATAGGGTGAAGGGGAGGCACGAATTTGGGCTGAAAAGGAGAGGAATTAGGACTCCAAATCACCAAAGAACAAGGATACTTTCAATTAGATTCCAAGGAAGACAAGGAATGGTCCTTGTGGCAGATTCTAGAACTTCTAGAAGGGTTATATGTGGCATAAACATAATGCACGAAAATAGGGCTTCTAGAGCTTGATATTTAGGTGATTAATGTGAAAAGGAGTCCTCTTTGAAGTTGGAATTAAGGTAGGAAAAGATTAGGATAGGATAAGATAAGATAAGGTTGGATAAGGTTTGGATAAGATAAGGAAATTTGGATAAGGTTCCTTATTTCTTGCTCTTTCCTTATCTTCTTTGCATTTGGACTTCTTTCTCCAGATTTTTAGCCTTTCCTAGCATCTCTTGACTTCAATTTCGTCCATCCACATTGCTCCATAGTTAAGCTATCCAATTCATGCCCAAAACTGCTCCAAATAGCCTCAAAATGCACTTTCTTGCTCCTTTTGCCATTAGGACCTAAAAACATACGAAAATAGCTTAAAAGACTAAAATAGATAGTAATTAAGTAACTAAATGCAAGGGAACAACATAACTAAGTAGCATAAATATACTCCTATCAGGGGGGTAAACAAGTGCTTTTGCATGATTTTTACATGATTTTCGTGGGATTTTATCACCTATCACTTATAATGTTGTTTCTCACTGTTTTTAAGTGTTTTTAGAGTGTTTTGAAGTGTTTTCATGTCTTTTGTTCAGAAAATCCGAAAATTTACAAAAAAATTACAAAACAGTTTTGAAAAACCCAAAAAGAGTTGTTTTAAAGTTGTTTTTGTGTGTTTGTTTGTGTCTTAGGTTACCTTCCAACACAATGATGTGGATTTGGTTTTAAATTGCATGACTATTAAAGAATGTTGTAAACATGGCTGGAAGTTGATTTATGCTTTGGTTTATGCTTGGTTATGGTTATAGCTTATGAATTCACATGTAATTACAAAGAGAAAATCATTTTTTGTAACATGCTTGAAGGAAGGAACTCAAACTAAAGCTACATCCCAGGGAGACTTGAGCCTATAACGTTCTTTGGAGAGTATAATCTGTGATTTCTTGTTTTCTAAAGTCGTTGCATGATCTCATCATTCTTTGCTTGGTTGCTACTTAGAATGCATTTCATTATAGTTCCAAATACTAGAACTCATGCCCATTTCATTCAAAGCATGATATTGATTGCATAACATATAATAAGATGAAGTTGTTAGTCAAGCCAAAGCCAAATAGCCTACCCCTTTTGCATATGTATTGTAGGATTACCCCTTTTGAGCCTTTTCAAGCCTATTTTCTTTGTAGCCCCATTATCCTTACCTAGCCTAGATTAGGACTTTCCATACCTTTGTTCTTAAAGGATAGTGAAGCATGACCTAGATTGAACTCCTATGGATTAATGTAGGGCAGAAAACAAGTGTGGGGGAAGATGCTAGGGCACGGCAGAGAAGAAAATAAAAGAAAAAAAAATTTCGTGGAAAAATAAAGAGAAAATAGAAAAGTTGTGAAAAGAAAGAAAAAGAGTTGAAAAATAAGTGAGAATGATCTCACAAGTGTTGGTTGTTGAAGTTAAAGTCCAAAAGTTTGAAATTTGACCCTAAATGTTGCATGAGTCCTCCTTTGGGTTTAAAAGTTGATTTTTACCAATAAAAGTGAGTTTAAGTGTCAATTTCATTACTCTGCTTCCTATTCCTTTAAGAACCCTTGTTTTTCTTTACCTTTCTTTGTTAGCCAATACCCTTAGCCTCGCTACAACCCTCAACTTCTATCTTGATATTATGTGTTCAATATGTGGAGTTTGAATTTGGTATGAGCATATGGAATCCCTGGTTCTCATTCTAAGTAGTAGCATTCCATTCATGAGATCATATTCATGTTATCGATGTAAATCTAGAAAATGCTTTCTTTGATATAACATATGTGAGTGTTAGACTTCATATTTAAATCACTCTTCTCACATATACCTAGTGTAGGATGTGGAGTTAGAAAATCTGTGTGAAAATTGAGTGCATTCTAGTAAGGAATTGAGGGAATTCTCTAAGGCATGTTACTACATTCAAAACATTGTTTTAATTGATTAAATGTGAATTAATAAGTGGTAACTATGGTTAAGTGTTTGTTGAAGTATAAAGAAAGCTAAAAACCGTGGGAATTGATTCCTAACTAATCTAACACTTTAAATTAATGGGGGAATTGGTTTTGACGAAAATTAAATAAATTAAGACAAGGACAAAGAAAACAGATTCTTTAGACTAAATTGGGTGAATTGATGAATGATGAGCTAACTAGAGGGTTCTTCGCCACACATGATACACTTGCATTCAAATTGATTTCCAATTGCTTCTTTCAATAAATCATGAAACTCAATACCCCAAGTTAACCGTGAACAACACTCTTTTAACTTTCAAGTTTTCCTTAAGTTATTGAGTTGGAAGGGAATGCGCATACAACAACTCAAAACATTCTCTAAAAGTCCCTTATGTGAAAAGCACAATAAAGGTACGATCAAAGATCATTAAGTTTCATGAAAACTGTAAGTATTGACGAGGCAATTGTTACTATGAAAAGCATGAAACTTTTGCCAAGAATTCACTTAACGCGATCGTCGATAAACGACCTCCACTACTAGCGAATATAAGGTTATAACTATTAGGTGAAATTCCCTTATATTTTAGCTTCAAATCCCTGCATGAAAAACTAAGTGGCCACCTTAATCAACACACAAGAATGAGTTATCAATCAAACAGTTAAGCAAATTGAATTCACAACTTATGAAATAAGAATTGGATGTAATCAATTCATCTTGCAAGCATAAGCATGGTATTGAATAGCCCCCTAGCCAAAAGGCTTAGTTCCTCATGTTCGTAAAACAAAGGGAAACAGATTTATACATTGTAAATATAAGAAAGAGAACACCTAAATACTCCAACGATCCAATGTTGAATAGCTAGAATCTTCAAGCAATCTTCTTCCTCTCCTTTGCTTCGGCACAAGAGGTTCTGGTGAGTTTAGGGGGTTATGGATGATGTAGAATGATGGATTTAGGTTTAGGATGGATGTAGGGGACGACAAGGGTTGGTTTTGGGCAGAAAATATGGAGAATGGTGAAGTATGGATGTGTTAGAGGGATGGGATGATTTTTTGGCGTGAATGGTGAATGAATGGAGAGTTTTGTGGCTGCAACAAGGATGTTTATTTATAGGATTTCAGGAATTAAAACCCTAGGTTATTTAGGTAAACAGAAATTAAGTCAAAAGCTCTAGAAATAGGAAATCAAATCAGAAATTTGAAGGAAACAAGCTAAAAGTTGCGGCAAGGCATAAAACACAAAAGGAATGTGTTTTAATGCAAGGAAATAGGAAAGAACCATCTCCCTTGCACGGCAAGGAAGAGGAAAGGTCAAGGGAGGTGCGGCTGTGATATAGGAAAGGTCTAAATGTCCTAAAACTAAAGGAAACAAGATTCCCTTGCACGGCAAGGGATGATGATAAAGGGAAAGTTTGACATGATGCACGGCAAGGAAGAGGAAGGATCAAGGGACCTTTGTTTTGTGTCCTAGAATGCATATGCAGTCTTCAAAGTGTTTGGGACATAAGGACAATTAGAATTTAGGAAATGTCAAACCAAGATAGGAAACCCTGGGCTTAACTTTCCTACTCCAAGTAGGAAACCTTCTTTGACTAGGATTCCTCATTTGATTAGGAATCCTCTTGTGATTAGGAATCCTAACTTCATTAGGTCTTCAATTTCGTCCATTCCTTTTGCTCCAAACATAAGCTATCCATTCCAACCCCAATTTTGCTCCAAAATGCACCTTTTTGCTTCCTTAGCCATATGAACCTAAAAACACACGAAAATGGCATAAAGGACTAAAATAACTAAGGAAACACAACGTAAATGCATGAGAACAAGCCAATTAAGTCGCATAAATATGCTCCTATCAAATTCCCCCACACTTAGCTTTTGCTAGTCCTCGAGCAAAACAAACAAACTAAACAAAACGAAACACAACAAAACAAAAGACAATCTAAACCTTCCAACGTTGCCTCAGGGATTTCCCATGCACATGACATGTTAAAAATTCATTATCTCCACATATTTTAGTCATCTTCACACTTAAGTACATTCTTAATCATAGTCACCACATACTAGTTCACAATTAAGCATTTAAAACCATGTTTTGAATGTAGTAACATGCCTTAGAGAATTTGCTCAATTCCTTACAAGATATGCACTCAATCTTCACTCAGATTTTCTAACTACACACCCTAATCTAGTTATATGTGAGAAGATTGATGTAAACATGAAAACGAACACTCACATATATGTATCACAAAGAAAGCAATTTCTGGAGTTAATAAGCATGTTTAGATATGATCTCATGAATGGAATGCTACTACTTAGATGCGAGAACCAGTGACACCATATGCTCATACCAAATTCAAACTCCACAAATTGAAATGCACAACACTCAAGATAGAAGTCAAGGGTTGTAATAGGCTTGGGGTATTGGTTAACAATGGAAAGATAGAGGGAAACAAAGGTTCTTAAAGCAATAGGAAGCAAAGTAATGAAATTGAGACTTAGAACTCACTTTAAAACACAGAAATCAACTTTTAACACAAAGGGAAGATCTAAGCAACACTCAGGGCCATATTCAACATTTTGGACCCTTTCTTCAACTACCACAAACATGTGAACTTATTTTCATTTATTTCATACTCTTTTTTCTTTCTTTTCACAACTTTTTCTTTTCTTTTTCTTTTTCCACGAATTTTTTTTTTCTTTTCCACCCGTGCCTATGGCACACTAACTCACATGAGAAATACTTCCCCCACACTTGTTTTCTGCCATACATTAATCAAAAGGAGTTCAATTCAAATCATGCTTTGCTATGCTTCAAGAATAAAGGTATGGATGGTCCTAATCTAGGCTAGGTGAGGATAATGTGGGTTAACAAAGAATGTAAGCTTAACAAGGCTCAATGGGGTTAACTTAAACATATAATGAAATAGGATACACGGCAATTTGGCTTTGGTGGTGGTCACTACACAACTTCTTCTTGAATATGTGTTATGCAATTCAATAACATGCTTCGAATGAAATGGGCATGAGTTCTAGCATTTGGAACTATATGATGAAACGCCTTCTAAGTAGTAACCAAGCAAAGAATAATGAGATCATGCAATGACTTTAGAAAACAATAATGCACAGATTTTAACTCTCTGATGTGAAAATTAACTTAACACACAAATTAACCTTCTTTTGACAATTGTAGAATACAAATAAGTAGGGATCGTTCTTACACCGGGGATTAGGAGGGATTGCTAAACACTCTAAACTCACTCAAATAAATCAAATTAACCTTTCAAACTCTTAAACTCACGTAGAAAAACTCAAACACGTTCACAAGACTCAAAATAGGCTAAAAACACTCAAAACTGCCTTAAAAACACAATCTGGGCAGTTTTGAGCCTAAACACAAACTTGGACGAAAATTGGTTCTAACTTGACTCAAAACTCTCAAAAACACAATCTAAAACATATTTGGACCAATTAGACACTCTAGAATAAATGGGGATTTGGTTTTGGACGAAAATAAACAAAACAAAACAATAAATTAAACTAGGCAGATTTAGACGAATTTGATTGAATTAAATGGATGGTGAGATGGCTAGGAGGTTTTTCTCCACACATGGCATACTTGCATACAACACAATCTTCAGTTGCTCATTCAATGAATTTTGAACCTCAACACCCCAAATTAATTAGGTACGCTTAAATTAACTCTCAGATTTCCCTTAGGTCATTGAATTGAATGGGATTAGCGCATTGCAATCAAATTATTCCTTAAAAGTTTTCTATATGAAAGCGCATAAAAGAAAGACAATCAAAGATCATTAGATTCTATGGAAATCATAGGTGTTGACGAGTCATTCGTAACTATGAAAGCGCATGATACTTAAGCCAAGAATTCACTTATCATAATTGTGACCAACAATCTTAACTACTCATGAATATAAGTTCCCAACGATTAGGTGAAGTTCCCTCATACCCTAGCATCATGTTTATGCATGCAAATTAAGCGTGCACTCTCAATTCATAGACATAAGAAAGTTTTAATTAAAACAGATAAGCAAATTGAATTCATCATTCATGAAATCACAACTGAAAGTAATCAAATCATCATGCAAATATAACCATGGTTTCGAAATTCCCCCCTAGCCAAAGGGGGATTAGTTCCCCATGCTTGCACAACAAAAAGTATTGAATTTAAACATTGAAATCATAAGAAAGATTACACCTAAATGCTCAACAATTCCAAGATGGATTCGATGCACAGATTGGCTCCTCCTCCTCCTCGTTGCTGCGGCACAAAGTGGGGGTGCTGGAATTGGTGGTTTTGGATGGTGTTTCCTTGTTTAGAGGGATGGAGGATGGTTGATTATGGTGGGGAAGGTGTGGCAGAGGTGTATGGATGTGTAGGGAGGTGTATGGAGGTCAAGAATGGAGAATGGAGGTGCGGCACAAGGGTTTTCTGTCTAGCATAGGGTGTGGTACGAATTTTTGGCTGAAATTATGCTTATATAGTCCTAGGGTTAAGTAGATTAGGGTTAGGCTTAACAGATTTGGTGGATTAAGGCCCTAGAGTTCGGCCATGGGTTGTCAAATCCACTTAGGAAGAGGTTTTTGGCCCACATAGTTTTATAAAAGGATTCGTATACCCAAATCCACAAGGATTAGGCCTTGGAAATCAGAATCCCAAAGGGATTGGGCCTAATGAGGTGCGGCAGGTTTAGGGGAGAGGGTTGCTTGGCTTGCAAGGCAAGGCCAAGCCTTCTAGAAAGGTTTGGGGCGCCACTTTTCTAGGGCTTCTAGAAAGAATAGGTTTTGTGGCAGATTTGGGCCTTCTAGAATAGGATGCTTCTAGAAATAGGTTCTAGAATTATCCATTTAGGTCCCCATGCAATTAGGATTAAGACATGATAAGGTTTGGATAGGATAAGATGAGATAAGGTTTGGATAATGTTTTGGATAATGTTGGATAAGGTTAGATAAGGTTTTGGATAATGTTTCCTCTTTTGAGCTCCTACCTTATCCACTTTGTCCCAAGCTTATTCCTTCCTCTTCTTATCACATTTCTAGCCTCTTGAAGTCCAAATTCGTCCATCCATGTTGGCCCATATGTAAGCTATCCACATAGTGTCCAAAATTGCTCCAAAATGCACCAAAATGCCCTTTCTTGATACTTTACCCCATAGGACCTACAAACACACGAAATTGAGTTGTAATGCGACATTAACTAAGAAATAATAGCATAAATGCACGAGAATAAGCTAGTTAAGTCACCTAAATATGCTCCTATCAAATTCCCCCACACTTATCTTTTGCTAGTCCTCGAGCAAAACAAATAAACAAAAGAAACAAAACATATAATCTAAACCTTCCAATGTTTGCCTCAGGGATTTCCAATGAACATAACATGTCAAACATCACCGCTCACATAGATTTAAGCAATCCTTACCCTCGAGCATACTTAATCATAGTCACCATTCACTAGCTCACAATTAATCAATTAAAACAACATTTTGAATGTAGTAACTAACGCGATTGTGACTAGCAACCTCCACTACTTGTGAATATAAGTGAATAACAATTACATGAAACCCCCCTATATTCTAGCATTAAGTTTATGCATGGAAATTAAGTGTTAACCCCCAACCCACATACATAAACCAGTTTTAATTACTTAGATAAGCAAATCACATTCATGCCTTAAGAAATAATAACCGGACGTAATCAATTCATATAAAACATATAATCATGGCTTCAAATTCTCCTCTAACTAAAAAGAAGTTAGTTCTTCATGTTCGCAAAACAAAGATAATTAAATTTAAACATTGAGCTAAGACTAAGGATAGAATACACCTAGAAACTCTCCACACTCCAATGGCAGATTTTGAACTCTCCTTGGATGCCAGATTGCACAAGTCCTCCTCTCCTTGCTTCCTTGCTTGCGGCACTAGGGTGGTGTAGAATGGATTGTGGTGTTTGATGGATGAACGTATGAATGAATGAATGAGTGAATGGATGAATGAATGGTGCGGCATAGGGCTGTTCATATAGGCTAATTAGGCACACTTAGTGAAGGAAAAGGATTGCACAATCCCATTGAACAAGGGTTAATTCAAGGTAGAAATCAAATGGGAATTGGAATAGGTAGTGCGGCTAGGATTTAGGGGATTCTAGAAGGTTTTGGTGCGGCATGTTTATAGGGATGAGATAAGGTTTCTAGAAGGGATGGTTTAGGGCAGATTCCTAAACCAAAAGGGCCTAGGACACATGATATTTGTGTAGAAGGAGGATTGCAATTCCTAAACCTACAAGGAATGGTGTTCTTGCGGCATTTAAATGGACAAGGCTTCTAGAAACTGAAATAGGTGTTTAAATGTGTAATTAATTCCCTCTAAGTAGCTAAGTTTAAGTCCTAACCAGATTTGGATAGGATAGAATAGGATAATGTTAGAATTAGGATAGGATAAGGTTTCTAGGATAGGATAAGATAAGGTTGGATAAGGTTCCTTGTTTCTTGCTTCTTCCTTATCTTCATTGCATTAGGACTTCTTCCACCAGATTTGTAGCCTTTCCTAGCTCTTCTTGTCTTCAATTTCGTCCATCCTCTTTGCTCCATGGTTAAGCTATCCAATCCATGCCCAAAAATGCTCCAAATAGCCTCAAAATGCACTTTCTTGCTCCCTTTGCCATTAGGACCTAAAAACATACGAAAATAACTTAAAAGACTGAAATAAATAGTAATTAACTCCATAAATGCAAGGAAACAACATAACTAAGTAGCATAAATATGCTCCTATCAACAAGAATAAGTTATCCATCAAACGGTTAAGTAAATTGCATTCACACTTTATGAAATCACAACTGGAATTAATCAATTCATATTGCAAATATAATCATAGTTTCAAAGTCTCCCCTATCTAAAACAAGTTTAGCTCCTCATGTTTACAATAAAACAAAGAGAATATAAATTAAACATTAAAACAAAGATTGAATACACCTAGAAACGCTCCAACAATCCAAGCTTGAATGGCCAAAACGTCCAAGGCTTCTCCTCTCTTCTTTCTCCTTCTTTGTTGCAGCACAAGGGTGTTTGGGTATGAATTATGATGATGGATGGATAGGTTGGATGGTGGTAGGGGGTGGATGATGGCTGAATGAATGTAGAGAACGAGAGATAATTCGTATGGATGTGTATGGCTGTCTAGAGTCTCCAATATGTACGGCAGATTATGTATATATAGAGGGAGAGAGGTTAAGGCAATAAGTAATTAATTTGGGATGATTTTTAGCTCCAAATCCTCAAGGAAAAAGGGTAACAAATCAGAATCCCAATGGAAAAGGGAGGGAAAGTTGCGGCATTGACTAGAATAAAAGGGGAAAGAAGATATATGGCAGATTTTGGAAGAAAAGGGTAAGAAAGGTTCGACATAGACTAGAATAGTGCAAGGAATCTTTGGTTTGTGTCCTAAAATGCATAAGATACCTTCAAAGTTGCTGGAACTTAGGGATATTTAGGATTAGGAAAGGTTAAACCAAAATAGGAAACCTTGGCTTAACTTTCCTACTTTGATTAGGAATCCTACTTTGATTAGGAATCCTACTTTGATTAGGAATCCTTCTTTGATTAGGAATCCTACTTTGATTAGGAATCCTAACATCTTTAGGTCTTCAATTTCGTCCATTCCTTTTGCTCCAAGCATTTGCTATCCATTCCAAGCCCAATTTTGCTCCAAAATGCTCCAAAATGCACCTTTTTGCTTCCTTAGCCATATGAACCTAAAAACACACGAAAATAGCTTAAACTACTAAAATAACTATGAACTAACAGCATAAATGTACAAAAACAAGCTAACTAAGTCGCCTAAATATGCTCTTATCAAATTCCCACACACTTAGCTTTTGCTAGTCCTCGAGCAAAACAAAACAAAAGAAACAAAAAGAACACAACCAAAACAAACTCTAAACCTTCCAACAATTACCTTAGAGATTTCCAATGCACATGACATATCAAAGAACATCATTCCCACGGTTTCTAGCTTTCTTTACACTTTAGCAAACACTTAACCATAGTTACCACTTACTAGTTCACATTTAATCAATTAAAACAACGTTTTGGAAGTAGTAACATGAATTAGAGAATTCCCTCAATTCCTCACTAGAATGCTCTCTATTTTCACACAGATTTTCTAACTACACACCCTACACTAGGTATATGTGAGAAGATTGATGTAAACATGTAGACTAACACTCACATATGTTATAACAAGGAAAGCATTTTCTGGAATTATGACAATGACTTGTGTATGATCTCATGAATGGAATGCTGCTACTTAGAACAAGAACCAGTGATTCCATATGCTCATACCAAATTCAAACTCCACATATTGAACACATAACATCAAGATAGAAGTTGAGGGTTGTAACGGGGCTAAGGGTATTGGCTAACAAAGAAGGGTAAAGGATAAACAAATGTTCTTAAAATAATAGGAAGCAAAGTAATGAAATTGACGTTTAAACTCACTTTTGATGGCAGAAATTAACTTTTAAACACAAGGGAAGATTCATGCAACTTTTAGGGTCAAATTCAAACTTTTGGACTCTTTCTTCAACAACCAACACTTGTGAGATCATTTTCACTTATTTTTCAACTCTTTTTCTTTCTTTTTACCACTTTTCTCTTTTCTTTTTATTTTTCCACTAATTTTTTTTCTTATTTTCTTTCTTTGCCGTGCCTTATTACCTTCCCCCACACTTGTTTTCTGCAATATGTTACTCAAAAGGAATTCATTGTAAGTCATGCTTCACTATCCTTTAAGAACAAGGGTATGGAAAGTCCTAATCTAGGCTAGGTAAGGATAATGTGGCTAACAAAGAAAATAGGCTTGAAAAGGCTCAAAAGGGTTAATCCTACAATACATATGCAAAGGGTTAGGCTTTTTGGCTTTGGTTTATCTAAACAACTTCATCTTATTGTATGTTATGCAATCAATATCATGCTTGGAATGAAATGGGCATGAGTTCTAGTATTTGGAACTATAATGAAATGCATTCCAAGTAGCAACCAAGCAAAGAATGATGAGATCATGCAACGACTTTAGAAAACAAGAAATCACAGATTATACTCTCCAAAGAACACTTTAGGCTCAAGTCTCTCAAGGATGTAGCTTAGTTTTGAAAAACCCAAAAAGAGTTGTTTTAAAGTGTTTTTGTGTGTTTGTTTGTGTCTTAGGTCACCTTCCAACACAATGATGAGGATTTGGTTTTTAATTGCATGACTATTAAAGAATGTTGTAAACATGGCTGGAAGTTTGATTTATGCTTTGGTTTATGCTTGGTTATGGTTATAGCTTATGAATTCACATGTATTCACAAAGAGAAAATTAGTTTTTGTAACATGCATGAAGGAAGGAACTCAAACTAAAGCTACATCCTTGAGAGACTTGAGCCTATAACGCTCTTTGGAGAGTATAATCTAAGATTTCTTGTTTTCTAAAGTCGTTGCATGATCTCATTATTCTTTGCTTGGTTGCTACTTAGAATGCATTTCATCATTAAAGTTCCAAATACTAGAACTCATGCCCATTTCATTCAAAGCATGATACTGATTGCATAACATACGATAAGATGAAGTTGTTTAGTTAAACCAAAGCCAAAAAGCCTACCCCTTTTGCATTTGTATTGTAGGATTAACCCTTTTGAGCCTTTTCAAGCCTATTTTCTTGGTTAGCCACATTATCCTTACCTAGCCTGGATAAGGACTTTCCATACCCTTGTTCTTAAAGGATAGTGAAGCATGACCTAGAATGGATTCCTTTTGAGCAACATATTGTAGAAAACAAGTGTGGGGGAAGATAATAGGGCACGACAAAGAAAGAAGAAATAAAAAAAATAAAAAATAAAAAAAAAATTCGTGGAAAAAGAAAAAGAAAATAGAAAAGTGGTGAAAAGAAAGAAAAAGAGTTGAAAAATAAGTGAGAATGATCCCACAAGTGTTGGTTATTGAAGGATGGGTCCAAAAGAGTGAATTTGACCCTAAATGTTGCATGAATCTTCCCTTGTGTTGAAAAGTTAATTTCTGCCATCAAAAGTGAGTTTAAGCATCAATTTTATTACTTTGCTTCCTATTGTTTTAAGAACCTTTGTTTATCCTTTACCTTTCTTTGTTAGCCAATACCCTTAGCCCCGTTGCAATCCCTCAACTTCTATCTTGATGTTATGTGTTCAATATGTGGAGTTTGAATTTGGTATGAGCATATGGAATCACTGGTTCTCGTTCTAAGTAGTAGCATTCCATTTATGAGATCATATTCATGTCATTGTCGTAAATCCAGAAAATGCTTTCTTTGATATAACATATGTGAGTGTTAGTCTTCATATTTAAATCAATCTTCTCACATATAATTAGTGTAGGGTGTGAAGTTAGAAAATTTGTGTGAAAAGAGAGTGCATTCTAGTGAGGAATTGAGGGAATTCTCTAAGGTATGTTACTACATTCAAAACATTGTTTTAATTGATTAAATGTGAACTAATAAGTGGTAACTATGGTTAAGTGTTTGTTGAAGTATAAAGAAAGCTAAAAACCGTGGGAATGATGTTCTTTATTGTGTCATGTTCGTTGGAAATCCCTGAGGTACATGTTGGAAGGTTTAGAATGTGTTTTGTTTTGTTTGTGGTTTCTTTTGTTTTGTTTTGCTCGAGGACTAGCAAAAGCTAAGTGTGGGGGAATTTGATAGGAGCATATTTAGGCGACTTACTTAGCTTGTTTTCGTGCATTTATGTTGTTAGTTCATAGTTGTTTCAGTAGTTTAAGCCATTTTCGTGTGTTTTTAGGTTCATATGGCTAAGGAAGCAAAAAGGTGCATTTTGGAGCATTTTGGAGCAAAATTGGGCTTGGAATGGATAGCTTATGTTTGGAGCAAAAGGAATGGACGAAATTGAAGACCTAATGGAGTTAGGATTCCTAATCACAAGAGGATTCCTAATCAAATGAGGAATCCTAGTCAAAGAAGGTTTCCTACTTGAAGTAGGAAAGTTAAGCCAAGGTTTCCTATTTTGGTTCAACCTTTCCTAATCCTTAAAGACTCCAAGTTTCAGCAATATCAAAGGTTCTTACCTATTCTAGGTCACAAAACAATTTCCCTTGCAACCTTAGGCCATTGCCGTGTGTTCCCTTGTGTTTCCCTTCCTTGCCGTGCAAGGAAGGGCCTTGTTTCCTATTTTAACTACTTAAACACCTTCCTTTTTCACACCAAGTGATGCGAACTAAATAAGCACACAAATTACAACCCTCTTGTGACAGTTGTAGTATATGTATAAGTAGGAATCGTTCTTAACCGGGGATTAGAAGGGATTGCAAAATCACTTGGAAACTGACTCAAAAACGTAAAATAAAGTTTAAAACACTAAACTAGACTCATGGAATGCAAAACTAAACACTTAAAACACTAAAACAAACCAAAAGACTCAAAACAGCACCAAAACACTCAAAACTGCCTTAAAACCACAATCTGGGCAGTTTTGAGCACTTTGGTGAATTTGGACGAATTTGGGTAATAAATTGAATCAAAACACTTAAAAACACAAACTAAGACACTTTCTAACTAAATTGGACACTAAAGTAAAGGGGGATTGAGTTTTTGACGAAATTAAATAAAATGCACAGAATGTAATTCAAACAGATTGTAAAGATGAATTTGATGAAAATATGGATGAAATGCTAGCTAGAAGGTTCTTCTCCACACATGTTACACTTGCATACAAGATGATTTTCAGTTGGTCTTTCGATAAATTATGAACCTCAACACCCCGGGTTAATTAGGTCCGCTTAAATTAACCGTCAAGTTCTCCTTAAGTTAATGAATTGGATGGGACAGCGCATACGCAATTCAAAACATTCTCCAAAAGTCCTTTACGTGAAAAGCACAATAAAGATACAATCAAAGATCATTAAGCAACATGAAAACTATAAGTGTTGACGAGGCATTCGTTACTATGATGAGCATGAAACTAGTGCCAAGAATTCATTTAACGCGATTGTTTATAAGCAACCTCCACTACTTGTGAATATAAGTTCATAACTATTAGGTGAAACTCACTTATATTGTAGCATCATATTCATGCATGAAAATTAAGCGTGCACTCTCAATAAGCATCCACAAATAAGTTATCAATCAAGCAGTTAAACAAATTGAATCCACAATTCATGAAATTCCAACAAAAGGTAATCAATTCATATTGCAAGCATAAACATGGTTTCGAATCACCCCCTAGCTAACTAGGGATTTAGACTCTCATGTTCACAGAAAAAGAAACAAAATTGCAATTAAACATAAAGAACAAAAGATTGATTACACCTAAAACGCAAAAGGAATCCACTTTGAATTTCTGCACGTTTCAAGCCCTCTTTCTCCTTTCTTCTTGCTGCGGCAGAGAGGTTGTATGGATGATTTGGATGTTATTTTGGGTTGGGGATGGATTTAGGGAGGTTTGGTGGTGCGGCAATGTGATGGGAAGGTGTATGGAGGTGTGGATGGTGGTTGGAAGGGTTATGGTGGCTGCGGCAAGGATGGATGAAGGCTGGAATGGAGGGGGAAGGCTGCGGCAGAGACGAATTTGGGTGATGGTGGCTGCGGATTGAAGGGAGAGAATAAGGGTGGTGGCTGAATGAGAGAATGAAAAGTGAATGAATGGAGAATGACCTAGGGTGTCTAAAAGGGTGCGGCTGAGATGGGAGTTAGAAGGCTTAGGGTGAATGGATGGGGACTTGCGGCTGATATGGATTTTGTGGCTGCCTTCTGGAAGAATGAATAATTATGAATGAATAGAATAGGATGCGGCTAGGGTTTGAAATATGTATGGTTCCAGAAATTAACCCTAGCTTATTTTTATTAACTAAAATAAATTCAAAAGCTTCTAGAATTAGGAAATAAAATCAGAAATTAAAGAGGGAATGATTAAAGGGTGCGGCTAGGATTTATTTGAAAGGGAAATAGGTTTAAGTTTCAGAAATAAAAGGGAGAGTGGCTGCAAGGAAAAAGGGTTAGGGTTTAGGTGCATAAAAGGGGACAAAAATGCCCCCCCTTGCACGGCAAGGGAAGGGGAGAAGGGAAAAGCCCACGGCAAGGTTCTGTAATTGGGCTAGGGCCTTGGTTTTGTGTCCTAAAGTGCCTACAAGGCCTTCAAAGTGGCTAGAAAATACGGACGTTTAAGATTAGGAAAGGTTACCAAAACGGGAAACCTAGGGTTAACTTTCCTACTTCAAGTAGGAATCCTTGTTTGAGTAGGAATCCTCGTTTTGGTAGGAATTCATCGTTGGAGTAGGAATTCATCGTTTCTTCAAGTCTTCAACTCATTCATTCCTCTTTTGCTCCAAAAGGCTCCAATTTGCATCTTCTTGCACACTTTGGCCTTATAATCTGAAAATGCACAAAAGTGACTTTAAACACTAAAATCACTAAGGAAACACAACATAAATGCACGAGAACAAGCTAATTAAGTCACATGAATATGCTCCTATCACCAAGCTCAGCCATAACTCACATACCCTTTTATATTCCTAAATCCTTGCCTAAATTCAGAAATAAATGACATTCCCTTTCTTTCTAACCTTAGCCGCAAGTCACCTTCCTGTTCCTTTCAATTTCTGATTTTGTGTTTCCTATTCTTCAAAGATTTAGAATTAATTCCTTTCCTAAACTAAGTAATAAAGCCTTTAGGTCCTTTCTTCCTTATAAATACCCTTATGCCGCACCCTTATGGAAAAAATCCCCCCTTCCACACAACCTGCCTTCATTCAAAAACACATCCAGCGTTGCCGCAGCTTTCCATCCAAATTTCCACCATCCTTTGACTTTCAAACCTTCATCCAAACCTCCCTACACCATCCCTAAACCTTGCCGCACCACCATACCTCCATAAACCCATCTAAAACCCAAAAAATCCTCCATAAAACCACCCTAGACCTTGTGCCGTGACTTAGCAAAGAAGAGGAGAAAGAAGACAAAGCCTTGGACGTTTATGCATTCGAGTTGGAGTGTTGGAACGCTTCTAGGTGTAATCTATCTTTTGTTTTCAATGTTTAATTCTAATTTCCTTTGTTTTGTTATGAACATGAGAGGCTAAACTCGTTTTAGCCTTGGGATGCTTTAAAGCCATGATTACGTTTATAATATGAGTTGATCAATTCCAGTTGTGATTTCATAAATTGTGAATGCAATTTACTTAACCGTTTGATGGATAACTTATTCTTGTATGTTGATTAGGGAGGCCTACTTAATTTGCATGCTTGAATTTGGTGCTAGAATATAAGGGAGTTTCACATAATCGTTTCAACCTTATATTCACAAGTAGTTAAGGTTGTTTTCACAATCATGTTAAGTAAATTCCTAGCATGCGTATCATGATGTCATAGTTACAAGTGCTTTGTCAATACTTATGATTTCCATTGAACGTAATGATCTATGATTGTATCTGATAGAAGCATATTTAGGCGACTTAGTTAGCTTGTTTTCGTGCATTTATGTTGTTAGTTCATAGTTATTTTAGTATTTTAAGCTATTTTCGTATGGTTGTAGGTCCAAATGGTTAAAGTGGCAAGAAAGTGCATTTTGGTGCATTTTGGAGCAGTTTTGGGCATTAAATGGATTGCACATGCTTGGAGCAATATGGATGGACGAAATTGAAGTCCAAAGGAGTCTAGAAATCTGCTAACAAGATGGAAGAAATTAATTCAAGACTTGGAAGAAAAGGAATCAACTACAAAGAAGGAAACATGAGTCAAACTTCCTTATTTTGACTTAACTTTCCTAATCTTTTCCTACCTAAGTTTTAGCTGCCAAAAAGGGTTCCTAATTAATTTAGGACACTTAAATATATGTCTAGAAAACTTAGTCCTACTTCCTAATTCATGCCGCACCTATCTTTTCTAGATTTCCCTTTTTATTGCAGCAAATCACATTCCCATTCTCTAAAACATCATTGCCGCAGCTTTCCCTTTCCCTTTTCCCAATTCCTCCCTGCTTATTTTACTTCCCTTTCCCTCTAAAAATTCTGATTTGTTACCCTTTTCTTGGAGGATTTGGAGTCTTAAAAACCTTCCCAAATTAATTACTTATTGCCTTAACCTTTCTCCCTCTATATATACATAATCTACTGCACTTATGGGAGACTCTAGACAACCATAAACATCCATATGAATTATTCCTCATTCTCCCCATTCATTCAGCCATCATCCACCCTCTACCACCATCCAACCTATCCATCCATCACCATAATTCATACCCAAACACCCTTGTGCTGCAACAAAGAAGGAGAAAGAAGAGAGGAGCAGCCTTGTTTGTTGATTAAGGGTGCACACTTAATTTGCATGCTTGAATTTGGTGCTAGAATATAAGGGAGTTTCACATAATCGTTACAAACTTATATTCACAAGTAGTTAAGGTTGTTTTCACAATCATGTTAAGTAAATTCCTTGCATGAGTATCATGATGTCATACTTACAAGTGCTTTGTCAATGCTTATGATTTTCATAGAACGTACTGATCTTTGATTGTATCTCTATTATGATGTCGTGTAGGGAACTTTTGAAGAATGCTTTGGATTGTCATATGATGTCATCCAATCCAATAACTAAAGGAAAATCTGAGGGTTAATTAGTGATGTCACGGTTAATCTGGGGTGTTGAGGTTCATGGTTTATCGAAAAAGCAACTGGAAATCAATTTGTGTTCGAATGTATCATGTGTGGAAAAGTATCCTCTAGCTATCTAATCATCCATCGTTTTTCCCAAATTCGTCCAAATCCTATTTAAGTCTTTTAGTTACTTATTTTTGTCCTAAATTCGTCCAAAACCCAATCCCCTTTATTTAGTTGTGTCAAATCTGTCCTAATTAGTGTTTTTGAGTGTTTTGAGTCAAAACCAATTCTATTTTCGTCCAAGTTAAGTCCTAGAGTTCAATTTGAGTCTTTTTGATTGTTTTGAGTTGTTTTGAGTCTTTTAAGTTTGTTTTGAGTCATATAAGTTTAGTTAAGAGTCTTTTGAGTTTGTTTAAGTGTTTTGAAGCATATTTTTGTATCTTTGAGTCAGTTTTCATTAGATTAGCAATCCCTCCTAATCCCCGGCCTAGAACGATCCCTACTTATATCTATACTACAATTGTCAAAAAGAGGGTTTAATTTGAGTGCTATGATATATCACATCAGTATCTCTATTATGAAGTCATGTAGGGGACTTTGAAGAATGCTTTGGGTTGTCGTATGATAACTTATTCTTGTTTGTTGATTAAGGGTGCACACTTAGTTTGCATGCATGAATTTGGGGCTAGAATATAAGGGAGTTTCACATAATCGTTACAAACTTATATTCACAAGTAGTTAAGGTTGTTTTCACAATCATGTTAAGTAAATTCCTAGCATGAGTATCATGATGTCATAGTTACAAGTGCTTTGTCAATACTAATGATTTTCATAGAACGTAATTGATCTCTGATTGTATCTCTATTATGATGTCATGTAGGGGACTTTTGAAGAATGCTTTGGGTTGTCGTATGATGTCATCCAATCCAATAACTTAAGGAAAATCTGAGGGTTAATTAGTGATGTCACGGTTAATCTGGGGTGTTGAGGTTCATGGTTTATCGAAAAGCAACTGGAAATCAATTTGTATGCAAGTGTGTCATGTGTGGAGAAGGACCCTCTAGCTAGCTAATCACCCATCCATATCCCCAAATTCGTCCAAACCTTGTTTAAGTCGTTTAGTTACATTTTTTTATCTTAAATTCGTCAAAAACCCAATCCCCTTTATTTAGTTGCGTCAAATCTGTCCTAAAGTGTGTTTTTGAGTCCTTCGAGTCAAAACCAATTCTATTTTCGTCCAAATTGAGTCCTAGAGTCTAGTTTGAGTCTTTTTTATTGTTTTGTGTTGTTTTGAGTCTCTTAAGTTTGTTTTGAGTCATATAAGTTTAGTTAAGAGTCTTTTGAGTTTGTTTAAGTGTTTTGAAGCATATTTTTGTATCTTTGAGTCAGTTTTCATTAGATTAGCAATCCCTCCTAATCCCCGGCCTAGAACGATCCCTACTTATATCTATACTACAATTGTCAAAAAGAGGGTTTAATTTGAGTGCTATGATATATCACATCAGTATCTCTATTATGATGTCATGTAGGGGACTTTTAAGTTACTTGTTTTCTTTTAAATTCGTCCAAAAACAAATCCCCTTTTCTTACTTGTTCCAAATCTGTCCAAAAGTGTGTTTTAGAGTCTTTTGAGTCAAAACTAATTGTATTTTCGTCCAAATTGAGTCTTAAGGTCTGAATGGAGTCTTTTTGGTTGTTTTCAGTTGTTTTGAGTCTTTAAAATCTGTTTATATTACAATAGAGTCTTTTGAGTTTATATTAAGTGTTTTAAAAGCTTATTTTCACATCTTTGAGTCTATTTTCATTAGGTTAGCAATCCCTCCTAATCCCCGGCCTAGAACGATCCCTACTTATATCCATACTACAATTGTCAAAAAGAGGGTTTAATTTGAGTGCTATCTTTAATCACATCACAAACACACAAATTAACCCCTCTTGTGACAATTGTAGCATATAAATAAGTAGGGATCATTCTGAAATCGGGGATTAGGAGGGATTGCTAAACACTTTAAACTGACTCAAATAGATAAAACTAACCTTTAAAACACTTAATTCAACTTAAAAGACTCAAAACAAGTTCACAAGACTCAAAATAACCTAAAAACACTCAAAACTGCCTAAAAAACACAAACCTGGCAGATTTGACTCTAAACACCAAATTGGACGAAAATTAGTTATAACTTGACTCAAAACACTGAAAAACACAATCTAAAACATATTTTAACTATTTAGACACTCTAAAACAAATGGGGATTTGGTTTTGGACGAAAATCAAACAAACAAAACAAGAAATTAAACTATGCAGATTTGGACGAATTTGATGGAATTAAGTGGATGATGGGATAGCTAGGAGGTTTTTCTCCACACATGGCATACTTGCATACAAAACAATCTCCAGTTGCTTATTCAATGAATCATGAACCTCAACACCCCAAGTTAATTAGGTACGCTTAAATTAACTCTCATATTTCCCTTAGGTCATTGAATTGAATGGAATTAGTGCATTGCAATCAAATTATTCCTCAAAAGTTCTCTATATGAAAGCGCATAATAGAAAAACAATCAAAGATCATTAGATTCTATGGAAATCATAAGTGTTGACGAGGCATTCGTAACTATGAAAGCGCATGATACTTATGCCAAGAATTTACTTAACATGATTGTGACCAACAACCTTTACTACCTATGAATATAAGTTTCCAACGATTAGGTGAAGTTTCCTTATACCCTAGCATCAGATTTATTCATGCAAATTAAGTGTGCACCCTCAATTCATATTGATGTGATATATAATAGCACTCAAATTAAACCTTCTTTTTGACAATTGTAGTGTAGATATAAGTAAGGATCGTTCTAGGCCGGGGATTAGGAGGGATTGCTAATCTAATGAAAATTGACTCAAAGATACAAAAATATGCTTCAAAACACTTAAACAAACTCAAAAGACTCTTAACTAAACTTATATGACTCAAAACAAACTTAAGAGACTCAAAACAACACAAAACAATAAAAAAGACTCAAACTAGACTCTAGGACTCAATTTGGACGAAAATAGAATTGGTTTTGACTCAAAGGACTCAAAAACACACTTTAGGACCGATTTGACGCAACTAAATAAAGGGGATTGGGTTTTTGACGAATTTAAGATAAAAACAAGTAACTAAACGACTTAAACAAGGTTTGGACGAATTTGGGGATATGGATGGGTGATTAGCTAGCTAGAGGGTCCTTCTCCACACATGACACACTTGCATACAAATGGATTTCCAGTTGCTTTTCGATAAACCATGAACCTCAACACCCCAGATTAACCGTGACATCACTAATTAACCCTCAGATTTTCCTTAAGTTATTGGATTGGATGACATCATACGACAACCCAAAGCATTCTTCAAAAGTCCCCTACATGACATCATAATAGAGATACAATCAAAGATCATTACGTTCTATGAAAATCATAAGTATTGACAAAGCACTTGTAACTATGACATCATGATACTCATGCTAGGAATTTACTTAACATGATTGTGAAAACAACCTTAACTACTTGTGAATATAAGTTTGTAACGATTATGTGAAACTCCCTTATATTCTAGCCCCAAATTCATGCATGCAAACTAAGTGTGCACCCTTAATCAACAAACAAGAATAAGTTATCCATCAAACGGTTAAGTAAATTGCATTAACAATTTATGAAATCACAACTGGAATTAATCAATTCATATTGCAAATATAATCATGGTTTCAAAGTCTCCCCTAGCCAAAACAAAATTAGTTCCTCATGTTTACAACAAAACAAAGAGAATATAAATTAAACATTAAAACAAAGATTGAATACACCTAGAAACGCTCCAACAATCCAAGCTTGAATGGCCAAAACGTCCAAGGCTTCTCCTCTCTTCTTTCTCCTTCTTTGTTGCAGCACAAGGGTGTTTGGGTATGAATTATGGTGATGGATTGATGCGAAATATATAAGCACACAAATCAAAACCCTCTTTTGACAATTGTAGTATATTTATAAGTAGGGATCATTCTAAACCGGGGATTAGGAGGGATTACTAAATCACTTGAAAACTGACTCAAAAACGTAAAACAAAGGTTAAAACACTAAACTAGACTCAAAGAATGCAAAACTAAACACTAAAACACTAAAACAAACCAAAAGACTCAAAACAGCAACAAAACACTTAAAACTGCCTTAAAAACACAATCTGGGCAGTTTTGAGCACCTGATGTGAAAATTACTTAACACACAAATTAAACCCTCTTGTTGACAATTGTAGCAGATATGTAAGTAGGGATCGTTCTTAAACCGGGGATTAGGAGGGATTGCTAAACACTCTAAACTGACTCAAAAATCATAAAAACAAAGTTTAAACACTCAACTAGACTCAAAGAATGCAAAACTAAACTATAAAACACCAAAACAAACCAAAAGACTCAAAACAGCAAACTAACACTCAAAACTGCCTTAAAAACACTTTCTAGGCAGTTTTGAACACTATACTCAATTTTGGACGAAATTAAGTTATCACTTGACTCAAAACACTTAAAAACATCAACTAAATTGATTCCTAACTAATCTAACACTTTAAATTAATGGGGGAATTGGTTTTGACGAAAATTAAATAAATTAAGACAAGGACAAAGAAAACAGATTCTTTAGACTAAATTGGGTGAATTGATGAATGATGAGCTAACTAGAGGGTTCTTCGCCACACATGATACACTTGCATTCAAATTGATTTCCAATTGCTTCTTTCAATAAATCATGAAACTCAATACCCCAAGTTAACCGTGAACAACACTCTTTTAACTTTCAAGTTTTCCTTAAGTTATTGAGTTGGATGGGAATGCGCATACAACAACTCAAAACATTCTCTAAAAGTCCCTTACGTGAAAAGCACAATAAAGGTACAATCAAAGATCATTAAGTTTCATGAAAACTATAAGTATTGACGAGGCAATTGTTACTATGAAAAGCATGAAACTTTTGCCAAGAATTCCCTTAACGCGATCGTCGATAAACGACCTCCACTACTAGCAAATATAAGGTTATAACTATTAGGTGAAATTCCCTTATATTTTAGCTTCAAATCCCTGCATGAAAAACTAAGTGGCCACCTTAATCAACACACAAGAATGAGTTATCAATCAAACAGTTAAGCAAATTGAATTCACAACTTATGAAATAACAATTGGATGTAATCAATTCATCTTGCAAGCATAATCATGGTATTGAATAGCCCCCTAGCCAAAAGGCTTAGTTCCTCATGTTCGTAAAACAAAGGGAAACAGATTTATACATTGTAAATATAAGAAAGAGAACACCTAAATACTCCAATGATCCAATGTTGAATAGCTAGAATCTTCAAGCAATCTTCTTCCTCTCCTTTGCTACGGCACAAGAGGTTCTGGTGAGTTTAGGGGGTTATGGATGATGTAGAATGATGGATTTAGGTTTAGGATGGATGTAGGGGACGGCAAGGGTTGGTTTTGGGCAGAAAATATGGAGAATGGTGAAGTATGGATGTGTTAAAGGGATGGGATGATTTTCTGGCGTGAGTGGTGAATGAATGAAGAGTTTTGTGGCTGCAACAAGGATGTTTATTTATAGGATTTCAGGAATTAAAACCCTAGGTTATTTAGGTAAACAGAAATTAAGTCAAAAGCTCTAGAAATAGGAAATCAAATCAGAAATTTAAAGGAAACAAGCTAAAAGTTGCGGCAAGGCATAAAACACAAAAGGAATGTGTTTTAATGCAAGGAAATAGGAAAGAACCATCTCCCTTGCACGGCAAGGAAGAGGAAAGGTCAAGGGAGGTGCGGCTGTGATATAGGAAAGGTCTAAATGTCCTAAAACTAAAGGAAACAAGGTTCCCTTGCACGGCAAGGGATGATGATAAAGGGAAAGTTTGACATGATGCACGGCAAGGAAGAGGAAGGATCAAGGGACCTTTGTTTTGTGTCCTAGAATGCATATGCAGTCTTCAAAGTGTTTGGGACATAAGGACAATTAGAATTTAGGAAATGTCAAACCAAGATAGGAAACCCTGGGCTTAACTTTCCTACTTCAAGTAGGAAACCTTCTTTGACTAGGATTCCTCATTTGATTAGGAATCCTCTTGTGATTAAGAATCCTAACTTCATTAGGTCTTCAATTTCGTCCATTCCTTTTGCTCCAAGCATAAGCTATCCATTCCAAGCCCAATTTTGCTCCAAAATGCTCCAAAATGCACCTTTTTGCTTCCTTAGCCATATGAACCTAAAAACACACGAAAATGGCATAAAGGACTAAAATAACTAAGGAAACACAACGTAAATGCATGAGAACAAGCCAATTAAGTCGCATAAATATGCTCCTATCAAATTCCACCACACTTAGCTTTTGCTAGTCCTCGAGCAAAACAAACAAACTAAACAAAACGAAACAAAACAAAACAAAAGACAATCTAAACCTTCCAACGTTGCCTCAGGGATTTCCCATGCACATGACATGTTAATAATTCATTATCTCCACAGATTTTAGTCATCTTCACACTTAAGTACATTCTTAATCATAGTCACCACATACTAGTTCACAATTAAGCATTTAAAACCATGTTTTGAATGTAGTAACATGCCTTAGAGAATTTGCTCAATTCCTAACAAGATATGCACTCAATCTTCACTCCGATTTTCCAACTACACACCCTAATCTAGTTATATGTGAGAAGATTGATGTAAACATGAAAACGAACACTCACATATATGTATCACAAAGAAAGCAATTTCTGGAGTTAATAAGCATGTTTAGATATGATCTCATGAATGGAATGCTACTACTTAGATGCGAGAACCAGTGACACCATATGCTCATACCAAATTCAAACTCCACAAATTGAAATGCACAACACTCAATATAGAAGTCAAGGGTTGTAATGGGGCTTGGGGTATTGGTTAACAATGGAAAGATAGAGGGAAACAAAGGTTCTTAAAGCAATAGGAAGCAAAGTAATGAAATTGAGACTTAGAACTCACTTTAAAACACAGAAATCAACTTTTAACACAAAGGGAAGATCTAAGCAACACTCAGGGCCATATTCAACATTTTGGACCCTTTCTTCAACTACCACAAACATGTGAACTTATTTTCATTTATTTCATACTCTTTTTTCTTTCTTTTCACAACTTTTTCTTTTCTTTTTCTTTTTCCACGAATTTTTTTTTTCTTTTCCACCCGTGCCTATGGCACACTAACTCACATGAGAAATACTTCCCCCACACTTGTTTTCTGCCATACATTAATCAAAAGGAGTTCAATTCAAATCATGCTTTGCTATGCTTCAAGAATAAAGGTATGGATGGTCCTAATCTAGGCTAGGTGAGGATAATGTGGGTTAACAAAGAATGTAAGCCTAACAAGGCTCAATGGGGTTAACTTAAACATATAATGAAATAGGATACACGGCAATTTGGCTTTGGTGGTGGTCACTACACAACTTTTTCTTGAATATGTGTTATGCAATTCAATAACATGCTTCGAATGAAATTGGCATGAGTTCTAGCATTTGGAACTATATGATGAAACGCCTTCTAAGTAGTAACCAAGCAAAGAATAATGAGATCATGCAACGACTTTAGAAAACAATAATGCACAGATTTTAACTCTCTGATGCGAAAATTAACTTGACACACAAATTAACCCTCTTTTGACAATTGTAGCATATAAATAAGTAGGGATCGTTCTTACACCGGGGATTAGGAGGGATTGCTAAACACTCTAAACTCACTCAAATAAATCAAATTAACCTTTCAAACTCTTAAACTCACGTAGAAAGACTCAAACACGTTCACAAGACTCAAAATAGGCTAAAAACACTCAAAACTGCCTTAAAAACACAATCTGGGCAGTTTTGAGCCTAAACACAAACTTGGACGAAAATTGGTTCTAACTTGACTCAAAACTCTCAAAAACACAATCTAAAACATATTTGGACCAATTAGACACTCTAGAATAAATGGGGATTTGGTTTTGGACGAAAATAAACAAAAGAAAACAATAAATTAAACTAGGCAGATTTGGACGAATTTGATAGAATTAAATGGATGGTGAGATGGCTAGGAGGTTTTTCTCCACACATGGCATACTTGCATACAACACAATCTTCAGTTGCTCATTCAATGAATTTTGAACCTCAACACCCCAAATTAATTAGGTACGCTTAAATTAACTCTCAGATTTCCCTTAGGTCATTGAATTGAATGGGATTAGCGCATTGCAATCAAATTATTCCTTAAAAGTTTTCTATATGAAAGCGCATAAAAGAAAGACAATCAAAGATCATTAGATTCTATGGAAATCATAGGTGTTGACGAGGCATTCGTAACTATGAAAGCGCATGATACTTATGCCAAGAATTCACTTATCATAATTGTGACCAACAATCTTAACTACTCATGAATATAAGTTCCCAACGATTAGGTGAAGTTCCCTCATACCCTAGCATCATGTTTATGCATGCAAATTAAGCGTGCACTCTCAATTCATAGACATAAGCAAGTTTTAATTAAAATAGATAAGCAAATTGAATTCATCATTCATGAAATCACAACTGAAAGTAATCAAATCATTATGCAAATATAACCATGGTTTCGAAATTCCCCCCTAGCCAAAGGGGGATTAGTTCCTCATGCTTGCACAACAAAAAGTATTGAATTTAAACATTGAAATCATAAGAAAGATTACACCTAAATGCTCAGCAATTCCAAGATGGATTCGATGCACAGATTGGCTCCTCCTCCTCCTCGTTGCTGCGGCACAAAGTGGGGGTGCTGGAATTGGTGGTTTTGGATGGTGTTTCCTTGTTTAGAGGGATGGAGGATGGTTGATTATGGTGGGGAAGGTGCGGCAGAGGTGTATGGATGTGTAGGGAGGTGTATGGAGGTCAAGAATGGAGAATGGAGGTGCGGCACAAGGGTTTTCTGTCTAGCATAGGGTGTGGTACGAATTTTTGGCTGAAATTATGCTTATATAGTCCTAGGGTTAAGTAGATTAGGGTTAGGCTTAACAGATTTGGTGGATTAAGGCCCTAAAGTTCGGCCATGGGGTGTCAAATCCACTTAGGAAGAGGTTTTTGGCCCACATAGTTTTATAAAAGGATTCGTATACCCAAATCCACAAGGATTAGGCCTTGGAAATCAGAATCCCAAAGGGATTGGGCCTAGGGAGGTGCGGCAGGTTTAGGGGAGAGGGTTGCTTGGCTTGCAAGGCAAGGCCAAGCCTTCTAGAAAGGTTTGGGGCGCCACTTTTCTAGGGCTTCTAGAAAGAATAGGTTTTGTGGTAGATTTGGGCCTTCTAGAATAGGATGCTTCTAGAAATAGGTTCTAGAATTATCCATTTAGGTCCCCATGCAATTAGGATTAAGACATGATAAGGTTTGGATAGGATAAGATGAGATAAGGTTTGGATAATGTTTTGGATAATGTTGGATAAGGTTAGATAAGGTTTTGGATAATGTTTCCTCTTTTGAGATCCTACCTTATCCACTTTGTCCCAAGCTTATTCCTTCCTCTTCTTATCACATTTCTAGCCTCTTGAAGTCCAAATTCGTCCATCCATGTTGGCCCATATGTAAGCTATCCACATAGTGTCCAAAATTGCTCCAAAATGCACCAAAATGCCCTTTCTTGATACTTTACCCCATAGGACCTATAAACACACGAAATTGAGTTGTAATGCGACATTAACTAAGAAATAATAGCATAAATGCACGAGAATAAGCTAGTTAAGTCGCCTAAATATGATCCTATCAAATTCCCCCACACTTATCTTTTGCTAGTCCTCGAGTGAAACAAATAAACAAAAGAAACAAAACATATAATCTAAACCTTCCAATGTTTGCCTCAGGGATTTCCAATGAACATAACATGTCAAAGATCACCGCTCACATAGATTTAAGCAATCCTTACCCTCGAGCATACTTAATCATAGGCACCATTCACTAGCTCACAATTAATCAATTAAAACAACATTTTGAATGTAGTAACTAACGCGATTGTGACTAGCAACCTCCACTACTTGTGAATACAAGTGAATAACAATTACATGAAACCCCCCTATATTCTAGCATCAAGTTTATGCATGCAAATTAAGTGTTAACCCCCAACCCACATACATAAACCAGTTTTAATTACTTAGATAAGCAAATCACATTCATGCCTTAAGAAATAATAACCGGACGTAATCAATTCATATAAAACATATAATCATGGCTTCAAATTCTCCTCTAACTAAAAAGAAGTTAGTTCTTCATGTTCGCAAAACAAAGATAATTAAATTTAAACATTGAGCTAAGACTAAGGATAGAATACACCTAGAAACTCTCCACACTCCAATGGTAGATTTTGAACTCTCCTTGGATGGCAGATTGCACAAGTCCTCCTCTCCTTGCTTCCTTGCTTGCGGCACTAGGGTGGTGTAGAATGGATTGTGGTGTTTGATGGATGAAAGTATGAACGAATGAATGAGTGAGTGGATGAATGAATGGTGCGGCATAGGGCTGTTTATATAGGCTAATTAGGCACACTTAGTGAAGGAAAAGGATTGCACAATCCCATTGAACAAGGGTTAATTCAAGGCAAAAATCAAATGGGAATTGGAATAGGTAGTGCGGCTAGGATTTAGGGGATTCTAGAAGGTTTTGGTGCGGCATGTTTATAGGGATGAGATAAGGTTTCTAGAAGGAATGGTTTAGGGCAGATTCCTAAACCAAAAGGGCCTAGGACACATGATATTTGTGTAGAAGGAGGATTGCAATTCCTAAACCTACAAGGAATGGTGTTCTTGCGGCATTTAAATGGACAAGGCTTCTAGAAACTGAAATAGGTGTTTAAATGTGTAATTAATTCCCTCTAAGTAGCTAAGTTTAAGTCCTAACCAGATTTGGATAGGATAGAATAGGATAATGTTAGAATTAGGATAGGATAAGGTTTCTAGGATAGGATAAGGTTCCTTGTTTCTTGCTTCTTCCTTATCTTCATTGCATATCGACTTCTTCCACCGGATTTGTAGCCTTTCCTAGCTCTTCTTGTCTTCAATTTCGTCCATCCTCTTTGCTCCATGGTTAAGCTATCCAATCCATGCCAAAAAATGCTCCAAATAGCCTCAAAATGCACTTTCTTGCTCCTTTTGCCATTAGGACCTAAAAACATACGAAAATAACTTAAAAGACTGAAATAAATAGTAATTAACTCCATAAATGCAAGGAAACAACATAACTAAGTAGCATAAATATGCTCCTATCAACAAGAATAAGTTATCCATCAAACGGTTAAGTAAATTGCATTCACACTTTATGAAATCACAACTGGAATTAATCAATTCATATTGCAAATATAATCATAGTTTCAAAGTCTCCCCTATCTAAAACAAGTTTAGCTCCTCATGTTTACAATAAAACAAAGAGAATATAAATTAAACATTAAAACAAAGATTGAATACACCTAGAAACGCTCCAACAATCCAAGCTTGAATGGCCAAAACGTCCAAGGCTTCTCCTCTCTTCTTTCTCCTTCTTTGTTGCGGCACAAGGGTGTTTGGGTATGAATTATGATGATGGATGGATAGGTTGGATGGTGGTAGGGGGTGGATGATGGCTGAATGAATGTAGAGAATGAGAGATAATTCGTATGGATGTGTATGGCTATCTAGAGTCTCCAATATGTGCGGCAGATTATGTATATATAGAGGGAGAGAGGTTAAGGCAATAAATAATTAATTTGGGAAGGTTTGTATCTCCAAATCCTCAAGGAAAAAGGGTAACAAATCAGAATCCCAATGGAAAAGGGAGGGAAAGTTGCGGCATTGACTAGAATAAAAGGGGAAAGAAGATATATGGCAGATTTTGGAAGAAAAGGGTAAGAAAGGTGCGGCATAGACTAGGATAGTGCAAGGAATCTTTGGTTTGTGTCCTAAAATGCATAAGATACCTTCAAAGTTGCTGGAACTTAGGGATATTTAGGATTAGGAAAGGTTAAACCAAAATAGGAAACCTTGGCTTAACTTTCCTACTTTGATTAGGAATCCTACTTTGATTAGGAATCCTTCTTTGATTAGGAATCCTACTTTGATTAGGAATCCTAACATCTTTAGGTCTTCAATTTCGTCCATTCCTTTTGCTCCAAGCATTTGGTATCCATTCCAAGCCCAATTTTGCTCCAAAATGCTCCAAAATGCACCTTTTTGCTTCCTTAGCCATATGAACCTAAAAACACACGAAAATAGCTTAAACTACTAAAATAACTATGAACTAACAGCATAAATGTACAAAAACAAGCTAACTAAGTCGCCTAAATATGCTCCTATCAAATTCCCACACACTTAGCTTTTGCTAGTCCTCGAGCAAAACAAAACAAAAGAAACAAAAAGAACACAACCAAAACAAACTCTAAACCTTCCAACAATTACCTTAGGGATTTCCAATGCACATGAGATATCAAAGAACATCATTCCCACGGTTTCTAGCTTTCTTTACACTTTAGCAAACACTTAACCATAGTTACCACTTACTAGTTCACATTTAATCAATTAAAACAACGTTTTGGAAGTAGTAACATGAATTAGAGAATTCCCTCAATTCCTCACTAGAATGCTCTCTATTTTCACACAGATTTTCTAACTACACACCCTACACTAGGTATATGTGAGAAGATTGATGTAAACATGTAGACTAACACTCACATATGTTATAACAAGGAAAGCATTTTCTGGAATTATGACAATGACTTGTGTATGATCTCATGAATGGAATGCTGCTACTTAGAACAAGAACCAGTGATTCCATATGCTCATACCAAATTCAAACTCCACATATTGAACACATAACATCAAGATAGAAGTTGAGGGTTGTAACGGGGCTAAGGGTATTGGCTAACAAAGAAGGGTAAAGGATAAACAAATGTTCTTAAAACAATAGGAAGCAAAGTAATGAAATTGATGTTTAAACTCACTTTTGATGGCAGAAATTAACTTTTAAACACAAGGGAAGATTCATGCAACTTTTAGGGTCAAATTCAAACTTTTGGACTCTTTCTTCAACAACCAACACTTGTGAGATCATTTTCACTTATTTTTCAACTCTTTTTCTTTCTTTTTACCACTTTTCTCTTTTCTTTTTATTTTTCCACGAATTTTTTTTCTTTATTTTCTTTCTTTGCCGTGCCCTATTACCTTCCCCCACACTTGTTTTTTGCAATATGTTACTCAAAAGGAATTCATTCTAAGTCTTGCTTCACTATCCTTTAAGAACAAGGGTATGGAAAGTCCTAATCTAGGCTAGGTAAGGATAATGTGGCTAACAAAGAAAATAGGCTTGAAAAATCTCAAAAGGGTTAATCCTACAATACATATGCAAAGGGTTAGGCTTTTTGGCTTTGGTTTATCTAAACAACTTCATCTTATTGTATGTTATGCAATCAATATCATGCTTGGAATGAAATGAGCATGAGTTCTAGTATTTGGAACTATAATGAAATGCATTCCAAGTAGCAACCAAGCAAAGAATGATGAGATCATGCAACGACTTTAGAAAACAAGAAATCATAGATTATACTCTCCAAAGAACACTTTAGGCTCAAGTCTCTCAAGGATGTAGCTTAGTTTTGAAAAACCCAAAAAGAGTTGTTTTAAAGTGTTTTTGTGTGTTTGTTTGTGTCTTAGGTCACCTTCCAACACAATGATGAGGATTTGGTTTTTAATTGCATGACTATTAAAGAATGTTGTAAACATGGCTGGAAGTTTGATTTATGCTTTGGTTTATGCTTGGTTATGGTTATAGCTTATGAATTCACATGTATTCACAAAGAGAAAATCAGTTTTTGTAACATGCATGAAGGAAGGAACTCAAACTAAAGCTACATCCTTGAGAGACTTAAGCCTATGACGTTCTTTGGAGAGTATAATCTGCGATTTCTTGTTTTCTAAAGTCGTTGCATGATCTCATCATTCTTTGCTTGGTTGCTACTTGGAATGTATGTCATTATAGTTCCAAATACTAGAACTCATGCCCATTTCATTCAAAGCATGATATTGGTTGCATAACATACAATAAGATGAAGTTGTTAGTCAAGCCAAAGCCAAAAAGCCTATCCCTTTTCATATGTACTGTAGGATTAACCCTTTTGAGCCTTTTTCAAAGCCTATTTTCTTTATTAGCCACACCATCCTTACCTAGCCTAGATTAAGATTTTCCATACCTTTGTTCTTAAAGGATAGGGAAGCATGACTTAGAATGAACTCCTTTTGATCAATATATTGCAGAAAATGAGTGTGGGGGAAGATGATAGGGCGTGGCAAAAGAAGGAAATAAAGAAAAAAAAATTCGTGGAAAAATAAAAAGAAAATTAGAAAAGTGTTGAAAAGAAAGAAAAAGAGTTGAAAAATAAGTGAGAATGATCTCACAAGTGTTGGTTATTGAAGGAAGGGTCCAAAAGAGAAAAGTTGCATGAATCTTCCCTTGTGTTTAAAAGTTGATTTCTGCCATTAAAAGTGAGTTTAAGTGTCAATTTCATTACTTTGCTTCCTATTGCTTTAAGAACCTTTGTTTTTCTTTACCTTTTCTTGCTAGCCATTACCCTTAGCCCCGTTACAACCCTCAACTTCTATCTTGATGTTATGTGTTCAATATGTGGAGTTTGAATTTGGTATGAGCATATGAAATCACTGGTTCTCATTCTAAGTAGTAGCATTCCATTGATGAGATCATATTCATGCCATTGTCGTAAATCCAGAAAATGCTTTCTTTAATATAACATATGTGAGTGTTAGTCTTCATATTTACATCAATCTTCTCACATATACGTAGTGTAGGGTGTGGAGTTAGAAAATCTATGTGAAAATAGAGTGCATTCTAGTGAGGAATTGAGGGAATTCTCTAAGGCATGTTACTACATTCAAAACATTGTTTTAATTGATTAAATGTGAACTAATAAGTAGTAACTATGATTAAGTGTTTGTTGAAGTGTAAAGAAAGCTAAAAACCGTGGGAATGATGTTCTTTAATGTGTCATGTTCGTTGGAAATCCCTGAAGTACATGTTGGAAGGTTTAGAATGTGTTTTGTGTTGTTTGTGGTTTCGTTTGTTTTGTTTTGCTCGAGGACTAGCAAAAGCTAAGTGTGGGGGAATTTGATAGGAGCATATTTAGGCGACTTACTTAGCTTGTTTTCATGCATTTATGTTGTTAATTCATAGTTGTTTTAGTAGTTTAAGCAATTTTCGTGTGTTTTTAGGTTCATATGGCTAAGGGAGCAAAAAGGTGCATTTTGGAGCATTTTGGAGCAAAATTGGGCTTGGAATGGATAGCTTATGCTTGGAGCAAAAGGAATGGACGAAATTGAAGACCTAAAAGAGTTAGGATTCCCAATCACAAGAGGATTCCTAATCAAATGAGGAATCCTAGTCAAAGAAGGTTTCCTACTTGAAGTAGGAAAGTTAAGCCAAGGTTTCCTATTTTGGTTTAACCTTTCCTAATCCTTAAAGACTCCATGATTCAGCAACATTAAGGACTTCTATCTATTCTAGGACACAAAACAAAGTTTCCTTGCAACATAAAATCCTTGCCGTGTATCCCCTTAGTGTTTCCCTTCCTTGCCGTGCAAGGGAGGGCCTTCTTTCCTATTCTAAAGCATTCAAACACATTCCTTTTTCATATCAACCTCAGCCATAATTCACATACCCTTTTCTATTCCAAAATCCTTGCCTAAATTCAGAAATAAAGAGCATTCCCTTTCTTGCACTCCTTTGCCGCTAATTTCCGCCTTTGTGCTTCCTATTCTTGAAGGATTTGGAGTTAATTCTTTTCCTAAACTAAGTAATAAAGCCTTAGGATTCTTTCTTCCATAAAAAATCCCCTATAACGCACCTTTATTAAAACCGAATCACCCTTCCATACAACCTGCCTTCATTCACTAAGAAAACCAACCTTTGCCGCAGCCTTCCATCCAACTTTCCACCATTCCCCTACTTCTAAACCTTCATCCAAGCCTCCATACACCACCCATAACCCTTGCCGCACCACCTTACCTTCCTAAATCCATTCAAAACCCAGAAAATCATCCACAAAACCACCCTAGACTGTTGTGCCGTGACTTAGCAAGGAAGAAGAAAAGGAAGACGAAGCCTTGGACGTTTGTGCATTCGAGTGGAGTGTTGGAACGTTTTTAGGTGTAATCTATCTTTTATTTTCAATGTTTAATTCTATTTTCCTTTGTTTTGTTATGCACGTGCGAGGCTAAACCCATTTTAGCCTAGGGATGCTTTGAAACCATGATTACGTTTATAATATGAGTTGATAAATTCCAGTTGTGATTTCATAAATTGTGAATGCAATTTACTTAACCGTTTGATGGATAACTTATTCTTGTATGTCGATTAGGGAGGCCTACTTAATTTGCATGCTTGAATTTGGTGCTAGAATATAAGGGAGTTTCACATGATCATCACAAACTTATATTCACAAGTAGTTAAGGTTGTTTTCACAATCATGTTAAGTAAATTCCTAGCACGAGTATCATGACGTCATAGTTACAAGTGCTTTGTTAATACTTATGATTTCCGTTGAACGTAATGATCTTTGATTGTATCTCTATTATGATGTCATGTAGGGGACTCTTGAAGAATGCTTTGGGTTGTCGTATGATGTCATCCAATCCACTAACTTAAGGGAAATCTGAGGGTTAATTAGTGATGTCACGGTTAATCTGGGATGTTGAGGTTCATGGTTTATCGGAAAAGCAACTGGAAATCAATTTATGTTTGAATGTATCGTGTGTGGAGAAGTATCCCTTGGCAATTTCATCATCCATTGGTTTTTCTTAATTTCGTCAAAATCTGTTTTAAGTTTTTAATTCACTTGTTTTTCTTTTAAATTCGTCCAAAATCAATCCCCTTTTCTTACTTGTTCCAAAACTGTCCAAAAGTGTGTTTTTGAGTCAAAACTTATTCTATTTTCGTCCAAATTAAGTCCTAGAGTCTAAATTGAGTCTTTTTGATTGTTTTGTGTTGTTTTGAGTCTTTTAAGTTTGTTTTGAGTCATATAAGTTTAGTTAAGAGTCTTTGAGTTTGTTTAAGTGTTTTTAAGCATATTTTTGTATCTTTGAGTCAGTTTTCATTAGATTAGCAATCCCTCCTAATCCCCGGCCTAGAACGATCCCTACTTATATCTATAGTACAATTGTCAAAAAGAGGGTTTAATTTGTGTGCTATTATATATCACATCACTTTCCCTTATTCTAATACCTCTTGCTTTGTGCCTTACCTGTCCCTAAGCTATATGCTGCACCCTTCCCTTGTGTTTCCTGATTTCAATTTCTTATTTCCTAGTTTAATTCACTTTCCTAGTTCTAAAACTTTCCCTAAAGTCCTAATTTCTGATTTCTTGCAAGGAATTGAATTTTCCTTCCTTCTTTTGCACCAATTTCGTACCTTACCTTAAATTCCCTTTCCTTGCTGTGCAAGGGGTTTAATTTCTGATTCCTTGCAAGGCAAGGACATTCCTTACTTTTTAAATTCGTGCATCCCCCTTTTCTGATTTTATTTGGACTTTATTCACTTACCTTTTCTATTTAGACTAGGAAATCTGAATCATAACTCAATTAGGTATGTTATTAACTTCCCAAAACACATATAATCAGCCTTTGGCCGAACCCTAGGGTAAAATTCACCACCAAAACTCGTCCATTCACTCCCACACACATCAAAACATCCCAAAACACCATTCTGCAACCGAGAAATACAACCAGCTGCTCCACCTTCTTCCACCCCCATTGCCGAGTCTTCCACCACCTTCCAACCATCAAACCCTCATCCACACTCAACCTACATCCCTTGCCGTGCCTCTAAACACCCCAAAATCCATTCTACATCATCAAAATAGCCCATAAACCATCACTACCCAATCTGCCGCAAGCGAGGGAAAAGAGACAGATTCACTCAATTGTTTGGCTCTTCATTCTGAGTTGTTGAATGATTTTAGGTGTATTCTATCTTATATTTCAATGTCTAATTCATGTAATCTTTGTTTTGCTTTGAGTATGATTGGCTAACTTCGTTTTGGCTAAGGGTGTATTCGAAACCATGATTATATATATGAAATAAGTTGATTACTTCCAGTTATCGTTGCATAAGTCGTGAATACAATTTGCTTAACCGTTTGATTTAGAACTTATTCTTGTATGTTGATGCGAGAATTATACGCGCACAAATTAAACCCTCTTTTTGACAATTGTAGTGAAGTGTGTAAGTAGGGATCGTTCTGGACCGGGGATTAGGAGGGATTGTTAATCACTTGGAATTTGACTCAAAAACGTAAAAACAATATAAAACACTAAACTAGACTCAAAGAATGTGAAGCTAAACGTTAAAACATTGAGACAAACCAAAAGACTCAAAATTCTTTAAAAACACAAACTAAATTGATTTCTAACTAATTTGACAATAAAGTAAAGGGGGGATTGTGTTTGGACGAGATTAAATTAAATGGACGAATTGTAATTAAAGGCAAAACGTAAATATGAATGAGATGAAAATATGGATGATGGAATAGCCAAGGGGTTCTTCTCCACACATGTTACACTTGCATACAAGATTGATTCTCAGTTGGTCTTTCGATAAATTATGATTTCTCAACACCCCGGGTTAATTAGGTCCGCTTAAATTAACCGTCAAGTTTTCCTTAAGTTAATGAATTGGATGACATCATACGACAACCCAAAGCATTCTTCAAAAGTTCCTTACATGACATCATAATAAAGATACAATCAAAGATCATTAAGCATCATGAAAACTATAAGTGTTGATGAGGCATTCGTTACTATGATTGCATGAAACTTATGCCAAGAATTTGTTTAACGCGATTGTTTATAAGCAACCTCCACTACTTGTGAATATAAGTTCATAACTATTACGTGAAACTTACTTATATTCTAGCGTCAAATTCATGCATGAAAATTAAGCGTCGACTCTCAATAAACATACATAAATAGGTTATCAATCAAATAGTTAAACAAATTAAATTCACAACTTATGAAATTCCAACGAAAGTTAATCAATTCATATTGCAAACATAAACATAGTTTCGAATCACCCCCTAGCTAAAGGGGGTTTAGTTCCTCATAACTTTGAAATCAAAGAAACACCTAAACATTCCAACAACTCAAACTTGAATTGTATGAACGTTTAGGCACTCTTCTCTTCCATTCCTCATATTACAAAACAAAGAGAATTGAATTTAAACATTGAAATCAAAGAAACGCGTAAACATTCCAACAACTCAAACGTGAATTGTATGAACGTTTAGGCCCTCTTATCTTCCTCTTTATTGTGGCACAAGGACTAAGGGATGTTGTTGGTGTGTTGAATGGATTGGGGAATTTATGGAAATGGAAGAAATGGAGGAGAAATGGATGATTTTGAAGAGTGTTGTGTTGTGAATGAGATGAGATTTGAATGAATGAATGCAAGGGTATTTATAGGAGGAGTGGAGATGTATATGGCTATTTGTTTAAGGTGTTTGTGGTTGCAATGATGAAGAATTGCATGTGGAAATAAAAGGGAAAATGTGGTGAAATGATGAAGTAGGAAGGTGGAAATGCATGTGAGATGTTGGAAAGGAAATGGGAATATGAGTAGGCCATGGCATGGGAGTTGTTTTGTTGGTGTAAATGTGCCATGGTTGCAATGATGAAGAATAAAGGGTGCATGTGGGGTGGAATTGAATGAATGCAAAGTGAATGAATAATGAAATGAGTTAAAGAGGGAGAATGTGGTGAAATGATGAAGTAGGAAGGTGGAAATGCATGTGACTTGTTTGTGGAATAAAGAATGAATGGTGGAATGATGAAGAGTTGCATAAAGAATGCATGTAGGGTTAGCTAGGTTGGCTTTGTTTGGTTGCATGTGTGTTAATGGTGGTTTTGCATGTGAATTGATGGATTGTTTTGATGGAATGGATGGTTCTTTGCATGGCTTTTGAAGTGATTGTGGGCTTTGGAATTGGAAGGAAATGCATGGCCTTGGGGTTGGTTTAAGAGAGAATGGGCTAGGCCCTTTGTTTTATGTCCAAAATGAATACAAGGCCTTCAAATTCGTCCAACACTTTGGCTCCAATCATATGCTATCCATTCCAAGCCCAATTTTGCTCCAAAATGCTCCAAAATGCATCTTTTTGCTTCCTTAGCCATATGAACCTAAAAACACACGAAAATGGCTTAAACTACTAAAACAACTATGAATTAAGAACATAGATGCACGAAAACAAGCTAAGTAAGTCGCCTAAATATGCTCCTATCATATGTTGATTGAGAGTGCACGCTTAATTTGCATGCTTGAATCTGGTGCTAGGGTATAAGTTTGTTTCACCTAATCGTTATAAATTTATATTCGCAAGTAGTGAAGGTCGCTAGTCACGATCGTGTTAAGTAGATTCCTGGCAAGAGTATCATGCTTTTCATAGTTACAAATGCCTTGTCGATGCTTATGATTTCCAAAGAACGTAATGATTCTAACTTGTGTCTTTATCATGCTGTTCATATAGAGAACTTGTTAGGAATAATTTGGTTGCGATGCATATTCATCCAATTCAATGATTCTAGGGAAATCTGAAGGTTAATTTAAGCGGACCTAATTAACTTGGAGTGTCGAGGTTCATAACTTATTGAATTGATAACTGGAAATTGATTTACGTTGCATATATTTCATGTGTGGAGAAGAACCCCTTAGCTATTCCATCATCCATTGGTTCATCACAAATTGTCTACAATCTGTTTTCTTTACAATCTGTCCATTAACTTTAATTTCGTCCAAACACAATCCCCCCATATTTTGTTAAGTCGTAGTCATTATAATCTGTCTTATTTTGTGTTTTTAAGTATTTTGAGTCACAAGCACTTTCAAATTCGTCCAAATCAAGTTTTAGTTTCTGTTTGAGTCAATTTGATTGTTTTAGGCAGTTTTGAGTGTTTCAAATCCATTTTGAGTCATAGTAGTCTAGTTAGAGTCTTTAAGTTTATTTTTTGTGTTTTTAAGTCAATTTATATTAGATTAGCACCCCTAGTTAATCCCCGGTTAGAACGATCCCTACTTACATCATTACTACAATTGTCACAAATAGGGTTTAATTTGTGTGTCACATTTGTAACGCATCATCTCTTCAAGCTCGTTCAGTTGAAGCTTCCTATGGATTCCAGCGGCATCAATGTCCATGTTGAATGTTTTGACGGCCCAATGTGCTTTGTGCTCCAACTCAACGGGAAGATGACATGGTTTCCCATAGATGAGCCGAAATGGGGACATTCCAATTGGTGTTTTGTAGGCCGTACGATATGCCCACAATGCATCATTCAAATGCAAGCTCCAATCCTTCCGGTTTGGCATAACGGTCTTCTCCAAAATTTGCTTGATTTCCCAATTAGAAACCTTGGCTTGCCCACTTGTTTGAGGATGATAAGGTGTTGCCACCTTATGTGTGACGTTATATCGCTTGAGCAAAGCTTCGTAGGAACTGAATTTAACACATTTTTACCTTTATTGGCTGAATTGGGCAGATTTGGGACCATAGGGACTTGCGGCAAAGGTGGAATCACCTTTGCCGTGGGCAACCTTGTTTCTTCCTCTTCCATTTGCAAAATTTCATCCTCGTTATGACCTGTTTTTGATGTAGGACCTGCCCCAACTTCCTTACCACTTCTTAGGGTGATTGCTTTGGCTGATTCGAAACCTCCCTTCGGATTTGGAATGGTGGAACTAGGGAGTTGTCCGGGATCTCGAAACTTACCTACAAACTCGGTAATCTGCCCAATTTGTTTCTCAAGTTGATCCACCCTCTTATCTTGGTTTTGCATAGCCTTCGCTTGATCTTCCTGCCCATTAGACAACTTAGTTAGTATCTTAAGAAGTGCATCATTGTCAAGAGACGTACCTGAGGCACTTGGGCCGGATTGGGCTTGATTTTGGGGTGGGCTGTAGGTTTTGGGAAAGAACCCCGGGGGTTGTTGCCTAAAGCCTCCTTGGTTCTGAGGTTGATGGGAATCCCTCCACTTGAAATTTGGGTGGTCTCGCCACCCCGGATTATACGTGTTGGAGTATGGATCATGTCTTGACTGATTTTGGCTTTGAAACCCAATGGCATTCGCACTCTCCCATCCGCCATTCTCGATGAGTTGAGGACACTTTTCGGAGGCATGTCCTTAGATAGAACATACGCCACATACCACAGGTCCTTGCATCTTCATTCCCTCGGCCATCTGTGAAACAATAGAAGTAAGATTAGCCAATTGTGAATGAAGATCGGACGTTGAACTTACCTCATGTACTTGGTGCCGTGGAGGTCCTCTTTGGCCTACTCCCTCATACTGTTGAGCGTTCAATGCTCGGTTAGCGATCAAGACCTTGGCATCCCTGGGCGTTTTGTCCACCAATGCTCCACCCGCCGATGCGTCAAGCATTTGACGTTCTAGAGGTAGGAGACCCTCGTAGAAATATTGCAAGAGCAACTCCTCCTTCATCTGATGCTGTGGACAAGAAGCAACAAGTGATTTAAATCGTTCATAATACGTAGGAAAAGACTCACCTTCTTCTTGCTGGATTCCGCTTATCTTTTTGCATAGGAGGATGATGCGAGAAGTTGGAAAGAACTTCTCCAAGTACACTCTCTTCATACTCTCCCAAGAAGTGACAGTGTCGGGAGCTAACTAATATAACCAATCTTTGGCTTTATCCATCAAAGAGAATGGAAAAGGCTTCATCTTCAAGATATTTCCGTCAACAGTGACGGGAGTTATACTAGAGCAAACTACTTCAAATTCTTTCAAATGTTTGTTAGGATCTTCCATGGACAAGCCATGGTATTTAGGAATATGATGAAGCAAACTTGACTTTAATTCAAACTCATCCGTCTTACCTTGGGCAGCCGTGGGGTATTGAATGCACAAGGGTGCGGCATTATCCAAACCTGAGGCGGAAAGCTCCTTGAGTGTACGGTTGTCCACCGCCATTCCTTGGACTTCTTCAAATATCCCTGCCGTGGCTTCCTCTTCCTCTTCTTGTACGTTTTCTTCAAGGTCAGATTCGGAGTTTGGTGGATGGTGTTCTTGGTGGTTTCTAGCTCTTCTCAACTTCCTCTCAAAATCGTCGTCAAAATCCAAGATGTTCGCACGAATCGGTTGAGGGCTTCTAGTCATACATTAGTACCTAAGAAACAAGAAACAAAATTAGGTCAGAAACTTAAACAAAATCAGAAACAAAGTGAAATAAAAGAAATAAAAACAATCCAAGGGATTAGCAAAATTGCTAATCCCCGGCAACGGCGCCAAAAATTTGATGCGAACTAAGTAAGCACACAAATTAAAACCCTCTTGTGACAATTGTAGTATATGAATAAGTTGGGATCGTTCTTAACCGGGGATTAGGAGGGATTGCAAAATCACTTGGAGACTGACTCAAAAACGTAAAATAAAGTTTGAAACACTAAATTAGACTCAAAGAATACAAAACTAAACAATAAAAACACTAAAACAAAACAAAACAAAAGACTCAAAACAGCCCCAAAACACTCAAAACTGCCTTAAAATCACTTTCTGGGCAGTTTTGAGCACTTTGACAACTTTGGACGAATTTGGGTAATAAAATGAATCAAAATGCTTAAAAACACAAACTAAGACACTTTCTAACTAAATTGGACACTAAAGTAAAGGGGGATTGAGGTTTTGACGAAAATAAATTAAATGCGCAGATTATAAATTTAAGGCAGATTCTAAATATAAATTTGATGAAGATATGGATGATGGAATAGCTAAGGGGTTTTTCTCCACACAAGTCACACTTGCATACACTTTGATTTTCAGTTGGTCTTTCGATGAATTATGGAACTCGACACTCCAAGTTAATTAGGTCCGCTTAAATTAACCTTCAAACTTCCCTAGAATCATTGAATTGGATGAATATGCATCGCAAACAAATTATTCCTAACAAGTTCTCTATATGAACAGCATGATAAAGATACAAGTTAGAATCATTACGTTCTTTGGAAATTATAAGCATCGACAAGACATTTGTAACTATGAAAAGCATGATACTCTTGCCAGGAATTCAATTAACGCGATTGTTTATAAGCAACCTCCACTACTTGTGAATATAAGTTCATAACTATTAGGTGAAACTCACTTATATTCTAGCGTCAAATTCATGCATGAACATTAAGCGTGCACTCTCAATAAACATACACAAACAAGTTATCAATCAAACAGTTAAATGAATTGAATCCAACATTCATGAAATTCCAACCAAAAGTAATCAATTCATATTGCAAGCATAAACATGGTTTCGAATCACCCCCTAGCTAACTAGGGGGATTTAGCCTCTCATGTCCACAAAAAGAGAATTACAAATGAATTTAACATAAAGCACAAAGGATTGATTACACCTAGAACGCCCAACGAATCCACGTGAATTGGTGCGCGTCGAAGCTCCTCTTTCCTCTTCTCCTTGCTGCGGCAGATTGGTTGTGGGTGGTTTTTGGATGTGTTTCTGGTTTAGGGATGGTTTAATGGTGGTTTAATGGTGCGGCAAGGTTGTGTGGTGGTGTAGGAAGGTGTGTAAGGTGGTGGAGAGTGGTGGAATGGCTGCGGCAATGATGGGGGAAGGTTGGAAATTGGCTAGAATGGAAGGGATATGCACGGATTATGGAAGGAAAATGGAAGAAAATGTAGATGGTGGTTGCGGCTGTTTGTGAATTAGGTTATGGTGGTGGAAAGTGTATGAATAAATCAGAGGGGAATGGGAGTGCACAGATTGTGAATGAATGGGGTCTATGATGCACGGGTTTTAAGAATGAATGTTCAATGATGGTGGCTGAATGTGTAGAATGAGAAGTATGAATGAAAGCTCTAGGGTTAGGGGAAAAGGTGCGTCTAGGATATATTTTTGGCTGAATAAAATGAATGGATGGCTACATATTAAAGGGGGAGTATGGAAGTGTGCGGCTTAGAAGGAATTAGGGTGTGAAGGTGGCTGATTAGTTTTTGAGAGGAATATGTGTGAATTGAATGGCTGAATGTGTATGCACGCTTTTGGGGAGTGAATTAGGTTGAATGGCTTATGGGGAGGAATGGGAATGAATGGGAAGTGACGGCTACAAGGTTGTAGTTTAGGGTTTATGAATGAATGCCTGAGATGGTTTTGAATGAATGAATCAGATGGCTTATGGATGAATGGGAAATTGACGGCTAGAGAGGGAATTAGGGTAGAATGGGTGCGGCTTGGTTTAATTTAAGAGAGAAATAGGTTAAAATTCAGAAATAAAAGGGAGAGTGGCTGCAAGGTTAAAGGCTAGGGTTTAGAAGCATGGAATGGGCCTAAAATGCCCCCCTTGCACGGCAAGGGAAGAGAATTGGGCTAAAGCCCACGGCAAAGGATGTTAAGGGCCCTAGGGCCTTCGTTTTGTGTCCTAAAGCGCCTACAAGGACTTCAAAGTGGCTAGAAAATACGGACGTTTAAGATTAGGAAAGGTTACCAAAACGGGAAACTTAGGGTTAACTTTCCTAAAATAGGAAACCTTGTTTGAGTAGGATTCCTCGTTTTGGTAAGAATTCATCGTTGGAGTAGGAATTCGTCGTTTCTTCACGTCTTCAACTCATTCATTCCTCTTTCGCTCCAAAAGGCTCCAATTTGCATCTTCTTGCACACTTTGGCCTTATAATCTGAAAATACACAAAAGTGGCCTTAAACACTAAAATAGATAAGTAAACACAACATAAATGCACGAGAACAAGCTAATTAAGTCGCATGAATATGCTCCTATCAACGATATGCCCACAATGCATCATTCAAATGCAAGCTCCAATCCTTCCGGTTTGGCACAACGGTCTTCTCCAAAATTTGCTTGATTTCCCAATTAGAAACCTTGGCTTGCCCACTTGTTTGAGGATGATAAGGTGTTGCCACCTTATGTGTGACGTTATATCGCTTGAGCAAAGCTTCAATGGTTCGATTGCAAAAATGGGACCCTCCATCACTTATAAGAACTCTTGGCATTCGAAATCTAGAAAATATGTTAGTTTTGACAAAATCTGCAACCACTTTGGAATCATTATTATGGGTGGCTTTTGCTTCCACCCATTTCGATACATAATCAACCACAAGTAAAATATAAAGGAGACCATTAGATGAAGGAAAAGGACCCATAAAATCAATACCCCACAGATCAAAAATTTCGACACCATGGATAGGTGTCTGCGGCATTTGGTCTTTTGGACCTATATTTCCGGTTCTTTGGCATCGATCACATGTTATGCAAAAAGTTCTTGCATCTTTAAATATAGTAGGCCAATAAAAACCACATTCAAGTACTTTACGTGCCGTTCTTTGAGTGCCAAAGTGACCTCCACATGCATAAGTGAGACAAAACGTTAAAATTGAATTAAACTCTGATTCATGCACACACCTACGAATGATTTGATCTGCACAATATTTCCACAAATAAGGATCATCCCACACATAAAATCGAGCCTCCCTTTTAAGTTTATCACGTTGGTGTTTATTTAGGTTGCTTGGAATTTGTTTGGATGATAGAAGCATATTTATGTGACTTAGTGAGCTTGTTTTCTTGCATTTACATAGCTAATTCCTACTTGTTAGAGTGTTTTAAGCTATTTTCGTGTGTTTTAAGGTTCAATTGACAAAGTTGGCAAGAAAGTGCAATTTGGAGCATTTTAGAGCAGTTTTGGGCTTGGAATGGATTGCACATGCATGGAGCAAGGTGGATGGATGAATTTGAAGACCAAGAGAGGCTAGGAATGTGATTAAGATCTAGAAGAATTAAATTGAAGACTTTGAAGATAAGGAATCAGCTACAAAGAAGGAATATTATCCAAATTTCCTTATCTTATCCAAACCTTATCCAACCTTATCTTATCTTATCCTATCCTAATCTTTTCCTACCTTAATTCCAACTTCAAAGAGGACTCCTTTTCACATTAAATCACCTAAATATCAAGTTCTAGAAGCCCTATTTTCGTGCATTAAGTTTATGCCACATGTAACCCTTCTAGAAGTTCTAGAATCTGCCACAAGGACCATTCCTTGTCCTGCTTGGAATCTGATTGAAAGTGTCCTTGTTCTTTGGTGATTTGGAGTCCTAATTCCTCTCCTTTTCGGCCCAATTTCGTGCCTCCCCTTCACCCTATGAATACATGATGCCACAACACTCAAAAACCACCACCCTCTACCCCAAATTCACACCACACCATCCACCAAACCTCAAGAGCCTAAATTCACACAAATCCCCATTGTGGGCAGCAAGGAAGGAAGGAGGAGCCACCTGGAGTGTTTCTAGGTGTATTCTATCTTTGTTTTTAATGTTTAAGTTTAATTATCTTTGTTTTGGAACATGTGGAACTAATTTCTTTTTAGTTGGAGGTGAATTCGAAGCCATGATTATATGTTTTATATGAATTGATTCCATCCAGTTATTGTTTTTTAAGGCATGAATGTGATTTGCTTATCTAGTTATTAAAACTTGTTTATGTATGTGGGTTGGGGGTCAGCACTTAATTTGCATGCATGAATTTGATGCTAGAGTATAAGAGGGTCTCACGTAATATTTATTCACTTATATTCACAAGTAATGGAGGTTGCTAGTCACAATCGCATTAAGTAAATCCTTGGTATGAGTCTCATGCATTTCATAATGATAAATGCCTTGTCAATGCATATGGTTTTCACAAAACTTAATGACTTTTGACATGTATCTCTATCATGCGTTTCATATAGGGAACTTTGATGTGAAAATTAACTTAACACACAAATTAACGCTCTTTTGACAATTGTAGCATATAAGTAAGTAGGGATCGTTCTTAAACCGGGGATTAGGAGGGATTGCTAAACACTTTAAACTGACTCAAATAAATAAAACAAAGCTTTTAAACACTTAACTCCACTCAAAAGACTCAAAACAAGTTCACAAGACTCACAATGAGCTGAAAACACTCAAAACTGCCTAAAAAACACAAATTGGGCAGATTTGACTCTAAACACAAAATTGGACGAAATTTGGTTCTAACTTGACTCGAAACACTTGAAAACAAAATCTAAAACATATTCTAACTATTTAGACACTCTAAAATAAATGGGATTTTGTTTTGGACGAAAATAAAATAAACAAAACAAAACTTTAAACTGGCAGATTTGGACGAATTTGATGGAATTAACTGGATAGTGGGCTAGCTAGGAGGTCTGTCTCCACACGTGGCATACTTGCATACAAAACAATCTCCAATTGTTTATTCAATGAATCATGAACCTCAACCCCCAAGTTAATTAGGTACGCTTAAATTAACTCTCAGATTTCCCTTAGGTCATTGAATTGAATGGAATTAGCGCATTGCAATCAAATTATTCCCCAAAAGTTCTTTATATGAAAGCACATAATAGAAAAACAATCAAAGATCATTAGATTCTATGAAAATCATAAGTGTTGACGAGGCATTTGTAACTATGAAAGCGCATGATACTTATGCCAAGAATTTACTTAACATGATTGTGACCAACAATCTTTACTACTTATGAATATAAGTTCCTAACAATTAGGTGAAGTTTCCTTATACCCTAGCATCAGATTTATGCATGTAAATTAAGTGTGCACTCTCAATTCATATACATAAACAAGTTTTAATTCAAATAGATAAATAAATTGAATTCACCATTCATGAAATCACAACTGGAAGTAATCAAATCATAATGCAAATATAGCCATGGTTTCGAAATTCCCCCTAGCCAAAAGGGGATTAGTTCCTCATACTCACAAAGCAAAGATTCTTAAAATTAAACATTGAAAACACAAGAAAGATTACACCTAAACGTTTCAGCAATTCCAGGTTGAATGGCATGCACGGCTAGACTTCCCTTCCTCTTCCTTGCTGCGGCACAAGTTGTGGGTGGTGGATTTGGGGGTTGTGAATGGTGTGTTCTTGTTTAGGATGATGACTAATGGTTGCTTATGGTGGTAGGGTGCGGCAGGTTGTGTATGGAGGTGTATGGAGTGGATGAAGGATGAAGAATGGGGAATAGGGGTTGCGGCAACAAGTTTTCTGAATAGCATAAGGGGTGCTGCGAATTTGTGGCTGAAATTATGTTTATATAGTCCTAGGGTTAATTAGATTAGGGTTACACTTAGTAGATTGATGCGAACTAAATAAGCACACAAATTAAAACCCTCTTTTGACAATTGTAGTATACGTATAAGTAGGGATCGTTCTTAACCGGGGATTAGGAGGGATTGCAAAATCACTTGGAAACTGACTCAAAAACGTAAAATAAAGTTTAAAACACTAAACTAGACTCAAAGAATGCAAAACTAAACACTTAAAACACTAAGACAAACCAAAAACTCAAAAAAGCACCCAAAACACTCAAAACTGCCTTAAAAACACAATCTGAGCAGTTTTGAGCACTTTGAATAATTTGAACGAATTTGGGTAATAAATTGAATCAAAACACTTAGAAACACAAACTAAGACACTTTCTAACTAAATTGAACACTAAAGTAAAGGGGGATTGAGTTTTTGACGAAATTAAGCTAAATGCACAGATTGTAATTAAGGGCAGATTTTAAATACGAATGTGATGAAAATATGGATGAATGCTAGCTAGAAGGTTCTTCTCCACACATGTTACACTTGCATACAAGATGATTTTCAGTTGGTCTTTCGATGAATTATGAAACTCAACACCCCGGGTTAATTAGGTCCGCTTAAATTAACCGTCAAGTTCTCCTTAAGTTAATGAATTGGATGGGACAGCGCATACGCAATTCAAAACATTCTCCAAAAGTCCTTTACGTGAAAAGCACAATAAAGATACAATCAAAGATCATTAAGCAACATGAAAACTATAAGTGTTGACGAGGCAGTCGTTACTATGATGAGCATGAAACTAGTGCCAAGAATTCATTTAATGCGATTGTTTATAAGCAACCTCCACTACTTGTGAATATAAGTTCATAACTATTAGGTGAAACTCACTTATATTCTAGCGTCATATTCATGCATGAAAATTAAGTGTGCACTCTCAATAAACATACACAAATAAGTTATCAATCAAACAGTTAAACAAATTGAATCCACAATTCATGAAATTCCAACCAAAGGTAATCAATTCATATTGCAAGCATAAACATGGTTTCGAATCACCCCCTAGCTAACTAGGGATTTAGCCTCTCATGTTCACAGAAAGAGAAATAAAATTGAATTTAAACATAACGAACAAAGGATTGATTACACCTAGAACGCCCAACGAATCCACTTGAATTTCTGCGCATCTAGGCTCCTCTTTCTTCTTCTCCTTGCTGCGGCAGAGATGGTGTGTGGTGAGTTTGGATGATTTTCTGGTTTAGGGATGGATTTATGGAAGTGTGGTGGTGCGGCAAGGTGGTGGAATGGTGTATGGAGGTGTGGATGGTGGCTGGAAGTGTGGAGATGGTTGCGGCAATGGTGGGGAAAGGCTGGAATGGAGGGGGAAGGCTGCGGCAGAGAAGAATAATCTGGGATGGTGGCTACGGCTTATGGTTTCTAGGGTGAATGATGAAGAGTGTATGAGAGAAGAGAGAGCTAGGGTCAATTAAAGGGTGCGGCTGAGATGGGAGTTAGAAGGCTTAGGGTGAATGGATGGGGACTTGCGGCTGATATGGATTTTGTGGCTGCCTTATGGAAGAATGAATAATTGTGAATGAATAGAATAGGGTGCGGCTAGGGTTTGAAATATGTATGGTTCCAGAAATTAACCCTAGCTTATTTTTATTAACTAAAATAAATTCAAAGGCTTCTAGAATTAGGAAATAAAATCAGAAATTAAAGAGGGAATGATTAAAGGGTGCGGCTAGGGTTGATTTGAAAGGGAAATAGGTTTAAGTTTCAGAAATAAAAGGGAGAGTGGCTGCAAGGAAAAAGGGTTAGGGTTTAGGTGCATCAAATGGGCCAAAAATGCCCCCCCTTGCACGGCAAGGGAAGGGGAGAAGGGATAAGCCCACGGCAAGGTTGTGTAATTGGGCTAGGGCCTTGGTTTTGTGTCCTAAAGTGCCTACAAGGGCTTCAAAGTGGCTAGAAAATATGGACGTTTAAGTTTAGGAAAGGTTACCAAAACGGGAAACCTAGGGTTAACTTTCCTACTTCAAGTAGGAATCCTTGTTTGAGTAGGAATCCTCATTTCGGTAGGAATTCATCGTTGGAGTAGGAATTCATCGTTTCTTCAAGTCTTCAACTCATTCATTCCTCTTTTGCTCCAAAAGACTCCAATTTGCATCTTCTTGCACACTTTGGCCTTATAATCTGAAAATACACAAAAATGACTTTAAACACTAAAACAACTAAGGAAACACAACATAAATGCACGAGAACAAGCTAATTACGTCGCATGAATATGCTCCTATCATAGATTTAGTGGATTAGGGCCCTAGGGTTCGGCAATAGGTGATTAAGTCCACTTAGGAGGGGGTTTGGCCCACTTAGTTTCATAAAAGGATTTGTGTAACCCAAATCCATAAGGAATGAGGCCCTAAAAATCAGATTCAATCAAGGATGAGGCCTAGAAGGTGCGGCACATATTGGAGGGAAGGATGGAATGGCTTGCAAGGCAAGGCAAGGTCTTCTATAAGGGAATAGGCACCACCTTTGTAGGGTTTCTAGAAAGAATGGGCTTTGTGGCTGATTTGCGACTTCTAGAAGAGAACGCTTCTAGAAATAGGTTCTAGAAATATCTATTTAGGTCCCCTTGCAACTAGGTTTAAGGCATGATAAGGTTAGGATAGGATAAGATGAGATAAGGTTTTGGATAAGGTTGGATAAGGTTTCCTCTTTTGAGCTAATTCCTTATCCACTTTGTCTTGAGCTTCGTTCCTTCATCTTCTCATCATATTTCTAGCCTTTTGAACTCCAAATTCGTCCATCCATGTTGGCCCATATACAAGCTATCCACATAGTGCCCAAAACTGCTCCAAAAAGCACCAAAATGCACTTTCTTGGTACTTTAACCCTTTGGACCTACAAACACACGAAAATGAGTTGAAATACGACATTAACTAAGAAATAATAGCACAAATGAACAAGAATAAGCTAGCTAAGTCGCCTATATATGCTCCTATCAAACTTGGGAAAGATAATTTGGTTTAGATGCGTATTCAATCTAATTCAATGAAATAAGGAAAATCTGATGGTTAATTGTGCGATGCAACTAACTTGGGGCAGTTTCATTCATAGTCTAAAGAAAAAATAACTGGAAATTGGTTTATATGCAAATATCATGTGCGGAGAAGGACCCTCTAACTAGCCTTTCACCCATTTAATTCACCTAATTTCGTTTTTACAAAGTGTTTTATACAAAGTTTTTGTTTTAAGTCTTAATTTCGTCCAAAATCCAATCCCCCTTTACTTGGTTGTGTCTTTTAGTTAGAATTTGTCCAAACTTGTGTTTTTAAGTGTTTTGAGTCAAGTTAAAAGTAATTTTCGTCCAAATCATCCTTTAGTGTCGAGTTTGAGTTTATTTGATTGTTTTGTGCTGTTTTGAGTCTTTTTAGTTTGTTTTGAGTCATATAAGTCTAGTTAAGTGGTTTTAAGTTTTGTTTTGTGTTTTTAAGTCAGTTTAGAGTAGATTAGCATCCCTTCTAATCCCCGGCCTAAAACGATCCCTACTTTCATATACTACAATCATAGGGTTTTAATTTGAGTGTTAGAATATTTCACATCATTAGACACCAAATAATTCACTAAATCGACATACCATGGCTCACTTACCTCGATGGACATTAACTGCTCATCTGGGAATGTCTCTGGGATAGGTACGGCCTCTTCTTCATGTACCATGCGGCTCAAGTGGTCAGCCACCACGTTTTCACTTCCTTTCTTGTCCCGGATTTCGATATTGAACTCTTGAAGTAGAAGCATCCAACGAATAAGACTTGGCTTGGCTTCCTTCTTGGTGAGTAAGTACTTCAACGCTGCATGATCAGTATAAATTATAACTTTAGTACCAAGTAAATAAGAACGAAATTTATCTAAAGCAAAAACAACAGCAAGAAGTTCTTTTTCCGTTGTGGAGTAGTTCAATTGGGCATCATTTAAGGTCCGGGATGCATAATAGATGACATGTGGCTACTTGTTCTTCTTTTGGTCTAAAACAGCTCCTAATGCATAATCCGAGGCATCACACATAAGCTCAAAAGGAAGGCTCCAATCTGGTGGAACAATGATGGGGGCCGAAGTGAGCATTTCCTTGAGGTGTTTGAAGGCTTTCTCACACTCCTCATCAAACTTGAATGGCACATCCTTTTGGAGAATTCGGCAAAGGGGGTTGGAAATTTTGGAAAAGTCCTTGATGAATTGCCTATAGAATCCTGCATGTCCAAGAAAAGAACGAACCTCTCTAACCGAAGTAGGAGAGGGTAAGTAGCATACAAGATCTATTTTTGATTTATCAACCTCAATCCCTTTGGCCGACATTATATGCCCTAAAACTATGCCTTGTTTTACCATGAAATGACATTTTTCCCAATTTAAAACAAGGTTAGTTTCAATGCATCGCTCTAAGATTAAAGTGAGATTATGTAAACAATCGTCAAACGAATCACCAAATACACTAAAATCATCCATAAAAACTTCAATTATTTTCTCTACAAAATCTGAAAATATACTTACCATGCATCTTTGAAAGGTGGCAGGTGCATTGCATAAACCGAATGGCATGCGACGATAAGCAAAAGTACCAAAAGGGCACGTGAAAGTGGTCTTTTCTTGGTCATCCGGAGCTATGACAATTTGATTATATCCCGAATACTGATGTGATAAATAATAGCACTCAAATTAAACCCTGTTTTTGACAATTGTAGTATAGATATAAGTATCGTTCTAGGCCGGGGATTAGGAGGGATTGCTAATCTAATGAAAATTTACTCAAAGATGTGAAAATATGCTTTAAAACACTTAAATAAACTCAAAAGACTCTTAACTAACTTGTATGACACAAAACAAACTTTAAAGACTCAAAACAACTCAGAACAACCAAAAAGACTCAATTCAGACTCTAGGACTCAATTTGGACGAAAATACAATTAGTTTTGGCTCAAAAGACTCAAAAACACACTTTTGGACAGATTTGGAACAAGTAAGAAAAAGGGATTTGATTTTGGACGAATTTAAAAGAAAACAAGTAACTTAAAACTTAAAACAGATTTTTGCACTAATTTAAGTAAAACCAATGGATGATGGACTAGCCAAGGGATACTTCTCCACACATGAAACATTCAAACATAAATTGATTTCCAGTTGCTTTTCCGATAAACCATGAACCTCAACACCCCAGATTAACCGTGACGTCACTAATGAACCCTCAGATTTCCCTTAAGTTAGTGGATTGGATGACATCATACGACAACCCAAAGCATTCTTCAAAAGTCCCCTACATGACATTATAATAGAGATACAATCAAAGATCATTACGTTCAATGGAAATCATAAGTATTGACAAAGCACTTGTAACTATGACATCATGATACTCATGCTAAGAATTTACTTAACATGATTGTGAAAACAACCTTAACTACTTGTGAATATAAGTTTGTGACGATTATGTGAAACTCCCTTGTATTCTAGCACCAAATTCAAGCATGCAAATTATGTAGGCCTCCCTAATCGACATACAAGAATAAGTTATCCATCAAACAGTTAAGTAAATTGCATTCACGATTTATGAAATCACAACTGGAATTTATCAACTCATATTATGAACGTAATCATGGTTTCAAAGCATCCCTAGGCTAAAACGAGTTTATCCTCTCATGTTCATAACAAAACAAAGGAAAATAGAATTAAACATTGAAAACAAAAGATAGATTATAGCTAAAAACGTTCCAACACTCCAACTCGAATGCATAAACGTCCAAGGCTTCGTCTTCTTTCTCCTCTTCCTTGCTAAGTCACGGCACAAGGTCTAGGGTGGTTTATGGATGATTTTCTAGGTTTTGGATGGATTTAGGAAGGTATGGTGGTGCGGCAAGGGTTGATGGTGGTGTATGGAGGTTGGGATGAAGGTTTTGAAGTAGGGGAATGGTGGAAAGTTGAATGAAAAGCTGCGGCAAAGGATGTGATTTTCTATGAATGAAGGCAGGTTGTGTGGAAGGGGGATTAGGGTCCATAAGGGTGCGGCATAGGGGTTTTATAAGGAAGAAAGAATCCTAAGGCTTTATTACTTAGTTTAGGAAAGGAATTAACTCTAAATCCTTCAAGAATAGGAAACACAAAATCAGAAATTGAAGGGAAGGGGAAGTGACTTGCGGCAATCAATTGTGAAAAGGGGAATGTCATTTATTTCTGAAATTAGGCAAGGACTTTGGAATATAAAAGGGTATGTGAGTTATGGCTGAGCTTGATATGAAAAAGGAATGTGTTTAAATGGTTTAAAACAGGAAACAAAGCCCTTCCTTGCACGGCAAGGAAGGGAAACACAAAAAGGGATACACGGCAAGGATTTTAATGTTGCAAGGGACATTGTTTTGTGTCCTAGAATAGGTAGAAGCCTTTGATATTGCTGAAATATGGAGTCTTTAAGGATTAGGAAAGGTTAAACCAAAATAGGAAACCTTGGCTTAAGTTTCCTACTTCAAGTAGGAAACCTTCTTTGACTAGGATTCCTCATTTGATTAGGAATCCTCTTGTGATTAGGAATCCTCTTGTGATTAGGAATCCTAACATCTTTAGGTCTTCAATTTCGTCCATTCCTTTTGCTCCAAGCATATGCCATCCATTCCAAGTCCAATTTTGCTCCAAAATGCTCCAAAATGTACCTTTTTGCTTCCATAGCCATATGAACCTAAAAACACACGAAAATGGCTTAAACTACTAAAACAACTATGAATTAACAACATAAATGCATGAAAACAAGCTAACTAAGTCACCTAAATATGCTCCTATCAAATACCCATCAAGAAAACAATAAAAAGAATGACCGGCTAACCTTTCAAGCATTTAATCAATGGACGGTGATGCGAAAATTAACTTAGCACACAAATTAACCCTCTTTTGACAATTGTAGCATATAAATAAGTAGGGATCGTTCTTACACCGGGGATTAGGAGGGATTGCTAAACACTGTAAACTGACTCAAATAAATAAAACTAACCTTTAAAACACTTAACTCAACTTAAAAAGACTCAAAATAAGCTAAAAACACTCAAAACAGCCTAAAAACACAAATTGGGCAGTTTTGAGCCTAAACACAAACTTGGACGAAAATTGGTTCTAACTTGACTCAAAACTCTTAAAAACACAATCTAAAAACATATTTGAACCAATTAGACACTCTAAGACAATTGGGGATTTGGTTTTGGACAAAAATCAAACAAACAAAACAATAATGTAAACTGGGCAGATTTGGACGAATTTGATGAATTAAGTGGATGGTGAGATGGCTAGGAGGTTTTTCTCCACACATGGCATACTCGCATACAACACAATCTCCAGTTGCTTATTCAATGAATTATGAACCTCAACACCCCAAGTTAATTAGGTACGCTTAAATTAACTCTCAGATTTCCCTTAGGTCATTGAATTGAATGGAATTAGTGCATTGATGCGAAATATATAAGCACACAAATTAAAACCCTCTTTTGACAATTGTAGTATATGTCTAAGTAGGGATCGTTCTAAACTGGGGATTAGGAGGGATTGCTAATTCACTTGAAAACTGACTCAAAAACGTAAAACAAAGGTTAAAACACTAAACTAGACTCAAAGAATACAAAACTAAGCACTAGAACACTAAAACAAACCAAAAGACTCAAAATAACAACAAAACACTCAAAACTGCCTTAAAAACACAATCTGGGCAGTTTTGAACACCTAACGCTAATTTGGACGATAATAGGTTTGGTTTTGACTCAAAAGACTCTAAAACACACTTTTGGACAGATTTGGAACAAGCAAGAAAAGGGGATTTGTTTTTGGACGAATTTAAAAGAAAACAAGTAACTTAAAACTTAAAACAGATTTTTGGACGAATTTGAATAAAACCAATGGATGATGGACTAGCCAAGGGATACTTCTCCACACATGATACATTCAAACATAAGTTGATTTCCAGTTGCTTTTCGATAAACCATGAACCTCAACACCCCAAATTAACCGTGACATCACTAATTAACCCTCAGACTTCCCTTAAGTTATTGGATTGGATGACATCATACGACAACCCAAAGCATTCTTCAAAAGTCCCCTACATGACATCATAATAGAGATACAATCAAAGATCATTACGTTCAATGGAAATCATAAGTATTGACAAAGCACTTGTAACTATGACATCAAGATACGCATGCTAGGAATTTACTTAACATGATTGTGAAAACAACCTTAACTACTTGTGAATATAAGGTTGAAACGTTTTTGTGAAACTCCCTTATATTCTAGCACCAAATTCAAGCATGTAAATTAAGTAGGCCTCCCTAATCAACATACAAGAATAAGTTATCCATCAAACGGTTAAGTAAATTGCATTCACAATTTATGAAGTCACAACTGGAATTGATCAACTCATATTATAAATGTAATCATGGCTTTAAAGCATCCCTAGGCTAAAACGAGTTTAGCCTCTCATGTTCATAACAAAACAAAGGAAATTAGAATTGAACATTGAAAACAAAAGATAGATTACACCTAGAAGCGCTCCAACACTCCAACTTGAATGCATAAACGTCCAAGGCTTCGTCTTCTTTCTCCTATTCTTTGCTAGGTCACGGCACAAGTGCTATGGTGGGTGTACGAATGAGTTTCTGGGTTTAAGTTGGGTTTATGGAGGTATGGTGGTGCGGCAAAGCTTAATGGTGGTGTAGGGTGGTTTGGATGAAGGATTGAAAGTCGAAGAATGGTGGGAATTGGGATGGAAGGCTGCGGCAAGGCTTCGATGACTTTGTGAATGAAGGCAGGTTGTGTGGAAGGGGGAGTTAGCTCCATAAGGTTGCGGCACAAGGGTATATATAGGGAAGAAAGGACCTAAAGGCTTTATTACTTAGTTTAGGAAAGGAATTAATTCTAAATCTTTGAAGAATAGGAAACATGAAATCAGAAATTGAAAGGAATAAAAAGGTGACTTGCGGCTAAGGTTAGAGAGAAAGGGAATGTCATTTATTTCCGAATTTAGGCAAGGAATTAAGAATATAAAAGGGTATGTGAGTTATGGCTGAGCTTGGTAGGAAAAAGGAAAGTGTTTAAGTGACTCAAAACAGGAAACAAAGCCCTTCCTTGCACTGCAAGGAAGGGAAACATAAAGGGATACACACGGCATGGCTTAAGGCTGCAAGAGATGTTGTTTTTGTGACCTAGAATAGGTAGGAGCCTTTGATCTTGCTGAAATATGGAGTCTTTAAGGATTAGGAAAGATTAAACCAAAATAGGAAACCTTGGCTTAACTTTCCTACTTCAAGTAGGAAACCTTCTTTGACTAGGATTCCTCATTTGATTAGAAATCCTCTTGTGATTAGGAATCCTAACTTCATTAGGTCTTCAATTTCGTCCATTCCTTTTGCTCCAAACATAAGCTATCCATTCTAAGCCCAATTTTGCTCCAAAATGCACCTTTTTGCTTCCTTAGCCATATGAACCTAAAAACACACGAAAATAGCTTAAACTACTAAAACAACTATGAACTAACAACATAAATGCACGAAAACAAGCTAAGTAAGTCGCCTAAATATGCTCCTATCAAATTCCCCCACACTTAGCTTTTGCTAGTCCTCGAGCAAAACAAAACAAAAGAAACCAAAAAAAACACAACAAAACACATTCTAAACCTTCCAACATGTATCTCAGGGATTTCAAACGAACATGACACAATAAAGAACATCATTCCCACGGTTTTAGCATTCTTTATACTTGAACAAACACTTAATCATAGTTACCACTTATTAGTTCACATTTAATCAATTAATACAACATTTTGAATGTAGTAACATGCCTTAGAGAATTCCCTCAATTCCTTACTAGAATGCACTCAATTTTCACACAGATTTTCTAACTCCACACCCTACACTAGGTATATGTGAGAAGATTGATGTAAATATGAATTCTAACACTCACATATGTTATATCAAAGAAAGCATTTTCTGGATTTACAACAATGATATGAATATGATCTCATGAATGGAATGCTACTACTTAGAACGAGAACCAATGATTCCATATGCTCATACCAAATTCAAACTCCACATATTGAACATATAACATCAAGATAGAAGTTGAGGGTTGTAACGAGCTAAGGGTATTGGCTAACAAAGAAAGGTATGGAAAAACAAGGGTTCTTAAAGCAATAGGAAGCAAAGTAATGAAATTGACACTTAAACTCACTTTTAATGGCAGAAATCAACTTTTAAACACAAAGGAGGACTCATGCAACATCTAGGGTCAACTTTCAAACTTTTGGACTTTAACTTCAATAACCAACACTTGTGAGAGCATTCTCACTTATTTTTCAACTCTTTTTCTTTCTTTTCACCTCTTTTCTATTTTCTCTTTATTTTTCCACGAAATTTTTTTTTCTTTTATTTTCTATTCTGCCGTGCCCTAGCATCTCCCCCACACTTGTTTTCTGCCAAACATTAATCCTTAAGAGTTCAATCTAAGTCATGCTTCACTATCCTTTAAGAACAAAGGTATGGAAAGTCCTAATCTAGGCTAGGTAAGGATAATGAGGCTAACAAAGAAGATAGGCTTGAAAAGGCTCAAAAGGGGTAATCCTACAATACATATGAAAAGGGATAGGCTTTTTGGCTTTGGCTTGACTAACAACTTCATCTTATTGTATGTTATGCAATCAATATCATGCTTTGAATGAAATGGGCATGAGTTCTAGTATTTGGAACTATAATGAAATGCATTCTAAGTAGCAACTAAGCAAAGAATGATGAGATCATGCAACGACTTTAGAAAACAAGAAATCACAAATTATACTCTCCAAAGTACGTTATAGGCTCAAGTCTCACAAGGATGTAGCTTTAGTTTGAGTTTCTTCCTTCAAGCATGTTACAAAAACTGATTTTCTCTTTGTAATTACATGTGAATTCATAAGCTATAACCATAACCAAGCATAAACCAAAGCATAAATCAACTCCCAGCCATGTTTACAACATTCTTTAATAGTCATGTAATTAAAAACCAAATCCTCATCATTGTGTTGGAAGGTGACCTAAGACACAAACAAACACACAAAAACAACTTTAAAACAACTCTTTTTGGGTTTTTCAAAACTGTTTTGCAATTTTTTTGTAAATTTTCGGATTTTCTGAACAAAAGACATGAAAACACTTCAAAACACGCTAAAAACACTTAAAAACAATGAGAAACAACATTATAAGTGATAGGTGATAAAATCCCACGAAAATCATGTAAAATCATGCAAAAGCACTTGTTTACCCCCCCACACTTAAATCAAACATTGTCCTCAATGTTTCAAACAAAGACTCACATTCAAACAAACATTATAAACTAACTAACATGAGGAAATAAAAACAGTAAAGAGATAGAGATTAAGGAACGCAAATCTGATTGTTTTGGCATGAATTGGTGATTTGCCCAAATCCTCTCTAGTTGAATGCATGGGTTGCCTCCCAAGAAGCGCTTGCTTTAACGTCGTGCAGCCGGACGAACATGCTTCTTAGCCTCACTTAGAGCCCACGGCATGGAGTGTATTGTCCTCCACAATCTGCCCTTCCATATTTGCATAATAGGGCTTCAAACGATGCCCATTCACCTTGAATTCTTGCCCATTCCGCAAGCTTTGGATTTGAACTGCGCCATATGGAAAAACATTAGTAACGACAAAAGGTCCAATCCACTTGGAACGTAACTTACCAGGAAATAAACGTAAGTGAGAATTAAAAAGTAAAAATTTTTGCCCTATGGAGAATGTTTTGCTTCGGATCATCTTGTCATGAAAAGCCTTGGTCTTGTCCTTGTAAATGCAAGCATTCTCATATGCTTCACGCCTAAGCTCCTCAAGTTCATTCAATTGCAACTTTCTATGTATTCCAGCCGCATCTAAGTCCATATTGAAGGTCTTGATTGCCCAATGAGCCTTGTGTTCTAACTCCACGGGGAGATGACAAGGCTTTCCATACACTAGCCGAAAAGGGAACATGCCTATTGGGGTCTTGTATGCCGTCTTATAAGCCCATAATGCATCCTCCAAACGCACACTCCAATCTTTTCGTGTTGGTCCAACGGTTTTCTCCAAGATTTGCTTGATTTCTCTATTGGACACCTCGGCTTGGCCATTGGTTTGGGGATGGTAAGGTGTTGAAACCTTATGGGTGACTTGATACTTCTTGAGTAGTGCTTTTATGGTACGATTGCAAAAGTGAGAACCTCAATCACTAATAAGGACTCGAGGCATCCCAAATCTAGCAAAAACGTTAGTCTTTATAAAATCTGCAACAACTCTTGAATCATTAGTACGGGTGGCCTTGGCTTCCACCCATTTTGAGACATAATCCACCGCAAGCAAAATATAAGTAAAACCAAACGAAGGTGGGAAAGCGCCCATGAAATCAATGCCCCAAACATCAAAAATTTCAACATTAAAGATAGGTGTTTGCAGCATTTGGTCCCTTGCACCTATATTTCCCATTCATTGGCAACGATCACAAGTTAAACAAAATGTTCTAGCATCTTTAAAAATTGTTGGCCAATAAAAACCACATTCTAACACTTTAAGGGCAGTGCGTTGTGTGCCAAAATGTCCACCACAAGCATAAGTATGACAAAAGGTTAGAATCGAATTAAATTCACAATCATGCACACAACGACGCACAATCTGATTTGCACAAAACTTCCACAAATATGGGTCATCCCATACATAAAACCGTGCATCTTTCTTTAACTTATCACGTTGATGCCTAGCTAGGGTACTTGGAACACGTTTTGACACCAAAAAATTGACCAAATCGGCATACCAAGGTTCACATACCTTAATGGACAACAATTGTTCATCAGGGAAAGTCTCTTGGATGGGTAAGGAGTCCTCATTACACACCAAACGACTTAAATGGTCAGCAACTACGTTCTCACTCCCTTTCTTGTCTCGAATTTCAATATCAAAATCTTGGAGAAGAAGCATCCATCTAATGAGCCGTGGTTTAGCCTCCTTCTTAGTGAATAAGTACCTAAGAGCTGCATGGTTAGAAAATACAATCACTTTAGTGCCAAGCAAATATGAACGAAACTTATCTAAAGCAAACACAACGGCAAGAAGTTCTTTTTCAGTGGTAGAGTAGTTTAATTGAGCGTCATTTAGGGTCCTCGAAGCATAGTAGATGGCGTGGGATTGCTTATTCTTTCTTTGACCCAAAACAGCCCCTATTGCATAATCGGATGCATCACACATGAGCTCAAAATGCAACGTCCAATCAGGTGGAAGGATGATAGGTGCCGTGGTAAGCTTGTCCTTGAGAAGCTTGAATGCCTTCTCACACTCCTCGTTGAACTCAAACGCCACTTCTTTTTGTAGGAGACGGCATAGTGGTTGTGCAATCTTGGAAAAATCCTTGGTAAATCGCCTATAGAATCCTGCATGGCCAAGAAAAGAACGAACCTCTCTCACCGAAGTAGGAGACGGTAAGTGACGTACAAGATCTATTTTAGACTTATCAACTTCAATTCCTTTTTCAGAGATGATATGACCGAAAACTATACCTTGTTTAACCATAAAATGACATTTTTCCCAATTCAAAACAAGGTTAGTTTCCATGCATCTTTTCAAGATTAAAGTAAGATTATGCAAACAAGCATCAAATGAGTCCCCAAACACACTAAAATCGTCCATAAATACTTCAATTATCTTTTCAACATAATCAGAGAAGATACTTACCATGCATCGTTGGAAAGTGGCCGGTGCATTGCATAAACCAAATGGCATACGACGATATGCAAAAGTACCAAATGGACAAGTAAAGGTGGTCTTTTCTTGATCATCCGGCGCTATGACAATTTGATTATAACCCGAATAACCATCAAGAAAGCAATAAAAAGAATGACCGACTAACCTTTCAAGCATTTGATCGATGAATGGCAAAGGGAAGTGATCTTTCCTTGTTGCGGCATTTAGCTTCCTGTAGTCAATGCACACCCTCCAACCGGTTTGAATGTGTGTAGGCACAAGTTCATCTTCTTCATTCTTCACCACCATGACTCCGGACTTCTTGGGAACCACTTGGACCGGTGAAACCCAACAACTATCCGAGATGGGATAGATGACGCCACAATCTAGCAATTTGATGATTTCCTTCTTCATTACTTCCATCATTGGTGGGTTGAGTCGACGTTGGGCTTCCCTTGATGGTTTGGCGCCGTCTTCCATGAGAATTCGATGCATGCACGTGGTAGGACTTATACCCTTGATATCGGCCAAAGTCCACCCAATGGCTGTTTTGTTCTCTTTGAGAACCCTCACCAACTTCTCCTCCTCTTGTGCCGTGAGTGATGAGGCTATAATGACGGGCAATATGTCTTGCTCTCCCAAGAACACATACTTCAAGTGATTTGGCAACGGTTTGAGCTCAAGGGTAGGTGGTTGTTCTATAGAATGAAGCAACTTATTAGTCAAAATTGGAATTGAAATTGGACTAGGGGACTTACCTTGGAGCCGTGGCAATGACTCTAGGGCTGCCACGATCTCAATTACATCTTCATCAAAGGCCACGGCATGGTTGTTCAATTGTATGCCGTGGGTTACTATGGTGACATCTATGTGACCCTTCACTTCTATGCCATTTGTAATGACCGTTTCAAGTGCATCTCCATGTAATTGATCAAGGTGTACCTACGCCAAAGAATCAAGAATATCAATAGAGAAACATGAGTGATCATCATTAGGAAATTTCATAGTTTCAGAAATATTGAAATCAATCACTTCCCCATCGAATTCCATCGTTAAAGTGCCTTTAAACACATCTATCTTTGTTTGGGCCGTCTTCATGAAGGGCCTCCCAAGAAGAATCGGCAAAAATGGAGCATGGCTAGTTTCTTCCATTTTAAGAACGTAGAAATCCGCCGGAAATATCAAATTATTCACCTGCACTAAGACATCTTCCAATACGCCCTTTGGATAGGCATTAGATCTATCGGCCAACTAAATAATCACACCATCATTTTTCAATTCACCAAGGTTCATTGAAGCATAAATAGAATATGGCATGACGTTAATTGATGCCCCTAAGTCTAACATAGCATGTTCGAACTTAGTTTGACCAACAATACAAGGAATTGTAAAGCTACCTGGATCTTTGCACTTTGGTGGTAACTTCCTTTGTAAAACAGCGAAAACGTTTTCACTTACCCTTACTACCTCTTTATGTGACGCCCTCTTCCTTGTAGTGCACAATTCCTTCAAGAACTTAGCGTATTTGGGCACTTGCTTAATGGCATCTAGGAGCGGGATATTGACTTGAACTTTCCTAAACGTTTCAAGAATGTCCTTCTCATGCTCCACCTTCTTTGTTTGCAAAAATTTGTGAGGAAAAGGAACATTGGGTGGAACGGGGTTAGAATTAATCAAATTTGAACCCAACTTACCTTTGGTGGCCGAATGGGATGCATTGGATGAATTTTGGTCCTTATGTGCTTGCGGCAAAGGAGGTTGTGTCCTTGCCGTGAGCTTCCCTTCAACCTCCTCTTTATGTTGCAACGTTTCTTCTTCGTTAAGACTTGTTTTGGGTGGTGTGGATGTGGTGCCAACCTCTTTTCCACTCCTCAAAATGATTGCTTTGGCAGATTCGAACCCTCCCTTTGGATTGATAATGGTTGAGCTTGGAAGCTTGCCTTGGTCTCGGAATTGTCCCACAAACTCCGCAATCTGCCCTATTTGCTTCTCTAATTGGTCCACCCTTTTGTCTTGGTTTTGCATCGCCTTGTTTTGATTTTCTTGTCCCTGAGACAAACTGGTAAGTAACTTAAGAATTGTAGCATTATCTAAAGATGTACCTTGATGGTTTTGGGCGGATTGGGGTTAGTTTTGGTCTTGGCCGTGGGTTTTGGTGTAAAACCCCGGGGGTTGCTGCCTAAAGCCTCCTTGTTGGTAAGGTTGTTGAGGCTCCCTCCACTTGAAGTTAGGATGGTCTCTCCAACCCGGATTGTATGTATTGGAATATGGATCATTCCTTGGCTGATTTTGGCTTGGAAATCCAACGGCGTTTGCACTCTCCCATCCCCCATTCTCAATCAATTGAGGGCATTTTTCCGAAGGGTGACCTTGGATAGAACATACGCCACATACAATTGGACCTTGGATCTTCATTCCTTCAGCCATCTGAGACACAAGAGAAGTAAGATTAGCTAATTGAGTTTGAATGTCGGATTGAGAACTTACCTCATTCACTTGTTGCCGTGGGGGGTCTCTTTGCCCAATGCCTTCGTATTGTTGTGCATTGAGAGCCCGGTTCGCAATGAGATTCTTGGCTGCCATGGGAGTTTTATCTACCAATGCTCCTCCCGCGGAAGCATCAAGCATTTGCCTTTCAATAGGAAGAAGACCTTCATAGAAGTATTGAAGTAGAAGCTCCTCCTTCATTTGATGTTGAGGACATGATGCAACAAGGTCTTTAAAATGCTCGTAGTATGTTGGAAAAGACTCCCCTTAACTTTTTTGGATTCCGCTGATCTTCTTTCTCTAGAAAATGACTCTTGAAGTAGGAAAGAACTTTTCAAGAAATGCCCTCTTCATGCTCTCCCAAGAAGTGACCGTTCCAGGTGCTAACTCGTATAAGCAATCCTTGGCCTTCTCCAAAAGTGAGAACGGGAAAGCCTTCATCTTCAAAATACTACCATCAACGTTAATTGGAGTCATGCTCGAACACACCACCTCGAACTCCTTCAAATGCTTGTTGGGATCCTCCATGGACAGTCCATAGAACTTTGGACTGTGGTGCAACAAACTTGACTTCAATTCAAATTCGTTGGTCTTGTCTTGAGTCGCCCTTGGGTATTGGATGCACAAGGGTGCGGCATTGGCCATTCCCGAAGCGGAAAGCTCCTTGATTGTACGGTTGTCCGCTGCCATGGTTTGGACTTCTTCCTCCTCCTTTGCCATGGGTTCCTCACCCTCTTCAAGATTGGAAGCCGAGCTAGAACTTGTTGGATGAAGTTCTGGGTTCTTCTTCTTCTTTCTCAAAGTGCGCTCAAAATCGTCGTCAAAATCCAAGATGTTTGCACTAACAGGTTGAGAACTACGAGTCATAAACTAGTACCTACAAACAAGCAAAGAAATAAGGTCAGTAGCTAAAACAAAAAGAAAACAAAAAGAAACAACGGGGGATTAGCAAATTTGCTAATCCCCGGCAACGGCGCCAAAAATTTGATGCGAAATATATAAGCAAACAAATTAAAACCCTCTTTTGACAATTGTAGTATATGTATAAGTAGGGATCGTTCTAAACCGGGGATTAGGAGGGATTGCTAATTCACTTGAAAACTGACTCAAAAACGTAAAACAAAGGTTAAAACACTAAACTAGACTCAAAGAATGCAAAACTAAGCACTAGAACACTAAAACAAACCAAAAGACTCAAAACAGCAACAAAACACTCAAAACTGCCTTAAAAACACAATCTGGGCAGTTTTGAACACCTAACGCTAATTTGGACGAAAATAGGTTTGGTTTTCACTCAAAAGACTCTAAAACACACTTTTGGATAGATTTGGAACAAGTAAGAAAGGGGGATTTGTTTTTGGACGAATTTAAAAGAAAACAAGTAACTTAAAACTTAAAACAGATTTTTGGACAAATTTGAATAAAACCAATGGATGATGGACTAGCCAAGGGATACTTCTCCACACATGATACATTCAAACATAAGTTGATTTCCAATTGCTTTTCGATAAACCATGAACCTCAACACCCCAAATTAACCATGACATCACTAATTAACCCTCAGACTTCTCTTAAGTTATTGGATTGGATGACATCATACGACAGCCCAAAGCATTCTTCAAAAGTCCCCTACATGACATCATAATAGAGATACAATAAAAAATCATTACGTTCAATGGAAATCATAAGTATTGACAAAGCACTTGTAACTATGACATCATGATACGCATGCTAGGAATTTACTTAACATGATTGTGAAAACAACCTTAACTACTTGTGAATATAAGGTTGAAACGATTTTGTGAAACTCCCTTATATTCTGATAGGAGCATATTTAGGCGACTTACTTAGCTTGTTTTCGTGCATTTATGTTGTTAATTCATAGTTGTTTTAGTAGTTTAAGCCATTTTCGTATGTTTTTAGGTCCTAATGGCAAAGGGAGCAAGAAAGTGCATTTTGAGGCTATTTGGAGCATTTTTGGGCATGGATTGGATAGCTTAACCATGGAGCAAAGAGGATGGACGAAATTGAAGACAAGAAGAGCTAGGGAAGGCTACAAATCTGGTGGAAGAAGTTCTACTACAATGAAGATAAGGAAGAAGCAAGAAACAAGGGACCTTATCCAAACCTTATCTTATCCTATCCTAGAAACCTTATCCTATCCTAACTCTAACATTATCCTATTCTATCCTATCCAAATCAAGTTGGGACTTAAACCTAGCTAGTTAGAGGGAATTAATGACACATCTAAACACCTATTTCAGTTTATAGAGGACTTATCCATTTAAATGCCGCAAGACACCATTCCTTGTAGGTTTAGGAATTACAATCCTTCTCCTACTCTTATATCACATGTCCTAGGCCCTTTAGGATTAGGAATCTGCCTTAAACACTTCTTCTAGAACACCTTATCCTATCCCTACATGTGTGCCGCACCTAACATTCTAGAATTCCCTAAATCCTAGCCGCACTACTTATTCCAATTCCCACTTGATTTCTGCCTTGAATTAACCCTTTTTCAATAGGATTGTATAATCCTTTTCCTTCACTAAGTGTGCCAAATTAGCCTATATAAACAGCCCTTGCCGCACCATTTAGATCACCACCCTTCACACAACATTCATTCATCCATTCAGAGAACCATCCCTTGCCGTGACCTTACAACCAACTTTACACCATTCCCTTACTTCCACACCTCCATCCCAACCTCCATACACCACCATCAATCCTTGCCGCACCACCACACCTGCCTAAATCCATCCAAAATCATCCACAAAACCACCCTAGACCTTGTGCCGTGACTTAGCAAGGAAGAGGAGAAGGAAGACCAAGCCTTGGGCGTTTGTGCATTCGAGTTGGAGTGTTGGACGTTTTTAGGTGTAATCTATCTTTTATTTTCAATGTTTAATTCTATGTTGCTTTGTTTTGTCATGAACATGAGAGGCTAAACTCGTTTTGGCCTAGGGATGCTTTCAAACCATGATTACATTTATAATATGAGTTGATTAAGTCCAGTTGTGATTTCATAAATTGTGAACGCAATTTACTTAACCGTTTAATGGATAACTTATTCTTGTATGTTTATTAGGGAGGCCTACTTAATTTGCATGCTTGAATTTGGGGCTAGAATATAAGGGTGTTTCACATAATCGTTACAAACTTATGTTCACAAGTAGTTAAGGTTGTTTTCACAATCATGTTAAGTAAATTCCTAGCACGAGTATCATGATGTCATAGTTATAAGTGCTTTGTCAATACTTATGATTTCTATTGAACGTAATGATCTTTGACCGTATCTCTATTATGATGTCATGTAGGGGACTTTTGAAGAATGCTTTGGGTTGTCGTATGATGTCATCCAATCCACTAACTTATGGGAAATCTGAGGGTTAATTAGTGATGTCACGGTTAATCTGGGGTGTTGAGGTTCATGGTTTATCGGAAAAGCAACTGGAAATCAATTTATGTTTGAAAGTGTCATGTGTGGAGAAGTATCCCTTGGCTATCCCATCATCCATTAGTTTTTCTTAAATTCGTCCAAAATCTGTTTTAAAGTTATAGTTACTTGTTTTCTTTTAAATTCGTCCAAAATCAAAACCCCTTTTCTTACTTGTTCCAAATCTGTCCAAAAGAGTCTTTTTGAGTCTTTAGAGTCAAAACTAAGTGTATTTTCGTCCAAATTAAGTCCTAAAGTCTAAGTTGAGTCTTTTGGGTTGTTTTGAGTTGTTTTGAGTCTTTAAAGTTCGTTTTGAGTCATACAAGTTAGTAAGAGTCCTGGGAGTTTATTTAAAGTGTTTTAAAGCATATTTTCACATCTTTGAGTCAATTTTCATTAGATTAGCAATCCCTCCTAATCCCCAGCCTAGAGCGATCCCTACTTATACCTATACTACAATTGTTAAAAAGAGGGTTTAATTTGAGTGCTATCTTTTATCACATCATATTCTAGCACCAAATTCAAGCATGCAAATTAAGTAGGCCTCCCTAATCAACATACAAGAATAAGTTATCCATCAAACGGTTAAGTAAATTGCATTCAGAATTTATGAAGTCACAACTGGAATTGATCAACTCATATTATAAATGTAATCATGGCTTTAAAGCATCCCTAGGCTAAAACGAGTTTAGCCTCTCATGTTCATAACAAAACAAAGGAAATTAGAATTGAACATTGAAAACAAAAGATAGATTACACCTAGAAGCGTTCCAACACTCCAACTTGAATGCATAAACGTCCAAGGCTTCGTCTTCTTTCTCCTCTTCTTTGCTAGGTCACGGCACAAGTGCTAAGGTGGGTGTACGAATGAGTTTCTGGGTTTAAGTTGTGTTTATGGAGGTATGGTGCGACAAAGCTTAGTGGTGGTGTAGGGTGGTTTGGATGAAGGATTGAAAGTCGAAGAATGGTGGGAATTGGGATGGAAGGCTGCGGCAAGGCTTGGATGACTTTGTGAATGAAGGGAGGTTGTGTGGAAGGGGGAATTAGCTCCATAAGGTTGCGGCACAAGGGTATATATAGGGAAGAAAGGACCTATAGGCTTTATTACTTAGTTTAGGAAAGGAATTAATTCTAAATCTTTGAAGAATAGGAAACATGAAATTAGAAATTGAAAGGAATAAAAAGGTGACTTGCGGCTAAGGTTAGAGAGAAAGGGAATGTCATTTATTTCTGAATTTAGGCAAGGAATTAGGAATATAAAAGGGTATGTGAGTTATGGCTGAGCTTGGTAGGAAAAAGGAAAGTGTTTAAGTGACTCAAAACAGGAAACAAAGCCCTTCCTTGCACGGCAAGGAAGGGAAACATAAAGGGATACACACGGCATGGCTTAAGGTTGCAAGAGATGTTGTTTTTGTGACCTTGGCTTAACTTTCCTACTTCAAGTAGGAAACCTTCTTTGACTAGGATTCCTCATTTGATTAGGAATCCTCTTGTGATTAGGAATCCTAACTTCATTAGGTCTTCAATTTCGTCCATTTTTTTTGCTCCAAACATAAGGTATCCATTCTAAGCCCAATTTTGCTCCAAAATGCTCCAAAATGCACCTTTTTGCTTCCTTAGCCATATGAACCTAAAAACACAGGAAAATAGCTTAAACTACTAAAACAACTATGAACTAACAACGGAAATGCACGAAAACAAGCTAAGTAAGTCGTCTAAATATGCTCCTATCACGCATTGCAATCAAATTATTCCTTAATAGTTCTCTATATGAAAGCGCATAATAGAAAAACAATCAAAGATCATTAGGTTCTAAGGAAATCATAGGTGTTGACGAGGCATTCGTAACTATGAAAGCACATGATACTTATGCCAAGAATTTACTTAACATAATTGTGACCAACAATCTTAACTACTCATGAATATAAGTTCCCAACGATTAGGTGAAGTTTCCTTATACCCTAGCATCAGATTTATGCATGCAAATTAAGTGTGCACTCTCAATTCATATACATAAACAAGTTTTAATTAAAACAGATAAGTAAATTGAATTCACCATTCATGAAATCACAACTGAAAGTAATCAAATCATCATGCAAATATAGCCATGGTTTCGAAATTCCCCCTAGCCAAAAAGGGGATTAGTTCCTCATACTCGCAAAACAAAGATTATTGAATTTAAACATTGAAATCATAAGAAAGATTACACCTAAACATTCAACAATTCCAGGATGAATTTGATGCACGGCTAGGGCTTCTCTTCCTCCTCCTTGCTGCGACACAAGGTGTGGGTGCTGGAATTGGGGGTTTTGAATGGTGTGTTCTTATTTAGAGGGATGGAGGATGGCTGATTATGGTGGTATGGGTGCGGCAGAGGTGTATGGAGGTTGAAGAATGGAGAATAGGGGTTGCGGCACAAGGTTTCTGAATAGCATAAAGGGTGGTACGAATTTTTGGCTGATTTTATGTTTATATAGTCCTAGGGTTAAGTAGATTAGGGTTACACTTAACAGATTTAGTGGATTAGGGCCCTAAGGTTCGGCTATAGGTGATCAAATCCACTTAGGAGGGGGTTTGGCCCACTTAGTTTCATACAAGGCTTGTGTAACCCAAATCCAAAAGGAATTAGGCCTAAAAATCAGAATCCAAAAGGGATAGGGCCTAGGAAGGTACGGCACAAGTGGGGGAAAGGGTTTGATTCGCCACCTTTGTAGGGTTTCTAGAAAGAATGAGTTTTGTGGCTGATTTGGGCCTTTTAGAAGAGGATGCTTCTAGAAATAGGTTCTAGAAATATCTATTTGGGTCCCCTTGCAACTAGGATTAAGACATGATAAGGTTAGGTTAGGATAAGATGAGATAAGGTTTTGATAATGTTTTGGATAATGCTAGATAAGGTTTTAGATAAGGTTTTGGATAGGGTTTCCTCTTTTGAGCTACTTCCTTATCCACTTTGTCTTGAGCTTAGTTCCTTCTTCTTCTCATCACCTTTCTAGCCTCTTGAAGTCCAAATTCATCCATCCATGTTGGCCCATATGCAAGCTATCCACATAGTGTCCAAAATTACTCCAAAATGCACCAAAATGCACTTTCTTGGTACTTTAAACCTGAGGACCTACAAACACACGAAATTGAGTTGTAATACGACATTAACTAGGAAATAATAGCACAAATGCACAAGAATAAGCTAGCTAAGTCGCCTAAATATGTTCCTATCAGACGGCAAAGGGAAGTGGTCCTTCCTTGTGGTGGTGTTGAGCTTCCTATAATCGATGCAAACTCTCCAACCCGTTTGGATACGTGTTGGCACAAGCTCATTCTCAGCATTCTTCACCACCGTCACTCCGGATTTCTTTGGCACTACTTGAATTGGTGAACCCCAACGACTATCCGAGATAGGATAAATCACTCCACAATCAAGTAATTTGATAACTTCTTTCTTCACAACTTCCATCATTGGAGGGTTGAGCCAATGTTGAGCCTCTTGAGTTGGTTTAGCTCCATCCTCTTGAAGTATGTGATGCATGCATGTTGTAGGGCTAATTCCCTTAATATCGGCCAAGGTCCATCCTATGGCTGTTTTGTGCTATTTCAACACTCGAATCAATTTGGCCTCCTCCATTGCCGTGAGTGATGTAGAGACAATGACGGGCAACGTTTCTTAGTCTCCGAAATAGACATACTTCAAGTGATTTGGCAATGGTTTAAGTTCAAGAACGGGTGCCTGAATCACTAAAGGTAACAACTTGTTAGTAGAAACGAGAATTGAAATTGGGTTTGGGGGCTTACTTTGATATTGTGGCGATGATTCAAGTGAAGCCACCATCTCGGCAATGTCATAATCATGTACGGCCAGGTTGGGGGTTAAACCCAACCCTTCAGCAATTGTTGTTTCAAGTGGGTCCTGATAGGAGCATATTTAGGCGACTTAGCTAGCTTATTCTTGTGCATTTGTGCTATTATTTCCTAGTTAATGTCGTATTACAACTCAATTTCATGTGTTTGTAGGTCCTATGGGTTAAAGTATCATGAAAATGCATTTTGGTGCATTTTGGAGCAATTTTGGACACCATGTGGATAGCTTGCATATGGGCCAACATGGATGGACGAATTTGGACTTCAAGAGGTTAGAAATGTGACAAGAAGAGGAAGGAACTAAGTTAAAGACAAAGTGGATAAGGAAGTAGCTCAAAAGAGGAAACCCTATCCAAAACCTTATCTAAAACCTTATCCAACATTATCCAAAACATTATCCAAACCTTATCATTTCTTAATCCTAATTGCAAAGGGACCTAAATAGATAATTCTAGAACCTATTTCTAGAAGCATCCTCTTCTAGAAGGCCCAAATCAGCCACAAAACCCATTCTTTCTAGAAATCCTACAAAAGTGACGCATCAAACCCTTTTAAAAGGCCTTGCCTTGCCTTGCAAGCCAAGCCACCCTTTCCCTCACTTGTGCCGCACCTTCCTAGGCCTAATTCCCTTTGGATTCTGATTTCTAGGGCCTAATCCTTTTTGGATTGGGTTACACAAGCCTATTATGAAACTAAGTGGGCCAAACCCCTTCCTAGGTGGATTTGATCACCTATAGCCGAATTCTAAGGCCCTAGTCCACTAAATCTGTTAAGTGTAACCCTAATCTACTTAACCCTAGGACTATATAAGCATAAAATCAGCCAAAATTTCGTACACCCCTTTATGCTATTCAGAACCCTTGTGTCGCAACCTCTACTCTGCATTCTTCAACCTCCATACACCTCCCTACACATCCATACACATCTGCCGCACCCCTACCACCATAATCTACCATCCTCCATCCATCTAAACAAGAAAACACCATCCAAAACCCCCAATTCCACCACACACACCTTGTGCCGCAGCAAGGAGGGTGAAGAGGAGCCAAGCTGTGCATCGAATCCATCTTGGAATTGCTGAACGTTTAGGTGTAATCTTTCTTATGATTTCAATGTTTAAATTCAATACTCTTTGTTTTCCAAGCATGAGGAACTAATCCCCTTTTAGCTAGGGGGAATTTCGAAACCATGGTTATATTTGCATGATGATTTGATTACTTTCAGTTGTGATTTCATGAATGATGAATTCAATTTACTTATCTGTTTTAATTAAAACTTGTTTATGTATATGAATTGAGAGTGCACACTTAATTTGTATGCATAAATATGATGCTAGGGTATAAGGAAACTTCACCTAATCGTTGGGAACTTATATTCATGAGTAGTTAAGATTGTTGGTCACAATTATGTTAAGTAAATTCTTGGCATAAGTATCATGCGCTTTCATAGTTACGAATGCCTCATCAACACCTATGATTTCCATAGAACCTAATGATCTTTGATTGTTTTTCTATTATGCGCTTTCATATAGAGAACTTTTAAGGAATAATTTGATTGCAATGTGCTAAATCCATTCAATTCAATGACCTAAGGGAAATCTGAGAGTTAATTTAAGCGTACCTAATTAACTTGGGGTGTTGAGGTTCATAATTCATTGAATAAGCAACTGAAGATTGTGTTGTATGCAAGTATGCCATGTGTGGAGAAAAACCTACTAGCCATCTCACCATCCACTTAATTCCATCAAATTCGCCCAAATCTGCCTAGTTTACATTATTGTTTTGTTTGTTTGATTTTCGTCCAAAACCAAATCCCTAATTGTCTTAGTGTGTCTAATTGGTTCAAATCTGTTTTAGATTGTGTTTTTAAGAGTTTTGAGTCAAGGTAGAACCAATTTTCGTCCAAGTTTGTGTTTAGGCTCAAAACTGCCCAGTTTGTGTTTTTAGGCAGTTTTGAGTGCTTTTAGCCTATTTTGAGTCTTGTGAACTTGTTTGACTCTTTTTGAATGAGTCAAGTGTTTTAAAGGTCAGTTTTATTTATTTGAGTCAGTTTAGAGTGTTTAGCAATCCCTCCTAATCCCCGGTGTAAGAACGATCCCTACTTATTTATATGCTACAATTGTCAAAAGAAGGTTAATTTGTGTGTTAAGTTTATTTTCGCATCATTTTGTTATGAACATGAGAGGCTAAACTCGTTTTAGCCTAGGGATGCTTTGAAACCATGATTACGTTTATAATATGAATTGATAAATTCCAGTTGTGATTTCATAAATTGTGAATGCAATTTACTTAACCGTTTGATGGATAACTTATTCTTGTATGTCGATTAGGGAGGCCTACTTAATTTGCATGCTTGAATTTGGTGCTAGAATATAAGGGAGCTTCACATAATCGTCACAATCTTATATTCACAAGTAGTTAAGGTTGTTTTCACAATCATGTTAAGTAAATTCCTAGCATGAGTATCATGATGTCATAGTTACAAGTGCTTTGTCAATACTTATGATTTCCATTTAACGTAATGATCTTTGATTGTATCTCTATTATGATGTCATGTAGGGGACTTTTGAAGAATGCTTTGGGTTGTCGTATGATGTCATCCAATCCAATAACTTAAGGGAAATCTGAGGGTTAATTAGTGATGTCACGGTTAATTTGGGGTGTTGAGGTTCATGGTTTATCGGAAAACAACTGGAAATCAATTTATGTTTGAATGTATCATGTTTGGAGAAGTATCCCTTGGCTATTCCGTCATCCATTGGTTTTTCTTAAATTCGTCCAAAATCGGTTTTAAAGTTTTAAGTTACTTGTTTTTCTTTTAAATTCGTCCAAAATCAAATCCCCTTTTCTTACTTGTTCCAAATCTGTCCAAAAGTGTGTTTTAGTGTCTTTTGAGTCAAAACTAATTGTATTTTCGTTCAAATTGAGTCCTAAAGTCTAATTTGAGTCTTTTTGGTTGTTTTGAGTTGTTTTGAGTCTTTAAAGTTGTTTTGAGTCATACAAGTTAGTTAAGAGTCTTTTGAGTTTATTTAAGTGTTTTAAAGCATATTTTCACATCTTTGAGTCGATTTTCATTAGATTAGCAATCCCTCCTAATCCCCGGCCTAGAACGATCCCTACTTATTTCTATACTACAATTGTCAAAAAGAGGGTTTAATTTGAGTGCTATTATTTATCACATCAGGTCCTTGTCCAATGAATCAAGAAAATCCTGCGCCAATGACTCAAGTATATCAATAGAGAAACAAGAATGATCGTCTTTAGGATATCTAATAGTTTCAGAAAGATTGAAATCAATAACTTCCCCATCAAATTCCATCGTTAAAGTTCCTTTGAACACGTCGATCTTGGTGCGGGCTGTTTTCATGAAAGGTCTCCCAAGTAGGATCGGCAATGCTGTAGAATGGGATGAATCCTCCATGTCAAGCATGTAAAAGTCCGCCGGAAAGATCAAATTGTTAACCTGCACCAAAACATCTTCTAAAACTCCTTTCGGATAGGCATTAGAACGATCGGCCAGTTGAATAATCACACCATCGTTTTTAAGCTCTCCTAAGTTCATAGATGCATAAATTGAGTAAGGCATGACATTAATTGAAGCTCCTAAATCTAACATAGCATACTCAAATTTAGTATTTCCAATAACACAAGGAATTGTAAAACTACCCGAATCTTTGCATTTAGGTGGTAGTTTTCTTTGTAACACCGCCGAAACATTCTCACTTACCTGGACCACCTCTTTGTTCGAAATCCTCTTCCTGGTTGTGCAAAGCTCTTTCAAAAATTTC